>NW_023596448.1:13516681-13591540 GCF_011947565.3 Pollicipes pollicipes | reverse complement strand
CTCTCTCTCTCTCTCCTCCTCTCTCTCTCTCCACGTCTCGCAGCGGTCCGCGACACCCCGGGGCGAGAGCGGGGAGGGGAAGCCGTGACGATGACGTCACGGCCGGTGCTCCCCACTTCTGCGCGGCCTCTTCTCACCCGAGTTGACCCTGTTACAAACGGCCACTGCGCGGCGAATGACGCAGTTAGCAGCCCACGCGGTCTGTTGTAACAGGTCGGCGCGATGGTCATGCCGGCAGCATCCAACCTGTTACAGACGCGTGTGATGTGGCAGGCCGTGGAAAACGATCTATTAAATTATGCATCCGTTGTGCAGTAATTTCATCATAATGTTCACGTGGCAACATATTGTGCGACGCAAGTAGTACGTTTTGCAATCCTGAGCCTCACACAAGCAATCGCTGTCAATTACAATCTATAATCCTCGAAGTACACATTTTCGCTGTGTTCGCTGTATCTTACGGGTTTATGATCCGTCTTGTCTGGTCTCGACTGTTCACCAGTAACACCAGACTGATACGCTTTACTGTACTTTCAGCCGCGGTTTTGTCACTGTCTGTCCATCTCCCGGCTGTCTCCTGCACTCAAAGGGTAAGGGCTTGCGCGGCTCGATCAACAAGCCTGCTTGTGAGATCCTTTTCTTGAAATCGACGCTCACGCTAAAATCGTAGCGTTGTTTTTTATGAATATTTGCTGAAAAGGCCACGCTGTTCTTGGAACACACATATCTCCATTGCTGTTTTAGCCTATCGGTGTTTACACCCATGTTTCGCAACAAAATTAACTCTTCATGCATGCTAACAACAGTACTCAAATATAACGCGGTTTGATCGAATATTGTGATTATTTTTTGTTAAGCATTTATTCCATGAGACCTCTGCGTTCACCAATAGCCGCAGCCTTGAGCCACAGGTAAAACAACCATCTCATGGATAACACACCTGAAATGCGTTGAGAACGGCGCTGTTTTGGTGGTGGTTTATTTGGTGAAAGCACAAAACATGGATAGTAATCTAAAAACACCAAAAGTGCTCTGCAGGCCAATTTCAAGCTCTGCTCAACTCACTTGGGACTGGCCATGGCGTAATGTGTGAAAACTGAGTGTTAACATCCTGTCCCCATGAAAAAATAGGCCAATACCACGTCCTAGTAACCCGCCATATTCGCATTGTCACAGCCGGAGACAAGACCCATGCAATGTTTCTGAAAAGAAAAGCGGCCATTTCCAAGCAACAGCCGTTGACCTTAACCAGAGCTGTGAGGTTAGTGTATCATGGACAAAAGTGTGCAACACTAAGTGGCGCGCGCCGCAAAGGTCAGCCCTGTCGTGTTTACCGCGGACCAGTGATGCAACTTGACGCGGAGGCGGACCGTCTCCGCTCTGGTCTCATTCGTAAATCACCGCTCGGGGAGGCGCATTCGCGGCTACAAAGGCGCCGGTATTATGCGTCGTTGGCTGAGGGAGGGCCAGGGTCGGGGTTGCGGGGTGAAATGCTCTAACGCCGCCCTGCCCGGCCCCTGCGCAGCTGTGCTGGAGGACATGCGATGTTAAACTTCTCCTGTTGAATCAGGGGCGTTCCAGGTCAAAACGCACAGAGGATAGCGGAAGTGACGAATCCAAAATAGCTGCTGATTTGTCTGCAGTGTTAGTATTTGGTTCCATGACCTTTCATTAAGTGAGAAGCCTATTAGCTTTCCACAACCCTTATTTTACTTGACTACAAACACAAAAAGTATGAGGCTATCTGATACCTCCATTTATCAAAATGCGCTTTACTTGGCCTTAGGTAGAATACGATGTCAGTTGACCTACTCATGCATGACCACAAAACTTGATAATGGCGTTATTACACCGTGTTATGCATGCATAGGTATTAAGCGATTGCAACCCGATGTGCTGACATGTTTGCTCACTTGGCCAATATATATGATCCCATCTTACCTTATACGTTTCCCCCATGGTCAAACAAAGGGAAGGAATGACGATGAGGGTATTGATGGAACCTTATTGGCATGGGTATTGTTTTAATGATCATGTCCTGCTTAACACGTTAAGTACCTTCATGAACGCTATCGATTCGATATGAACTGCTCCTTGACAAGAAGTCCTTTTCTCCCGCGTTAAGTTAACCTCTTAAAATGTACCACCTCTTTTCCCGCCTTTGCCTCATTTTATGACCAAGCGGAAACTCTTACGATCATCTGACATCAAAAGACACGTGTGTAGCCTGACCACGGAAGACACAACTTCCATCTAGAATCCAGGTAAAAAAAAGAAGGAAATGGAAGTTTGAGTGATCATTGGGCGGCAAAAACTGAGCCGCTAATTGTGAGCAAACCATGATTAACAGATCAGCTGACATTCGGCTGCCTAAGTAGCCATGGCAACCAATCGGGGTAAGAAACTTGCTGGTTTATGTCGCCGAATCTGGCGCCGGAGATTGCCATGTCACGGTCCATGATGGTCTTGGGCAACGCCACGTGGGTCATTGTCCACTGCTGGCTATCCACAGTCTAAACGGCCAGCAGCGCGTGATATTTGACCCCATCTGTAGCGTGAGGAAGGATCGGATCCCATACCACGTCATCAACTTCGGTCTCATTTCACAACAACTGAGAGGGCGTAGCGGGTGGCGTTTGGAGGGAGGGGAAGCTGTCACAATGTCTTTCGTGAACGAACTGATTCTGAAAAGCGGACGTTGAAACGCGCGGACCAGGTAAAGCGTAAAAAAATAAAATTACTCTGAACGAGCGAAGTGTGCTATGGGCAGCGCCAAGACCAATGCTGAAAGCGGATGGAAAATTGAAGGCAGAAGCCTTGATTTGCTGTAATTTAACGCAAGAAAGCCTTGCTTACTTGCGCAAGAAACTGGTCACAATCGTCCGACTACCAAAAGGCCGAGATGTTTGTTGGTCCGTCGTACAGAGCGAAAGGCCGGGATGTCCTTTGGTCCATTGTGCAGAGTGCGTGGGGCTTCGTCGGCATTTGTGTCGGACGGGGAACTGGCGACAGAAAATCACTCTCGGGTTTGATCTCTTCTGAAAGCCCTTAAAATCAAGAGAGGTAAATTCGTTGCATACCATTTATTGCTAATTAGAGATAAGTAAGAAAATGTTGAGCCACGAGTGTCACGCACGTTTTATTCGTGTATTCACTGACATGGATCTGAAGTTCATGTGTTGTTTTCCGATATGGCCTCTGGACAATGGGTGTCTATCCCCGTGCTGTGATCGGCTGTTTTATACAGCTAGTATACAACTATTCGCCGTGCTGACGAGAATAGCAAAATCGATTTCACCATATATTTACATTTCATGCATGGCAATTTTCCCGCTCTATCAGAATTTGGGTAGCGAACTTTTCCGTAAATGCGCGCACATCTTGGATAAGTACCCAGATATGTCCTTCAAATTCACCGTCTGTCAGGGAATGTCAAACAGAAACGTCAGCGCGAGGAATAAAATAGGAAAGTACGGTAATATCTTAAGATTGATTGGCATGGTGAGGTGGATTATGCTGCTCGACTTTATAAAGAATATTGCACTTGCTTTTACTGAACGCTTAGATCCCGCTCGTGGCCAGGAAAAACTGCGGTATTCCGCACAATCTGCAGCACCTACCATAAAACAACAAGATAACAAAACATAGCCGGAATGCGCCAAGGAAATACTTCATCGTGTTCAGCACAGAGAAACTTTTCAAATGATAAGCAGCCCGGTATGTTTCTGTGTCATTTCCTCATAGGTCAGCCTCTGACCTTTTCTAACCTTGCGTAAAGCTGTGTTAAGTGATATGGTCATTGTCAAACATATTGCAAAAGTGTGAAGTCATATGCGGTACACGGCAACAATAGTTTGATGCGCATGCCAGCTACGATATGGCTTAAGAACGCGGCTCTCAAATCTTAATGTCATGCATTGTCGTTTTTGAAAATACAGCTTACCCGACGTATCTAGTTCCGAGCACGCGAAAACATGGGGTTCTCAAATTATGGGTACAGCTTTGCGACTTGTCCTCAACCAGGAGATTCCCTGACGTTCTACCCATGCGTCTAAGCCTTGGATCAGCACTTAGAATCAGGTGAACGCTTGACGGCTCGCACATCTGCAGCTGCTGACCTGACCTGACCCCGTGCTCTGTTTACAGGTGAAGCGTCAGGCCGGCGCAGGTGAGTGTTCGGTCGTCGATGATGGCCGCACAGTCCTCCTCCCCTCCCCTGCGCCGGTTCAAAGCCAGGGTGGACGTGCGCGCCCTGCCGTCGTGGCGGTACCGGCCCGATCGGCTGCGATGGTCGCTGAGCTCCCTCCCCTGCGCTGGTCCAAAGTCGGGGCGGACGTGCGTGCCCTGCCGCCGTGGTGGTACCGGTCCGGTCGCGGCTGCGATTATCACCGAGTTCCCTCCCCCCGCGGTGGTCTGAAGTCGGGGCGGACGTGCGCGCCCTGCCGCCGTGGTGGTACCGGTCCGGTCGCGCCTGCGATGATCACCGAGTTCCCCCCCCCCCCGCGGTGGTCTGAAGTCGGGGCGGACGTGCGCGCCCTGCCGCCGTGGCGGTACCGGTCCGGTCGCGCCTGCGATTTTCACCAAATGTGACATCTGCACCGTGTAACAGCTGAGCCCCTGTGTGAGGGGAGGGTGGCATGTGAGATGACCGGTCTATGTGATCCGCTGCTGCACGGGACAGGACACTGAGCCCCTGTCTGAGAGGAGGGTGGCATGCGGGATGGCTGGTCCATGTGATCCGCTGCTGCACGGGTCAGGACACTGAGCCCCTGTGTGAGGGGAGGGTGGCATGCGGGATGGCTGGTCTATGTGATCCGCTGCTGCACGGGACAGGACACTGAGCCCCTGTGTGAGGGGAGGGTGGCATGCGGGATGGCTGGTCTACGTGATCCGCTGCTGCACAGGTCAGGACACTGAGCCCCTGTGTGAGGGGAGGGTGGCATGCGGGATGGCTGGTCTATGTGATCCGCTGCTGCACGGGACAGGACACTGAGCCCCTGTCTGAGGGGAGGGTGGCATGTGAGATGACCGGTCTATGTGATCCGCTGCTGCACGGGACAGGACACTGAGCCCCTGTGTTAGGGGAGGGTGGCGCGTGAGATGGCCGGTCTATGTGATCCGCTGCTGCACGGGACAGGACACTGAGTTAGGGGAGGGTGGCGTGTTAGGGGAGGGTGGCGCGTGAGATGACCGGTCTATGTGATCCGCTGCTGCACGGGACAGGACACTGAGTTAGGGGAGGGTGACGTGTTAGGGGAGGGTGGCGTGTGAGATGGCCGGTCTATGTGATCCGCTGCTGCACGGGACAGGACACTGGTGATGCTGTCATGTCGTGCAGTTCTGTCCAGGCCGCGTAAGTCAATGCAACTCGGCACTCAGAACTGAACTGAAGGACTCAGGTTGGACATTTGGTAGGCATTGGGTCACTTAGTCCCGGAAAGTGGCATTTGTGTGTGACATATGATCATAAGGACATCTCAGCCGCATTTATAACAGCACACACAAGTCCGGGCGCGCTGCGCAGATGAACACGAGGTGAATAGCGTGGGAGGGTGTATGATACATTGTGGGTAAGTACGATGTGGCATGTGCTGTTGTGCGCTGAGAAAAGATCGGTCTACAATCGCTCGGTAGTGACGACCGGAGTGGCAGCTGATGGCGAGCTGACCGGGTCCGGCTCACAACGGCTGGCAACGATTAACACCATTCGTCCATGGTACTGGATTTCGAATAGCTCCAAAATGACGTAGTAAATACACCCAGGGTGTAAATTCCTTTTCAGTTGGCGCAACTTCAGACACCCTCCCAGTTTGAGCGCCAGCCCCCTCCAACTGTTGAAAGAAAGGGGGTCAGATCTTATGAGCAACCTGTTTGTTGGCATATTTTGGGGAAGATTTGGCAATTTTTCGCTGTTTATCCCCCCTTGTCTCAACTTACTTCGTGAAACTACGCTCCTGAACTACCTTGTTTAGCATGGATTGCTACAGGGAGCTGATTATGACATTCCCAGCATGTGACAAGCGGGATGCGATAATTAGATATATCTATAAACCGGGCGCATGATATGTTTATCTATGCCTGCGCATAATGTCCGCTTCGTTGTATTTATTATGGCAGAACTGAAGACATCCAGCGTTACATGATGTAGCTCTTTCAAGATGGAAACCAGTCCCCGAGAGGAGTTGACTCATCCCTTTCACTAGTCATTCTCTGATTCATTCACATGAACCTGTCTGATCCCGTTCTTCGGGGCATAGTCGATTATCTACCAACCGTCGCGTCAATCATTCCTGTCACGGCTCTGTTTTCATAAGATCACTTCAGACACGTATGTCAAGCCTGCTGGCGGCGTCACATACCCGACACATCGAGAGCCCCGTGCCCACGCGCCATCAGTTCACACGCATCGAGAGCCCCGTGCCCACGCGCCATCAGTTCACACGCATCGAGAGCCCCGTGCCCACGCGCCATCAGTTCACACGCATCGAGAGCCCCGTGCCCACGCGCCATCAGTTCACACGCATCGAGAGCCCCGTGCCCACGCGCCATCAGTTTCACACGCATCGAGAGCCCCGTGCCCACGCGCCATCAGTTCACACGCATCGAGAGCCCCGTGCCCACGCGCCATCAGTTCACACGCATCGAGAGCCCCGTGCCCACGCGCCATCAGTTCACACGCATCGAGAGCCCCGTGCCCACGCGCCATCAGTTCACACACATCGAGAGCCCCGTGCCCACGCGCCATCAGTTCACACGCATCGAGAGCCCCGTGCCCACGCGCCCATCAGTTCACACACATCGAGAGCCCCGTGCCCACAGCGCCGTCAGTTCATACGCATCGAGAGCCTCGCGCCCACGCACCATCAGTTCACACGCTGCGGAGTTGGTCGGCGGCGCCGCGCCGTGTCTCCTCAAACACGCACAACACCACAGGCTACCACAGGGCCGTCGGGAGTGTGGACGGCTCACTATTCATGAGCCAGCTCTGAGCCGCTTAGCCCATGCCCGGGGTCAAGCAGCCGGGACGATGAGTCACACGCCGCTGGTGAAGCCGTGACTGTTGATGCGCGCCGCTTGCGGGGACCGAGATGGTGACCTGTTTATCAGCTGGTCGAATACTGCTGATTTTGCAGAAGCGCTTGGTGTGAGTCTGAATGAGTGTAAATGCTCAGTCTGAGTCCGGTGATCCAAATATTTGCGTCCGGTGGTCGCCATGACGGAGAGTCGGGGGGGGGGGGGGGGGGGAATGGAAGGGAGCTATTTGGGTCGCTGAAACCATCTCTTACATCTTTGTAGTTCATTGGTAACATCAGCGCTTTAACCAGCACTGATATTTACGTTACGTTGTGATAGCACATCGGTGTTTTTTGTGCACGATAATAGCTGGGTCAAGCCGTGCTCCTCGAAGGTGTGGCCAAATCACTGATGCTCCGCCAAACATGCTTGTCCATCAGGCCTGTTCCCGAGCTACACCAGCGTGCCAGAGACGTCGTTCTCCTGTGATCAGTACGGGCCGGGTTACTACGCCGATCCGGAGACGGGCTGTCAGGTGAGTCTGCACACCTCCAGACGGGCTGTCATGTGAGTTTGCACACCTCGGGACTGACTGTCAGCTGAGCCTGCTCACCCGAAGATGAGCTGTCATGTGGCCCTGCACCCGTCAGTGCTGTATCCACTCGCATTCGTTTGCAGCGTCTCGTGTTCGCCAACATCACGTCGTCGCTGATATGTTCCCACTCACATTTCAAACCGCAGGCCCCTCTTATTGTTTTGACGTAGTCGCAGCGACCAAAATGATTCATGGTGCCTTTGATAATATTCGCGTAGATCCTACCTGCCCTGTGATGTTCACTTTGACGCACACAGCGGACTTGCGCTGCATGTCATACAAATTCACAACTTCAACGAAACACTTCGAATCACGTTCCATTACTCGAGGGGAATGGCAGCAAACGCAACGAAACCTTTATACGGCGGCTTGTGTATGTGAATAAATCTGAAAGCGTTATCGAACAAGGATGCAGATTTTGTACACGCATTCTACGTGCATACATCGCGCTGCCCAACAACTCCCGTAATGCGTAACGTGCCGCTAATCACAACAGCCGATCTTCGAATGGCATCCTTCCAAACGACACAAGGTCCATTCAGATAAATGGAATATTCCGAATCCTTAGACTGGTGCAAGACAAATCTGAGCGACAATAATCCCTCCAGGTGACCCCGTGACACGCAATACCAAACTGGTTCCGGTGCCAGCAAACATATTTACAGTACGGTTAATCGGCTTCTGGGCGCAATTCCGGTTCGGACTAGCGTTGGTATCCGCCGCAACTTGGTGTTTGCCGCCAGTAAAAACTGGATACATCCGCTACGTACTGGATTTACGGTTTTTGGATGCCGGAGCCGGGGTGCGCTAAGCTGTGTCACATCTGCCGTCGTTCCTTTGCAGGCATTTCACGTGTGCCATACCAACGCGGTGGACTCGTTCCTGTGTCCCGCGGGGGTCTATTTTCAACCAGAAGGTGGGTTAAGTCGTGCACTGCAAGGTCGTCGCCTGGTAAAGGGCTGGTTTCTGACGGTTTATGTCGAGGCTGTATTCCGCACGTCTCGAAGAGAGCAGCACTATCAACGGTATGTCGTGTCCGGTGAAAAAATGACCCTTAGGCGTAGTTTAGTTGCGAGGAAGACGTGAGTATTCAATATTTTGATGACTTGTGGGCATCCATTTAAGCTTTGTTTGTATGCGCTTGGAAGACATTTTTATTAAATTTAAAAATATTCTACTGTATTTTTATATTTTGTGTACAAAATTGTATTTTTTTGCAACACGTAACAAAATATTGCCATCAAATAAATGCACCACTTCGTGTTTACATTTGGCAGATTTTTCACCAACAAATGCGGGCAGTCTTCTTTAAATCTGGTTACGCAAATCTGGCATTGCGTACGCATTTGACCCACTTTTGATTTCGTTAGTTGCGTACGTGTTTTGGTGATACTACTCCATAGTCCATGTGAAGCTACTATAGTTCTCTTTCAAGCTGTGAAGCATGAATGTACTAACCCGCCGAGCGCGCTGCACCTCGCCAGATGTTTCGGTGCTCGGCGCTTTCAGGAACTGGTCGGCGGACTATGCTTGCCCTGGTGGGATTAAAGGCCCGCCTGCAGAAATCTGTGAGCGATTTATAGGAAGCAAGCGGCTATATCTCCAGCCCATAAGCCTACTCTTTGAAGAGCATATTGCATGCAACATATTGCGAAGGCTTTCATAACGCGGCCTGATAAAGTAATCGCTCTCTATGCATTCGGTCATCAAATTTCGCATGTCGATGCAGAACCGTACACCTTACCGTTCGATGCAAGTGGGTTGCACCAGCATTAAACGCTTGGAGCAAACTAGAGTACCTGGGCGGGAGAAGAGGCCGGCCAATTCTGCACATTTCGGAGGCAAACCCGTTGAAGCGGTAAGATTGACTCTGCAGCCAGGCTATGACACAGGGCTCCATCAGGAGCCACAGCCGCCTGCCCCTCCCCACTGGCAACGCCCCGGTTACACACCCTGCGTTGTACCCTCCGTACAAGGTCGGGACGTCTCTTACACGGACGTTCCTCCCGCCAGGTGTTTCGTGTGCGACTGGTGGTACAACTGTCGAGTGCGGCACCTCGCCGCAATTCTACGCGCTCAACAGTCTGATTGGTCTGGTGCCGCGCCCGGCGGACCCGGCCGGCTCCAGGTCCGCGCAGGTCGGCGGGGCTGGGAGCCCAGGGGCGGCGGCAGCCCCCAGTGAGTCTGCGTCGGCGGCTGCAGCAGTCGGCCCCGGCCAGCTGGCGTTTAAGGAGACGGCGCCGGCGCTCGCCAGCCAGTCTCGCACCAGCGAGAGCAGGAGGAAACCCGAGCGGCGCGGAAGAAAACGACATTTTCGGAGGGCAGTTTGGTGGCGATGGGGTTGATCCAGTCAACGTTCAGCAAGCGCCTCGGTGACGATCTTGGGGCCGGTGGCGGCCTGGTGGTGTCATCTAACCGGACGGGGTTCGCAGTTGGGCTTGTCCATCACGGCAAGGGAGGGCTTTCAGGTTGCAACGGACAATTCTCGGGCTGTCTCTAACTCGGAGTGGTCAAGAGGTCCTTCGGCTACCGCTGAAAATACATCATCGCGGAGGGGCAAAGTGCTCGATAACAGCGTCCCAACTACTATCTCCAGCTGCAGCAGGCCGCTCCGCCGGGCCTGAACTGGCGAACAGTCCGTTCTCAACGCTGCCAGCTGCGCCAAAGGCTCCAAAAACAGTTTGGCGAACAGCGTTTCACGAAAGAGAAACAAGTCTGATACGACATCAGAGCGTAGACCAACTGCACGTCCATTCAAAACCAGCCAGAATGGTATTTTCTTTTCCACCGATGTAGCTGTTTCAAAGAGCTCTTCTCGAGAGTCGACTCCAAGTGGGACGTCGACCAGAAAACCGTTTCAGCGCATTACCACGAAACCTCCAAGGCCTGTGACTCTCAGACCCTTCCAGCCCACCATTCCAGAACCCCTGCTGTCACCTAATAGCATACTGTCACCCATCATCGAACCCAGCAGATCACTCGCACCGAGACCCTTTCGGCCAGGCAGCAAGAAAGCTTCCTCAGTAACCACTACCGGTACCTTCCCAACGACAGTTCCAAAAATTCCTCGGCCCACCACCCACAGTCTTTCCCCCTTTAATTCTCCAAAGCCATCTCGACCAACGAGCACAACACCTTTTCGGCCTAAAACATCCCCACCCAGCCGCATTTCAAAACTCAGCCCCAGCCCCAGTCCCAGCCCCAGCCCCAACCCAAGCCCTAGTTCTAGCCCCAGCCCCAAACCCAGCCTCAGCACCAGTCTCAGTTCCAGCGCCAGTCCCATCCCGTTCCGCCCCTCAGTACCGGTTCGAGCAGGTGCAGGCCGACCTGCAGCGCCGCCTGGCGGGCGTGGAGCCGTTCGACGTGCCGGCGGAGCGGCTGAGGGTCACAGCCCGGCCAGCCCCCAGAGGGGGCGGCGAGCAGCGCCTCAGCTGGCTGTACGCCCTCAGCAGCCTGTCCATCTGAGTCGCCGCCGGCCGGCGCTGACCAGCGGCGGCAGCAGGCATCAGTGAGATGGCGCCACTCGGCCGGAATTGACCAGCGGCGGCAGCAAGCGTCAGCGAACTGGCGCCGCTCGACCTCGGTTATGTCCGAGGGGTGGTGCCCTGAGCCTGCTTGGCATACTCTTGAGCTTACTTCACTTCAACGCAAAGTGAAGGCTGCAAGGTGGAGAAGCTGAGGAGAGAGAGCAGTGGCCCCAAACTTGTCGAAAACCTAACGTTTTCCCCTTAAATCCTGGACAAAAAATGGCGTCGTTCCCCTTGGAATAGCGTGGAAAAATCAGGTTTAAAAAACCTTGACTCATCCCAGCTTTTTGTGAGCTCCTGCGCTCTGGGAGGGGCGCGTCAGACAAGAACAGTGATTATTTGCCCAGTGGGGCGCTCTGTGCTTGTATCCTCCGATTTTGATGGAAGTGATAATGCGTCAAGACAAGTGTGAATAGGCGTAGAGCACGGCGGCAGCGTCTGAAGACAGACCATATGGCGCAGAGTTCCAACCAGCTTGATCCAGGTAGTCGAGTGAAATACTTCTGCATAATTCTTGGGGGCTTTCGGAAACTGAACTGGCGTTGATTCCTGGGACAACCGTACTCATTTCGTTACGAAAGCGACACGTATCAAACAAGAAAGATTGTTACCACCTAAAAGATGTGGTACCAAAAGGTTGATTGTTAAACCGACACTGGGTGCATGGAGCTGTTGTCCCTTTGAAAGCGGTTCCTTCAGTGGCATATTCGCACCCAAAGGCCATGGCAGCGGCCGGAAATCAAGCCCTGACCTCTCATGTGAAACTTCAGCACGTTTCTGATCGCGCTATTTCACCTTCGCGTTGTTTCCAGGCTTCTAATTTACACGTACGAAGGTTAACGTGCATAAGTCAGCACAAGAACAGCCAAATTAAATACTGGGGAGCTGTTGTACATCACCTTTGTGAGCCAATGACGTGGGATAATTGTGCCCCGAATTTACGAAAACTGTTTGCTAGGTAGTGGTTTTGTACTTCTCTTGATGACTCTGGATCTCGGTCTTTTAAAGATGTGTTTGGAGGAGGTGTCTGCGACGTGAGAGTGAATGTGTTATTTGACTCGCGTTCATGTTAATAGACGCGTAGGCGATTGGGGTCAGTGGCCTTACAGCTGTAGTACTGTCTACGTGAAATCCCGCGCGGATGACGCCACATTTGTTTTTACTGAATCCATGTCTACGCTTATCCTATGTGCTTAGACTGAAATAAACAGGCCTGAGATTATTTGGCTTTTTCTGTAAGCTCGCTCTAATAGGAGGGTAGAAGGGAGATCCAAGGCCCCCTCAAGAGCGTGCTTATCACTGTTGGGAATTAGAATAATTGTCACTGCATTCCAACGACATCTAGTAACATTTGTGAATACATGTCTATTTCGCACGCATCATATCATTTCGTCCACTGGTTTGGTGTCGGTGCAAAATGACCGTCATCAATGTAAGGGATGTATGAAAGCGCAATTCAAAACCACAGCCTCTTTGTATCCTATCATTGGGTTTGGTCATTAGTACAAATGGCGTCGAATTAAAATTGCATTAATCCTCAAGACTGTTATACGCTGCATCCAAATGACTGAAGTACGTCAATATGGATGTGGGGGGTCACCGGAAGTCTGGTTCAAATCGCTTAAAGTTTTTCAAGTCGCTTAAAGCCACGTTATTATAGTTTTGGCCGCTCATCAACATCATCGAACGTCGCACGTGAGATTAGCAACACCCAAAATGTGAAATGTAAGTGCATTGCCATCGGAGGCCATTGCCGTGCTTCAAAAGGAAGCAAAACATAAACGGCGAAAACGTGAGCTGACCTAGGATGGCCGGCTTGAAACGTCATTCGTGGGGAAGGACTTCAAATTACTGCAGTAAAAATTGTGTACGATCTACACGAGCAGTGGATCGTTTCTGTATATTGACTTCAGCACATCGTGTGCTGAATCACCGAAAAGGCCAAACCCAAGGGCGCAGCCAGGATTTTCTTCAGGGCCGGGCCTGGAGCTCCATGATTACGCATCACGCCGGATTTTTACTTTCGGCGGGGGGCTATCTATGGTGAAACGAAAGAATCGAGATCACCGCTCGCCTTCCCGGGAAACCCGCCTCCCAACCAAAGGGAGGCGGGTTTCCCGCGATCCCCTGCGGGAGGCGGTGAAACAGCCCAATCAGACGACAACTAAGACGGCTTTAAAGATCATCTTAAGTCACAGTGAGCCGTGTGAACGTCACAGACATCAGCAGCATGTGAATGTGCAAGTGCGGTAATCGTTGCTGAGCTTGTATATTCTCTTGTTGCCATCGATCTCCAGAATGCACTTTACATTTCACATCACAATCAGCGCGTTAATACGCATGGTTTTTGACGAATTGGTCAGCCTGAGCTGCCGCTCCTTTGCAAGTGCCTGCCTCGTACTTTCCGAGTGATGCTTCACTGTTGGCTTTGGCTCTGTTCATCAGTTCGGTTTGAGCCGCCTCTGTATTCTCTTTTTTCCCTGACCATGCTTTTAGCACCGAAGCCTGCAGGGCTCGGCCGAAGCTGAAGGTAAGGTTCCATGGTTTCTTGCCAGGAAACTTGTTAACTTCACACAACATTACAGATGCATCCTCTTCTGTCATGCCACCGGAAAGGAAGGTGACGCCAGGGACCGCTGGAGGAACGCAACGCATCAGAGCTGTGACGGTAGCCTCAGCTTGCTCTTCTGCCCTCGGCTTCTTGCTGCATGACTGACCAGCTGTAACCATGTTTGGCTTGAGCAGCGTGCCCTCCAGATAGACATGGTGGTCACTCAGAGCTTTGTAGACGAAAGCAAGGACAGTTTCTGTGACCTTCTGCGATCGTTCTAAATCGTGGTCGCCATCTGGAAGAACTTCCGGCTCCACAATAGGAACAAGCCCATTCATTTGACAAATTGATGCATACCTCGCGAGCACATTCGCGTTCTCAATCATTGCTTGATAACTTGGCGTGTTGCGACCTATCTTAAGTACGCAACGCCACTTGGCAAACTGGCATCCATCCTTCTTGTACTGTGCACAACGCTGAGACAAATCATCTAAACCCTGTGTTGTGCATTCTCCTTCGGATCCCATGAGTGGTACAACCCCCTTATCAACTTTAATCCCAGGGATCAATTTCTTCTTTTCAAAAGATCCATCATCGGTGTTCCATTTGATCCTTTTGGTAGACGGTTTCGTGGAAAAGTAATACACCAGAAATATACTTGCTGATGTCATCAGGTGCAGTAAACAGCAGTTCCCTGTAATCACGACGGTTTTCCTCGGTATTCTCAACACCAACACCACTAAGTCGCTTGCCTACCGTGGATGTCGACTCATCAGCTGCTAGAATACCTTTCCCTGGGGCACAAACAGCGTTCGCAATGTCCGCCAACTCCTTCTGCAGCTCCGGTGGTGGGTAGGTAAAGTACGTTGTCATAACTCAGTAATTTTATCGATGAAATGTCGTTAATAAACACACAATTTATCTTTGACCAAAAGTATATAGCAAACTCTGTGGATTTGGCCGCGAAAAAAGATGCTACCATTTTTGAGTAATGAATTTTACAAGGCGCGTGACTTTCACGAGATGCATCAGTTTGTGGTGGACCACTTCTCATGCCGCAGGATAGTGTCTGGTGATATGCAACTCAGCATTCACCAGCAACATTTCCCCCTTTTCACGGCTTAATAGTGGTTCTGTGACCCAATCAGTATCTTAACAGCTAAGCAGACCTTTGCAGTAATTCAGACGTGTGTGCCCAGGAGCTTGCTTTACAGGAAAGACAAATTGTGCTGGCCTACGGATCTCTGGTGATATCGCAGTCCTGGTTAAGGTGAAATATTTAACTGACTTAGACACCACCCACGAACCGTGTGATATATATATATATATATATATATATATATATATATATATATATATATATATATATATATATATATAGACAGAGAGAGAGAGAGAGAGAGAGAGAGAGAGAGAGGGAGATCGATTTTAGTGAATGGTTAAAAACTGACCAAACGTCACATGCGCAACGGAAGCTGGGATATTTGTATGATTGTATAGTCCAATAGCATTCATGACCACACTGTAATGGCTGTGCATGCCCTTCACGTCAAGTAATGATGCATGCAGTCTAGTGCTCTTGCGACTCTTCGAAAAACTTCCAATCATGGACCCAGACTACGCTCCTTCTAGCCAATGTTACACATGCGATCATTTTTAATGAAACAAGGTCTCAAGCAAACTTACTGTTAATATTCACTGACACACACACACACACACACACACACACACACATATATATATATATATATATATATATATATATATATATATATATATATATATGTCATTTAGTCTCCACATTCCATGCAAAATCCTGTATTCAGATTATAATGTTTGCTTTCATTACAAAAAACTCAAAAGCTCTTTCGTCGCGCGCTCTTGGACATGATGTGAATGAATATGTAACGACCAGAGGACTTTTCATTATTTACACACGTATCAATCGTTCGGCAGCAATGATCCCATGGACTCGGATTGTTCTCTTCATAGGCTGGTCGGTCGGAGCTATCACCTTATGCTTAACAGGGACTTTGGCTAATCACCCTTCCAAGAAGTTGTGTAAAGTTCCTATAAAAATAGCTACTCTCTTGTCTCGGCTCAAGCCTGGGAGTTCTGGGGCCATTTCATGCATTGTTGCTGCCTGATGTGTGGCATCAGCATTGCGTTCATTTGGCCCAGTCGGCGTCAAGGTAGCCAGAGAACGACTTAAAAAGACTTTTTTTGCTGTCGTAATGTTTTTTTTTCGAAGCGTGATCACAGCTATCGAGATTATTGCATTTATCTTTATTCCGCTGCTACGAGTGGCACAACACACCAGCTCACACTAAATGAGCACTGCAGATTAAGAAGCAAAACATCCCTGGGCCTGCTCGACTCGGACCTTGCGGCCTTGACATCGACGACGAGAGCGTCGAGCGATGACGTCAGGGCGCGGTCGCGGATGAGACGGCAGCATGGTCAGACGCAGATAACCGGCGTGCTGGGGGTGCTCCTGCCCGCCGTGCGTGGTCAGCCTCCACCCATATCAGCGCAATTGCCATGGCCAAGGGTTTCGGTTACGTGGTGGCCCATTTAAGTTATAGATTAGCGCAAAGCTACTAGCATCGTTGGTGTGAGTGACCAGCTATGTAAAGGTGGATGGGTTTAGAGTTCATTCTGTCTTGTTTAAAAGAAGTTTTACCAAGTGCAGTGTTTTTTCTCGCCGTGCTCTACCGAGTGTGCTACCGAAAAGCAAACCTCGAAAAGAAAAAACCCGGATCGGTGGCTCTCTCTCAATCACCAGCATAAATGAACCCCGCAGGTGTATGACTGACATCAAGTGGAACGATTGCCTATGGTCATGGACCACGTTTCCATGTTACCAAGGACGGAGCTTCATCGGTTGTTGTAATTTGGCAGTGGCAGTCCGTAGGTATAAGTAAAACAGGACACCCGGGGCACGCGGCCCGCCTCGCCAAAAACCGGCTAGTTAAGCAAGGTGTGATACCTCGCCGGGGCTCACATCGGATGTGAAATTTGTCAAATGTGCTCACACTTCTGACTATAGTCCGAAAAACATTAACTGTCAGCATCGTTTTGCCGCGACTCGTCCAGGGACAGTTCATTTAAGCGAGGCGTACTGGACGTTGTCGGCAACTGTTGCTGGGAGGTACGGGGGACGAATATAACGTCATGACCGGTAATCCACTTCTTGGGAGGGCTGCATTCTGTGCGTCCGCCACTTGAAATGTGTAAGCTCACTCAAATAACATCTGACGAGTGGTGAAATCAATGTTTAAATGTATCAACACGTGCTCTGGTGGGGGTCAAATTAACCCCCTCCTGAAGGTTGTCCGGAATTGTTTCCGAATGGCACGGCGTAGCCGCGCCAAATTTTGCATAGCTATGGACAATTAAATATCTAAGGGTTTTGCATCACAAATTTAGATCTACCTCGTTAAGTCGCTGACCTATGCAGATCAAAGTTATGTCATGGTCTTAGCGAACATAATTTCTAGGGAATCGTTTAATCTGATCCAACAGCAGTGTTAAACCAAGCCATACAACTCTGAGATTCCTTTTTAGGCAACTTTACCTTTAAGGCAAGCAAATGAATGAACAAATTACATTGACATGGGTCAGGTATGAGGATCAGACCAAAGTCCACACCAACCTGTTTTATTACTCTAGCGCTTGCTGTATTGGGTAATTCCCGCTTCTCATTTCAAATTTAGTGATCACAGGAAACGCATTATACACCTACCCATATACTTCCAAAAGGTCAAAATAGGTAACTGACCTAGAATGACCCGGGTTAACATTTTGTTTTTAGGAAGATAGCTGTCTAGCGTACTCGTTGTCGCTTATCCAAATGCAAAACTCAAAACTTCCTCGCATGATTTTGGTTACCATGACTTTGAAAAGGTCAAACAAGGTCACTGATCTTAGATGAACATGTGACCTTTTGCTTACAACAGTTATCTAGGTTCTAGAGATCTTTTAGGGACCAACCAGGAACTGGACCTTGTTTGACCTTATTTCATCCGAAGGTGATAGAGCCTAGAAAACTCAAACCTTCCACTACGTGAGTTCACGTACAGGTCAACACGCCCTGTGAATTTGGTGTCTCTAGGTCCGTTGGTTCCTGAGATCTCAAGGGAGTCAAATTGACCCCCACCCGACCGAAAGGTATCCAAACGGCAACCCGGGCGCGTGTTAAGATCAGAAATGCAACGGACCATGTGTAGAAAAGTATAGCGTTGCTCCTTTCAGGGGATGGCCTCAAGCCGTTGGCAGCGGCTGCGCTAAAGGTCAGACTGCGTTAGAGGGCACGACGGCAATCGTCGAACATAACGACTCATTTAGCTTGGGGCACAAAATCCGCGGCTGACCTGGAATCTTACGATCGGATGGTGAGGTCGATGCTTGCGCAATTGGCACCAGGCCCCGCTCGCAGAATTTCATGTAATCCACATGTTTGAATTAAATTTTTGAAGTAAAAATACGAGAATAGTGACGGCTATCCTTGATATCCCGTAATCTTTAAAGCTTTTTGCAGTTTGTAAGTTCACCTTGCAAGCCTTCCGAATTGGTTTCGAATCTTCATCGGTTTCATCTGTGTTTGGAGTGCATCCATGAAACAAAACCCCTTTGTTTGTAATACGATATACTTCCGAGCTGAAAAATGCCAGTCGAACCACCTACCATGGGAGACCTGACAAAATCTAAGCAACACATTATAGCCCTCATAAAGCATGGACGATACGGGACATAACACTTAACGTGCGGCAACTTGTGCACAGTAACGCAAATGTACTGAAGGAAAAATCCGTTCAAAGTCTTAATAAGTAAAAAGTCTCTAACAAAGCCGTAACTACAACATTCAAGTGCACTGACAACACAATAGAGCAGCCAACACTTGGAATTACTCGCAGGCCGCAGTGTGAATCTGTTCCCGTTTGTCGCCTTGGAGTTGCAGCCCTTAGGTAGTAATGACGACTGGGCGTGGGAGATGATCATCTGCGTGTGGCCCATCAGCATGGGCAGGGAAAGGACCTACATTCTCAGGGTAGCTGAGACCGTAGTCTAACGTCCCATACTGGTTCTCCGACAATGCCAGGTTGTTCTCATCCGGTTGCCGAACCCACGCACTTGACCCAGCTTCGCGACCTGGCAGCTCCTCACGTTGAACTATGAGCTCATTGTAGCGTGTGTTCAGCTCATCACGACCAGTATCAAGTTCATCTTGAAGGGCGTCTAGTTCTTCGTCACTGAGGTCGCGTCCTCCTGCAGCTGCCTCGCGCCCAGCAGTCTGCCCGGTGCCACCTGGGGCAGCTGTTTTGCCATCATGTTGAGCCTGTCCGCCGGCCGAGAGGCTCGGCTTCTGCTTGGGGCTCTCCGGACGGGACGGACGGCTGCCGCCTCTACGTCGGATGACGACTCGGCGCCGAAGAGGCCGGCCGGCCACGGGCCGCGACGTGCCGCCGCCCGTCGTCGATTTCTGCTGGGGGACCCGCGGACTGTCTTGAAGGTTGTCGCCGTAGACGTCGTTGCTGTGTTCTTCGTACTGAGAGTTGTGTGCGCCGAGCTCGTTGGTGTAGCTGATGTCATGAACGCTGTGCAAGCTGCCGACGCTCTCAGTGGCTCTGATCTCGTTGGCGATGGTGCTCCCACCGGGATGGTGAAGGGAAGCGTGTGATGCCGGTGTTTCTGCGAACCCACCCGCCTCCGGGACGAAGTGGGAGCTCCTCGTGAGGGCGTTTCTGGTCTGCGGTCTGTAGGCAAGAAACGGGTCCGCGTTTACGCCCACGAAGCTGGGGAGGATCGGAAAAAAAATCATCCTCGATCGTCGAAAACATTTCTCGTCTCGCGCTCACTGGTACCCTGTTGGAGGCGGGCGGCTGGGGGCGTTGACCTGCTTCTCCTAATGAGGTCTTCCCTCCTTCGGATCAACTCATCCCTGTAGCGGAGCAGCGCCTCGCGATGCCGAACCAGCTCAAACCTTCGCTCAATCAGGAGGCGCCTCTCCGCTCTTCCTGACAGGGTGTCCTTGTTTCGGATCAGGTCATCCCTGTTCTTGATCAGTTCGTCTCTGTTTCGAACAAGTTCGTTCCTGTTCTGTCGCAGCCGATTGCTGTTTACCCTCATCTCGTCAGAGGGGACACCCAGGTCCACCCCGGGCGGCTCCTGGGGTGCCTCTGTGGCGTCAACTCCCGAGGGTATATCCGCGACCAGCAGTTGGGGCTCTGGTCTTTGGCGGCTTCGGCGGGTCGACAGAAACGACAGAGGTCGACGTCTGCTCGAGGTCGCTGGTGCATCGACCCCTCACCAGCTTCTCGCCGGGCAGGGCACACACCGTACTCCTGCAGGCGCGCATGAACGGGTCCCAGACGTCAGTGACCCCGCAACGGAGATCCTCGCCAATCACCAGCTCCAGTCTCACCATCAGCCCACGCACGGGGGACGCTAGCTCTGGATCCTCGCACGGCGCGCTACATTGCGCCTCCTGTACCCTTCCGCCGCTGCAGCGCAGACAGTAGACGTTGCGGTAGGCCCGCCCACCGCTGTAGATGACCGCGGTGTGGTTCCGGCAGAGCCGCAGCAGCTCCGGGTCGGCGTCCGGCGAGCAGGAGGCGACGGCCGGCCGGCAGGCGCGCGGCCACAGGCCGGCCGGGGGCTGCGGGGTCAGCGCGCACGTGGCCAGCGCGCCAGAACGCAGGCGCAGCGCCCAGCCGTCGCCGACGGACGGCCGCAGCCCCGGCCAGCACGGCCGCCGCGTCCAGCGACTCGGACACGGCTGGGCAGGTGGCACGCACGCGCCAAAACTCCAGCCGCGCCGTGTCGCCGTGACAGATGGCGCAGTACACGTTGCGGTAGGTGACGCCCGAGTCGCGGCTGGTCACCGGCAGGGCGGCCAGCGGGTCCACACGCGCAGAGGCCGGCCGCTCACAGAGCCGGTGCGCCGCGGCGGCCGCGCGGACAGGCGTCGCGCATGTACCAGTGGCCCGGCGGCGCTGCGGCGGCGGGCAGCGGCGTCAGCGGCACGGCCGGGCGGCACGAGAAGGCCCCGGGCACCGCGGCCGCTGCCGGCGCGTCGCGGCAGCAGTCGCCGTAGGCGCGCGCACTCGGGGTCACAGAAGCAGCCCGCGCTCACGCCAGGAGCGGCTGGCGCGCGTGTCGCGGCGCCACCAGCTGAGCGGCGAGCAGGAGTGGTGGTCCGGGCAGAGCTCCGGCGGTGTCCGGGGTGGAGCGGCGCTGTGGATGCCACCCCGAACCACGTCCAGCACGGGGTGGTAGGACACCGGGTGGTGGTCTCTAGCATCGTCGTAAGAGGAGCTGTCCGCCGGCTGCTTGGACCGATGGTCGTGGACCACGGAGTCGTGTTTCTTCTTCCAGAAGTCCTCTGGCGGAAGGGGATGCTGATGCTTGGGACGGCCACACGTGTCGCAGAGAGGGTCGTCGTAATGTCGCTGCTGGTCGTGGTCACTGGGCGGCGGGGAACCGCCGTGCTTCTCGCGGAACTGTCTGACGTCCTCTCGGATGGCGTTCAGAAGCGGATCATCTCTGAGTGGGTCCAGCCCGCCTTTTGACTGGCTCCGGAACCGAAATCCTCCCGGGTACGCGAGCACGTGATACCAGAACTCACCGGGCTCCCGGGGATCCGGACGTGGAGGCTGCAGAGCGCCCTCTGAGCTTCGGGCGGCGCTCTTCCAAGGGTCCTGCGCTCGCGACCTGAGACCAGAGTCGCCCTGGTGCCAGTTGTTCCAGTCGCTTCCGTGCCAGTTCCGCTGATACCAGCTGGAGGCATCGTCTGCGTGCCAGCTGTCCTGGTCTCCAACCTTCTCCCCTGCCAGCTCGAGTGTATCCAGCGCCGGATTGGTGTCGGGGCCTTGGACTGACCTGCACTAGGTAGCCCTCCGTTTCCGAGCGCTGAGCTGAGCCCCGCAGGAATGATCAGCGGCGGTGTCTCTCCACGCCCACGCAACCTTCCGAAAACGACGTCCGTCTGCAGGTTGCCTGCTGGTCCGCCTGCTCGTCTGCCTGCTGCTGGTCGCTGGCCTGCTGCAGCAGCTGGACCCGCTGGCCAGCGGCTGGCTGTCCTGCTGAGCCGGCAGCAGCTGGGACCCGCTGGCCAGCAGCTGGGACCCGCTGGCCAGCGGCTGGCTGTCCTGCTGGGGCCGGCAGCAGCTGGTGGCGCTGCCCCGCTGCATAGCAGCAGCGCTAGCAGAAGGTACCGGCGCATGCTGTAGAGCTTCTGACGTTTGCAATGCTAACGGGCACGGCTGGAGTCACAGCCCCACACTCACACGACTCTGACTCCAGCTGGAGATGTGAACGCCCGGCCCAGCGCAGACCAGCGCGATCAAACGCCCCGCTCGGCCGCCGGGCTGTTGGCTCGACAGTCCTGCCCGTTGGTGGCAGGCGCGCTCAGAGAGGCAGAGGCGCAGCCGTCTGCGGTGCAGGAGCGAGCGACACCCGCAGCCGGCCGCCTCGACACTGACCCCCCGCACTGGCGCCCTGCCGTCCTCATAACGCGTGCCGTCGCGGCAGGAAACGCTAATTGGTTCGGCCGCTTTGATATGCGGCTGGGGCGAAAGCGAAAGGCCAGGTGGAGGGAGGGCTTACGACGGATCAGCCTCAATGAATGGAGGCGCATGCCTTGTGGGATTCAGCAGACTTGGTGTGTTTACCATGGCGGGATGCGTCCCGTGCATGTCGTGCAGAGGGCGTGTCAGGCGTGGAAATAACAATGCAATCGTTGGTATCCTGCTGAAAGGGCGAGGACATTGCCTTAGTGAAAGAGGATTGACTGTCGTGCCATGGAATTAGCTGCGTTACATGCTAATTCTACAACAACGAAATAAGCGGTGTCGGCAGGCAGTTGTGAAAAGAACAATAACTTATAGTTCATGGTACCTTTAAATAGCGCCAAAAAGAGGATAGACGTTTCACCTCGAATGTTTTATCAGTGTATCAGTTCCGTGAAGCTTACGTGGCAGTCATCGGTGCTTCAAGGCTGCGCCTCATACCATACCATGCCTGTCGTACACACGTGCGGTGTTTTAAGCTGCCGTTCGCTGGCAGACTACCGACGTTGTCGGCAGGGTAGCCGTACATTGCGGCGGACAGCCTGCCATGACGTCAGCATTGATCTGCACGGCAGAGGTGGCATCATCTATCATTCAAGCTGGCGTCACTGGCAGAGCACTTAGGTGTGAGCTCGGTGGGGGAGCGTCTCGGTTAGCGTATAGGTCAGAATAGGTAGGAGCATTGCTCGTGGATGTAAACATACTTCTAAAAATAAAACAAATATTGACCCGGTGCAAGAATGCGCGCCATCGTTTTCAAGCCCATACATTGCTTAGAGATGGTAGCTATCGTTTGTATGTATATTCTAGCTTATTGCTACATTCTCAGCAACATGTATGAAGGGCATATGTATGAAGGGTAGGGTACACCTAATGATCTATTCCAGGATTCATTCGGGGCGGCAGGGAAAGCATGTTGTGTCCTTCGAGATTGAAGGTTTGCCGCCTTTCCTTGCGCAGAATATGGGTCGTCCAACACATTGCCGCGAAATCTTCACCAGGACAGATGGTTCTGAGAGAAAATGTGAATTATTGACGCCCTTTAACACATGGTTGGTGCTCGTTCAGAATAATCGCGTTGCGTTGCGTAGCAAACTGCAGGCATTGTTTTCATGAACGCGTTTATGGCCAAATGTGTTGGAGGACATTATCTCCCGTGATGTATAATCGCGCGGCTGCCTGTCGCAGACAATTGTTAAGTGGAAACTTGGACGACATCATAACATTGTCTTTGGCCAAAAGTTTGCATGCGTAACTAAACAAGTGTGGTCATCAGAGCTGACATACGTTTTCGCCACACTGTTTACATTGATTGTCACGAAAATGTGCCACGAGAGAGCATCGGACGCGGTTGCCAGCTCCCGTGACGCATGTGTTATGGTGGATGTGCCAGTTGGGCCAGGATGGGACTTCGGAAAATAAGCTCGGGGTCCAAGCACAAAAAATGGTTAGGCATCATCCTAAAGGCGCTTAAGAACGCGTTTCCCCACGGATTTGACCGACTTCCTTCTCACAGTTGGTGGAGAAGGGCTGGACCCCCCCCCCCCCCCTCTCCCCCTTTCATCACATTTAAATTGGAAAGTACATCCCCGAGACCAAGAAAGCAAGGAAACTTCGAATTGCCGCGCGTGGAGGCAAGAATAACCGCGCAGGCTGATGTTCATAACATCACAGCCAGCTACGTGCCCCAACTGTAGCACAAATTTGCAGCAAAAAATGCGATACAATCACTCATCCTAATTTAGTTCCTCCGTTTTGCACGGCTCGGATATCATTCCAGAAACTCGGCTAGGGCTATGTTTAACCCTGAAACGGTCGCAGGTTAGAGGCAACAAACACGAGTGTTTTTGTGTTCCTTCTGAATGCGAAACGGTTGTCCACAACATGTGTGCTGGAGGCGTGATTGGCCAAACTCAGATTGGTATCCTGACTGTTGTTCGTTCCGGACACACTGATTCGTGAATGGGGTGTCATCGCGCTTGGGGTATTATGGACGGTGTCTGGACATAATCGCATCACCTTATATTCATCTTAACTGCGAAGTCCTACTTTTCAAGCCTAGCGATAGCACTGGCGTAGTCCGTGACAAACACACATCAGCGCGAAGATCCGTTATTTTCGCGCGTTTCCGTCAATACCAATGTTCACAAAGCCATTGGCTCTCTGAAGCGCAGTCAGTCCGGATTATACCGGATATTGCCGGACATTATAAACATTCGGTGCATTTTGTCGTGAGACTTGGCTCTGCCGACCCAGATTTATCTGGAATGAAATTAACAAAACATCTCCAGTCGCGGCCAGCAGCCGGGCTACCGCGCAGTTTAGTGCACAAACTGTTTACTTGACGGCGGAGCAGCGACAGACCACATGAGGCGCAGCTTGCTGTTTGTGGTCAGATTCTTCCGAGGCGAGGCCGGGCATGGTCTGGACGCCGCGTCCCGCTCAAGAGTCCTGCACTCTGGAGGAGTCCTGTGTTGTGTGAGGGTCGCGTGGAGCATCCTGCTCAAGTCAACAGCTAAGGCCCGGGCCTGGCGCAGGGCCCACCTTCGGACAAGTTAACGACCAAACGACACATTTTCGAATCAGGTTAGGTCGCTCTGACATAGAGTTGCAAAAGGCCCGCAGCCTGGGTGCAGCGGGAAGTGAGCCTTAAGCTCGTGCCGAGCGGTGCACTGGGCGGTCAGGACCATCAGGATCAGGGGACGGACCATGAACCGCGTCTGCCTGGCTCGCCTGACCGGGGCGCGGGCGTCGCTGGCGCAGAGCGTCAGAGGGGTGGCCGGTCAGGAGCGCCTGGAGCTGGAGACGCGTCAGGGCGCTCCGGGCGTCAGAGGCGCGGCGGAACAGGAGAGGCCCGAACTCGAGGTCCGCTCGGACGTCTTCTCGGCCCGCCCCACGCGGAGCCTCTTGCGGACGCTGGCCATCTATCAAGTGTGTGCCGTTGACCGAATCGTTGACAATAGTCTACAGGTGAGTAATATCTTGTTCAACGTAGCTGTGATGATGTGGGCGAGAAAAGTCATGCGTTTGTGATGACTGGCTGAACACGTCGGCATATTAAAGAAGGGGCTTCACATTTATGTGTGGTTTTGGGCTGAAATGGCCACCTTGAAGACCTTTCCATGCTGTTGGCAATCATGTCCTTGTTAAGACCTAAGCCCCTCAAGTTTCCGAGCTACACGCCCGAGAAAATGGGGAAAGGTGTATGGGGAAGAGCATTTAAATGTCCACCTTGGTGTTTATAACGTCATAATAATGTCACTCAAATGTTGTCGCTCCGAAAGCCATGCGGCAACCAACGCCAAGAAAGATATAACCGTCGAGGTGTTCATATCTGACGCCCGTGAGCACGATTTCCAGTTAAAACAGCCCTTCAATTGGGTTTCGATAAATTTTTGCGAGGTACAATGACGTAATCAAACCATGACCTGTTGAGGAGTATATTAAGTAAGCATAGTATTGTGCCGCCTAGAGCAGTCTTTTCCACTTAAAAAGCATGCCAATTTTTATAAGTGAGTTTGTTTCATCACATCTGATACTTGCATTTAATATCTCCAAATACGAAACATTCGCTTTGAACATTATGCATCTACGTTAGCACCCCAGAATGTAGATGCAATGAGCAGAAGTGGCATGTATGGAGCAGGTGCAAAGTAACGTGCCTATCAAGAAAATGCGCTAACATGTTGCGTTTGAGTGCTTGTGTCTCCCAAATCGTTCCTTTGTGGCGCAATCGCAAAGCGACCTCAGTTGTAATCGCATCCTTTAATAGCAGCCGCGCTTTTCGTGTCGTTTATGCTCCTCACAACAGCTTCACTCACTCTCAAATTAAGTTGTACGTTTCGACGATTTTCCGTACATCATATGCTGAACTCATCGCCATAAGAGAATCTTACCAACATACGACGGCAGAACAGCGTGCACTCGCCTAATGAACTAAAGCGCGATGAAAGTGGTGAGACCCTCCGTCTAGCGCAGTTAGCGGCTACATCACCTCTACCACATCCCCTCCCGCACTCTCAAACGGTTTAAGTGGGTGCCAAACAACTTTTGTCAGGACATAGCGAAAGCCATGCGACGGACGGTCACAGTGTATATATATATATATATATAGATATATAATATATACACATATATATACATATATATATATATATATACATATATATGCATATATATATATATATATATATAATATATGAGCATATCGTTAAACCAGCCAATCACTGGGCGCTGGTTCTCCACCGACAGCTGCTACGATTGGGCGAACGGCTGCTGGGCTCACGCCTGCTGCAGCTGTTGGCGCAGCCGTTCTACCGGCAGTTTCGTGGCTGGTGCCGAGCAGCGCGAGCTGGCGCAGGTGGCCGCCACGCTGCAGCGCGACAACATCCAGCTGATGTTGACCAGCATGCTTGAGGCCGACGTAGACGAGGAGGCAGCCAGGTGAGCGGGCGGGCTCGGCAGTGACGGCGCCCCTCACGCGAGACCACTGTCGGACTGGAGTTGCTGGCCCCTTGGAGCAGAGTCCGTCACGTGGGATGAGGCGAAATGAGGGGACGGTTGCGGACTGTGAAGGAGGATGGATGCCTCATCGAGGGAAGAGACCGTAGATGCTAGTGCATGCGTGGGGGAAGGGGATGGAGGAGGGGGTTACTGACCGGTGTCGGTGTCGGACAGGAGAGAGGACGGAGGAGGGGTTACTGACCGGTGTCGGTGTTGGACCGGGGAAAGGACGGATGAGGGGTTACTGACCGGTATCAGTGTCGGACCGGGGAGAGGACGGAGGAGTTGCTGACCAGTGTCGGTGTCGGACCGGGAAGAACGAGGCAGAGGGCCTGCTACGGTGATCGGTAGTAACGTCCCCCAGATTCACATGGTTCCAAGCGCGCGCCTCACCGAAATCTTCCTGTTTGCTGTGAGACTGATCTTGAAAGCAGGAAGAGACTGTATTGCGTGCTCAAAAACGTAGCAAGTCCTTAAAATTGCAGGTGGTAATATTTGAACGTATGCAACCTTTGCTGTCAGCGGCTCTATGCCTTAGCAAGTGAATCTGTCGTCTAACGTTTTGCGTCTTCGGTGAGGACTAACGGAGGGCGTGTTGGCAGTGAACGGCAGCTGGCGGCTAACCTGAGATGACGTGTTGGCAGCGAGCGGCAGCTGGAGGCTAACCTGGAGGAGGCTCTCCGGGTTCTGACCATCGTCCGAGAGGTGACGGCCGGCCAGGACCAGGCGGCCCTCCAGGCCAAGTTCACGGCTCACCTGAACGCCGACCTGCTGGTGAGGGCGGCACCGCGTACCGCCAGCTCTGCTAAATGTGAACGTGAATTGGGTATAACAGTGATGAGAGTGAGAACAGTGGCAGTTTATGAGCCTGTGTTCACGTGGATTGGATTTAAATGGTGTCTCAGCTGCTGATCTGCGTTTCACTTTGCTTGGGAATTTATTCATACAGAAGATAAAGATAGAAACAAAGGCGCCATTTATTTAGCTCGTGCATCCCGCTCAAATGATCCAGCAATATTGCTAATCCCTCACCCGCACCGACTCCGACAGGTGCATATCTCGCGGGTATTCTCCTCCAGCGAGAGCCCGTCCAGTCTAGTCGAGCAGTTAGCGAACGCCATGGTGACATCAGGTCAGGTCAGCGTACCAGGCTTGACGTCAGAACAGCAGTACGCCTGGGACTCGTGCGTTCGCCGCCTGCAGACGCTGGGTACGTTAAAGCGACTGGGCTGGCATTCCTTGCGTAATGTTTCATTCATCCCAGGTTTGACTGCCACTCATCACCCCGGCGAGCGTTGACCTGGGGCTCGTTTTGCCAATACGAAGCATCGACAAACCTAATCGATAGTTTACCTCATGTGTGGATGAATAATTTTGGGAGTTGTCACCCCATTCAAGCATGAATCACATCTCCTGAGATGTGGGGAACCAGAAGTTGTTCCTGAGCTTTGTCAACAGTTAGATGTAAAACGAATGCTCGAGGATTCCGTCGAATACACGTGTCATATACCAACCACAAAAGGTGGACAACCCACTCATGGTTGTCGGCATTATTCTTTTCCCATGCATGTCAAAGATGACGGACGACTTTTCATGCACGAAAAAGACATCATGCAATTAGTAGGCTTCATATGTAGGTCAGGCAACGTCGCTTTGCTTGTCACATCAGTGCACGGCCTTTATTTATAGGTTATTTATCTCCATCTCTCGTGTAGACTAGTGCGCTCGGACGGCAGCCTCAAAGCCGCACCACACTCCCGCGTTTGTAACCAAGCGTCTGGGCGGCAGGCGAGGCCTGCGCAGACAGCGGCATGCTGATGTTTGTGGACGGCGAGTTCACCTACACAAACCCGGCCATCTCCTGGCTGACGCTGGCACTGATGGCGGTGTTCAACCAGCGGGAGGCCTTCATCAGGGGCACCCACCAGTGCTACCTCAAGGTCAGCGTCAGCGATGCACACTAGCGCTCCACGGACTTCACCGTCAGGGCGCCCTCCAGTGCTGGCTCAAAGGCAGCGGCGGAGGGCATGCACTAGGTATGCCCCGGGTCAGCGTCAGCACTTGACGTGGGTATCATCCCAACTCAGCATTGGCGGCGTCCACCAGAGTGACCAAAACGTGTGCCGGCGCCCACCAGTGTAAATGAAGTCATTAGCAGGGGTGTCACCTTGCATATTTTCGGGAGGGCCTGAGGGCCTGAGCTCGGTGAGAGCTCATCATGCGAATTTTTGATTTTCTGTCAGGAGCCACCTATGGTAAATGCTAATTATATATCCACCCCACGCTCACCCACTCCTTATCGTGAATTATTTTGTGTATCCCTGGGGGTACCTACCAGCGCGGCCACAAGACCAGGACTCAGGTCCAACACCCAAGCTGTTCCTGACAGGCGTGAGAGCTCTCACCGGCAGTCGATTGCATGCGCTGGTGATTCACACTCGGTGACAGCGTCCGCGGGCCTCTGTCTCCAGGCGACGCCAGCTAACCTGGAGCGCGAGTACGCCATCTGTCAGCAGCTGGGCGCATGTTTTGGCGGGAAACTGGTGCGCGGCGCGTACATGGCGCGTGAGCGACAGCTGGCGCAGCAGGAGGGGCGTGCCAGCCCCGTCTGCGACAGTTATGAGGCGACCACGCTCAGCTATACGCGGTGAGCTACTGCAATACTCGCAGGGACTTCTCCTAAGCTCTAACATAGCGGAGTATTGGTCATTAGGCGAGGACTCGCAGCGACTGGTGTCACCTCTTCTCGGCAGGCAAGCTGCAAGGGCAAACAGGCCAGCTGCATATGGTGGGCACCTTTTTCCTCGCATTCCTGTGTCTTGCTTAGTTGTGAGCATTTATACCCTGTTTTTTTTGGTCGTGGATCGCTCTATTAACGTCGATGTTAATGACGGATTTCCAGTGCTGTGGAGTTTGCCCTGCGACGTGTGGCGGAGGACGGTGGGCGCACCCAGATCATGGTTGCCACGCACAACCACGAGTCCATCCTGCACGCGCTCGGGTCAGTTTACCGGTTCTCGCATTGAGTGGGAGACAAGGCTTGAAATAGTACAATGGCGTTTCCATAGAGATGCAAGGCTGTGGGGCGTCATCATTAAGCTAATGCGCCAGCATCACACTGCTGGATTGGGCCAGTGCTGGGCTCGCGCTCGCATAATTTCACCACCCTCTCCCGGTAACATGAACCAGCCCTCGGTCCTCAAACTCACCTCTCCCGGTAACATGAACCAGCCCTCGGTCCTCAAACTCACCTGTCCATGCACGACTTCATGCGCTTAGCCACGACGTCGTCAGTTCTAGCTGATCGCAACTTCACCTGCTACCGCTAGTAGCGCCTACCACCACGTTTCCTGCCAACCATGTCAAATCCAGCTAACCCAGTCTGGCCGCTTCTCCTGCAGGCTGGCGCGCCGGCTGGGCGTGGTGCCCTTCAGCGGTGGCCTCGCCTTCGCCCAGATCTACGGCATGGCCGACTACCTGACGGTGCCGCTGGGACGCGCTGGTCACCGCGTCTTTAAGGCGGTGCCGTTCGGCGAATTTACCACGGTGATGCCGTATCTGTCGCGGCGCGCCGCCGAGTCGCGGCTCGTGCAGCAAGGGGTGCGAGTGGAAAAGCAGCTGTTGCTGCGCGAGCTGGCCAGCCGGTTTGGGCTGCGCCGCCCGGCCACCACTTGAGTGGGGGGGGGGGGGGGCTGTTGCATGGCTTTAGAGTGGTCATCACGCGGTCTCCGTCGCCTGTGAAAACAGTGCCGGTGTCTACAAGGCTTGTGAGAACGGTGTCGGTGTTTCCACTGTCTGAGGGGGCGGCGCGAAATCTTCGCCGCCTGATAGCACGGTGCTGAGTTCCGTCTCCTAAGAGGAGGACAAAGCGTATGATCCCCTGAGAGGTGAGAGGTTAGGGTATTTCTGTTCCCTGAGAGAACAGCAAGGCATTTCTACTTTCTGAGAGGATAGCGCCAGATCTCCACCGCCCTAAGCAGAAGCTGCGTGATATCCTCTGCAAACATTGTCCGCCCCTGAGCGGACAACGGAGGTTTTCCCGAATACACAGAGCGAGTAATGTCTGCTTGAGAAGGCATTGTTAGCACCCCGCTAATTGAGTGTGCAACTCAGGGTGTTCTCAGTGAACGATGCAGTGTCTAATGAGCAGCTGTGAAATTCGCCGGGGATTGGGTGCATTGCGTGGCCTTTGGACGCAAAGATAAGGCACAATAACCGGCGCACTTTAATGGCTGTGTCGCACTTGCGAAGGCGTTATCAGCCCGTGCAGGGGTAGAGTTTCCGGGTGGTCGTGCTATTATCGCGGGTGTCCCGAAGGTACAACATGGCAGTATGCGGAGATTCCCCTAGCACCCAGAACAGAAGAACAATGAAGTGTATCGGTGCCTCTATTGCTGTGCTGTCCTGGTCACGCCAATAAACAACACGCTGCGCTAACGTGCATATATTCGCTGCGATACATTAGCGTGGTTCCTTTTACAGTGTATTTGTGCTCTGCTTGGTTAAGAAATGCTGTGATTTTCTTTCTACGTACGAATAAATGCTCATGCATTTAGCGAGTTTCTCTCAGAGGTAATGAGACTGTGTTACAGCTTCTAAAAAGCATGATTGGCTCATATGCCGATGGCACTGGGCCTCTGTCTTCGGTCCACGTAACTTCCCTTCATTCTGACTTATCGGTGCGTTAAACTATCGGTGACCATCGAAACTTACGGTAACTATAAACTGACTATCGGTGCGCTGTCGGTGCGCTAAACTGTACCTGTCTGGCCCAAGCAATGTTTCGCTCAAAAACTTACGAGGTTTATACAAATCCGGACACGCTATAACCGCTGAGCAAAGCGCGAAATCTCGCGACGAAACGGCAGCCCATCCCCTGATCTGTGCGTCCTTGGCCTTCCCGCGACTATCGCATCGCTTTATCTTGCCTATTGTTCAACTGTATCGACTGAGGTCAAATTTGTGTCCGAAGTCTCGTCTATCGGGGTCGCATGGGGATGACAACGTTTCTTCGGCGGCCCGGGACTACAGGCCCACTGTCTTGGACGGTCGGGCGTTACCTTCTTCGGAATACCACGGCCCAGCTAATGCCATTGACCGCTTCCGGAACCACCAACAGCGTCTAGGTCACTTAAAAGCCTAAGAGAGAACTTGTAGCTCTCATTGCATGGTCTTACTAAGTGGACCTAATGCTGATCATAGCAATGCCCAAACACATTTTGGCTTTTGACATGATGTGTGTCTTGGATGTCATGGAGAGCAGTCCCCAACAGAGGGCTACGCCAGGCTTCCTACCGTATGGAGAGTGGATTGAGGATTGAGGAACCGCTTCAAGTGGGTTGAACACAAGAGCGCAGCAGTTGTTACAATGCGTTTTTGAAGTGCCCCGAGAATCTGCCGCCCTGGAAGTGAGGAGATAACGAAATCTGTCACACCTACGTTGCGGCGCGGCCAGTCTTGGTATGGGGGCGACACAGGATTATTAAGGGGACCCTGCTGCTGATTTCTCCTTCCCCAAAAAAGGTTTTTGTTTTCAAAGAGGCATGATTCTTTCAGAAAAGAAGCCAGAAGCCCCAGGAAGATGCGGTTCCCCTTGTGCATTGAGGTCAACATATTGAACACATCAGTGATTAAATAACTGCGTCATATAAACCACAGGCGCTATGAATTTTAAATGGTTCAGTGTATGTTTCCTAAATGAATAGGATTCAGAGGCTTTGTTGGAATTTTTCGGGATTTAATAGATATTGAGGACAACGTGGATTTAACGTTGGTTATTGACTTGAATGTGTAAAAAAAAATGTAGTGACATGAGTCAAGATGTTCAGCCTTCATTCAAAATGGGTCATTGAAACAACTGTGTAGCCGTTTCAGCCACGCACGCCCGTAAGTCTTAAAACAAGAACCTGACGCCTGGAGTTATAGTCTCACAGGTCGTGCGGCGTTAGCCGCACCGTGAGCACTTGACGGCGGCCAACAGGCGGAAGAACACACACACGTATCTGAAAGAAGTGCGTGCAAATCCATAATGCATCAATTCGTGCACTTAGAAGGCAGTCCGGGCCGTGATTTCACCCGTGCGATTCTCAACTTGGTACCGGGATACTGAAACCAGGAACATGCTAGTATTGACGGTGCTGAGAACGTTTAACGTAATGGTGATATCTCTGTTTATCGTGTTGCAGAAACTGTTCAACAGATCAGAGGACAACCAAAAAAAACTACGGGAAGAATATACACCATGCAGTCTAAGATTTATAAGTAGGGAATGAATTCCGAAAGACTTTCGGAGGCATGATCTCACCACACATGGTCGTTCTCGCGCGCACGATGCCCTCTGCTTGTTGTCAGCTGCAGTGGCCACTCGTTCTTCTTGACAAAAAACTACAATCCCGACGTCGATAGCCTTCCCCTTACAGATGGCGAGCGCTTAAGTTGAGAACATTTCGATGCGATGTGTTTCATTAGGATATCTTGAAAAAGAGTTGACATCCTCGGAAACAAATTTGAACCTCCATCGATCCGCTCTCTTAAACGCTAAGGAGACCATTTGCCTTTCGCGGGCGAGAGGCTCCGTAGCTGGAATACAGGGAAGCGCATTATCTTTCCGGGTCATGGGCTGAAGGGCCCTTCCTCCCCAACCAGGGGTGCCTACGTGTCGCCATTCTGACGAAACGGGTCAGTGGCCTGGTGGTCAATCTGAAGAGCTTCATATACATGGTGCATCGGTCCCCTCCCTTATACGGAAGGCCCCCTGACGGGAGCAGTTGGTCCTGGATCGGCGCTGACGCCGTGAAGGACGTAACAGTATCCCTTAACGACATGGGGGCCCGTTAATTGCCACAAGGACTCCAGTTCAGCTAATCAAGGCACGGACTAATTTGGAGAAGGTGACCCCTTCGGTACTAGAGCCCCTGACTGACACGTGGTCTTTACATGAGCTCGCTGCAGACCCTTTCGTCGTAAGCTCTCATTTCTCATTTCATTGCTTCCTGAGACAGAGAACCTCGAAGCGTCCAGAGCGACAGGTCCTCTGGCATTCGGGGTCCCGACCCTGCCCCCGTTCAGCAGATATGCCTCTCGCCGACCCGGGTCCTCCTGCCAACACAGGACATAGGCAAGGATGGCAAGGTAGGCAAGCATGCCGCATGGCCTGCACAGCCCGCTCCCCTTTGTTTGAACCTTTGTTTCAGCTCTCGCCCCCGCCCCGGCCCGCATAGTATCAGGGCACAGATACCAATGTAAATCGCGTGCCCCGGTCCTGTCCCTGCATGGGGAAATGGGTCCCCAGAACTCAAACAGTTACGCAGCTGACTCTTCGGTGTTGGATGTTTCTGGACCAAGTGGAGGTACGCATTGTCCCAGAGAATCCCGATCCGCGCGAGAGGTCCTCTGATTGGCACTTGAGGGTCGGGCCCTGCGCTCCGGGTCCCTGAAAGCGATTTCCAGCCAGCACTTCGACCCCCCCCCCCCCCCTGCCGTGCTCCCTGCATCCCACATTCTGTCTACGCCTCCCCCCTCCACGATGTTTCGGAAACTACCGGTTGAAAACAGCCCATGGTCAGGGTGCGTGGCGAGAGGTGTTGTCAATTTTTTTTAAACGTTAAACCTTGTGGTTAAATTCTTTTCAAGTTTAATGAAGTAAACCATGCTGAAAGTTGCTCAGTTTGTGCTTATTCGGTCATTGTGCTGATAAACCTTCTTATTATATTGGGATTCCGAAGCACTTGGAAACAATATTCACATCCGCAGCAAGGCAGAGCGGACTACTGAAACTAAGAACCAACTTTTGAGCTGAAGCTGTGCTTGACTCCATGTAAGCCACACTTCTCTTATTTACTGGGCAAGGGAGGAAGCAGCGGGCCGACCCAAATTAGTGGAGATGACACTTCTCGAGAAGCGACAAAGATAGTCAGAATGGTACAGCGGCATCAGAACATAACATCTCTGCTGTCCTGGCCAGACTCTGCGCATTCTTGACACATCCGTTTGCAAAGGCTGCCTGCATGACGCGGCTAATGCAGGATCAGCACGCAGTCCAGTACGAAACGACTACCCCAGTTATACTTTCCATCACTTAGCCGATGCCTGCTGCAATGTTGGGTACGGTCCGTTCTGCCCTCTGACGTCACCTGACCTTTAGCGCGACCCCTGCCAACGGCCGCAGGCCTTCTTGTCTCGGGCAAATAGCGAGTGCCTGAAGCGACCCGAACCCACCACGCTGCACGGGTGGGTGGATTGGAATGCAGGTGCTCTGGAGAACTGGGTGATGGGTACGGACGAAATGTATCACGTAAGCGTTGATTTTTCAGGTTTCCGATTAATTCATGTTTGAGACCATGGTAGCAGACCGTGGCGCGACGTGAACGGCGGGTAAATGTTTGGATTAAGCATACGACGGTCTAAAATTCACCAAGCCATAAGCGTATCGTGATCCATCAACGGTTGGCAGCCGAAATTTTCGAATATGCGAAAGTTAGTTGCATCCACTCTTCTGGCATGACGAAGACGAAGCACGTTCTCATAATCATGACCACTAATTGTTTAGTTCGACGCAAATAATGATTGGACGGAGTTTCCTTGTGTTTAAGCACCCACTATCCGGCTTCTTACTTCGAATTAAGGCCAACAGTACTTTGACATGTGGATTATAAATGACGAGCAAATCTTCTTCAACCTTTGTGACTACGCCATCTGTCAGCTTTCAAATACCATGCTCTCATTATCACGATCGCAAATTACTGACATGGGCACCAATAATGATCAGTGAGTTCGCCTTGTGTTAAAGCCCTCCCCCCCCCCCCTACCTGTTCCCACGTTTGTGGATCAAGGCGAAAGCAGTTTTTTGACAACTAATTGGGAGTAGCGAGCGAGTCTTCCCTAGTGTTAATGCTCTCATCATCCGTCAGTTTTTAAACAGGAGGAGGCTGGGGACGACACCAGGATTTTTTCTCTCGCATGCAAGAACAAATCAGGAAGATAGCTTAGATTTGCTGGATCGATCAAGCAGGGAATTCAAAGTGCGGAACATCTTAACTTCTCGAAGTGACAATCGAATGACAACTTAAGAATCATTGCCGACAACAATAAGAATCAAATTTGTCCGACCCGGTGGCTCAGTTGGTTAGAGCGCCTGCATTCCGATTCACCCACCCGTGACAGGGTGAGTTTGAGTCGCTTTAGGGCGATCGCTATTTGCCCTTGGCAGGTATGGCGTGCAGCTGGTGGCAGCGGTCGCGCTAAAGGTCAGTTGACGTCAGAGGGCAGGACAGACCGTGCCGAGCATGGCGGCACGTAAGGCTTTTGCCACTAAATTCTGCCGTTGCCTGGAATTGCGCGATCGGATGGTGGGGGTTAGGGCTCACACAACAAGCACTGCTTAGCGTGAGCGCTGATCCCAGAAATACACCCATTCAAAGGGTTCGGATCAAACTTATTTTAAAAATTGCTCTTGTTCTGAAGCAGCTGAAGGGTCAACACTTGCTCTATTCGTCTGGTGAACAGGTGTAACGCTTTCCGCGCAAGTCAATGGAAATTATGGCGACGTTAGATTACGCGACATTCGTGCATTCTTTCTGCTTTCGATTTAGCAGAAAAAGACCGTCTTGTAGAACATGTATTATCTACCAGCCTGAAGACGAGATTTCCCCATTTCTCTAAGTTTTCATGAAGATGTTCTGTGTGCAATCACGGATCCTCGGCGTGATGACTCGACCACATCCATAATCACAGACTGCGACACAAGGTTTAGCTGTCAGCACCACAGGCGTGCAGCGTACGGCACGGCGGCCGCAGAGGCACTCCGCTCCCGCCGGACGCCTCCGCAACTGCAACTGCAACTGCAGGCTCCTGGAGCCGGAACAGCGACCTTGACGCCGCACCAGCTGGGACCGCACGGTGTCGGCGGGCCGCCCACGGGACGGACGGGTTGCGGGCGGCCACACCAGCTGGGACCGGACGGGTCGGCGGGCGGCCACGCGGGACCGGACGGTGTCGGCGGGCCGGCCACACCAGCTGGGAGCGGACGGTGTCGGCGGGCCGGCCACACCAGCTGAGACCGGACGGTGTCGGCGGGCCGACCACACCAGCTGGGACCGCACGGTGTCGGCGGTCCGACCACACCAGCTGGGACCGCACGGTGTCGGCGGCCGACCACACAGCTGGGACCGGACGGTTGTCGGCGGGCCGGCCACACCAGCTGGGATCGGACGGTGTCGGCGGTCCGACCACACCAGCTGGGACCGCACGGTGTCGGCGGGTCCGACACACCAGCTGGGACCGCACGGTGTCGGCGGGCCGACCACACCAGCTGGGACCGCACGTGTCGGCGGGCCGACCACACCAGCTGGGACCGCACGGTGTCGGCGGGCCGGCCAACCAGCTGGGACGGACGGTGTCGGCGGTCCGACCACACCAGCTGGGACCGCACGGTGTCGGCGGTCCGACCACACAGGGACGGACGGTCGGCGGGCCGGCCACACCAGCTGGGATCGGACGGGTCGGCGGGCCGACCACACCAGCTGGGACCGGACGGTGTCGGCGGGCCGGCCACACGGGACCGGACGGTGTCGGCGGGCCGGCCACACCAGCTGGGACCGGACGGTGTCGGCGGTCCGACCACACCAGCTGGGACCGGACGGTGTCGGCGGGCCGGCCACACCAGCTGGGACCGGACGGTGTCGGCGGTCCGACCACACTAGCTGGGACCGGACGGTGTCGGCGGGCCGGCCACACGGGACCGGACGGTGTCAGCGCGCCGGCCACACCAGCTGGGAGCGGACGGTGTCGGCGCGTCGACGGACGAGACCGACTGCGCCACTTTCGTCTACGTCTTCGGTTACAGTACGCGTTAGGCGGCTCCGGCAGCATGCTACGGCCAAACTCAAAATAATCCGTGCTCTGCTATAAGTCGGTGACGTCAGGAGTCGCCAGCCTGCACATGTCGTGGGAGCTGCGTGTTGTCAGAGCTGTTAGTTACGGCCTCGCGATGTGTGGTGGCCTCGTTGAAGTCGTAGCAATAACATTTCTTGGCATCAGAGGATTTATTTCAAGTGAACACCTCATCCAACGGGCATGACTGAGTTTAAATGAGAAGCAAACATCGCACATTCGCCAAAGGAACGGTGCTTTATCGGAACCCGAACACAGCCGTCAACCCCACTGCAGCCGGTTAGAGAGTGCCGCGAGACGCGTAAAGCCGCAGCTGCCAGGCGTCCGGCAGAGTGCATCGGATTCTCTCGTGCTCTGCCCGGACCGTGGCGTCACAGCCGAGGCAAAACATGTCCTCCCTCCACAGCCTCGCCCTCTGCACAGCGACGTCCGTGTCCAGCCGCAGCAGACGCTGCAGCACACCCGCTAGGTCGCCGCCGCCGGAGACCTCGACCGCCTCCCGTCTGCAGGTGTCGGCGCTGGGCAGCGTGTTGACGCAGACGTTCGACCAGCACCTGATCATCTGCCGGTGCTGGCGCTGCTGGTCGGCCAGCCAGCCGGAGCCGCTCTTTGCGAGGGCGCGCACCAACAGCGGCGTGCTGGTCAGCAGCCGGGCCAGGCCACCGGGCGTGCAGAGCTCAGAGACGGGCGGCAGCTCGGGCTGTCGCTCCCACCAGGCCAGCACGGCGGCCGAGTCCCAGAGCAGCTCCTGCAGGTCGCAGACGGTGAGCAGAGCCACCAGCGGCGCCGCGTCCCAGCGGAATCCGCCGCCTTCCAGCGGGCTCAGGCGCGCCTGCGCGGCCACGTCGTCCGGCGCCACGGCCAGTGCACGCAACAGGCTCGACTGCAGGCCCGAGCCGAGCCCCATGTAGCAGTGCAGCTTGGCCAGCTCGGCCGTCGCCGAGGAGCGAAGCAGCGCCGGGATCACGCCCAGGAAGTAGCGCCAAATCACCGGGCAGGCACCGAAGTTGAAGCTGAGGTAGACGCCCTCCATGATCAGCGCGCGAGCCAGGCATATGCGCAGCTGTCTCTCCGAGAGGCGCTCTTCCGGAGACGTCAGGATAAAGCGGACGGTGAAGAGGTTGACGTCCGCTCACGAGCGCATCAGCACCGGCGTCATGCGCTGCTGCATGAGTGCGATCATCAGTAGCATCGCCTCCCTCTCGTCGGGGGAGACGAACTTAAGCAGGTTGATATCTGCCCAGAAGAAGCTTGGCAGGCTTCCGGCCTTCACAGCGGCCTCCAGGTAGTCGAGAATGTTCCGTGCGACTCGAGTGACGCTATCAAAGTGAGCGCTGGGTCGTTCCTGACACAGCCAGAGCAGCGACGTCTTCAGGAAGTACGACTTAACAGCCTTGCCGGGTGCCCCGAGCGCCGTCTTCAGCGTCTTGAGGGCAAGCAGCGCGCCTCGTTGCACGTCCGTCAGCAGCCAGATGGCCACCACCTCGGCGCGCGAGAACGACAGCCGCCACTCGGAGTGCTCGGTGGCGCTGCCTTTGCAGCCGGTCGGCACCAGGTGCACCCCAAACCGACAGATGTCCCGCCTGACGTCCGGCGGCGGCCAGTCCTGGGCGCGAGCCCGGTCGGGGAACTCGGCTGCGGGCCACCAGGGCGCCCGCAGGCACGGCACCATGTCAAACTCCTCCACGTCGACTAGCTGGTCTCCCCGGCGCTGCAGGTAGGAGGTGGCGGGGCCGCTGGCACCCAGCTCCACACCCGCACCCAGCCGCAGGCGGGTCAGGTCTCGCACCAGATGGCGGACACTCTCGGCCGAGAACGGCAGCGGCTCCGGGTGCGCACAGTCGGGCATTCGGGTCTGCAGCAGCCGCACGAAGCCCGGGTTATCGGTGGGCACGATCATCAGTTCTGGGGACGTTGACGTAGTCGTGGGCGCATAGTCATCTGATGTAAACGCAGCTGGCTCTGACCCCAGACCAGCGGGCTCTGACCTCAGTCCAGCGGACTCTGACCTCAGCCCGGCGGGCTCTGACCCCAGACCAGCGGGCTCTGACCTCAGTCCAGCGGACTCTGACCTCAGCCCGGCGGGGTTTGACCCCAGTCCGGCGGGCTCTGACCTCAGTCCGGCGGGCTCGCTGCGTCTTTCAGCCTGACCCTCCTCAACGGCCGCCGCCTTTCGCGTGCCGGCCGGCACCCAGAGGACGGGGCCGAGCTGACATCGTGCACCGAGCCAGCATCGTGTCGCGATCTGACTCTATGCGCTCCTTGAGTCGGGTGTTTCCCAGCGCCTCCACCTCGCCGGCCGAGCCGGTGACGGCCGTGACGGTCAGCCGGCCCAGCGGCGAGCAGCGGCAGGCGGCGCGGCCCGCCGGCAAGGCTCGCATCAGTGGCGCCTCCCACAGCGCCCGGCCCGCATGCGTCTGCTCGCAGGCCAGCTGCTTCTCTGAGAACTGCACGACCGGGTGGAACGGGTACGTCTTGGCACAGTCGATGGCCAGGTCGGCGTGCGCCCCGCACTTGCGCAGCAGTTGCTCCGTCGTCTCGTCCAGCCAGCGCGAGCGCTCGGCCGCCGCGCTGGGGTCGGCGAGGCTCCGCTCCATGGCTGCCCTGCGCACCACTAGGCTGGCGCGTGCCGGCGCGGGGCAGCCCGTCCGATGAAGCCCCGCCTCAGCAGCCAGCCAACCGGACGGGAGCGACCCCGACGGCAGAGGCGGTGATGCAGCCAGGCTGCACGCAAGATTCGCCATCACAGCGTCCCACGCGCTGGCTTTCTCAAGTCAGGCGTAGAAACCGGGCGGGAGGGGGGGGGGGGGGGGGAAGGGTAAACGTCTCTTACACTTTTACGTAAATTCAACGACCTTTTTGCGATGAATGGAAGGAACTGATCGCAACAAGGGTTCTCCCACTTTCTGAATGTTCCTACGCTCCTGCTCTCAAGACGTTAGAGTGTGCAGAGGCGGCGGAATCCGCACGACGCCGGCTGCCCCTCTCCCTCCCTGCTCGTCCAGAGAAAAGTCGCAGCTGCGGTAAATGTGACAGCCTCATACAAGTTGTGCCACGTGTGACGACACCCGGCGGCCTGCTTGGCGCCGGAGCCTCACACCGCTGCTGGACCAAGGCCGTGCGTGGCATCCGGCTTGACCGAGGCGCCCGACCGCCAGCGGAGGGCCGGCGCCGGGCGGTGCAGGGGCCTGCCGGGACCGCGGCGTGTCGGTCCCTGACCGGACCCCCGGCGCGACGGTAACGGACACTCCCGGCGTGTCGGTCACGGACCACATCCTGCCTTCACGGTCACGGACCGGACCCCCGGCGCGATGGTCCCGGACTGGACCCCCGGCTTGTCGGGGGAGGGGGTGCAGAGGCGCGTCCAGTCGCCGGAAACGGTTGGAGCCCGGCTCAAGGAGCTTGTTCTATCGCGTTTTGGACTCTGCGTTCTGTTGGTGGATGCTGCTGCTCGGGAGGCATTCCGAGATATGGAAGTGGAATGCGGCGTAAGTTCCTGTTCCATAAGAATTTTGCTCACTCCAGTCATCTGATCACGGAGAGTAACTATCACTCACCTCGCCTCTACCACACGTACCAGGAGTACATCCCCATGACCCAGTACAGCCGCCGCAGTTGGCAACGGTGGCTGTCGACTGCTGACGCTGCATCACCTGGAACCTGACCCTCCCTAAAACCCCCGTCGTCACCGGCGCTGGGTCCCGCGACCGCGGCCGGCGGCCGACATGCCGGGCCGGACGTCGGCCCGCCTCGTCTATGGCGGCCGCCGAGCTCGGCTACGCGTGCAGGGGCGAGCCTCGCCCCCCGGCTGGGCCCCTGCCAAGGTGAGGGTGGTGGCCGGCACGCTCCAAAGACAACAGCGCCTGACTCATAGGTGATTTGGCGGCCCAGCCAGCGCCGCCACCTGCGTGCCCGCCGTGTGTGCAGGAGGGGAGGGGGGGGGGGGGGGGACGCAGCCGACGGACGAGCGCGACGCGCCTGGCTGCTGCGCTGTTGAACAAGATTTCTGCCAATTTGCGCTGCCGGAAATATGTTTTTTTTCATCGCTTACTAGGCAAGTATTGGATTGGTCGACCCGAAAAAGGTCGCCCATTCAACTAGCGGCGGAAGCACGGCGGAGGATACAGATGACAGATGAACATGTGTCGGATATTTCACAGTATTTGACGCGGAGAGATGGAACAAATCGTGCCGAACTGCGCGTGAGATCTCTTTGAAGGACCTCTTTGAATTGTGAAAATGTGTCTCCTTGAATCATAGCAACGCGTCGGGAACCTGTCTGGCGTCGAATGCAGGGGGCTGTTCTGGAAATTAGCAACGTTGCCTTGTAGCTTATAGCGGAAGGTGGACAGTTATCTTCATTCGTGCCCTACAGATCCGTAATCCACAAGCCCCCGAAGATGGCAATAAAAGGGTTGCACAGCATAAAGTGCATAGCTATGACTCTTCATTTTAGACCAAACTCACAAACTTGTCTGGGCCACGGCAACATTCCGTGGCAACAACACAACCCTGCTGGCACGTCTGCCCATCTCACCCCGAAACAGCCCTGGACCGGCCACCTGCCTGACAAGTTCGCCTCGTCTAATTCTGGCAGCATGTTTTGGTTCGCGTGGCTGCATCTGCCAACTCGGCGACCGCACGTCCTTCAGGCGGACGACTCCGTGATAAACGCCTGCAACTCTTGCGGTCGTCAGTCACGCTGCTGGCGCGCCGGGCGATCCGGCGCCGGCACTGGTGCTCTACAACGACGGCTTGCTGATAACCACAGACATGTTGGGCTGGGCGCAGAGGTCGCCGACGCGCAGCATGGTGACAGACAGCTGTGGCGCGCGTGCACACTGCGGGCTGTTTTGGTGGGCGGAGTAGACTTAAGTTTCACCGTCACGGACTGCGTTTGGTGTGGTGCTTGGGTGGAAAGGTACCACCAGGATAACCAATCCAAACAAAGATAGATTGCTAAGTTATCACAGAAAGCTGATAATGACTGACACAAGCATACTCGGATATGCATCCATGAACTACACTTACAAGGGAGCGCAGTTTCCTCCCTCCTAATCTTCGGAACCAAAGGGCGATTTTCTCTATTAAAAATGTAATGCATGGGCTTGGATCGAACTTCCCAGATATAATTTGGATAGGCTGAATGTCATATATGACTTCACAAGGTAGATCAAGTGAAAGGTTTTGAGATAGCTGCGATCACTCGGCGTCGGTGTGCCAACGGCCGGTTTGGGAGGGAACGGTTTTAATGTACTGGAACGCCGGCTGGCTAGGCTAAGCAAGTCAGCTGTAGCGGGAGAATGGCGCCGCATCACTCCATGCATCTGCAGGCGAGAAATCAAGGTGTTCCAAAGAACAATGCAAGCGTACGAGTACAGACGTGTCGTCATTGAAAACCGGCAGGGAGGCCACACATTGGTATCGTCTTGACGTCGCCGTCAGATGGCAGGTGCAATCCGTCAAATGACAGGTGAGAGCAAAAGATCGCAGTAAACTACCGTCAGATGGCAAGTGAGAGCTGTCAGATGGCACGGGCTAACATAGCGCAAGCGAAATATCAGGTATCGACGCTGGGTCCCAGCAACTAGAGCGTATGGAGGAAGGCTGAGCACTGCCTTGGTTAGAAATTAGAATTAGGTTTGAGGCTCATGCTGGGCATTGTGGGTTCATACAAATTTCTGAGCAGATTACCCTTTTTTAATCTGTGTCTGCAATTCTATCCCGAGAGAAGTGGAAGTGTTCGTTGCGGTAGAGGGCGAAGCAAAACAGTGATGGAACCTAGGATGCGTGGGTGACGACTGAGAATTAAACGGCATGATTAAACAGTAATTGACCGATGCGACGCATCCTTGCGGTCAGACTCTAAATATAGCACTGTTCAGCATCAGATGTGACAATATCAGAGAGTGATTCGGGTGTTGTATGCGCTGTGGAAGTTGTTGAGTAAGGGGCATGATTGCAACTTACTTGGAGGTCTGTGGGCTAATAGGTCAGTGTAAAGTTGGCAAATCGTTGGTAGCCTACACACTTGTACAGCCCAGGTTGGATCAGTCATCTGGATCAACTAACGGGACGCCAGATTGCCGTAAGGGGGGGGGGGGGGTCACAGGGCGGCAGATGTATGGTCCAGCTGCTGCCGACATTAAGTTAGACCCAAAAAGGTCCCGCGTTGCATGAACAGGTATGTACTAAAGCGGTGGTCTGAAACTTCGCGGTTCGCTGCTGCAGATAGAGTGAGTGATGTCTTCTTACAGTGTGACGCCACCCACAGTCGATATGGTAGCGTCATTTTGCTAATGCGGAACCTGCCACAGACAACGAACTGAAAAGTAACAGTGGGAGTTAGACTTTAAAGATGATTATGGACTTCCTGGTAATATCAGCCTAGGAACAATATTTTACAGGTGGGTGAAGTCACGGGGAAAGCTCCTCCATGACATTTGGAGATATACTGCCAGAGTGAAGGCACTTTCTATTTTACGCCTTGTCAGAAACAGGGCAGTGAATTGGCGTGTAGGATGCAAGTGTTAACCATTTACATCGCACTTCTCCTGGGGACCGGTGCAGTCACCAGGACATGAGACGGGCCGGTTGGCTGCGGCTGGTCGAAGATGCTCACCATGATTTACTTGCACCATGCAGCATTAAGAATATTACCACCGTAGGTAACGAGACAAAAACTTCTCACCCCATTTGACAGCTGGATGGAGTGAGGACTAGACATCATTTTTCAACGTAAGGCACATTGCTTTTCTTAGAAATGCTTTTTATTTCCTTTTCCATTTCCACTGCTGGGACCAACATCAGAGTTGACGCCAAAACTATTAAAAATGTTGGGTCCGCTGTGATTTTCAGCAAAGCTAGTATAAAGAATAACCTGCTTGCTAAATCTAAATATGTGCATATATATATATATATATATATATATATATATATATATATATATATATATATATATATATATATATATATATATATATATATATATAATATATATATACGTATATATCTCGTATATATATATATATATATGTATATATGCATATACGAGACGTATATGACGTGTATATATATATATATATATATATATATATATATATATATATATATATATATATATATATATATATAATATATATACGTATATATCTCGTATATATATGTATATATGCATATACGAGACGTATATGACGTGTATATATATATATATATATATATATATATATATATATATATATATATATATATATATATATACGATGTGCTGATGCACCAGGGACATTTGTTGCACGAGATCGAGCATTTCCTTCAATGAGTTAAACATGGGGATAAGTGAGCATATGTATAAATAAGGTACGTTGTAATACATCATTACATACACCAACACAAGACAATGTGTTCTCCGTTGTGTTTGGTTAAGACTTAACAGCCCCAGAAGCTGAAGCCATGCATAGAGTCACATCACAATCCACCAGAGCGATCTTGTGCTCAGTGTCGCATCACAATCCACCAAAGCGATCTTGTGCTCAGTGTCGCATCACAATCCACCAAAGCGATCTTGTGCTCAGTGTCGCATCACAATCCACCAAAGCGATCTTGTGCTCAGTGTCGCATCACAATCCACCAAAGCGATCTCGTGCTCAGTGTCACATCACAATCCACCAAAGCGATCTTGTGCTCAGTGCCACATCACAATCCACCAAAGCGATCTTGTGCTCAGTGTCACATCGCAATCCACGAGAGCGATCTTGTGCGCAGTGTCACATCACAATCCACCAAAGCGATCTTGTGCGCAGTGAAAATAGTCATGGTTAGTACCTCGTAATAGTCACTGTGCTGACCAGATTTTAAACCCAGAAAATATAGCAGAGGTGATTGGATCTCCCGGCAGTTCATGCGGCTAAGTGGCCGAATGTTTACACCTCTGAACTTGCAGGTTAATCGATGGGCCGTGATTTGGCGTTGAATTGAAAAGATGACGTCAGAGAAGCGCCGTACGGCTTATGGTCTGTGTGAGAGCGGCCGCACCCACGTGAAAACTACAACCTCCAACTTACAGAGCGGAGCATCGGAGATATGCCGCACGGGCCGTGGGGCTCAGCTGGCACGCGCCAGTCTGCTCTGTAGACTTCCCTGTTACTGCATGCTAATAATATGCATGCATGAGGGACTTACATCGAGGAGCAGCCTCGCATGCATGGCCGACGCTGATCTGCTGATCAAGGCGAGCCAACAAGACTTGGGCGTCGTTTGTGTTGAATTGGAGAGATCAATAGAGATCTTCGACCGTGCGAGGTGTTCAGAACTGACTTGACTGCGGTGATCGTCGAAGTTTGTTATGGTGGCCTTGTGTTCTACACACCAGGTGTTTCGCGCGTGCCAGCCTTATGACACCATGGCGAGGAATTAATGGGTAAAGAATCAAAACCGCCGACTTTAGATTACGTCACTATCAAGGAGCTCAGGGGCATGATCGCTGTAAAAAGCTTTTAAGATATCACTCGCATAATTATTATTTATGAACAACAAATAATAATGTAAATAATACCTGCAATCGCCATACTCAGAATGTGATACTGCACTCATATTAGAAGATTTTAATGATACAGACTCACGGGGCAAAACCTGGGAACCATTTTTAGCTCCTGCAGTCGGGCTAGCTGGGTGAAGGGATCGCTAGTTGGCGATCCCTTCACCATGCATCTCATCCTGTGCGTTCCAGCGTGTGTTTGATCTGTCGGCTTCGATTATCGAGGCGGGCCACCTGATTACCCTAGGAAAGCTCAAAGGCGCTCATTTTAAAGACTATCAAATCGGTCAGAGCGTAATCACACAGGAGCGCGGTCCACAGCCAGCTACATCACTTTAGAAGCGCGTGACTCGTGGCGCGTCACGCGTGTACGCTGCGCCACGGCGCTCCATTGAGATCCCAGTGACGTCACGCATCCGGCGCAGGGCCGTGACGTGGCCTTCCCCTATGACACAGCGAGCTAAATCCGCCCCGCCGCCAGCCTGCGTCGATCAGAAGCGGCCGCCGCCGGCGCCAGCGTCGCCGGCAATATTTGGATTCGTTGACGAGCGGCTGACTTTGGCAGCTGGTGCGTCGGCTGACCTGGTACGTGGGTGCCGGCGGCGGGCTGGGCCCTGCTCGCTCGGCGCGCGTGAGCCAGAGACGGGCTGGGGCTGCCAGGTGGCGGTGCATCGGACGGGCAAGAGGGATCTGCAGCATCCGGCAGAGGTAGGCATCGGCGGCGCTCTTGGACCCCAAACCCATAGTGGTGCTGGGTGGCATCAGTGGTACTCCTGGGTCCTACGCCCTTGGTGGTGCTGCGTGGCATCAATGGTACTCCTGGGTCCTACGCCCTTGGTGGTGACGGGTAGCATCGCTGGCACTCTTGGGTCCCCTGCCCTTGGTGGTGCTTGGTGTGTATTTTGATGTAACAGCCGTATATGACATTTAGGGGCGCGTGTAAAACACATCTCCCAGCTGCATTGAAGTAATTCCTGAGCTTGCGTATACTTGAGTAACGCTAGGTTTGAGGCGTTACAAAACGTTTGGAAGTAACGATCATTAGTTATGGACTGAAAAGAAAGAATGGGCGTTGCCCCCTGTAAGTGCAACATTCCTTGACGATAAGGGGCTGCTTGCATATGGCACGGCGACAATCGATCCACTCCATCCGTCCACAATGGCGTTTTGACGCAAACGCAAATCTACTTTTGGTTATATGAAGTCATGAAATTGTTCATTCTGGCACAATTAATCGGCACGGAATTACCCGCCTGTCACGCTCAAGCGAACAAACCAGTAACTCTTTCCGCTGTCTGGTGCGTAAATTATCGCCGAGCATTGAACCGGCAAACTAGACCTTTGCACTGCGAGTCAGATTCATATACAGTTAACATAGCGTTGGCTCTGCCGCGGAGGTAAAATGGTTATTGCACTGTTCTCATACTGGCGCCATACGCCTGGAGAAGCGTTGGCACTTGGCTCAAAGCCCAACATAATGTGCTATCTCACGGAGCAGTTGTAAAACATGTGATTGGGCCGGCGCCCGCTCCAGGAAACAAGCTTGGCTTTTTCCTGACATGACACATCTGCTGACAGTGACTTACAGGCGCAGATGCGCCCAGCGCGTTTGGGGGATGCTGTCATGGCGCTCAAACTGCGCGCTGCTGACGACAGCCCCAGACCAACCGTGCTTGATGGTGACAGCCCCAGGCCAACCGTGCCTGATGGCGACAGCCCCAGACCAACCGTGCTTGATGGCGACAGCCCCAGACCAACCGTGCTTGATGGCGACGTCTGACCGTGGGATTTGCCTTCCATGGGCTAGATAATCCCGAGCCCCTGCGACGTCGGTGGGCCGTGGGCTTTACCCTCTGTGAGCTTACGACAGTGACTCGTCGGCTAGACCCTACCCGAGCCTCTGTGACGTCAGTGGGCCGTGGGCTTTACCTTCCGTGAGCTTCGACAGTGAATCGCGGGCTAGACCCTACCCAGGCCTCTGTGACGTCAGTGGGCCGTGGGCAGATTCAGTCACTCTGTAGGCGGATCCGGGACCCGGCTGGGCCTCTGTGGCGACGGTTGGCTGAGTTAGTCAGCTCTTTAAGCAGGTCGTGTTTTGACGGTGGGAATGTTTTCGGGCGCGGACGTGCGTCATTGGGCGCAGGCAGGCGATCCCAGCCGAGGCATCCATTACAGGGGGCACATTGGGCACAGGCAGGCGATCCCAGCCATAACATCCATTACAGGGGGCACATCGGGCGCAGACAGGTGATCCCAGTCGCGACAGCCATTGCAGGGGCCGGGGGTACCTAATCTAGGTGCAGCTTTCCAATGTCCGGGTCGAATGGCCCCGGTCAATGTCGTCAATGAATGGAAATGGCGGACTAGTTTTGGATGCCGTTTTGGAGAAGCCGGTGTGGGGTAACCAAGCTGATAACCAGAATCCTCCATCTCTAGCTGGCTTAACTCGCAGCGAACTGGCGGGCGGACGCCTTAACTCACAGCGAACTGGCTGGCGGATGCCTTAAAAAGACTAGGAGAAGCCATCTGGGCTGCTGAGCTGGTCTCGGGCTGAGCTTCCCCGACCTTAATCCATCTGATCCAGCACGTTCAAATTCATGCTGCCATTCAGCCTGCCGTTTTCCAAGTTCTGAATCCGATCCGATTGATCCCATCAGCCGTCGCCGTTGAGGGAGCGCCTGCCGACAGAGCCCGCCGCGCCCCGCATCACCGCACGTCCCGCCGTTGAGGGAGCGCCTGCCGACAGAGCCCGCCGCGCCCTGCATCACCGCACGTCCCGCCGTTGAGGGAGCGCCTGCCGACAGAGCCCGCCGCGCCCTGCATCACCGCACGTCCCGCCGTTGAGGGAGCGCCTGCCGACAGAGCCCGCCGCGCCCTGCATCACCGCACGTCCCGCCGTTGAGGGAGCGCCTGCCGGCAGAGTCCGCCGCGCCCTGCATCACCGCACGCCCTCTGTCTCGCAGGCGGGGCGGGCGAACAGGATGGCGTCGACCACCAGCTCCCAGTACCGGCATCAGGAGAGAAGTGTCACCGGCCGGCCCGGCAGGCCGGAAAACTGGGATCAGCAGCTCGGTAAGCCGGTGGCGGAGGTGGCAGGTCACGGCAGGCCACCGGGCGCGCGGTGGCCTGCCGTGACCTGCACACCGGGCGCGCGGGTGGGGACCGGTGGTCATGGCCGCGGCACGCGCCTGTAAGAAGCCAACGGCCGCAGGGATAATCTGTGCGCGAGGCGGTGCTTATCAGGCTTAGCGATTTTTAAAAGTTTTCGGTGACAGCATGCTTCTGCATCTACGACTGCAGACGGTGGTGTTGTGTTATGCAAAAGCAGCGGTGAAAGCATGTGATAAAAGGTTAGATCTGCTGTGACACATGTAAAAATGAACTATTCGTTTCTGAAAACTGTGCATGAAAATAACTGACTGAAAACTTCGCTTTGGCTCACACATGGTTCATGGAGCGTTTCCATATCTTTGCCCATGAAGCAATTTGTTTGGGAATATAGGGGAATGTTGGGAAAATTTGGGAAAACCCAAGCTTTGCAAACTGGACTAAAAATTATTGTGGATTTTCCAAGGTTTTTCGATTGAGCTCCTGCCATCGGCTATCACTTGGAGAAATTTTAGGTTTTCTTAAATTTTCTTCCTTGACCGTCGTATTTGGGATTTGCCTGATGAGGCCATTCTTCAGTGCGCAATCGCCATAGGCAGTTCTGGGAGCGCTTGGAATTCCCTGACGGACATTTGGGGGAAAGGCTTTGGGATCAGATCAGATCAGATCAGAGCACCATTGGGATCAGACATGTTTCAGGGTGGAGTCGCCATAGGCCGCTTGGTGAGCTCACCGGACACCCCGGTTGAGGACCCGACGCTCGAACACCCGACCCGACCTTCGGAAAATAAAAAGGAAACAGTCTGGAATAGGTTGGCGATCCCTTTGCCAATATCTTGACAAACTTCTGGAGCTTTCCCAAGCATTTCTCAACTGGAAAGGTCGGAACCGATAGGGATACCTCGAGTGAGATCGAACCAAAACTGCTTGCTGAGTAATATCTGGAAATCTGTTCGCAACAGCCACGCACGCAGCACCCACCAGTCCCTGCAGTCGCATAAGTAGCACGATCCGGCCGGTCTGCCGTTGCAGACACACTGCTGTCGGACCTGAACGAGAGCACGGGGCCGGGGCAGGGCGGCGGTCCGCCGGCCCGCGGCGGCGCCCCCGTCCAGGGAGGCGCGCTGCCAGGCTCGGAGGACTTTCACGAGCGCTGCGAGTACACCAGCCCCGATCAGCGCACGCGTACGGTGGAGGAGCGCAGCCAGCGCACGGCGCGCGCTGGCGACGGCGTGAGTTTGCCGTCGACTCCGACGGAACCAGGCGTCGAACTCGACGCTGGCGGCGTGTCGGCTCACCGCCGCCGGCCGCCCAGGTGTTGTTGCACGTCCGTAATGTCAATGTTGATGAGCACGTGGTGGATTTAGCACTGATGGCAGTGAGGTCATATAACGCGTAGTAGCGCCTTGGGTGGTAGCGATGTGCTGGCGGGGCACTTGTTGTACATCGTGTTGGAACTAAAAGCGCCGATGATGACGGGTTCACAGCAGGTGCAGCATGATCACCTGGCCGGGTTCACACTATGCGTCATGACGGCTCATTAGCCCTGGCTGCCCCAATGCTCCTGCGTCGTGTTGACCTCCACTGTAAGCTAGGTTCGGGTGGGCCGGCGGAGCCTGACCTGTGCTGACCTCTTTCCAGAGACAGATGGTCGCCAGACAGATGTACAAGTCTTCTCACTCTAGCAGCACCGGCCAACTGGCGGTCCTCCCCCCAGGTGAGCAGTAAACAACAGAGTGTCCTTGATTAAGGTATTTGACCTGCGTGGTAGCTTGTGCTGCCAGCGGTTTGCAATGTTTGATAGTTGTGAACGCAAGGTATCGGCTGTTTGCACCGCACGAAAACATCGTTTCCTCTGGTCGTTAACCAGGGAGTCAGTGGTGCGCGCACATAGCGAGGAGGCCTTATGACACTTTTACCTCTGTAGGGTTTAGTTTAAAGATTTGATCCGTACTTTAGTTCACGGATCATTGAAAGGGAAAATGACGATCTTTGGCCAGAGTTCTGAATTGTTAACGACGTTAAATACGCTTTAAATTTGTAACGGCACATTCGCGATATTCCAGCCCCAGCATTTGATACGACGCCAACGAAGGAAAATGGCGTGGACATGGATAGCCTGCTTGATCAAATCGACGTTTCAAACAATACGACAGCCTCAAGTAAGTCAAGAGATGGGAGCAGTTCTGCTGGGCACTTCCATCATTGAACATGTAGCGTGAAAATGAACACTGTAATTTGTTTCCTCGCCAGCCAAATCGGAGGACCCATAGTTCACTACCTTAGTGTCCTTTACGCGATTGTCTGGCCCTGTCAAGGCTGCATCGACCATGCGATTGTCTGGCCCTGTCAAGGCTGCATCGACCATGCGATTGTCTGGCCCTCCCAAGGCTGCATCGGCTGTGCGATTCAATCGGAGATATCACATCATCAGGCGTACATCGAGCACATCGTGCGAGTCTGAAGCTCACTTGTTGCCCGGCCTGTTTCCAGATGCAGCTCCGCGGCCCCATTCCAAGGGGTGAGCATACCGCGCACGCGACACGTCGCCAACGATACCACGCACGCGGCGGGGACGCCGCAGCGACAGCTGACTGAACAGCATGCAGCAAATATGCCACAATGTGCCGATGGCATGCTTTGAGAATGTTCTTATGATATGCAAAGTGGACCATTGGAATGTGGATATCGATACTCAGCTAGGCCAGCGTTTGCTTGCGTACCATTTGGCCATGCGGACATGGCACACATCCCGTTTCTCCAAAGGCTACCCTGCCCAATAGCGGCGAGACTTATCTGCAGTTTGATGTGTGGCATCTTCCTCCCTCTCTCTCGACGTGGTTGGGGTGGCGACCGCACTGACCCTCACCTCCCTGCCCTGTCGCCACAGCCGGTCGCCGGGGCTGCCGGACGAGCCGTCGCTGCTGGTGCCGGACATCAGTCAGCCGGCGCCGGCCGGGCACATGCGCGTCACCAAGTACCAGTACCGCAGCTCCCAGCAGCGCTCCGTCAGCCCGCAGCCGGCGCCGGCAGCGCCCCATCCCGACCTCACGCCTCGCGACATCCGCGACGTCCTGTCCAAGCCGTGGCCGGCGGTGCAGGCGCCGCCGGCGGTGAAGACGCCGCCGGCGGTGCCGCCCAAGCCGCGGCCGACGCCGCGGGAGCCTGAGCTCACGCACATGACGGTGACGGAGCGCTCCAGCGCGGCGTCCTCGCTGGACCGGGTGCCGGCGCCGCCGCCGCAGCAGCCTGGCACCAACACCACCATCAACTACCACATCTACAACTATGGCGCCGGCGGCCCGGACGGCCCGCCGACCGCCCCCGACTCGGGCGTCAGCACCCTGGAGCGGTACGAGACCCGCCAGCAGAGCCCGCCGGGACCCTCTCAGCCAGCCCTGGCCGCCGGCCGGCCCGGAGAGCACCGTCAGCAGCCTGCAGCGGTACGAGATGCGCCAGCAGAGCTCGACGGGCCCCGCCAGTCGGCCCTGGCCGCCTGCTGGGACCGAGAGCTGCGTCGAGCGACACGAGACGCGCTCGCAGGCGGCGCCGGCACCGCTGGGCCGGCCGCCCTCGCCGTACGACACGCCCTACCCGGGTCCGCAGGCGGAGCGGTACCACACTCGCACCGTCACCACGGAGATGGAGCGCACCCGCTCCGGGTACGACGGCGCCGGCGCCGAGACGACCAGGGAAGACGGAGCGCCGAGGCCGCTGGTGCCGTCCGGACCGCAGGTGGGGCTGGAGCCGGGGAAGGGATTCTGTTGCCGTTTTCTTTGGAACTGACTTATGCGGCACTAAAAGTGGGATATTTCGGTCGCGTGCTCACCAAGTGGTAGAGGTTTTATTGATTTTCGTAGGACTGGTGGTTAAAAGCATAATCGATTAACGCTGGATCCTAAATAAACAGACGCGTGCAACCCAACTACGCCTAGCGCCTGTACAAATGTTTGCGAGACGTGCTTGTATTTTGTCTACGGTGCTCTGAGTCACATCGAGCCTGATGTTGTGAGCCTCCTGCTGCCTTAACTAAACTAACCTGAAACTGTGTAAACTCGACAGGGCGTCTCGTCCAAACTGATTCAGCATATCAATTACACAAGCCGTACATGCATTAAGTTGTGCGTCAGCTACCAGAGTTCATCACCACGTTTAAACACACAAGCTGCACCAGCTCCACTTTTTCAGAAGTTGCACTTGAGTCACGCAAATTGAACATCGCGCCTGCTTTCAGTGAGTGATGCCCCGCTGTGGTCGTCATGACCGATACAGCAGCGCTGCTCTCCTGCAGCAGAGCTGACTGCCCAGACCATAGGCCTCAGTTAGTGGCACCCTGCTGCGGTTGACATGACAGACATAGCAGCGCTGCTCTCCTGCAGCAGAGCTGACTCCCCCGACCGCAACAGTTGCCAGGTCGGCACTATGTCTGACGGACGACCCCCTCCCCTGGCGCTCCAGGACGGCACGTACGCGGACGGCCCGCGGCGCCGTGACGTCAGCTCGAGGTCAGTTCAGGTCACCGAGCCGGCCGGCAGCGGGCCGGACGCGGAGCGGCCCCAGGTGGCGCACTCGCAGGACCAGCAGCAGCGCGCTACGCCCGGCGTGTACTACCCGCCGGACGACGCCGACTGCGAGACCAAGGTACCTCCACTACGGAGAGCTCCGACCGAGCAGCGGCAGCGCTCGGAAACGCCAGTCACCGTCGCCATGGGGGCATGCCTGTTTTAAAACTGCCGCGTCTCACTAGCCAACGGAGTGCGCTCAACTGTCCGCTTTTTCTAGCTCTTCGCGGAGAAGCTGGGCAAAGCTTCCCCGTGATGGCATTGGAATGCGACGAGACGGACTTAATCAGAGTTGGAAGCGTGTGCTGTGCCCAGCCCGTTTTGTCTGCTGACCCGAGACTCGTCCCATTGTACCCAACCGCGTAATGGGGTCATGCATACATGCACAAATGCGCTGACTGTGCTTTTGTACCGGCATGACGTTCAGCGAGACAAGGACAGGGTTAGTTCAAAGCTCTCCTCTACCCTGGATGTATGTGGTAAAGTGTGTCTGCAGCGAAGCGGATATGGGTATAAGACCGGTGAGGGGAGAGGGCCCCGCTCCGCCATTTGACATTTCTGCTTCTGGCTGTGCTGAACTCTTTTCGTCCGTCAATGACCATTATAGGGCTACGTGAATAGGGCTACAGGGATACATTTTGGGTAGCACTAACGTGTTTCAGGCAAAGAGACGCCAGCCTTGGCTTGGAGCTTGGCTACTAGTTGCACCGTTGCTAAGTATGGGGAATTTGCGTGCAAAAAGTTCCTCATTGGAGGCATTCCACTCATGGTTTCCACGTCAGAACACTATGAAAACACTATTGTCTACTTTAAGCACAGAGGTAGGAGGTGTAGCACCGACTCCCACTCCACCTAGAGGCCATTCGACGAGGCCCCTGCGAGTGTTCAGGAGTAAATCTAAGCGGGAGTAGCCGTGAGGTCAACTCAGGGCTGACAGTCAGCACATGCTCACGACTAGAATACAGCGATGCCGGGTAAGGAGAGGACAGGGCAGTGGATGATACCTCATTCCCAGTCGTGTACCAACTTTCACTGGTGTGGCTTTTACCGTCACGATGCCTTTCAGTTCAAGACTAAAGAATCGCACAAGAACGGCAACACCAAGACGGGATTCAAGGCAAAGGGCAAGTACAAAGCACATGGAGGCTCCAAGCAGAAGGAAGCCAAGGGAGGCAAGACGATCCCCATTTGTCTCCCCCTGTGTGGCGGTGCGGCGTGCAGCATTATGTAGGGTGACATCTAGTGGTGACATTCAGAACTCGGCCGGGTGGTGCCATCTGTTGATTGAACTCGAACTACAGCTGCGCGTATCACCCGGCGTCAGCGTGTTTTGCTGGCGCCATGATCGAGTCGGACCGTACGAACGCGCTCAACGTGCAACTGCGATGACCAAAACGCTTTACGCCTGAGGGTTATGGAGGCATCGACGGCAGTGTTGAGCGTGGACGGGGGCATGTGAAGCACTCTGTGTTTTGAGGGCAAAACTGGTGCATTCATGTCACAATCTGTACGGATCGAATGCCGACACGTTGGCCGGAAGGATCGCCACGCAGTGTTTGAGAATGAATGGCCCGTTCATGGCACTGGGCCTGCCCCCAAAGAAATTAATCTCGAAGTTGGTAGGCGGAACGTCACAGCATACTCCCTAACTCCGTTGGCAACGTTGTTGCCCGATTTTCTCTGTTGTGCTGTAAGTTACCGATTTTAGGCCAAAACGCGGTCTAACTGAAGTTGCATACTGCATAGTGGTATTTCCATCATTACAGCGTTTTAGTGGACATGATAGAGAGGAAGACAACGCAGAACAGAACGGCAATTTAAGCGTTAGCGTTGTGTTACGATAGAAATCATGCTTTTTGGGTTCAGTTTTCTCCTTGCTCTGAGCGAATAGATGGGAAGCCTTTTGGGGCAGGGACAATTACTTAATGAGTGCGATCAGGAAAAAGTTTCGTTATAAATATCCAGCAGGAGGCGCATCGAAGCTAATTGCGAAATTATTTTTGCAATGCGCCCTCTTGCCTTCTTGCCTGCCTGCGCTTTTACTGAGAAGACACCCAATCAACTCCTGGTAGAGTCAGGGCAAATGTTGACTGAGGGTGCACAGAGTGTTGTTTGCAGACTGCTGTCATTTTTAACGTTGAGTGTTTGGTCTTGCCAAATGTTCTAGTCATCGTCTGACTCCGCACAGTGCATGAAGCTTGGAAAGAATGAATAACTCCCTGGACACGCGACAAAATGTGAATACAGATGTTTACCAGGGAGCGTTGAGGTTTTGTTTTAAGCAGCAGTGTTGAGGGCGCGCAACTGAAGGGCCGAGGGCAACGCCCGCCAACGTAAGTGAAATATGTTAGTTCCCCTGCTTGTCCAGTGGTATGAAACTGCAACTGAGAGCGCTTGGAGCACTAACTCCACCTCTCTGTGAGCCCTCCGCCGGTAGACGTTGCTTTTGGGGCCCTACACTTTTGATGGGGCCCCATTTTTCAACCCTCTCGGGAACACTCGATCGTTCGAGGTCTCCCACATTGGGTTTTAGGTACTTACTATCTTAATGGAGAGCCCTATGCTCCGATCTGGGGCATTTGATAACCTGCTTGGGTGCAGTCAAACTTTCGGTGGGTCTCCACACTGGGTCATGGGTACTTCTTATTTGAATGGAGGGCCCTACGCTGTTGTCGGGGGCCCACCTGTTGAGCTGTTCGGGCCGGTGGTGGATCCAGGGGACACGGGCCATGCCCCTCCCGTTCTGCCCCGAGGGGTCACAGGCTCCGAAGAGACTCATAGCCTGCTGAACGGACGCAGTTTCCCGACACAAAATAACAAAATTGGACGTCTTTAGACTTCCAGACAACCAAGAAACGTCGCAAGCCAAAGTGAGAAGCTCATGCACAGACAGAGGTCATTCTTCCCTGAATAATGTGACATGTTGCATGTGCATGCCCTGGTGATTGTGCATGTGCTTTTGGTGTCTCTTGCTACACTGGCTTGCATGGTGGTTGCTTGCTGCATGCAGTCGTAGACGCTCTCGTTGCTTCATGTTGTATGCTCCTATGCTGGCTCCCAGGGCTGCACGCTGAGTATGGTTGGTTGCCAGGTAACGAGTCCTTTGCATGTGTTGCAGAACAAGTGTCAGGCTGGACGGTGTGCTACTTTCTGAATAAACCTCAGTTTGACAGTTGGCATAATAAGGGAGTGGTGCTTGGGGATATTTTGAGGCTCATCGCGCTGTCCAGAGGCCCTACGCAGTCGCCGGAGGCTCTGTATGTCCTAGATCCTCGACGGCATGGTGTGCCTCTGTCCAACGGCTCACGACGCGGCCCAACAAGGGGATAATCCGCGTAAGCTGCGTGGCTACACAGAGCTGCATCATCACGGTGCTAAACAGGCGTGTCTCCTTGCGTACTGCACGGCGCAGCCCAGTCAAACCCACGTTGAAACTAGATGGTTATCTGGAAGGAAGATGGGTGAGGTGGGAAGTTGGTCAAACAATTCGCAGATGGGTGAATATTGTTTTTGTAGTTGTATTTTTTTTTGCAGGTCAGTGGCAACGATGTGCTTTGCCTTAAGATGCATTAGATCATTAGATTGTCAATCCAGTGGTTGCGACAAGAGCCGGTGTATTTCATGCTTTGCGTTATGGTATGAGGATTTCGACGGGTTTGCCCCACTATTTACGATGGTTGTTGATCTGAGGCTGATGATGAATGGGGGCGGGCGGGTGGCCCCTCTTACCTGCGCCCCCCCCCCCCCCGCCGGCGAGGCGCCACGGCCGCCGCCCGCCGACCGCAACAAGAGTCGGCGTGTCGTAGGGTGTCTGCGCTGTGCCTGGGACTGCGGGGCATAACGCATGGTCGGCGTGCGGCAGCCTGCGCTTCTGCCGCCGCGCGCGTGCGGTGCTAGGTGCTGCTGGACGCCGCCACGCACCGCCGGCGCCATTTGCGAGGCCCGCTGCGGGAGCCCTGGGCGGATGCGCGTGGTCGTGCCTACACTGTATTGAAAGAACAGAGACTGGCACCGCTCACGAACAATGCTAGAGGAGCACCAATTCTTACAGCTAAGCTAGATGGTTAATTTAGCAACCCAATGATTGCAGGGGTTGCTAAATTGCAACAACAGGGGAGGAAATTACATTATCGCATGCTCAAGAATTAATCAGGCTTTGGAAATGATCGTCTTCAGTATACATGCACCGAATCTGGATGTTACGGAGTTTTTCCAGCCTAGTGAATAATTTTTGGACCCGATGGAAAATAACATTCCAGTTACGCTGGATGGGGATTGGCATTTGGTCCTTGATTATGACCAGAATGCAATTAATGATACGCCAACGGGGCCAACAGATTAAAGCAAGTAGTTTCTAAGCTGATTAAGACATGTTACACCGGGTTACATTGAGGGCAGATCGATCGGAAAAAATACTAGATCTATGTCACATTTAGTTCAATACCTTAAGCAGAATTGGAAAGAATGCATTGTTTGTGAGGCCGCACATTGAGGAGGCGTTCAACTCCGTTAGTTAGAGGCTGGTCAAGGCCATTACGAGCCACTTTTTCACCAGAAGTCATCGACTAGTTTAGCATACTGCACGAGAGCTCGGTAGCAAACATTTTGCACGACGGTCATCTTACACGGCCCATTCGTCTGTCAAGGCCGTGCAAGCAAGGTGAATGAGTTGTTATTCATTTTTGCTGGTGATGGTATGCTTAGCGTCGCTTATTCAGAGCAATCCTAATGATATAGATAAGAGGAGTAAGAATAGAGAGTTTGAGTGCAAGTTATCGGGCCACTGCGATGATACACTTTGCATTCTGGACGCCTCAGTGAACAGTTGTACGACTCTTTTTGACGACCTTAGAGTTTGCACCAAATTATCGCAACTGGCAACAAATATGAATACAATAGAATAGAATAGAATAGAATATGAACACCAATAGAATACAAGCAATGTGGGTAGGAAATAACGCAAAGGAAGGGGGTCTAAATGCCGTGATTTGAAAATGCAGTGGGTGGAAAGAATGAAGGTGCTAAGGATGGTTTTCTAAAGCAACGATGAGATTGTATGCTCTAACCATCTTGGTACGAAGATTGGTGAAATGCGGCTCGTCAACAAAACTTGGGAGAAGAGGTATTTGACACTGTACGGAAAAGTAACCGTTATAAAAAACATATCAAAACCAACATATATACACTTGTTGTCGCAGCACTGAACAGCCCAATTGTAGATTTTTACGTGGCATGAAATTTTTTGTCACGCTTCAAATGGGGCAAAATATGTATAATCATGCTTGCAAATTACAAATTTAGGGGCATGGACATAAATGGGGAAAACAAGTGGAGAGAATGACATGGTGATGTTATTTGCTGGTGCTTTGTAATTTGGTGTTATTTGATGCTTACCAGAATCTGTTTGAAGCTTCATTAATGGGAGTGTGTCTAATCAAGTTAGGATTTTTGACCGTGCACGTAGGATGGTGGGGATTTTTGATTTACAAATTTTGTGCCATTTTTGTCTACAAATCCGCCTCCACTGACGAGATATTGCTACGGCCGCTAAATTGTCTTCGGTTTGTATGGAAGAACGACGTCATCGGGTTGGCTCCAAGCAGTATTCAGTACTAAACACATCGATATCATTGAGAAGGTATCGTTAGCTCTAGCGAATGGCCTTTCGAGGATGCCGCTAGTCAGCGCTGACAGCAGCTTGCGAGCGTGGCGATGGCGGCGGCCATAATGCGATGATTTTTTATATTCTGCTGAGGGCTGCGAGTGTACGGGTCTAAACGTAAGGGAAGGCGGGTCGGATAATGCGCACCAATTCAAGCTGGCCTACTATATACTGAAATGAGAAATAAGTATAGTGTTGCATCAATCGGCTGCACCGGACTCTTGGGGAATGTGAGTATTCTACGTTGCTTAGCAACCAAAATAATGGTCATCTCTCTAGCGCGCAGTTACTCGGCACATATAAGCCAGCGCATTCGTCCTTTCGTGCCCGCTAATTGATTTATATTGTATGATTGCTTTCCTTCATACACAGCCATCGATGGGGATTGATAAAAATAAACAAACCAAAACGGTTTCAAGACCCAAATGTGCATTTAGCAGCCAAAATTAAACAGACAATTGCCAAACTCTCCTCAGCCGCCTATTGAGGAAAACCAAAAACGTTAGACACACTCCCTTTAAGTTCATCATACAGGGTGCTACATCATAAGATGATAACAAGAAACTCATGTATCAAACACAGGCTTCTGTGTCACAAGATAATTGTAGGAAGCAGTGATTGGGTGAATTACAGTAATGTTAGGGGGCCCATTTAGCATAGACTTTTGGCACTTCCCGATAGTTCAACGATTTTGGTAAGAAATAAAAACGCGTTTATTAGAAATGATATTATCAAGGGCATAACTGAATTCAACAACTTAACGGTGATGCTGGAGACAGCAAAGTATCAACTGATGAATCATGTGGCTGTGTGCCAAAAACATTATTAGAGGAGGTTTGGCTTACATCTAAATCAGTTTCTCTCTTTGCCTGAAAATGGCAGACAAATGGAAAGGCTGATTGCGACACTCAATGGACCTTTGTCCCAGTATAAAAGGAAATGGGAAAACCTGAGACAGAAATGTGACGCGTGAGATATTTGTTGAGGCTTTTTGGAGCATGTTTGCAAAACGACGTAAAGCGAACGGGTAAGCATTGCAGCTGGTTCCCTTTGAATTTGATCGTTGGAGCGCCCATTGTAACGATTGTATAACATGTGTATTTGTATTTATCGAATGTGTGCATGATGTGCCACATGTAAGATAAATGACACAATGCTTTAGAAAAAATGTTTCTCGGTGATCTACGGTCTGGGAGGGCAGGCGCGCAGCAACCGACGATGTCGCAGGGCGCGCGCGGCGGGCCGGCTGTGTTACATTAATGAAAACATCTGTCTTACATGTAACAAAATGCATAAAATATACACTATTGTACTCAGAATTGAATAAGAAACACGCCTGTTCACCTTTTGTGCCACCAGAAGGCATGGTCTCTTGGGTATCATGTGACGCTGAAAAAGCACAATTTTTTGGAACATTTGACATTTGGCCTGCCATAATGAGGTCAATTATTGAGCTACCAATACAAAAAACCAGTACCCTAGCTGTTAATCACGAGATCTCAATGAGACCAGTTAAATTGCATTCTTCACTAAGCTGTATCTTTATTACTTTGGAGACGCCGGGGGGTCGCAATCAACCCACTCTATCGGTACGCGTTATGAAAACCGGTGAATCAGGGCGAAGGTTAACACATAAACCCCAGCCGCGTGTGGGGTGTGATCCGTTCTTCCTCCCCCTTCCCCCTTGTGTCCCCTTCCTCGTAAGTTTTTCAGTGTGTACGTCTCTGACATATATTGCAATCACGCTTAAATTTTCGATGACCTTTGGGGCATCTATTGCTGCGCGTTTTTCAACACCAAGAACGTTGCCCCAGCATTTTTTGTTCAGAGTTGTAATGTTTTTAAGAGCTTTGCAACGGCGATCTACGGCCAGCGCAGGCGATGACCTGCAACTGACGATTTCGCGGACCGAGTACGGCGGGCCGTCACTGTTGCATCGACGGAGACCTGCACGGTAAATGTATGCTCAAAAGACATTAAATTACATACCGTTGCACTCACAATTAGGCAATGAATACACCTGTTGAACTGCCACGAACGCCAGATATGAGCGACTTGACTGTTAGATTTTGCTTGGCCTTAATCCCTGCATGGCCTATGAAATGGCAGGATTTGAATAGCGCTGTTATAATGTCATGGATGCCTGGCATACTTTTCAATAGTCTACACCAAATAGCCTGCCCATCTACGCCGGCATGTAGCTCAGAAGCTGGAAGGGTTTAGGTTATAAGAAGGACAGGGGTGTGAGCTGCACCGAATGATCTTTTAAGGTGACTATTTCAGTTTAAAACCTCTTACAAATGTGGAACTCTCCATTTCGAGGACGTGACGGCAATGTGACATAACAGCAGACGTGCGTGTAATTTATTCCATATGATATTAATCATCGGCGAATGAATAGCCGTGCAGCGTGTTTAAGTCGATAAGAATTGGGCATGCACGATAAAGTTTGGCAGATGAAACGACGTCAAACAAACCTTATCACCCAAAAGCAACCAGATGAACATTGCACTTTTCATCCGAGTCCAGTCACGTGACACCATCAAATTGAATCTGTAGCCATTGCATCATCACCCTGTCACCATCCACACAGCATATGATTAGCGGCAGTCTTTACCTGATAACCTCGGCGAAATCCATCAGTGTAAGCGCCATATTACCCCTGGATAAGGCCTCCATGTACTCCATGAGGATATCCGTATCCATATCCTCCTGGCTGTTGTCCTCCGAGTCCTATGACTCCTCCAGTGAGCTGTCCTCCAAGTCCTAAGACTCCTCCAGTGAGCTGCCCTCCGTGGTGATGCCCTCCGTATCCTCCATGCTGATGTCCACCGTATCCGCCTTGCTGATATCCTCCGTATCCTCCCAGTCCGCCAGTGAGAGGTCCTCCGACTCCTCCCTGAGGATACACCGTCCCAGGCCGGTAGATGGGCCGATAAGGCGGCCTGTAGGTGGGATGGGTCGGTCGGTGATGGGGCCGGTGCACCGGCCGGTAGATCGGATGAGTCGGTCGGTAGTGAGGCCGGTGCCCTTGAGTATATTGCCGCTGGTAGCCGCTGCCGAAGATTCCAAAGCGGTCGCCCAGGCCCTTGGAGAGGAGACTCAGGGAACGTCCTTCCGTGTCGTCCCCGACCTTGTCCTTGGCATCTCCGTCGGCGAAGGCGCTCGCCAGACAGCAGGCTAACGCCAGACAGACGAGAACGGGTGGCTTCATTGTCGGAGGTGGCTTCGCAGGACTGTTGGTCCAGGAATGCCAAGCGTTCTGTGATGATCAGCTCATCCAGGCGGCCGACTTTATACTGCGGGATCTGGGGCACGAGGCCGACCCGCGGCGTAGGCGACATGCGGTGCTCGCACCCGCAAGATCGCCAGGGTCGTGTCTCATCTCCCCCCCCCCCCACGTGCGTGTCATCAAATACGATGATGTGCGAAGTATCTTGCAGATTTTTAGGTCAAATGCAAAGCTGCTAGTAAGCTCTGTCGTATCCTTGCCGTTGGTTTGATAACGTAAGCCAGCGTTTTATTCCTGTCGGTGACGTAAAATCGACCAGAATACCAGGAAAGCAAGTGATGGTACTCCTTGCCGTCCTATCTCTATCCGTTAACGCCTCGGTAGAGACTGGAATTTTGTAGAATTACAGTCTACTCCTGGCAAGCGCTGCTCCATGTCCCTTTGAGAGCACAAGCAGCTGCAGAGTCGCGTCTTTACTGCGGTTTGCCGTGTGATAAAGCTGTGGGTCCGTGGTTAGCACATGCTGGCGGCATCATCACTTCTTCCGTCGTGCGGAGGGTGTAATACTGATATTTTCGCAGTGATGTTAGTGAATAAGCTCTTTTCCCAGCCCGATTAATGCAGAGCGATTTATTCCGTGACGAGTTATGCTTTCTCAGCACGCACCTCAGAAGATCAGTGACGGAACGAGAACATCGAAAATGGTGCGCATTGGTGCATGGCGTGTGACCTTCAAGGTCAAAACCAATTCAAAGGACGGAGAACTCCATATCGCTGAGCAAGTACGGGCTGATTTAAAAGTCTCAAGGCGTCACAATATTCCTAAGCGCAAGACATCCGCAAAGGTCCGAACAGTCAAGGTCACGTTTCAAGGTCAAATTGAGGCTCAGAGGACGGCGAAATTCATATAAACAAACTTTTACCGCCGATTTCACCTTTTCAAAATTAGAACACTCACAAGCAGAAGAAACTAGCGTCAGTCCAAAAATTCCGACCTCCGTAGGTCACCCACGACGGTCAAGCTCAGGCTCAAGTGGCGGAGACCCTTTAATGTCACCAAAACATTCCCCAGGATTTCACCTTTTCAAGCATCAGAATATTCACAAGCCCAGGACCTGTTGTCCGTCAAAAAGTCCTGAAAGCTCAAGGCCACCTTTCAGTGTCAAATTTATGTTCAAATGACGGGGAACTCCACATCGCCAAAAAAATTATCGACCGATATTACATTTTCAAGCATCAGAATATTCACCATAAGGACATGCAAACGTTTTAGACGAAGAACTTCCATCGGGTATGATAAGAAACTCCTAGAAGTGTAATAATTTTTTAGCGAAGCTTACTGCTACCCGCAATCCAGGTCATCCATTGGAGCTTTGAGGGATGTATTTTGGAGTTGCTAAAATGACGGACAACACAAAAACATTGCAGCTGCGTTGAACAAGTGGCGGCGGCAAATTAGGGAGATCTGGCATTTGCAGTGGTCAGACGCCGAGGGACTATGTTCAAGTTGGGGAGTTCATACTCCGAAATGCTGAAATGGACCCCCTAAAATCAGATAGTGGGCCCTGTTCAAGACGGACTAGGCCGTAGCCAAAAGGGAAATGTCAGTCAAAAGTAGGCTATCCTAATTCCTTTTTATACTTACCATTCCCTAACACTGCACTAACAACGATAACCATCCTTGACAAATTATTATCCGCTCGACATGTGTTGTTTCTCAGATGTTTCTTAAAGCAAGGAGTTGGGGTAATGCATCTGGTCGTGACTATTGCTCACCTTTCTCGTCGCAGCGAATGAACAAATGAATGAGAAGAATGAACGAATAACTGAAGTGAATGAATGAATGAATGAATGCAAAATGGATGCAAATTAATTTATTGCAACTGAAGGACACCGTTAATATACAGCGTATACGGTTTCACCGGCGGCGACTGAGCGATCGACCGGCGGCATTTGGCGGCGCGAAAATGTGGAATTTCCGTCCTTGGGACCGGACGAAGCACAGAATGGCTCATAAATCGATGGCAAATACAGACAATGCATCATCGTATGTGGTGGTGGCAACCTTAGCCGCGATCGTGGGTTACAGTTTCGGGCGACAGCGTGTTGTATTCGGTGCTGTTTTGAAATGCCGACATTCCCGGTTTGCCGGACGATTGTTAGATGCAACCGTGCGTCGCACAAACTCCTGTTGCCCACATGAATTGCAGACGGTACACCGATAGACGCTTGAAATTTTCATTCGCTCCTCCACCTGCTTTGGCTGCGGAGCTAGGGCAAAAGATGTGAGAACCGTAAAAAATGGCGACAATCTTGGCCGTGGCACACATGACACGTAGCACTTGATGCCGAACATCTGGCACCATGTGATTGTCGTTTACTTATCTTCCGAGGCGCGCAATTGTTGCCACTTCCGAGCCCGGACTGGCCGAGAAGCGGTTGTCGAAATGGGTCTGTACCATAATGTCTAAAGCTGTAACGTCCAGAGGTTACGTGTATTTATATGTGACTAAATATGTCCCGTTTAGTCACAGCATGCAATTCGATCTTCCGGAGAGCTTATTTTACAGCGCGTTCCATCTATTGCGGTTGGCTTGGTGAGCGTCCAGACTACTTATATTTCTATCGATTTCCTTGGCCACCTCAATAATAAGTTAAGGGTGTAGTAGCAAGAGGTGTCCACATCTAATCACGAACAATGCTACTAATGTAGTTCCCATCCGGCAAGGGATACATCAGCTCTTACGACCGTAACTCTGCAATACCAGGGCAGCAAAACCCTGGGTATTCTTCAGTTTTGACTAGTAGGCATCAAAACATGCTATAAGTCTCTCAGAATCAGGATTAAGACCAGATTTGAAATGTTGTACCAAAGGCTAGCAGTGCCTAGATAGCGGCATCTCTGGTGTGGTTTTGCCGATTGAGGCGTAAAGTTATCCCACCTTTTGTTGCTATTCGCTTATTTGTACACTACATGGTACGATTTGATCAGCATTACCAGTTTTCTCACAATCATTCCGAACAGTTCAGAATTTCTACTTTGAAGTAGCCGACAGTAGCGGGAGAAATATGATTGGCTTTCTGGCTCGCTACTAAGAAAGCAAAGCATTTTATTTTGCTTGTTTTTCCAACGTGTGCTCTGTCAATTTTCAGCACACTGAATGTATCAAATGTGTGCATAATAAATGCTACGAAAGCTTGAAACGTCCTGTTTAGAGACAACAAGATATGCGAACATGATCTTATCATCCATTCATTCAACGAAACATTAGTTAGTTACTACTGCAACGTTAATTTCTCCCCTGTGGCGTTTACTACAGTGGCTCTTTCGAGGCGCACTTTGGGAATGGAAGTGTGATATCATCCATGTGATGCACTGGTTCAAACTTCAACCAACAAGTTTTCTCTGGTAGCAGGTCCTTGCACAAACGTTATTTTACTCGCACCAATAGAGGTGTGCACTATGGTGGTCATGACGACTGTGGTCGCGACTGCAGGAAGGAAGATAGTAGGCATTGGGCTAGTGCTGTTACAAAGCGTGAACAACGCAATTTGGACTCGAAAATAATTAAGGTTGGTGTGTTCATTGTGTCTTTAACGTATGCTGCAGTGGTACAACCCATGGCTTTGATTAAGGGTGGCTAGTTCTGAGGTTTCACTTGATTATGTTCTGAAAATATGCCTCACAGGTAGGTCACGCCCTTTAAGTGTAATCACGTTTATCAGCCGTAGGACAATTGACGTGGGCTTGTAGTGGTTGGATTGCCGCAAGGACCGGATGGTTTTCAAATAGTTCCCCACGCATGTTGGTTAAACTGATATATCCTGGTCTGTGCCAACTCACGTTTTTTTTCTTAGTTTTCCATATCATGACTCATTGAGGCACGCGTCGTCATAATTGATCACATAATGACTCAGTTACCGCACAGCGAGTAGCTATAACCAGTGTGGCGTAGGCTACCGGCTGTTGAGTGCTGCATGATAAGTGACTGGTCATGGTAGAGGATAATGTGCCCAGTCTCTGCTGTTTCTGTTTGATAGTGTTTTCCTAATGTTTGCCTGTCTCTTTTCAGATAGGACGCCAATATTGAGTGCTTAATGGATACAGATCTGATCAAAGGCCGTTTGCCTTATCTATGCTGGCGTCCACATTGCTTGCCAGACTCTTGAGAGAGATGCCGGCCGACCAGTGCCCGATTGGTGCCGATGGGTGCCGATACTCACCCACCGGGACTACGACCTGGTTATCGTGGCTATGGCTATCGTCGTCAGCTAGAGCAGTGATCATCAGGTGCCCCCAAGCCAGACACCAGCAGGCTCTAGAAGCCTACCTTCTCTGCGGGAAGCAGCAGTACTGACTGGTGGTATTTCATCATGTGATGGGAGGAATATCGTGACGCCGTTATACTGGTGTGCGCCGACATCTCCTTCATTTTATGGAAGACCGTGAGGAGGCGCTGCTCAAGGATCCACGCGAGTTGGTGACGAGAGCCTGGCCTCACAGCCTGAGGAGGATGAGCTCGCAGCTATCGGCTGACTGTGAGGGAGGAAAATGCAATGGTCACCCGGCTCTCCCTGTCAAAACATGCGACAAGAACTGTGACATGCCGATTCGTGGCTTCGGCGGCCGCCTTGAGGGGACAAGGAAGCGTATGTAGGTTAATCAGTCCGTGCTCCAACTGCTCTTCGGACGACGACTACACCGAAGAGATAATCCGCGACACCCTCATCCGTGGCATCGCCGACCCCGACTTCCAACTGGACATCCAGGGCGGAGAAAATCGGTCAAGTCGCTGGAAGACGTGTTCCGCCTCGTCAAGGCAAATGAATCAGGATAACGTTCCGCCATTCAACTGCATGACAGCTCAGCCACCGCTGCAGCGTTCGTCAGCAGCTACCGCCGACAGAGGAAGGAAAGACCAAACCCGCAGCCGCCGCCACTAGAACCTCCAGAACCCCAGGACCAACCGTCAGAACCATGTGGATACTGGAGCAACCACAGCCTCGCTCGACACGCTCCTCTGAGAGTGCGTCAGCAGGAATGTCCAGCGCACGGACAGACATGCCGACACTGTGGCCGGGCGTGCCGGGTCAACGAGCGGCACTCACGGCCCCCCCCCCCCCCCCTCCACCCACACCTCGCCCCAATCAGTCCAATGGAGCAGAAGACGACACGGGCGCCACCTTCGACGTCTCTGTTGGACTACCACCGAGTCAGATCGTTATCGGGGCGCCGTGTGTCCGAAGACATGGCAGAAAAGGTGTGTGTTTCGCCGGTCCATGCCCCAGACCACCGTGGAGCTGGCAGCTGAGACGGCGGCTGAGGATTGCCAGTGACATGCTCTGGGTGACAGCCCCACACCGCGGAGCTGGTAGCTGAGACGGCGGCTGAGGACTACCAGCGACATGCTCTGGGTGACAGCCCCACACCGCGGAGCTGTGTAGGCTGAGACGGCGGCTGAGGACTACCAGCGACATGCTCTGGGTGACAGCCCCACACCGCGCAGCCACGAGTCTCGCACACGAGCAGTGGCCGACGCTGGCTGTCAAGCTGCCTAGCCAGTCTCGGCCCCCCTCAAGGGTCTCGGCGTCGTCTACAAAGACCTTATCTCCGTCAAATGGAGACGAGCTGATCATGACCTTGGCAAACAAGCAATCCGGATATTGGGGGCCGGCCTCCTGAGGCTATCCGCCGCCAGCCAGCAGGGTCGCACCACTGCCACCAGGTCAGGTAGTTCTACGTCACAAACGAATCAGACAAGTTCATCCCCAGCAGAGAAGCATTGCGCCGCCCTCTGCGTCATCTCCCACGACTTTCCGTCTTTCGGCGAGAAGCACCAAAGTCCATCCGCATTCCGTAACCATCACCACCAAGCATCATCATTATCATCATCATTATGATCATCACGAGGGAGCGAGACCATGAGCTACGCTTGGCTAGGCCTCGTCAGGCAACGGGACCTTCCATGATCCCGGGGGTTTGCCTGACCAACTTTTCGTCCAGAAGGTCTTAATGATGAGCCTAGAATATTTATAATTCAAAGGTGCAGTGGACCGTGACGAGTACATTGAAAAGGTCGAAAACGTGTCTTTTTCTAGGTAGTCGAGTCACGTGTTCTTGTTCTAGATAATGCCGGTCACGTTTTGCGCTCCAACGTTCGCTAACGGATGATGGATTGGAGTATGCGACACAAATGCTACGCATATATGTAGTGCGATGCCCAGTTTACGTATAGTCCAGCGTCGATCTCGGGCATCTGAAAAAAAACACGATGATGCGATGCTATGCAGTATGGGCCTGGTCGCTCAGGTGTGAAACGGGCATCAAAGGAGTTCAAATAATGGCTTTGGGGTTGGCGGTAGTTTCTTACTTAACCGGGACATCGCAGCTGACATTAATATGAGCATGGCCTGTCTGATGAAGCTCTCCGCGCCTCTCCGGACAGTCCGGGAGCTCCCAGCACTTCAAGAATTGTGTATCCCAGAAGATAAAATGCAATACTTTTTGCAAAAGTGGGAGAGAGTAAGCCAAAAATATATTACCCAAGAAAATCTTAACATTTTATAACAATTCAGTTCGGCGTAAAAACAGGTTAGGAGAGGTCAAGCAAGACTTCTACCGCTAATAGCATTGTGGGCAATGAGCCTGTTTACAAGGCCGTGTTTGTTTTATATGCGTCGAATGCGCATCATCAAGAGGGTCGGAAACTGAAATAGAGTCCGTGGGGTCATGATGTCATGCATTATGCGTGCAGACAGCCCTGGTGAGCGTCGATACTTGTAAACTGAAATTCTATTTTGACACACGCAGGCGTATTTGTAGTGCAGTATTGCGCATACCTGTGCATGCGGTGGCATTCTGCGCCTTCCGCAGAAGTGTTGCTCGCGTTAGCCGAGCCCGCCGCCGCAGAACATGCCAGTCAAGATCAGGGCCACCGCATGGCCCAAATAGGACGCTGGCCGATTCAGGCTAGCTGACGCCTGGCAGGACAGGTCATGGCTGGGCTTGGCTGCGGCGGAACAGGTGTCGCGGGTCCGGGTAGGCAGACCGCAAGCCGCAGGACAAGCCGGGTCTGAACCGCAGGACAGGCTGGCGCCGGGTCAGGACGGCCCCAGAACGGTTTGGCGAGGGAAGGCAAGTCGGCCATCCAAGTGCAAGTGGGTGGCTCCCTGCCTCTGCCGACTGCCCCCACAAATGAACGGCGAAAAAAGAATGACACTCCCTTCAAAGGTTTCCTGTGATTGTTGTATGTTGTGCTCATTGTTCGCTGCGTGGTGCAATTTTACCTTCTTTATTGTTGTTTTTACCATTTATTGCAATCAACTTGCAGATTTTAGCTATGTATATAATACAACAATGGCATCTCAGGTTATCATTTACAGTTTAAGGTTCCTCACTGATTAGCTTAAGTGTGATGTTCAGGCCAACCCTCGCTCAGACCTGCTTGTGCTTCGTGCCTACGGGCACCGCCCAAGCAGGAAGATGAATCATGCGAGAAGAACGAGGTGTTAACGGCAGGGGACACAAGATATGATGCTACGATGTAGAACCTAACAGAAAACATGACGTGTGAGCTATCGATTTCGCGTGAGAGGTAGTAACTTATCAGTTCTCTTGATTTCGATGGGTAAATACGCGAGCTAAGGCATAACCAACCGGGAGTCAAGCCAGGCTTCTTATAGATCATCATGCCAAAGGGTTTGATCAGATCATTACAAAGCTTGTATTTCGTGACAGCTTAGTAAACGGCTGTTTTTTATGGGTCGTCCACGGGCTCATTTCATAAATCACGTTACTAAAAATCGTTTTATATGCCGGGCAGGGCCCGAGACGATAAATCAACTAGGCTGTATGCCACTTATTGCCACTAATATGCCTTCTAATTGGTAATATGATAACATGACGTGATTAATGTATATTGGTGCAGCCTAATGGATAGCTCGCCAGTGTTCCGGCTAGGGCTTGATCTACCGGCTTACACGACGCATTTTATATTCGAGTCCAGATTCGGAAACCTGGCAGCTTCCTGGTCTCTTGCCGATGCACCAAGGGGTCATAGAGTGTCAAGATTGCCGAGTAAGTTATAGAAGGTATTCGCCTGCGACCCGTAACCAGTTAGCTATGTCTTTTCTGGCTTACTTTCTGGTTATCGGTTTCACATAAATGCGTAACATATAAAGACATCAGGCCAACAAAGAGCCACGAGAGTCTATCAAAGTTGGCCTACCTCAGGCTCCGTACACATCTTCAAAACTGATCTTACCACCTGACCTGCCTGAATGAAGTTATAAGTGAGATCTTTAGATCGATATGACTTGTCCAAGATATGATTTTCAAATGTTGCCAGAAAGCGACTTCCGACAACTGCGTTTGACAGCCAATTCCAATAATTCACTACTCTTCGAATTGTTTCGAAAAAATTCACTACTATACGCTTTTCTGCAAATGCGTAGAAATGTATGCTGAGAGAATTATATATCTTCTTTGAATATCCTTGAAAGAATTCTGCCTCTTGTTGCTCGAATTTGCATTTGGATTCGATGAATAATCGCAGCAGTATTACCTTTAAGTGAGCGCGGCGGTCCAACCGGGCTTGGCTGAAAGCTATCATGTTGACCTTCCGTCTACTGTTCCAGTGCTCGTATGCTCGCATGTCGACAGAATGAATGCAGCAACCAATGATGATATAGGTGCGTTGTGTCGGACATGTACCTCCCCGTGAACTGAGATGGAGGTGTCAAACACGTACTTGCCCGGCATTACAGAGGGGCAGATGTCAGACATGTACCTGCCTGGTAATATAAAAAGTAGAAAAGGGAGACGTCAGATATATGTCCCCTCGGAAGAGCCAGATATGTGCCTGCTTGGTAATAGAACAGGAAGGTGTCAGACATGTGCCTCCTCGGCAACACAGGAGGGAAGCATCAAACATGGGCCTGCTGGGTAAGGGCAAAGGGAGGTGCCGCACATGTTTTCTGTGCTCCGCATCTGAGGGACCGCATTGTGCGGCCAACCAACTGTGCAACATCCTTTGCAGGTAGGTGGCACGGAGAATTTTGATTGAGGCGGCTGGCATACTAATCATTCTCACCTTGAGAAGATCAGCTCCGAAATCCGAAGATAATTATCGTTTCAGTCATCCCATGAACGCTGTATGTCTTACGTAACGCGCTCATTAGTTTTCTTTCGTAATACGAGTGTAACACGAAATTGCAGTAAAACCATTTTTATTGACTTTGTTGAGAGCAACGGTGCAAAACACGTTTGCCATATTTCGTCATGAGTGCCCTGTCCACATTCCACCACTGTCAGCCGATACAGCACTGCCGACATGACGCCCGTTGCCGAGGATAAACGCCTCATGGTGACCTTAGCCCATTTTTGGATGGATGTAGATATGCTCTGCTGGATGCCCGGCAGGCCGCTGCTAAGCCTCTCCAGGCTTTGTTCTCACAGATGGGCATGGCTGGGGACACTGCATGTTTTTGTGAACGCCGCGGTTACATCCTGTCGGTCGGCGCAAATTCAGCCTCCATTAGCGTCTTCATCACTTATGTGCGGACGTCGCGGCTGGTGATCTGGTGGTTTATGCACGGGCGCTACGGCTGGTGATCTGGTGGTTTATGCACGGGCGCTACGGCTGGTGATCTAGTGGTTTATGTACAGACGCCACGGCTGGTAATCTGGTGGCTTATGAACGGGCGCTAAGCCTGGTTATATGGTAGTTTATGTAGGGTGCCGCGGCTGTTGATCTGATGGTTTATGTGCAAGCGCCACGGCTGGTGATCTGGGCTCTATATACTGGCGCCACGGCTGGTGATCTGGTGGTTTATGCACGGGCGCCATGGCTGGTGATCTGGTGGTTTATGTGCGGACGTCGCGGCTGGTGACCTGGTGGTTTATGTACGGACGCCACGGCTGGTGATCTGGTGGTTTATATACAGGCGCCACGGCTGGTGATCTGGTGGTTTATATACGGGCGCCGCGGTTGGTGATCTGGTGGTTTATATACGGGCGCCACGGCTGGCGATCTGGTAGTTTATGTACGGGCGCCATGGCTGGTGATCTGGCAGCTTATGCCGCCTTGTGTGCACATCTTCGGCATGCAGCTCGGAGTGTTGACGCCCAGTGGGCTATCCCTGCACCACATGATGTAACACTGACTCACTGTTGGCTGTGCGTCCGATCCACGGTCTGATCTGATCCAAAGAGATCAGAAATAAAGGGAAAGTCTGATCCTTGGCTGCATCTGCTGCGCTGGCCTGAGGTATTTGCTCAGCGCGCTTCTTGAACACAAGTGCTGGGTGTCTGCCAATGTCCGTTGCACTGAAACGTTGCCCAGGCGCGCAATTTCGTTTTCGCATGCGTGGTTTTCGCTTATGTTCGTTGATATTTTAGCCTTTGATTGTGTTCGTCGTTCTCCCGTTGGCCGTGATGTATTCACGGTCATGGAGGCTGGCCCAGAGCCTCACATCCACTCACTCGGGCCATCTTTGCTCTGCTCGGGGCTCATTCGGAAGATCACGTTATTTGATCAAACGGTGTTCAGACATGCTTGCGGTGTCATGTTTGTCATGCTGGAAAAATGCGTCCATTGCGTGAAACGTACGGCTCTCCGACGTTTGTGGTCCGTTTTCTTTTTTCGTGCTTTTGAGTTTTTCTGCTGAGCAAACAACACCTGCAGAGTGTTTCTGAACTTGTCACCCATGACAGCGACGGAATATACAGTCGATGCTAAACAGCAAATTCCAGTGTTAATGGGTCGTAATCGAGCGTGCTCTCCTGTAGGTTTGTGTACAAAACCGTAGGTGTTCGTCGAGCTCTACCGCTTAAGTTTCCTCTAAATCTGCTTTCTTTTACTTGATTTGCTTTGAGGTTTACTTTTCAGCAGCTTCTTGGTATTCTCAGTTTTAAGTGGCAGAGGGCTTCTAGTAAGTAGCGCGGCCACAGCGACCATCTCTGACTGTAGGTTTAGCTCCATTTTAAAAATGTCATGAAGGCGGCTGGAGAGTGGAATGGGACTCACGGGACTTAGAACTACCACACATCAACCCGCTGTCAATGCTAAAGGCGCATCCGTTCGGTGAGAGACGCAGCTTGCCGTCTGAGAATAGATGGTTTCAGTCGACGTCTTTGCCCCGTGCTTGCACTTCGCAGCAGTGGGAGAGAGAAGCTTCCTTTTCCACCAGTGCATATACTGACTTGTCGCGTGAAATACCGCATTTCCTTACGCTTTATTTGCATTGATCTTTGAACCCTCTATGCAATTTGCCATCTCGAGTTCGTTATTCTCTCAATGTTGCGCTCCATTCCTTCGATCCGTTCCCGGGTAGATTCGTTCACCATTGGAGCCTTTATTCTCATTAGCGCTGCAAGGTAGCAAGAAACGACATATTTGACGTATGACGTATTCACGTATGACGTGTTGACGTGTGACGTTCATGGCGTATTCGGCAAAAGTGTGACGTCGACACAGAGGGGCGTTGCACACGCACCGAGTGCACACGTCTAATGTGTGCCAAAAAGACACTCATGATGATCACCTTGCAAAGCATCATCGGTCGAGAGAGGCTCCGTGTCCTTGTCCATTGGTTTCGGTGCACGTGTTTCACAAAGAGATAAGCTTAACCAAGATAACGGAAGGTAACATCTCGAGCCAGCCGCGGCCAAGCGGGTCTGGCGCGTCTCCGTCTGGTGACGACGAGTAATAGTTACTTGCGGACACTGGAAGACGTGCAACGCTGTCCTTTGTGATTAGACAGGTCCAAAATGTCCCAGCCAGCCAGGTAAGAGTGTGGCTCTATAATGGAGCCAGTTCTGCGCAGCTTCATGGCCTGTTACGTGCTATGCCCCAAACCCAAGGCAGGTGTATGCCCGGCCGGCACTGGTGTCTATGGCGCCGAGCTAGATTCGAGAGAGGCTTTGATCACACCAAGGGTAGAAGTCATGTTTAACGCCGATAGAATTCAACTTGGAAGGCAACATTTATGAGATGTTGCCTACACATTAACTCAAGGATCACCTGGCCGTTGATGACGTGTTTCCTACGCATTAACCCAGGGATTACCTGGTCGTTTAAAGGCCTCCATGCCTGCAGAGTTGGGGTGGTGA
>NW_023596448.1:13493920-13516660 GCF_011947565.3 Pollicipes pollicipes | reverse complement strand
CAATGGTAATGACAAGTGGCAATGGTAATGACAAGTGGCAATGGTAATGGCAAGATCTACCATAATCTGGAAAACCCGACGGCGCTCCATGAATACGTATCTACCACGCCTAGCCTTCTAGGGTTGCGTACAGGAAGATTTTTGCCGCATAGCAAAACATGAAACAAGAATATCTAAATGCACTTACCCACACCCAAGCATTCCTTTTGAAGACGGTCCTGAGTTTCATGAGGGAAGACATGCTGTGTGCCGCCCTTGACATAATCATGGATGCACCACCGGGCAGATATATATTCAAGGGGCACTGGGACTCCGCGAGTGCTTATCAAATGCTTACCTGCTCTATTGCTCTTCAATTCAAAACGCTGCTATGGACGAACTGCGACAAGAATAATGAAAGACATGCCCACATAATGCAACGTTCTCACCTTCGTTCTTACGTTAACATCCGCATCCATCTGAAACGCATGTGACGCTTTGAAACGCGTGAAAACTTTTTCGCAGCCCGTGCATTACACATCTTGCTCAGGACATCAAGCTTTAGAACTATCGGCGACTAGGGTTTTTTACCCCGCGAGACGTTTCGCATCCCACTTTACCGTACAAAATTTGCTTAACTAGGCAACTGATGGCTGCTTAGGTAAACACTTGGTTCTCTTAGTACCAGTGTGCCCCGGTGTTGCCACGCAAGTCAAACTTCCCCGCAAGTGGCTAGACCTTTCTTTCACCTTCTCCAAACGACGTGTTTTCTTCTCATGCCGATTGGCACATTGGGTAATCCCAGATGAAATGCATGGCTTGTCATTCCACTCGGCGAACCTGGAGCCAAAATTATATGCGTTTTCCGGCCAGATCTCCACACAGTCTTCTGTACCATTGTAGTTGTCTGGTTGATTTGCGGACCACACCTGGGTAAGTTCTTCCGTCACCGACCGGCCGAAGGTGTCGACAAACACCACAACAACAATCTAGTTGGTTTGCAACAATCTAGTTTATCAGAAGGATGGTATAATAAATGCTACGCAAGGTTGAAACATTCTGTTTAGACAAAAATACATGCGAACTTGAAGTTGTCACCCCGTGAATGCAGCGAAACGTTATGCTATGACTTTGATTTCTCCCTAAAAAATTTACGTGGTTTGTTGCATGTTAGTTTATATGTTATGTTTATATATCACGGCGTTTACCACAGTGGCTCTCTTAAAGGCGCACTGTGGCTTGGGAATGGGAGTATATCATGGTCCATCGTGGCACACTGATTCAAAGTCAACCGATACGCTTTTCGGTAATGGACCCCTGCTAACCGCTGGGACAATCACAAACGTTCGTTTATTCCCATCAGTAGAGGTGCCATGGCAGTTGCCATGACGACGGTGATCGCAGCAGTGGCACTCCTAAAAACTCCAAAGCTGGACGTCTCTAACTTGTGTACTGGTTTTGAAACATGCCGCCCCAAAGGGAGTGACACTCCGAAAAACTCCGGAGCTGGACTTCTGTACCTTTTCGTACTCATCGATCCAGAGTCATGACCTAGGGCATGGTTCAAGCTTTCTTTTTAGCTCGGAGGTCTTGAGCAGCATCAACACTTTCTTGACAACCTGGCTTGATGTGTTTTGTGAAATAGAACTACGAGCGTAATTATCGTTAGGGTGGCTGGGCTCGGACCAGATTTGACTGCTGGCCAGATTAGACCTATGCTGTGTTTTGATAATAGCGATAATCTGGCAGGAAGACCGCACTGGATTCCACTAACATTCGTTTTAAACTGGCATTAAAACCCCACTGGATCCCACTACTATTTTAAGCATGGGAGTGGTAATTGAAAAAACCTATCGGCCTATCTGTTTAAACAATCTGAAGATGACTAATTCCTGTTTTTAAAACGTTCATCATGAGGGATCTTCGTACATAATACTTTTCAGATAGCATCCCAACAACTCAGTAAACCACAGCAGAAAGGTGAGGAAAGTTGTATGGGGGTTGTTATGAGCTCCCTTCTGCCATAACTTCTGAGCATATTCCAAGGTTCTCATATCTCCAGGCAGCTGTTAGCTTCAGCCTCATATGTATGGTGCCTCAGTGATACACTTTTAGATGCTTTTTAACAGCCTCATTCCTCCTTGGGGATCCGTATCTTCCGCTGTGAGTCTTTTCTGCATCTGTTTCGTTTATTTTGGCACGCATCAGCGACCTCGTGCATTTAATTTTCCTTCGTCTTTGAAGTTATGACAGTTTGCTTATGACAGTCTTGACAGTATTGCTTTTTATTATTAGTATAAGTATTAGCAGCATTACAGTTTGCTATGACAGTATTGCTTGTCGACCTATTATTAATACCCACGCGGACTGCATCTGGCCACTAACGTTGTTTTAATATACTTAAATTCATGATACGGCTAGGGTTTAACTGCAACGAAAAAAAATGAGAGAAATGCTCACATGATATAAGGTTATTAGGTACCTTTGGTACCTTTGGTACCTTTGGCACCTGATATAAGGTACCTTTGCTTCCAAGTAAACGGCCTCATTCCTCTAAAATTCATGTAGCCGGATAAAACATGGTCTGTTACCCATCTGGTGTATTGCATGCTTTACTCAGGACGTGAAATTTGGGAGCTATCGTCGTGGGGTGTTTCACCCTGCGAGACGTCTTGCACCGTCGTACCGCACCCACATTGCTAAAAACATAAAACCGGTGGTACTTCAGGTAGTTGCACTTGGATCACTTGGTACCAGTACACCCCGGCGTAGCCGCGTAAGTCAGATTTCTCAGCAGGTGGCTAGGCATTTCTTCAACCTCTCCAACTACAGGTTTCTTCTTATGCCAATTGACACATTGGGTATCCCAGTTGAGAACATTCTCTGTCATTCCACTCGGCGAACCTGGATCCGAGATTAAGTGCATTTTCCGGCCAAATCTCCACGCAGTTTTCTGTACCATTGTAGTTGTCTGGTTGCTTTGCGGACCACACCTGGGTAAGTTCTTCCGTCACCGACCGGCCGAAGGTGTCGACAAACACGCCTTCGGTGAGCCGGTCGGTGATTCCCAGCCAGATGTGCCGGTTGCCGGCCAGACCCGCGGCGCACAGGTTCTCGTCACGAGTGCGCGGCACCGCCAGGTGCGAGTTGATCTGTGCGCACGCCTGTTCAGCTTGTTCATACGTGACGGCCGGGGACAGCCGCCGGTAGCAGCGGCCGGCGCACGATATGAACTGCTTCGGGCAGCCGCACTGTGAGGTGGTCGGCTCTGTCTCTGGCTGCAGGAGCTCACTGCAGTGTTCAAGCAGCGCCTCGGCGATGGCTTCCTTGAGGAAGAGCCGCAGTGTGTTGGCGGTGTACCGGTCGGCGCCGCACTCCCAGAGGCAGACGAGCACCGCCAGCGGCACCATCCAGCGGGCAACGGCGCGACGGGGCATGGTCCGCACTGTACCCGGGCGACACTTAACCGCGTAATGCTCTGCTTCTCGGTCTGCGGAACACCGCACTCCGCGATACCCTTCTGCCCGAACCTCTTAGAATCCACTGACACATCCCAGTTCTCCGGAGGCTGGTGGTGATCATGGGCAAATTCAGCATCCTATGCTAGAAGGGGCGAAGTTCCCATTTTCACACCACTTACAGGAAAGCCATGCCGACGAAAAATCCGCTTTTCCATAGTCTTGGTGGCTTCGTCGCCCTTTGCTCCTCTTTTCTTAACTGGCTCCGCCACTGTAAGCCATTACATAACGCTGGCCGCTCAGCTGGTGCATGACATTTTTTAAGGAAGTGCATGACCGGTTTTGGTCCGGTTTTGAGTAATCTGCAATGAAACCGGATGGGCGAGATTAAAGGCCACAGTGACTGGACTGCAGCTAGAAATGCGCCTCCACGCAAACCGCCTGCACTCGACCGCGTAAATTCACCCGCGACAGATGAGGCACCACTGCCCGTGCTAAAACAGCAGTTGGAGACCCATCAGTCATGTTTACAACCGTTTGTCAGACTGGCAGCGTGTTCACATACATCTGTTGACGAATATTCTGGATCACTTGGACTTCGACATCAATGAGCCAGTGGACAAGTAGTTGCATGCTAGTTAACGCGCGCGCTTGGATGGGGCAGGGGGCAGTGTAACCCCCTTGAAGTGTTTTGTTAACATGATATTCGAACGGTGCGGCGGAGCCGCGCAAAATTTGACGTAGCCCTAGGTAACTGAACAGAGGATCCTTGCTGTAAAAACTTACATGTGCCTTGTCGGGCCACTGACCTCTGGCTGTCGGCAAAGACAGTTTCTGGAGAATCGTTCAATCTGATGCGACAGCGGAGTGTCAGACGAAATAATGCATGTTTGAGATAGTTTTTAACCTAGAAACTATTAAATTTAGGGTTAAAACAAAGCCAGAACCATGTTTAAGACCAACCTGTTTTTTCCTGAAAATTTTGCTTTATGGTACAGCTTTAAACATTCACTTCAATTTTTTTGTAAAGCGGACCACAATACATCTTTTGTGGACTTTTGAAACGTCAGGATAAGTCACTGGACCAAATTGACCCAGATTAACCTTTTGTTGCAAGAATGTACCGCCTACCGCAGTCCCTAATGCTTAATCAACTTAACAAATCAGAACAAATGTTTATTCAAATGAAAAGATTAAAGCGATCTGGTAGCTTTAGGGCGAGGAGAGAAGCGTAGTATTGTTAAAAAGCGTTAACAGCGTTATTTGGACTAAAAAGTAGTTGGAATTGGCAGCCTGATTATGTTATGAAGGTGCTGAAGTGGTACTAACCAATGCGTTATTAGACGTAACTGGTCATGAGGTTTCACTATGGTATTGTTTTGGAACGCGCCTCATTGTGGGACGCTCCATCAACACGCGCTCGGGTGGGGGTCAAATTGACCCCGAAGGTTTTCCGGAATGGCTTCCGATTTGCATAGCTATCGACAATTGAATAGTGGATCGTCTGACATCAAAAATCTAGACATACCTTGTATGGTCGCTGATCTATGGCAGGTCAAAGTCAGGCCATGGTTTCAGCGAAGGTAATTTCTAGGGATCGTTAAATCTGATGCAACAATGGATGGTTAGACGAAGTCATGCATCTCGGAGACACATTCTTAGGTAACACTACAATTAAATGACAAAATTGCATTGACCTAAGGTCAGGTACAAAGGTCAGACCAAGGTCAAAATCAGCCTATTTTATTACTCTATGGCATGCCCTGTGAGGTAATTTCTGGTGGTCATTTCGAATTTATTCATAACAGGAACGGCATTATACACCCAACATGGACTTTCGGAAGGTCAGTATGGGTCACCGATCTAGAATGACCAGGTCAACATTTTGTTTTCAGGAACATACTGCCTAGCGTAATCTTTGTCGTCTATCCAAATGCAAAGCTTAAAGCGGTCTTGTATGATTTTGGCCCCCATAGTCTTTAAAAGGTCAAACGAGGTCACTGACGTTAGATGAGCATGTTAATTTTTGCTTGGAACAGATCTCTAGCTTCCAGGAGCCCTTCGGAGACCAGCCTGGAATCTGACCTTGTTTGACGTTATTTGACCCGAAGATCATGATCTAAAAACCTCAAAACTTTATTTAAATGAATTCATTTACAGGGCAACATACTCTGTAAATGTAATGTTTCTAGCTCTCGTAGTTCCTGAGATCTCTGCGGAGTTAAATTGACCCCCGACCCGAGCGAAGGGCATCCAAGTGGCCACCCGAGCGCGCGTTAAAAACACCAAAGCTAGACTGATGGAACTTTTCGTACTTATCAACCCAGATGAACGCCCTAGGGCATGCATTCAGCTTTCTTCTTAGCTCGGAGTTCTCGAGCAGTCTCAATGCTTGCTTAGCTCCCGACATGATGTCTTGTGAAATAGAACTACGAGCGCAGCTGTCACTGAGGTTGGTGAGATCCGACCAACGTTGGCTGTTAGCCAGATTGGAATTTTGTTGTGTTTTGATAATAGCTATAAACTGGCACTAAAGCCGCACTGGATTCATTGACATTTCCTATAAACTGACATTAAAATCCGCACTAGCACCCACTAGCATTTAAGGAATGGGGACACCCACAGATAAAAGTCTATCGGTTGATCTGCTTAAACTTTTCAAAGACAACTATTTCCTCTTCCTAAAACATCCATCATGAATGTGCTTCGTCAATGCAAACTTTTCTGGCAACATTCCAACAACTGAGTAGACCATAACGGGAAAGCGTGAGGAGTTGTATGAGCTTTATTATGAGCTTTCTCGTGCTATAACTTCTGAGCATATGGCCGGGGTTCTCATATCTTTAGACAGCTGTAATCTTCAGCCTCATGTGGTGCTTCATTCTGTGTATTGCATGCTTTACTCAGGACGTGAAATTTGGGAGCTATCGTCGTGGGGTGTTTTACCCTGCGAGGCATCTTGCACCGTCATACCGCACCCACATTGCTAAAAACATAAAACCGGTGGTACTTCAGGTAGTTGCACTTGTATCACTTGGTACCAACGTACCCTGGTGTAGCCGCGTAAGTCAGACTTCTCAGCAGGTGGCTAGGCATTTCTCCTACCTATCAAGCTACAGGTTTCTTCTTATGCCAACTGGTACATTGGGAATCCTAGTTCTGAACATTGTTTGTCATTCCACTCGGCGAACCTGGAGCCGGGATTAAACGGTCCTTCCGGCCAGGTCTCCACGCAGTCTTCTGTGCCATTGTTGTTGTCTGGTTGACTTACAGACCACACCTGGGTGAGGTTGATTCACGTTCGCGTTCTGTCCTTTCACTTAGCGGTGTGTTACCGACAGACATCGTGCAATCAGTGCCTTGTATTTCAGGCATTATTCGTTTTCCTGATGATAAGCTTATATCACTCATGATCCATTGTGGGGCAAATTATGCACATGTTTTCTTTACAGTGCATTCTAATGTGTCCATTCATGTAAGGTTTCACCCTCCGGTACGATTCGGAAATTCATCGTCTAATATGTTTCTCAACTTCATCGTTCGCTTATGTTTAAGCGGTACATACGGTGCAATGGAGCTTAAGCCGCATCATGCTACAGGGCGCCCGCCTTCGTGGGTATGTCCGTATCTTTGTGCTTCTGCCGGACTTCTCCCATCCAATAGAAGTGCTCGCCGCCGCTGAAGTTAGAGCTCGATCAACAACTGGAGCGAATCAGACCTTGGTCTGCTAAGTCGTGAAACTTTAACCTACCGTACCAGATGAAAAGCGTTTGCCAGAATTCGCAAGAGACGAAGGCGCACCACAAATAGCCCCAATATCTCTCAGCTTTATGACTACTATGAATCCTGTCACTTCTAAATGAAACCTTGTTTGTGTAACTCAATAAGAAATTCGGTACATTTTACCACGCATTTCAAAGACCAAAACAGACAATATTACAAAGACAGCTTGTGCTTAACTCTCCACAGAACAGGTGCAGGACCGCAGGCCATGCCGCCAGGCAGCACCAGCTGGCAATGCAAACGGGGCTGGGGCTCCCAGTCTGTTTTTTTACGGAGATAGTCCGGCAGTGCCTTCTTTGTCGCGGGAGAATTTGCTGGACCGAGTGCAGACGTGTTTATATGCCGGCACATTTTTAGTATGCAGTCCGGCCGCCACAACGTTTCATCGGGCCCGTGTGGCTTTATTGCTAGTGCGCAAAACCGGACTAAAACCGGCATGGCCGGTGTGGTGCAACGGCGTGCAGTGGCGGAGCCAGTGGGGAAGATTGGGGAGGAGCCAAAACACCATCAAGACGGCGAAAAGTACGGTTTCTTTATTTTTCACCGGGATGTAAGAAACGCAGCGATAGGAGTTTTACTCCTCATGGTAGATGATGTTGAATTCGCCCATGGTCACCACCAGTCTCCGGAGAACTGGGATGTGTCAGTGGATTCTAAGGGGTTGGAGCAGAAGGGTATCGCGGAGTGCGGTGTTCCGCAGACCGAGAAGCAGAGCATTACGCGGTTAAGTGTCGCCCGGGTACAGTGCGGACCATGCCCCGTCGCGCCGTTGCCCGCTGGATGGTGCCGCTGGCGGTGCTCGTCTGCCTCTGGGAGTGCGACGCCGACCGGTACACCGCCAACACACTGCGGCTCTACCTCAAGGAAGTCATCGCCGAGACTCTGCTTTAACACTGCAGTGAGCCCCTGCAGCCAGCGACAGAGCCGACCACCTCACAGTGCGGCTGCCCGAAGCAGTTCACACCTTGCGCCGGCCGCTGCTACCGGCGGCTGTCCCCGGCCGTCACGTATGAACAAGCTGAACAGGCGTGCGCACAGATCAACTCGCACCTGGCGGTGCCGCGCACTCGTGACGAGAACCTGTGCGCCGCGGGTCTGGCCGGCAACCGGCACATCTGGCTGGGAATCACCGACCGGCTCACCGAAGGCGTGTTTGTCGACACCTTCGGCCGGTCGGTGACGGAAGAACTTACCCAGGTGTGGTCCGCAAATCAACCAGACAACTACAATGGTACAGAAGACTGTGTGGAGATCTGGCCGGAAAACGCATATAATTTTGGCTCCAGGTTCGCCGAGTGGAATGACAAGCCATGCTTTCATCTGGGATACCCAATGTGCCAATCGGCATGAGAAGAAACACGTAGTTGGAGAAGGTGAAGAAAGGTCTAGCCACTTGCTGGGAAGTTTGACTTGCGTGGCAACACCGGGGCACACTGGTACTAAGAGAACCAAATGTTTACCTAAAGCACCATCAGTTGCATAGCTAAGCAAATTTTGTACGGTAAAGTGGTGCGAAACGTCTCGCGGGGTAAAAACCCTGCGCCGATAGTTCTAAAGCTTGATGTCCTGAGCAAGATGTGTAATGCACGGACTGCGAAAAAGTTTTCACGCGTTTCAAAGCGTCACATGCGTTTCAGATGGATGCGGATGTTAACGTAAGAACGAAGGTGAGAACGTTGCATTATGTGGGCATGTCTTTCATTATTCTTGTCGCAGTTCGTCCATAGCAGCGTTTTGAATTGAAGAGCAATAGAGCAGGTAAGCATTTGATAAGCACTCGCGGAGTCCCAGTGCCCCTTGAATATATATCTGCCCGGTGGTGCATCCATGATTATGTCAAGGGCGGCACACAGCATGTCTTCCCTCATGAAACTCAGGACCGTCTTCAAAAGGAATGCTTGGGTGTGGGTAAGTGCATTTAGATATTCTTGTTTCATGTTTTGCTATGCGGCAAAAATCTTCCTGTACGCAACCCTAGAAGGCTAGGCGTGGTAGATACGTATTCATGGAGCGCCGTCGGGTTTTCCAGATTATGGTAGATCTTGCCATTACCATTGCCACTTGTCATTACCATTGCCACTTGTCATTACCATTGCCACTTGTCATTACCATTGTCATTGCCATTGCTTAAAGTATGGTACTAAATACCTTCAAAATCAATCACGACGGTTGATCCCAGGCTTGGTTGTGGCTAGACGTTTTCCAGCAGCTTGGCTGGTAGTCGATGTTGTGATCAGCTGGTGGCTAATGACTAATGCGCATATCTTTGTTTTTGGCCATAATGAAGGAGTATGAAACATGCCAGCGTTCAAGCGGTGTTAAGAATGTGATACACGAGTGTAATGTGTGTCGTAACTGTAACTAATTGCAACCGCCGAGGAATTAAGACATACGACCTCGCTGGAGCGTAAAAACTCATTGGAAGAGATGCGACTCGCGCAATCTGCGGCTAAGGCCTCAACAAGTTGTCCTCTTGTAAAGCTGTGAGGTTTAAAGCCGACTTTATTTAGCCCGGCCCGTGTACGCGAGGAGACAAAGCACGATGAGTGATGGTGTGCTGGCACTCACGGGTACATGAGTGATGGTGTACTGTTACTCACAGGCACATGAGTGATGGTGTGCTGGCACTCACTGGTGCATGAGTGATGGCGTACTGTTACCCACAGGCACACGAGTGATGGTGTGCTGGCACTCACGGGTACATGAGTGATGGTGTACTATTGCTCACAGGCACATGAGTGATGGTGTGCTGGCACTCGCAGACACACGAGCGATGTTGGCGCTCGCAGGCACGTTGGGTGATGGTGTGCTAACACTCACAGGCACTCGAATGTTGGTGTGCTAACACTCGCAGGCACATGTGGCGCCTACGGCAACTGAGTGCAGTCATGAGGTCAATTTGAGGTCATGAGTTCATTCTGGTCAGCTGGGTAGAGCCCAAGACCAATGTGTACGACACCTGAACAATAGAGAGTTCCGCTGCAGGTTGGCAGAGCGGCTCCCATCAATAGCGTAGGGTCCTCCGAGCAAACGAGAAGGCACAGGAGCAGTGTGGAGAGGCTCTGAGCGAGCAAGACAAGCCAGGTGGGCTAACAAAAGGTGCCCCGAGAAGTGTGTGGGGTCCTCCGCATTTGGAGGGCTACTGAGCACCGAGTGCCTCAGAAGGTTATCTTATGTGGGCCCCAACAACAGTGCAAGGCCCTCTGAGCGAGAGAAAAGAACCCGGCACCAAGATGAAGGTCCTTTGAACAAATGAGAGCATCCCGGGAAGTGAACATATGATCCCCCCGTGGCATAGCGTGCGTAGCCTTCCAAGCGGATGGAAAAAATCCGCGCAGAGGGTCCGTGGTCGATCAAGAGCACCCTGACAGGCTAGCGTGTAGGACCCCGAAACAGTGTAGGTCCCTTCGAAGAAATACAAGAACAAAACTCAAGTGCGACGTGGAAGTGCCCTGTGACGATCGGGGTGCTACACAAGCGGACATATAAAGCCCCCGGCAACAGCGTACGACTCCTGGTCAGCGAAACGGTGCCTGGAAACATCCCAACTGCCTCGCCCTCAATCAGCGAAGATTATTTTTGTCTGTTAATGGTCCCCTCACTTTCGCTTGTCACTCGTAACGGTCATCTGGAGGCCTTAAGACGTCCTTTCGTTGTGTGTTGCATTCATTAAAAGCTGCATGCGTTGGCCAGTTATGCACCATTTGATGCCTGTTTGTCCATTTAGGGCCCATGGGGCCCTTCAGAACCCAAGGGGGAATTGTGCACGTGGGGTCTTGGAGCAAAAATTAAAACGCTGATTTGAAGAATACCTTCCGTCAATTGCTAGTTGAATAGCAGCTGCGGAATGGCGATATATAAAAGGCGGACGTACCTGAAAGATGCATCGAATAAACGGCGAATTGCAGAATGGTGAAATGTAAAAATGCTGCAATGCCAAAATGGTGTAAAGCCGAATGGTGAAACCGTAAAATGGTGATAGTTAAACAAGTCAAGATGTGAAACTGGCTAAAGTCTAAATGGCAAACTTCAAAATTCCGGATGGGATGCACTCAGCTGCTGAGGCAGTATGGCGTTGCTTCCCTCTCAACCAGGCAGGAAGGGAGGGAACCGCGGGGAATCAAAACACTACGGGTACCTTGTGCGCGTTCAGTGCGAGTCTGTGTGTGATGGGATCGGACCGGGGAGGGCGCCCGAGTCTGTGGTGTGATGGGATCGGACCGGGAGGGCGCCGTCGGCTCGTGCAAATGAACCCCATCGACTTAACACGAAACATTGACATATTCACAACTGACAAAAAACTGCCCAGCAAAACCCGGAAACCTCAACTGGGATACCCAATGTGTCAATTGGCATAAGAAGAAACCTGTAGTTGGAGAGGTTGAAGAAATGCCTAGCCACCTGCTGAGAAATCTGACTTACGCGGCTACGCCAGGGTGTACTGGTACCAAGTGATCCAAGTGCAACTACCTGAAGTACCACCGGTTTTACGTTTTTAGCAATGTGGGTGCGGTACGACGGTGCAAGACGCCTCGCAGGGTGAAACACCGCACGACGATAGCTCCCAAATTTCACGTCCTGAGTAAAGCATGCATACACCAGATGGGTAACAGACCATGTTTTATCCGGCTACATGAATTTTAGAGGAATGAGGCTGTTTACTTGGAACCAAAGGAAAAAAACGGTATATCCTGTGAGCATTTCTCTCATTTTTTCGTTGCAGTTAAACCCTGGCCGTATCATGAATTTAAGTATATTAAAACAACGTTGGTGGCCGGATGCAGTCCGTGTGGGTATTAAGAATAGGTCGACCGGCATGATAACTGTTATAACTTCAACGACCAAGGAAAATTAAATGTACGAGGTCGCTGATGCGTGCCAAAATAAACGAAACAGATGCAGAAAAGACTCATAGCGGAAGCTACAGATCCCCAAAAAGGAATGAGGCTGTTAAAAAAACATCTAAAAGTGTATCACTGAGGCACCATACACATGAGGCTGAAGCTAACAGCTGCCTGGAGATATGAGAACCTTGGAATATGCTCAGAAGTTATGGCAGAACGGAGCTCATACCAACCCCCATACAGCTTTCCACACCTTTCTGCTGTGGTTTACTGAGTTGTTGGGATGCTATCTGAAAAGTATTATGTACGAAGACCCTTCATGACGAACGTTTTAAAAACAGGAATTAGTCACCTCCAGATTGTTTAAACAGATAGACCGATAGGTTTTTCAATGAACGCTCCCATGTTTAAAATAGTGGTGGAATCCAGTGGGGTTTTAATGCCAGTTTAAGGCGAATGTTAGTGGAATCCAGTGCGGTCTTCCTGCCAGATTATCGCTATTATCAAAACACAGCATAGGTCTTATCTGGCCAGCAGTCAAATCTGGTCCAAGCCCGGCCACCCCAATGATAGCTACGCTCGTAGTTTTATTCCGCAAAACACATCGTTCCGGGGCGTCAAGAAAGTGTTGATGCTGCTCAAGACCTCCGAGCTCAAAATAAAGCTTAAGCCATGCCCTAGGTCATGACTCTGGATCGATGAGTACGAAAAGGTACAGAAGTCCAGCTCTGGAGTTTTTAGGAGTGTTGCCCCCTTTGGGGTATATTTCAAAACGATTACGAGAAGTTAGAGACGTCCAGCTTTGGAATTTTTAGGATTGTCACTGCCGTGATCACCGTCGTCATGGCAACCGCCATAGCACCTCTACTGATGGGAATAAACGAAAGTTTGTGATTGTCCCAGCGGTTAGCAAGGGTCTATTCCGAAAAGCGCATCGGTTGGCTTTGAATCGGCGTGTCACTATGGACCATGATACACTCCCATTCCCAAGTCATAGTGCGCCTTTAAAAGAGCCACTGTGGTAAACGCCATAATATATAAACAAAACATATAAACTAGCATATAATATAATACATAAACTTGCTTAGGGAGAAATCAAAGTCATAGCATAACGTTTCGCTGCATTCACGGGTTACAACTTCAAGTTCGCATGTATTTTTGTCTAAACAGAATGTTTCAACCTTGCGTAGCATTTATTACACAATCCTCCTGACAAACTAGATTGCTGCAAACATGACAGGACACACACGTTGAAAAAGCAAAGCAACTGAAATGTATTATTTCATAATGGTAAGCAGTGAGTCCAAAGAGATTTCTCCTGCAGGAGCGGCTACTTCAAATCAAATTCTGAGCTATTCGGAAGGTTGACGAAAACGTGATAGTATAGATCGAGTCGTATGCGTCAGGTGTAAAAATAAACGGAAAGGTGGCATACTCCCCTTAATACGCTTCACGCGTAATACGCAGTCGCTCGTAGAATGCTCTTCGCTCGCATGGTGGGTCAATTTGAGCCCTTCTGGTCTCAAAATTAAGAGAGCTAGAGGCATCAAATTCACCAGATGAGTAGGTCTGTATGTGAACTCACTGGTACAAAAACGTTGGGTCCATAGGTGATGACTTTTGAGCCAAATAATGCCAAATATTGTCAACATTACGATTGGCGTCCCAAAGTGGCCACGGTCCTTTTCATGCAACCGCCTTGAACCTAGATACCTTTTTAAAGCAAAAAGTGCTCATTCCAGATCAAATTTGTATGATATTTTAAGTTGGATAAACGCTTGTTTGAATTTTTAACGTGAAAAAGCTTTAAGACCTTCGCTTGGCGGCACGTTCTAAAAAAACAAAAGGTTGATCTGGGTCATTTTAGGTCAGTGAACTACCATGACGTTTCAGGAGTCCATGGAAGATGTATGTTGTCGTCCCTGTTGTAAATCAATTTGAAATAAATATTATAACCTATCCCATCAAACAAACTCTCCAGGGAAAAGGCAGATTAGTTTTGACCACGGTCCTGACCATCATAGCTGACCCTAGTTTCGTGCACTTTGTCTCAATCCTAAATTTATTGTTTTATTGCATAAGAACCTACCACAGAGGTATATTATTTCGTCTGACACCCTGGTGTCGCATTACTTTGACCAATTCACCAGCGTTTTCGCCGACAGCCATAGGTCAGCGAATTGACAAGATTCATGTAGGTCTTTTAGCCAATGATCCTCTATTCAATTCCCTGGAACTACGTCAAATTTTGCGCCGCTCCGACGCACCGTTCAAAAATCATGCTATAAAAACACTTCGAGGGGGCTACATCCCCCATACAAGCGCGTGTTAACTAGCACAAAACTATTTGTCCACTGGCTCATTGCCGTCAAAATCCATCGCTGTCGACATCGTGAATTTAGAAGAGCCATGTCAACAGTTTATCTTCATGAGGGTGCCATATTTTTTGTGTTCCATCTTGGAAACACAATCAAATGAAGTATTCTGGTGAACCCTCAGGACCTGCCATTGCTATTGATAGCGCTAGGAGTGGACCTGTATCACATGGATAAGTAAATTAGTGTTATCTAATTTTGAGTCTAAATTATTCAGTCAGCGTTTCAGGGCAGCTCTAATTTCTATTTCTTTTACTGGCCCCAGATGCTATCCCGCGCATGTACCATACTTGCGCAAGCAAGACGACATTCGCCAATGTGAAGTTCATGGATGTTTTGTGGTCCCTCCACTTGTTTTGCACACAGTGTGCAAATTGCGAAGCAAGGCTTTCGATGTTTTGATACTGTACCGTTTAACATGTAATTATTATATAACAGATGTTTGACGCAAATCTTTTCAACGGATGGATTTCTGGGATCAGTGCTCACGCTATGTAGCGCTCGTTGTGTGACCCGTGTCATCCTATCGTGCCATTCCAGCTCAACGGCTGAGTTGATGGCAACATTTAACGTGCTGCAATGCTCGACATGGTCCGTCTTACCCTCTGCCCTGCCCTTTGATTCACCCACCCGTGGCGGGGTAGGTTGGGGCGCTTTTGGACGTTCGCTGTTTGCCCTTGGCGAATATGACCTGCGGCCGGCGGAAGTGGTCGCACTAAAGGTCACGTGACGTCAGAGGGCAGAAGGTGAAGCCATTGAACATCTTCGGAGCGCATTTCTTGCGATAAATGACCGTTCCATGGCACTTTTGAGCAAAATGCCACCGCCATGACCATACGGAAGAGACTATGGAACATGAGCCACCAAGGTTAAGGGCTAAAAATTGTTGATGCGAAAAGTTTATGTAAACTCCGGGTTAAGGACCATGCCCAAAACCGTTCAAAAAACATGCCAGAGTTCTCAGTAGTAGGGGGAGGGGAGTTCTCAGACCTCCGTCGTAGGATGAGCGTTAATAGGTAAACACTGACAGAAGATTCTTTAACGTGATGCTTCAGCAATCCTCGTCATGTCTCGCAGACGGTTGCCTTCTGCTTTACCCCACAAATCAAATAAATATGGGCACAGACCCCTTTTCCCGAACTAAAGACATTGTGATTACAATTCTGGCTACATTTGGCCGCCCATGGTTTCGTTTTGATAAAGGCATGTAGCTAAAATATCACGTCTATCTCTTCACTCTCCGGTTATTTTACTGGGAATAAGGCTATTAATGCTGCGGTATCTGTATGCGTAATGTTCCTGGCAAATGCACTGAACAACTCACCAGACTTCTCACTGACTCGTGTCAGGTTTGAAATGTCCTAGAAATACGACGATATTATTTACCATTAACGGGGCTCTCGGAGATGTCCTGGGGTCCATCTCATCCCCGAGATAATGGATTCATTTTTGGTTTTGCCCACGGAACTACTGCGAACGAGGTCTTATTGGTGCATTTCTTCAGAGGATCTTCCAGATTCTTGAAAAGCTACCTGGAACTCGAAATCAACTTTTTGAAGGTGATCACAGTGACTAGCCATGCAAGCAGGGCGGCGCCATGGATCTTGAGTCGGGTGAGAGGGCAAGGTTTCAAGGGGCCTTCCGGACACAATGGGGCCTCCTCATAGGGGGCCTCTTTGGCGGTGTCGTATTCAAGGGAAGGGATAACGTGATCATGCACTCACTTATCAAATTGTTACATCCATCATATCCAAGTAAGTAAATGAACATTAAAAGCTAAAATGAGGCCATTTCATCAACATAGCTCTCTATGATATAAAATATGGCATCCTAACGCGTAGAAGGGGCCCTCTTAGCCCAGAACAGGATGCTCGCGATTCACGAAAGGGCCTCCGGATCTAGTCAAGCGGCCTCGTCATCGCAAAGCAAGACATCCTGATTCGAAATCCTAAACAGGGCCTCCTAGTTTATCACTGGGGCCTCTCGAGCTAGCATAGGGACCTCCGTAACACGACATTGAGCCTTTTGATCTAGAGCGCGGCTATCTTATTCATAAAGATGGCCTTATGGTCCAGAAAAAGGGCCACTTGATGCAGGAGAAAGACTTCTGGACCCGGTTTGTTACTTTCAAATGCGGGACCTCCTTGATGAGGTTGTTGGTAATATGTGGGTAGTTACAATGTGTTTGTTTTGGTAAAAAGGGGCCTTGAGTTCGGGAGGAGGGTAAAAACAGACTCTCGCTCCACCTGCCTAGTGGCAGAAGGGAGGCAGCTGCCCCTCTGTCCCCTTCCACCTGTGGTACAATGCTCACGCATACGTTAACCCCCTGTGGCAGTGTTGTGGGCCTATGCCCTCCGAGCAGCGTGCCCGTGGTCACCGAGCAGGCGCATCAGGAGCACTCGAGACAGAGGAGTGCAACGCAATGTCTGTATCAGTGTGTATATGATAGGATGTCTGTCTGTATGCCAATGTCTGTATCAGTGTGTATATGATAGGATGTCTGTCTGTATGCCAATGTCTGTATCAGTGTGTATATGATAGGATGTCTGTCTGTATGTCAATGTCTGTATCAGTGTGTGTATGATAGGATGCAGTCGTATCAGTGTGCATGTGATAGGATGCAGTCGCCGAAGCTCGTAGATGACGCCTTATAGAAGAGATCAGTCACATCTACTTTTAATACAGCCCGTGTGAAGTAAAGCTGCCTTGACCCATGTAAGACAACGCTGAGGATGTACCTCAGCTCGTGTGAGGTAAAGCTGAGGATATGTCTCGGCCCGTGTGAGATAAAGCTGACGATGTGCCTCGGCCCGTGTAAGATAAAGCTGAGAATGTGTCCCAGCTCGTGTGAGGTAAAACTGAGGATATGTCTCGGCCCGTGTAAGATAAGGCTGAGGGTGTGCCTCGGCCAGTGTGAGATAAGGCTGGGGGTGTGCCTCGGCCAGTGTAAGATAAGGCTGAGGGTGTGCCTCGGCCAGTGTGAGATAAGGCTGAGGGTGTGCCTCGGCCCGTGTAAGATAAGGCTGAGGGTGTGCCTCGGCCAGTGTGAGATAAGGCTGGGGGTGTGCCTCGGCCAGTGTGAGATAAGGCTGAGGGTTGCCTCGGCCAGGTGTGAGATAAGGCTGTGGGGTGTGCCTCGGCCAGTGTGAGATAAGGCTGGGGGGTGTGCCTCGGCCAGTGTGAGATAAGGCTGGGGGTGTGCCTCGGCCAGTGTGAGATAAGGCTGGGGGGTGTGCCTCGGCCAGTGTGAGATAAGGCTGAGGGTGTGCCTCGGCCAGTGTGAGATAAGGCTGAGGGTGTGCCTCGGCCAGTGTGAGATAAGGCTGAGGGTGTGTGCCTCGGCCAGTGTGAAGTAAGCTGAGGACGTGTCTCAGCTCGTGTGAGGTAAACCTGAGGATCGCCTCGGCCTGTGCGAGATAAAATGAGGATGTCCCTCAGCTCGTGTGAGGTAAAGCTGACAACATAGGCAGCAACAGTAAAGTAGTAACAAAGCTGTTATCAATGCGTGTAAGCTAAAACTCACCATATAGTCTCGGCACAGGCAGACTGAGGCTGACAGCACACTGCCCGTGTCAGGATAGTCTGGAAATACATAATCAGACTGAATGAGTAATTGCCTGACAGCTATCCTTCGTGGGTTCGCCTCATGAACCGTTCAGCTGGTGGGCTACGGCACGGGGGACAACGGCTACAGGGCTGGCTGCGCGTCGGCGGCGTTGGCGGCGGCGGCAGGCGACGGTCAGCCGGCGGCCCAGCCAGTGCAGCAGGTCGACCAGCGAGAAGGCCGACACGCCCAGCAGCAGGCCGACGTTGCCGCCGATGCCGGCGACGAGCGCGTCAATGGTGATGGCCAGCTGCTCGGTGGTCTGGCGGCTCGAGAAGCTGAAGTGCAAGCGAAGAGTCGAAACACCAGCCGACGCCGCCTCACCGTTGTCGGGACGCAGCTCTAACGACATGGTTGAGCTTCGGCATGGAGGTGGACATGCACACCCATGGGCGTCGTAGAACAGGCGGCCGTCGACGAACGTCAGCCAGCGGCCGTCGAAGGTGGTGACGTTGCTGTCGGTGCCGGGCAGCAGTGGCCGGCCGCGGAGCAAGTTGGCTGCGGCAGGGCGCGGCAGAGGGGCAGCTCCGCCATCGTCCAGGTCCGGCAGGAAAGTGTGCCGGTACGTCATGGAGGGCAGCCGACAGCCGGCCGCTTTCGCCAGCCGGCGCCACACGCACTCCGGCGACACTGACCGAGGTCGTAGCCGCGTGCTTCACTACAAGGCGAGTTGGGCCGGTTCACCAGCAGACGGCTTGAAGACGAGGCCAGGAGGCTGGACCGCTGTCCGTCGGCCAGTCGCACTGCAGGAGTGGTCGGCAGGACCCGGGTACACAGCGTTCAGTCGGGGGAGTTTGGCCGGCGTGTATGAGCGCGAAGTAGGATGCACGACCGAGTCGGTACGTCGGGTTGGTGGCAAGCTGGATCTCGATGTGACGAACCTGACTCTCCCGGCGGAAGTACGTTAGATTAGGGAAGAACGTGCCGCAGCGGACCGGGTAGAAGGCGCGCGTCTGGATGCCTTGCTTCGCTTAGGGACGAAAAAGTATTTGAACCGCCATTGCCCTAACCTGCAATCAGCTGGCGGTGAGTTAGGACACTTCATGTGCCCGTAGGTGACGCTGTTGTTGCCGGTCTGGTCCTTGTCCGCCCTGCGGGTAGGCCAACGTGGTGAGGTCAAAAGCTTCCGTCATGCTGATGTTGCCGTCGGCCACACGCTGCATGGCCTGCTGCAGCTGGCGCGGCGGAATATTTCTGATCGGGCAAACAGTGACCAGCGGAAACTTGGCATTTACCTTCGTGTTGTAGGATATGACTGGCTGTTTTCTGTAGTCGATGTACTGGCGGGAGACCAGCACCAGGCAGCCGATCACCAGAGTGAGCCGTAACGCATGCAGGCCGGCCCGGCCGACCAGGCTCCAGGAGGGAGGCGGCAGCCGCCGGCAATCGGCGGCTGGCTTCACAGGCGGCGGCGGGATGGCCCACACTGTGACGGACGTCGCTCGGCCGCCGCCCATCGCGAGCCACTGTCCGCTCGGCCCCGGGGGAGGGGAGCACTCGCTGGAGTTGTCGCCTGCCATCGCCGAACACGCATTGGCCTCGCCGAGATCGGCTTTCTTTTGACAGCAAATGTTCAATGTCCACTTCCTAAACCGATGTCCACATCCTCAATGGGAAGCGATGTTGGCGTTCAGCGTGCCCTTTAGATGATTTGCTTATTACGACCCTGATGACCCGTGCTGGGTGCTGTGCAATCGACAAGGACCTTTTCAAGCACATGATTATTCGCATTAGACCCAATGGTTTTGCGTTTTCCGTGTGATGTGTGGAGTGTAGCACACCGTCACTATTGCGGCCGCAAATGACTGAAAAACGACCAAAAGCCATGTATGTTTGAAGCGCGTTTGACCGGGTCAGTCTTTAACCCTCGCCCTAATTCGGCGACCTGATAGAAGGGAGGGTTCACGACATTAGTGCCATAAAAACCCCTACTGATAGGATTGTTACGATATTGCTGCCACTGCCAATATTTGTACCCGACGTTAGTGCTTCGCGACGATAGTTATGTTGCAAAAATTTATGTCCGTTATCAATTCTGCCGCAGAAACTCATGCAGTCATGACTTCTACTGAAAAAAACTCGTACACGACACTAGTCCTACACGACAGAATTCATACTTTACAAGTTATACAGTCATTAACTCCACCGCAGAAACTCGTGTAACCATTGCCAGTTACGGGTAGCATTATTTCTACTGCAAATACTAATTCGAGACACATGCTACACGACAAAACTTACCCTTCAAAAATGCATGGCTATCATGAATTTTACCTAAAAACTTATAATATCTCGATGTGTACGCTAAGCCACATCTATCGCCTGTGTTTGCCGTAGAATGCAACACAACGTAGAATGCAACGTGACAACACAAAACGTAAACAGGCGTGTTCCTAGTTTAATTCAGATTACAATGATGCATATCTCTATGAGCTTTGAGCATATGTTTATGATAGATGGCTCCGTTAATGTAGCAAAGCCGGGTCGACGCTCACGCTTCGCGGCATCGTCGGTCGCCGTCCACGCAAACCCTAGATCGCCGCAGATTGTTCATTATTTTGAGAAGTTTACGACCATGGCCATGACGTATCATCCGGCAGCAATTTTGAGCGGGTCGGCGCTTATAGGCTTGGAGCGTGGGGCTATCTGCAGGCTAGCTCTTAAGGGGTTTTCTGTATTTGTGGTCACCTTTGACCTGACCCAAGGTCACCATCTTCTGCAAAGAATAGATTATCGACCGAGCGGTATCGAATGTTGGGAGCTTGGTGTTGATCGGTCTCATAGGCACGGAGCATGGGCTACCAACAGGTTGTGTCGGCCGTTTGATCTCCCCCGCTGAGATGAAGCGGCGACGGGTGACGCGGACCAGGACCGGCTCACGAGAATAAGTCATAGCTAAGGCATGGTCTTCGTGAGCCACGTTCAGTGAGGGAATGCACATTATTTTTTGACGACATATAGCCTTAGAGCGTATTTGCAGGTGTAAGCGCCCCACACAAGTGGTTATCCCCTTTTGCGATGTGCTTCGGCTTAGATCACGATTTTTATGGACCGTACGCGTGCGTATATAGGCTATATTCTAACATTTAAAATCGTTTACTTTGTGACATCCTGACCTTGCGACATTTTTTACATGACCCACTTTGACAAGTGGCATATCAAATATATATCTAATACTCAAGGTTAATGAACTATGCATGCTACACTGCATAGCGATGGACAGAATTAAACAGCTCGGTTCCTTCTACATGTACCCGTCCCTGATACTTGCAAAAGTACGTGTAGGTAGTGCTAGCAAACGGGATAGGATGCTTCAACTAGGGATGGGGAGAGGGATATAACTCAAATTGAAAACCTAGCAAAGCGCGCCGCAGGCGTGTGTAAATTGTTGCCCACTGTTAAGCAGCATAGCGTGCTCTCGGCCATTACATTTCCCTTTTCTATGTTGAATCTTAGCTGTCCACCAGTGGGTCGTGTGTTTTTTATGTATGCCATGACTCAAATATGGTATGGGGGTGCCCCTAGAGGGTACCGTGGGCGTGCCTCCCTGTTTGTTTTTTTGTTTGTAATTCAAGGACGTGCTGCAAAAGCGTCAGACGTCATTCGATGTTCCGGGCATCTTCTCTCACGGAAAAGAAGGGAAATTTTAGCTCGATTTCGCTCATACGACCGAGGAGCAGACGATGCACACGTCGCTTATGGTGATGGTAATGATTGGGGTGATAGGGCGTACCGAATACTAAGGTCACTGCGCCCAGACACCGCTCTCCGTGTCTGTGGATGATGATGATAATGATAGTGTTTTCTTAGTGCAGGGTGGTGGCGGTCATAAGTTTTAAGTAAAGATCTGCGGTATATCCTCCACCTGACTGCATCACAAAAGAAGTGCCGGTAACTAGAATCCACACATTTTGTGCAGTGTATTCCTTAGTAGAAGAACTATTGGCGTGACGTTAACTGATCTTGCGCAGAAATAAGGCCATGAATATATCTGCGAAACGTCGAATTTTCTCAAGTTAACCATCGCTTGCCTGGGAACGTCACTTAACCAGTGCTTCCTCTCAAACTCAAGCCGACTATTTTCAGCAAACTCCCCAACTCATGCAACAACAAAACCGAAAGAAACATCGTTGGCGTAAGCCCTCTTTTATTTATCCTCACTTCAAAGTCATTTTAAAGCATAGGCGTAGGGAGCGTTTCGAAAAGTTGAGCCCATGCTTAAAGCATACTTCAATAAATTTTATTGGGAGCCCGGTGACCGGGCGGGGAGGGGAAGGGTAGAGCTGCAGTGCTTTGTCCGCTCTTAATTCACATAAGACATTTCAGCAGTGGTGAAAAGGTGCCTTTTCTGTCATCGACGAAATTTGGAACCGTCTGAATTGTCCGCTGGAGTCAAATCTTTCGGAAACCGTTGCATTATATCTCTAAATGCGAAAAACCACAAAAAACAAATACAAACTAGATGCAACGCGGCATAGCCACCGATCTTCTCGTAACGGTAGCTTATTTGCAATGTGGTTTCATTTTCTGGCCATCAAACACTGAATGATGGTTGGGGCCAACCTCATATAATTATAGATAAAGGCATACTTAACATAACCAGCCTAAAGGCGTGTAGTTTCCTATTCAGTTGCGGGCGGGGGGCGGGGCGAGATAGGACTGTGCCTCCTAACGAGGGTTGCAGTATAATACTTTTAGTA
>NW_023596448.1:13358657-13493820 GCF_011947565.3 Pollicipes pollicipes | reverse complement strand
GATCACAACCCACTCCGACTTTTGAAAGGCATTCATTAGCTATGGGCAGGTTAGGGAAATTGGTTTTGAGCCTGCTGCGTAAATAGCTACCACTCTGCTCATGTTTTGTTTGGAATGCAGATTTCATAATTTAAAAAGGGGTAGAAATTTCAATTTGCCAGCAATAGAGGAAAGCAAGCTTTTTTGTAACAACTAGACAATGCCCAGTGCACAGATCACCTCTACTTAGGCATCCATAACATACTCTAGCATGATTTCCTCAATACCAGGAGCAGCCACACAATGTCCTTATTCTAAACATAAAAAACAATGGGGCATTAATAAAAGACCTAGCTACAGCATCCCTTTTCTATACAGCATGCATAGTTGTCACTATTGGTGGCTTGTGGCATAGATGCTTGTCTAATTTCTATGCACAGCAACACAGTCTTCTGACAGTTCTTCTCACTGTAAGAATTGCAGATGCCCCTCTTTCCATGCCTTCCTCTTAGGCACCAGCCTTTGACAATTTCATTGCAGGTCCCTGGCATACCTAAGCAAACAATGTTGAGTGCTATGGTTATCATCAGCCTTCAAAGGAAGGACTAACCTTTATGGTACCTTTGGTACAGTTGAACACATGCAGCAAGTTATCAAGCCTGGACTTCAAAACATGTAATGAAACAGCCACAAAACTTTCATATCTGATCACTTTCATGTCAATTATTTCGCCTTCATCACATAATGTTGCTTATGTGCACACACATACCTAAGAAAGATGACGTGAGGATGAAAAATTGATGTGACATGGGGTTCAGTCTCCAACAACCACAACATGTTAGCAGATGGAATTGCAACCTAACCCTATCCATAAAAATCCACAGCACTACAAGGTTTACTAGCTGTCATGAATGCCATGCTGATATTCCATGCCTCAAAATACAACAAAACATCAAAAATAGAGGCTAGTTATCGTAGTGGTATCATGGTTAATTGAAGAGCTGGCATCAACTTAACAATAAAATAACAATGATATGGAATATTTTGTACCACCGGGTTCATACATGTCTTTGCAAATGCAGCTATGGAAACACAACACACACACACAACCATAGTACAAGACAGCAGGCAAAGCACTCACAACTCACAGCGTCTAGCGGCCCAATGCCATCTGACATCAGAATCATGAAACGAGAAAAACCTGCGCTTTTACCATTACCAACGGGTTTGTATGTAGCTACCGTACACACAAACAACATCTTGCACAACACACTTTTTTAGCCCTCATGCATAATACACAAGAGCTTTAAACACATCATCATTAAATCCAACAACCACTGCCTCAATCCTCCACAAAACATCAATATGGTGAACTGATCAAAAGCAAACGACACGCAGGGCGTGAGTCGAGGTTGGTGAATTCATTTTGTCTCTTCCGCGCCACGCATTTGGCACGTAGCAAAAATGAGTCTATGGCGATACACAGGGATGACAGGGGGCTGGGTCCGAACGATCTAAAGCTGTTCTTTTCTTGTAAGTTAATGATTTAGTGATCGTTTTCTACCCGGGTTCATGGCCTGCGCTATGCCATAGTGTCTGACGCTTTTTGGCTATTTATGAAGACACCTTGAGGCTATTCGTGAAGAACGATGGCTGGTTTTGAATGCACATCCTTTCAGATATTCCTTATATGTTTCTGAACCTGCGGCCGGCCGTGGTCAGAGACAACCGCGCCCGGATAAAGGCAGTTCACTTCCCCTGGAAACTCCAACTTCCAGACGCCGTATGAGAACAACAAAGATACCATTGTGAACGTCTCGTCAACTTACAAACAATGTATACCAATTTTTCGTGCTAGTTCAAGTGTGAGGTCGCCAGAGGTCACGAAAGGTAAAAAATGGTTGTTCTGATCAATGCAGTTAGGGTCCATTTCAGCGTGTCGAGACGGGCATTGGGGACACGTAAAGAAGCATTAAGACTGTGGGGAGTCTCTTCCAGCAATTTCTGTGCACCTAGAGAGATCAGGTCAGATCACATCACTGTGCAAAAGTGGTCGAACGACACTTTCTCATAATACTCTTTTGGCTAGGATTGTTTTATGAGGTGCTGCAGTGGGAAAGATATCACACAAACAGCAGTACCATGATGTATTGTCCTAGAGGTCATCTGAGATCAATTTAAGTCAAATTTACCAGCCATACAAATGGAAACATTTGAAGCGCTAACCGAGTCTGTGACCAGTACAATGCTTTTCTGTGGTCACAAATATGTGTTGTGTTTCTTCAGGTACTCAAGGCACTCAAGAACGCACGCCTGTTGCACATATTATATGAAGTGCCTTCAGCGCTTGCCAATGTATTTGCAACAATCTGAGAACAGACATGTTGGTAAATGTTGGTAAATTCTGGGTCATCAATTTCACAAACGCAACAATGAGGTGGTAAACGCAGCGCACTTATTCATGTATACTTTCCGTGAGATTTGGACGGATGAGATACGATGAGAGTACACCAGTCGCCAGGTTTCCTCACCCAGCGTCTTAGCCTGAGCCTCCTAGCCTCATTGTCAAATATAGAGGCAGCCTGCACACATACACACACACACACACACACACACACACACACACACACACACACACACACACACACCACACACACACACACACACACACACACACACACACACACACGCACACGCACACGCACACGCACACGCACACGCACACGCACACGCACACGCACACGCACACGCACACGCACACGCACACGCACACGCACACGCACACGCACACAATGCAACTGGTTATCTTACCAAACGTCTCACCTACTCATCTTAGCCTCTGGCGCACCGCACGGAAGGCCCACCTTCGTGCCACATTAAATATATCAAATGGCGTTTGCACGCGCGCTTCTGACAACACTGGTCTTTGACCTTGGATAATCTGATGTGAACTTGCATGACCTCATGTAATCTATTGTGACCTTCTTTTACTCAAGAATGATATCACAACATGCTTTCAGAGGAGCATTTGAATTCTGCGCCGAAACTTACCTAATAGAACTACCTATTGATCTCAGCAGGCGTTTTACGGAAGGCATCTACAGAGGCAGGTTATGACCTGGGCCAAGGTTGTGTGCTCTGTTCTCACACCAAAACCACACAATAATGCCTACAGGTTTGCATTATTGTCGAAAGCCTATAAAAATTGACCTGACCTGAAGTCACTGAACTCGCCTATTTTGAAACATGTGAAATAAAAATCTGCAGCAGCAATCGTATTATATCGATATGTCTTTGTTTTTAGCTGCACATAGCTGTATGCTGTTTGTTTAGGTTTTTTGTTGTAGTTTTCAACGTTCATCAAAAATTTTGTATCAAATGGAGGTTAATAAATGCTGTTCAATCTTCATAAAAGCTAGAAGAGTTCACTGACCTAGACATGTCCTGATGAACTATTTTTTTTAGAAACAGACCGCCCAGCGTGGCCCTTGCCGCTTGCCGACACAGGCGAGTTTCCGGACAGGTTTTTCTGTTTTGATGAGTTGGTGCTTCTATCATTTTTATTTTTTGGGGGGTGGGGGATCTCGGGGTTTGAAAATAATCCACTCATTTTAGCAACGTCGCTTTCAGTTGGTGTCATGTTGAGATGGCGCATGTTGACACACAGTGCGCATTCATCCTTGGGTACTGGATCGTCTGGTGCCGCAAGCCCTTCATTCCATCTCCGACAGGTTTCCGCACTCCATCACGGGTTCCGGGACTGACCTTCTGGTGACCTTCACAAGCTCAGCTGCCGGCCCGCTCCTCAACGAGGGCTTCCAGTTCACCGTGGGCAGCGTTCCGGGAAAGCGGGACACACAGGTGAGCGCTGATTGGTCCTGTGAAAGTGGGCGGAGCAATGGCGACTCCGGTGGTCGACGAGCTTTTGATTGGAAGCTGGTGGGTAGGTGCAGTTTCCAGCCGGATCTGCGTACCATGCAGGGGCGCAGTCAGACTCTTAGTGTGGGAGTGTGGTATCGGGGTTGACCAGGGACATCTCGCTTGTAAAAATCCTCTGTCCCTACCCCAACAAAAAATCGGCGGATGTGGCCCACTTAATTTTTAGGGATCCGTTTAAAAGACTGTAGGAAGCGTTATTTCACGACACATGATCGCTCGTTTGCCGCGTCAATGTCGCTCTGTTTGACGTAACTACAACACCGGAGATCGGTGTTCTCTGTACTTGAGATTGTGAGTGCACATGCTCAACGCTGTTTGATAAAATTGGTTTCACAAGTGTCTTCTGAAAAAGGGATGAGTGTTCTTAGGCAAACATGGGTGTGCCATACCAAGACAAATTTCTTCTTCGGTTCCTCCAATCGACCCTTGGTTGTCGGTAGACCTGAGGGCTCCTCGTGATCTAAAGTGGATAGGGGTCTGCCCCTGCGCCCCTTGACTTGGCTCTTGTAACCAGGTAACTTTTGTAGCTGACTGGCGGACACGCTCATTTCTGGTCTGACCTCAACGGTCTTTTTTAGGACTACGCTGGTACCACCGAGTCATCACATGATCCATTTTCGGCGCATTAAATCTTCATTTTTCAACGCATTGTCCCCAACCACCTGCACGCTCAGCGGACCTGGAGCCTGGCGTCTTCCCACGTGTCCGTCCCGGGTCAGGCGCGCGTGCAAGGCTCCCGTAACGCCTGTCCTTCAAACGTTCGATAGTGGGCCTGCACGGAGTTCATCTTTATCGCAGCGGCCTTGCACTGTCGCGATGTCTTTCCCGTATTTCACTGCGTTTCCCTTTTGTTATGTACTTGAGCACTGCAGTGAGCAATGTGAAGCCATGCACCTCTGGGTGCCAGTGCGTTGCAGATGTATTGTCTGCCTCTGGATGCGCTGAGCCCGGCACGTCCTACGGAGGGCAGCAGGTCTGCGTGCCTGCCGTCGTGCGCACCTCTAGTCGCATCTGGTGACGTCATCGATTTTGAGAGCTCGTCACCGGGGCGCCAGTATTATGGTACCCTCCCCCCCCCCCCGCTCCTCCTGCTACCGTACGGCACAACAATGTGGCTCATTGATTAAGGGCGAGCGGTTTGGAATACCGACGCAGTTTATCCTCCCGGACCTCACAGATGGCGCGCGCGAGGTGTCGCAGTGCAAGCAGCAGGCTAACGATGGGGTTTGAAAGGTCCCCCAGGAAACACAGTCCTCAGGGCAAGCCGCAGCAGGTCCTAGTGATCTTAATTGATGGCACCAGGTGTATTCGAAAACTGAAACCATTCCGAACGAAGCGCCTAGTGCATTCACCTCCACACGACCATAGAAATGCGCCTTGCTCCATTCTGCTGTCTGAACGACACTTTGCCACATGTAAACACAAAAAACAGCATTCGATTAGCCTTATGGAAGTGAAATATAAGCCACCGCTTCACGTCCCCCACATAAAATAAACCGTAGTCTAAACGGTCTGTAGCCCTGGATACTGGTCTTGCTGCAGGTTGGCGGTACGTATGAATTAGTGTCGACCATGTACATATGTAGGATAGATCATATTTCTGACAACAGTTCTGTTCCAGTGGAAGTTGGGTGATATCATGGCCACCGGTCCTGTCCCAGCAAAAGCTAGACGGCCTAAATGGCAGAGTGTTGGCTCTGTAGTAAAAACAGGCTAGTTGCCTTGATTGGGTGTCGGCAACGCGCTGGGAGGCTAACCGGTCTAGGCTCATCAGATACGTCCTGATGAAATGCTACCAAGAATCGGTTCTGTCCAACGGAGCTGGAGCGAGTATTGGTCGAGCTGAAGGAGCAGCTGGACTGCTTCTGCGACTGGGTGCTGCACTGTTGCGGAAGCTGGACGGCCTCTGTAGCTGGGTTTCGGTACCGGTTGCAGGGAAAGCTGGACGGCCTCTGTGACTGGATATTTGGTCCTGTTGCAGGGGAAGCTGGACGGCCTCTGTAACTGGATGTCGGTACTGTCGCAGGGGAAGCTGGACGGCCTCTGTGACTGGATATTTGGTCCTGTTGCAGGGGAAACTTGACGGCCTCTGTAACTGGATGTCGGTCCTGTTGCAGGGGAAGCTGGACGGCCTCTGTGACTGGATATTCGGCGCCCGCCGACTGAAGCGCAGTGGACACAGCGGCGGCCAGTTCTCGTCGCTGGCCCACTGGTACCCGGCCAACACCACCTGCCGCCACCTGATCAGGGCCGACACCGGACAGAAGGTGAGCGAGCGCCCGGCACTCGGTGGACCCGGATGATTTCATGCTGGAGAGACAAGATGGCCATTAAAGCTCTACGATTTACGGTTTCAGGGCATGCTATGACTCGTAAATGACAGCCCACAATTGCACTTACGACAAGTAGGATATGCCACGTGGTTCGATATGGACCCAGCTTCTTCCACCGCTTTCCAAATGATCCCTAATGCTGTAGCAAATGAACGCAAAATATGCGGGGTTTACGGCTCAAGCCATATTGCGTACGTATCCTGTAACAACTGTCTTACACAATGGGTGATTGCTCGATGAGCACACAGCCTGCGTCCCGAAGCAACGGTATTTGCATTCTCACACTCGTGTCATTTAAGTCAGAGCCCTTGGCGTGCGACCTCTGACAAAACACCGCATGATCGTCCTCGCCTGCCGGTTACAGTCGACTGCCGTTCCGTCCCGTTTGCCGTGCCGTCTCGCCAGTTCGCGCGGTCGAGGTCAGTCAAGGTCGAGCCGTCGCGCAGAGGCGCGCCCAGCGAGGTGGCGGGCGCCCTCATTACACACACGGCATCCGCATGCTGCATCAGCCTGATCATAGCATCAACACGACTGCTCTCCGCACAGGTGCGGCTGCGTTTCACCAGTTTCCGCGTGGACCCAATCACAGCGCCCCTGGCGGCGGCGGCCGGCGACTGCGCCGAGTCGCTGGCCGTGTACGACGGCGCCGAGGCGAGGCCGGACCGCCTTTTGCGGCTCTTCTGCGACACGTTCAGCGCGCCGGCCAAGAGCGAACCGCTCGTGTCGTCCGGCCGCACCCTACTCGTCCTCTTCAGCAGCCAAACAGGTGGGCAGCCAGGGCCGCGCCCATCGGCGCCCAAACGGGCGGCGCAAGGGCCGTCGCAGAGGGGGCGTAATGTGGGGCGCGTGCATGATGGCGAAAGCGGTGAGCGAGGCCTCCATTCAAGAGATCATTTTCCAATAAGAAACATCGAAAGCCTAGATAAAACACCATATATTGTCAGTCATCATCAGACTATCTTCTCATTGGTTGATCGTGTTTTCGGAGCATCCTAATGTCGTTGCTGCGTTTAAATGCGAGCAAATGTAGAATGATTATGGTGATCAAGTTGTGATAACGCCACGGCAATTCCCATCCATGTAGGCATAGAAGCTGGATATTGTATCCGATCAAACATGAAGCTTTTTGAATAGGTGTTCAGTTACAAAGCAAACGGCAACGATGGTATCTTTGAGTTCCGGTGTTTTTCCAGGAATGTATTACATCCGAGCAAAATTTGCCTGACTGAGCCTTCCTAGTGATAGGCAGGGCTTATAACAGCAGTGTTTTTTTTTGTCGCCGACAGAATCTCCGCGGAATTTTTTTTGCAAGCAGCATAATGCAATGCAATATGACATAAAATGGCCAGGACGTTCATGCCCACTAGCGTCATGAGAAGTAAGCGCATCACCGAAAGCTTTTACATCACCGCAACTTGCAATATCATGCATCCAACTGAGGCTCTCACTTACACAATGTCATTAAACTAATGCCAGGATTGCTGCTGCTGCCAAAAATGCAGGCACACCGCCCATAAACAACGAAAAAGTCCTATCACAAAAGCGGTCCTCTCCCTCGCTCGGGCTTGCTGTGGCCTCATGTTTAATGCGTGATTATCAGCAGCTCTGTGAAAAAGCAGCAAAATAAAATCTAACCTATTCAAAATATAATTTAATCGCGAATGCTAATCATCAACCTTTCCAACGGCGTCCATAGCAAGAGCTCCATCTGACTACACTCGGATTGTGCTCGCCGATGCAGGACCAGCCTTTCGGCGCACTTTCACGCAGGTGGGGACTCGTTGACACGCGCCCGGGTGGCTGGTTGAATACCCTTTGCTTGGGTGCGGGTAGGGGTCAGCTTGACCCCCTCGATATCTCAGAAGATAAGAGACCTAGAGACACTAAATTCACACGGTTTGTTGGCTGTACGTGAACTCACTTGTGTCAAAATTGCGTTTCCTAGGACGTGCCCTTCGGGTCAAATAACGTCAAATAGTAACTTCTGGCTAGGGATAAGGAATATGAGGAAAAATTACTATAACACAAAGCCTATCTTTTTAAGGATTTATTCGCTGACCTTTAGCTCATTGCCGCTGAAATAAAGGCTTGATTGACAAAAGACAAGTTCTTAAGAATACAAATTCTGTTCTCTCAAGAGTTTTGGGCTGTTGACAAACACATCTAGGGGGGAGGGGGAGGGGAGGCTGTGAGGCCCATTGTTTGCCATCGCCTTTATCATGTATAAAGCTTGACACCTCTGACACGGTGCCACAACCAGACAAACTACGTTGTTTTCTACTTCCAGAGTGGGCTGCATTTAAGCGAGGCTGTGTGCCCTCACAACCTACACGAACATAAATAGTGATTATATTCGGGCTTCAGCAGAAAATCGCTTACATTTATGGTAGCAAAAACAATAAGGAGGTATGTCGTCATTCATATTATGCATATGAATGGGGACTGCAGACCGACTCACATTCATGTGCTTTCCTGTTACAAAAGGGGCACCATCATCGGCAAATAGCCGAAATCGCTCTCTAAGAGAGAATCAAATGCAACTTTTTTCACTGACCTATGACATAAGACCAAAATCCCACAAAACCACCTCTTATTTGAAGCGAATCTCTCAGTAAGGGGAGATGACAATGAAACGTTTAAGGCCCTTCTTCTCACTGCCTACATTTCCTACACCACCTCACCCCTCACCCCTCATTACCACTTCATTGCTGACATCAGTTTATAATTTAATTTTCCAGCAGCCAAGATAAGTATCGGAAAAAGTTGAAGAGGGAATAATTTTCATTTTAATGATAACAAAACCGCAACTAAATTATTCCATTTCAGGTAGAGACAAAGTTTTCAAAGAAAGGTGTGGCGGAAGGGGGGGGAGCAGTGAAAAATAGGCAATCTCCCCCAAAATATGTCTGTTTCTCTAGATTTGGGCACACTTCTTCGCAAATTGGGGGAAGGGGCTGGAGGTCTGAACTGAGTAGGAACTAGGTACAGAACACCAACCCTTATTTGAAGATCTTTTGACTTAAAGCCATGCTCAATCAGGAACAAAGCGACAAATTTATCAATCGGAAGTTCAGAAGCAATCTTGCCTCCTGTCATTCCCTTCCCTGCGGAGCGTCATCAATCCACAGCACCGAACGCACAGTTCTCTTTAAAGGGAGGTAGGCTTGGTACTTGCTTAGTTCTAGAGTCTTGGGTGCTTGGGCGCTACAGCAACTCAACAGTCGTTTTTGTGCTTTTCTGTGTCTTGGAAAAGACAAGCCGAATAATCACGGCTCAATTTTTACCTTAATCGGATCATCTCGCCAATTTCCCCTAAAGGGCCAATCAATGATGCTAACAAGGGCCAAAATCAAACCTATATGGGTATTCATCAAACTACAATGCCAATGCCGCTCAAAAAGCCACAGTGCATTGCAAGTCACTGTCAATCCGACATGTCAGTTGAATTGTAACGACTAAAACACCGCCTCACGGTCTAAAAATCGCCATATATATATATATATATATATATATATATATATATATATATATATATGTATAATGTGTGTGTGTGTGTGTGTTGTGGGTGTGTGTGTGTGTGTGGTGTGTGTGTGTGTGTGTGTGTGGTGTGTGTGTGTTTGTGTGTGTTCCAGTTTTTTCTACCGTCTAGTTTGGTACACTGTGAGTTGGCTGCTAACAACAGTGAATCGGCCGACCGGCCGGGCCATATCAAATACACTGATTTGTCGCCGACCTGCCACCAAAGTGAGCGCCCAATTAAAAATCGTACGATATTTTTGTTGCCGGGCTGGGATGGGGTCTGAGAAATATACCAAGGTGCCGAAGGGTACGATAAAGGGTATTTCAGAAAGGTTTACTACTGTTGTGGTATGAACGTATCGCCATGGAAGCGCCATGCAAGTTTAAGGAATGCACACTGTAATACTTTGTTTTGGCCGTCACCAAAACTTACCGCCAAAAGCATTTTTGGCACCAAAGTCATGTGAAATAAGACATTTCTGTCGCCGACCTTACCCGCCAAGTCGGCAAGTTTTACCGCCCCTGGCGAAAGGGACCAATCAGCTTTGGCATCAAGGGCTCTGAATATCCGAAGAATCCACCAAGCCAATCATCCAATCCGTGTTTACATCGAGAAACAAAAACAAGGAGCGATCTAACACAGCAACAGTTACCTGCTCCCACTACGTGCCTCCTCCCCCCCCCCCCCCGTGTGACCGCCCCCGTGTGTCGGCAGGCTCGTACGAGGCCAGCTCACTCTTCTATCGCGCCTCCTTCGACTTCTTCCGCGAGGCGTGGTGGGGCGCGCCGGTGGAGGGCTCTCGTTGTGACGAGACGTTCTCGGCCTCCCGCGCCGTCTCGGGTGCTTTCGGCGGACCGCAGAACCGGCTGGTGTTCGAGGCGGCCGGCGGCCTTCGGTGCCGCTACACGTTCACCGCCGACCCGCGCCGCTTCGCGCGCGTTCTCCTGAACGTCACCAGCCTGAACCTGCGCGACAAGTGCCCGCCGTCGGACGACGCCGCCGCCTGCTTCCAGGCAAGCAAGTGGGCGCACAGAAAAGGGCGGCGTGGAGGAGGGTGGGCCTGTGAGCTGCGATTGTTGTGGATGTGTGACTTGTATTTTGCAGATAAGATTTACCAGATTTTAGCAAGGTAGCAGGTGTGTAGACGTACTGTTAATCCGGAGGTAAATAGCAAATTGTCACCGAAGCCTGGCATTTTATATATATATATATATATATATATATATATATATATATGTATATATATACATATCAATAAACATATATTTACATATACATATATACCCATATATATGTATATAAACATATAGATAGGTAGGTAGGTATATAGATCCCGATTTATCCGTATAAAAGGTAAATTGTGGGCATAGCGCTTCCGTAAATTATGCTGGTTCATGCTGACGGAAAGTGTTTGTTAGTGATAGTGACAGACTGTGGTCGATGTTTTAATGACTTAGTCCAGGTATCCCAGATGGGATAATTGTTCAGGCTATCGTACTCATCTGATGTGCTAATATGTCCGAAGAGAACAGTCCGAAGGATCACTCCATCCGTGGCGCTGGCACCTCGGCTCAATCCTCCTCTAACTCTTTGACTTAGAGTGTTGTTTACACGTTTGGGGTCTGCTAATAATTATTTCCATATTCAGGTGCATAGGTGCAACTGCTGGGGTGGGGTAGGGTATTAGGCCATCGCAGCCCCATCCGCCCGTAAGTGAAGGTTGCTTTCAGAGCATCTGAACGGGGCCCTTGCTATGTACGCGCGCCGCATTCGCTCCGTGACTGCCCTAGGTAGCTTGGATGGGGCCGGAGCCTCATGATGATAGACATATTGCAGAATGATATCTAACCGGGACTGTGAAATCCGCAGACAAACATTAATTGACCTGACAGCAACATGTCTCAGCCGACGCTCAGCCCCACACGTGCAGGAGGGGGCACTGACAACACAGACATGCACAAACCACAACACCCCGCTCACCAGACATACGTTAGTCATGCACACTACCTTGCTTGCGCATTCTACAGACCATGAACGCCTCACCACTTTGAAACATTATGCATTGCACACATGGCACCCGTCATCAACATACAGAGCAAATAACTTACCCAACTAACGCATTACGACGTGAGACTGGTAGGACATCCCCGTGATGCAAGCGTCCTGGACCAGAACCCTCTTGACTTGATATGATGAAAGCGAAACTTTCAACAACGCAGAGGCGCGTCTGAGGTTAGAGCATTATAATTTTATTTTCAAATGCCTCTTGTATTTTACTTCTTTAGTAATTTCAAACATGCAATCCGTAGGGACTTAATGGAAGCGAGCCATTGTGTGTGTGCCGTCCTTGTGCCACATGTGCTACAATTATCACGAAAATAATCATGAAACTGATCGAAACGTTGGGAAAATGGATGAGCTTTTGTAACATTCCGCATCGACACGCCGAAAACGACTAACGCTCCATACGGAGCCTTGAGCATACGACTTAGGTCATAAACGCGAATTTGCTGTGGTATACGACCAACAATGTAAAGGACAAAACCCGCTCCCTAAATATTCATATTATATATATATATATATATATATATATATATATATATATATATATATATATATAGATATGAGCGGCAGCGTGCGGCTGACCCGGCGTTGTCCCATCGGCAGGCCTCCAACAGCGTGATCACGTCTGGGGCCGAGCGAGCGCTCTGCATCTGCCGGTCGGACCAGGCTCCGCGCGCCCTGCTCACCGAACACACCAACGTCACCCTCCAGCTCCGCCTGAGCGCCGCCGTCGGCCGCCGCGTGCTGGACGACGGCCTGCCTGTGCTCTCCGGACGCTACCACTTTGTGCACGGCCCGTTCTGCGGGCCCACGGAGCCGGCCGGTGACCGGCTTCGCTATCCGGCGCTCGACTACCAGCCACAGGAGCCCACCTACTGTGTCTGGGAGGTGGGAAGACGGGGTGGGCCATCGCGTGGGCACCATGAGCCCAGCAGCGCGCTACGCCTGGGATGTCGACAGACGAGTCCGGTGGTGCGGGATTTGGGGACCTGATCAGCGTGTCTGCTGTGCATGGGAAGTGCACAGTGCTAGGGGGATGGCTTTGTCAGCATGAGTGGTGCTTTATCAACTCACGAAAATAGACCAGGTGTGTTGTTTCCAGTGCCGTCATTCACCTGACATTGTAATACACCACATGTTGTGTCCGCATGCACTGTTCCGCTGTTATCATTTAGGCATTGGTATTTAGACATTGGTATGGTGGTTGCGATAGCGTGGCGACGGTCGTAAACAGCTATCAAACGGACGTGGTTCGCATGCTTCCTAATGGAGTGGGGGTGGCTCACATCCAGACCCTTAGCCGGTTTCTTAATTATCTTGGCCGGTTTTTTCCCTTACCTCTGGTCTCGCCGTTTGCCGCCAGGTGCCAACGACCGAGGTCTCATGGTCCCGTTGGCAATGTCTGCTTGCCTCTAACACCTATTTGGTGCTGCCCCATCCATCTGCCGCCAGGTATCGGTGGGCGCCGGCTCCGACCTCTGGTTCCAGGCACGCCAGCTGCGGCTGGCGTCCGACTGCGCCACTGACAGCCTGACGCTGTACACGGGCGCCTTCCGTCTGCTGCACCGGCTGTGCGCCGGCGGCGAGGGCGCCTCGCACGCCGTCCCAGCAGCGCGCATCGCCGACGGCCGCGTCCAGTTCCACTTCCGCAGCGAGTCGGCGGCGGCGCTGCTGCTCGTGCAGTGGTCGCGCCTGCCCGGCAGCGGCGCCGCGCCCACCGCCTCGCACCTGGTCGCCGTGGAGACGGCTTCGCCGACGCCGGTGCGACGGCCGGAGCCGGCGCGCGGCGCCGTGTCACGCTGGCGCGAGATCGGCATGCTGGGCGGCGGGCTGACGATGCTCTGCTGCCTGGCGGCGGTGGCGGTGTGGTGGTGCCGCCGGCGCGACTGCTGCCCAGCGCCGGGCCAGGAGGAGCGCTGTCTGACCTCGGAGACAGAGCCGGCCGCCGAGGAGCCGGACGGCGCGCGCTGAGAGCGGTCGCGGCCGAGGAAGCAGGGCTGTGCTGAGGCTCGTGGCAGAGGCCACGTCTGCTCGGAAGCGAACACCAGCAGTGCAGATGAGGGTGCCGAAATGCGAGGGTGCCGTAATCTGCAGAGTTCTAGAGGTCTGCAGTGGGGCTGACGTCAGCAGAATACATAAGGTCTGCAGCGGAGATAATGTCTGCCTCGAGGCTGGAAGCAAAAGAAACGCTGAAGAGATCATGTCGTCATGATGTGAAGGGGATGTGCTGTGGAGGATCAGATGTGTGTGAGTCCTATGCTGTCATTGGACAAGGGATAACAGCAACAGATCGCTAGAGCGTATCCCGGGAGTGACGGTTCGGGTCAGCAGTGTCCACTGTGAGTTCAGGAGTGACAGCGGGAGGTGAGCGAATGTCAGTAGAGTCAGCATTGCTGGCTGTGTGGTCAACAGTGGCGCTTGCAATGGCTTCATAGCCAGCTTCCAACAATGTCATAGAAGCGACGTCAAGATCCTCTGCTGGTAGGTGAGCTATTGATGGCGTAATCGTCGATGACACCACTGAAGCAGTTAGTAACCGATAGCCTGCTTTCGGTGAAGGGCTGTTGCTGAAGAAGGGGTGTCCAGTAACGTAATACAGGTGGTTTGAGCGGGCTGTACATGTTCACAGATCACTGGGAAATCTGCCTGATAATCAACAGCGTACCGAAAACAGGAGCACTGGCTTCACGTGCACGACCACGATGTCAGGCACCGACGCTTGAAAACAACTCAAAGCTGAAGGAACAGTCATTAACTGCAGAAACATTGTTTTCCGTCGCGTAGCTACGCCTTCACCGGTCGCCCATATTCCGCGCACGTTTAGCGGTTCAGGTGTGCTCATGACGAGAGCTCTGCTCTGGCTCATCCGAGGGCAGTGGTGCTGCCGTGGACGTGCGCAGATGTTATGACTAGCGCTTTGGTGGGCGGCGTCAGGATTTCAGCCTATCAGCACCAGCAGGTGTCTCGACTGTGGATGTGAACGTCTCTTTCGGCGTTGATCCGATATTTGATTGGTTGCGAGATGGCGAGAGATACTGCAGAAGCTTTCCCGTTGATAATCGCACAAACGCACACTTCGCCACTGTGCTTGACAGAGGAATTTGTGAACGATGAGCAACGTTAGGCACACGTGGCGTCTCGAAAAGTGACCAGATAACTTACGTATTTCTCAGTGTCTTCTCTGTTGCATGTATCAGTTTAATGTATCGAAGTCCGTCTGTACTGATGAACGTCAGAGGTTATTGGGGGTTTCAAGTAATGGATGTCATGCAATGAGGAGCGAATATCCGCCGATGTTTTCACGAGTCTACAACTCTTCACCTTTAAGGACTGCTCTGAAGTGATGCTTTTCTTTGTCTATACCGTTATTGCATTCCTTGCACCGGCGCATTCATCTGTCGCGTGTCGGCTGACCAATTCGTTGGTGGGTCGGTGGGAGCGAGGGGTACTTCATCTGTCGTTGTGTAGCGACTGACTGGTCCGTGGATTGGTCGGTACGAGCGAAGGGTACTTCATCTGTCGTTTTGTGACGGCTGACTGGTCCGTGGCTTGTTCGGTATGAGCGAAGGGTTCTTCATCTGTCGTTGTGTGTTGGCTGACTGATCTGCGGGTCGGTTTGAGCAAAGGGTACTTAATCTGTCGTTGTGTGACGGCTGACTAATCTGTGGGTCGGTTTGAGCAAAGGGCACTTAATCTGTCGTTGTGTGTCGGCTGACTAATCTGTGGGTCGATTTGAGCAAAGGGTAGTTAATCCGTCGTTGCGTAACGGCTGACTAGTCTGTGGGTCGGTTTCAGCAAAGGGTACTTAATCTGTCGTTGTGTGTCGGCTGACTATGTGAATTGGTCGGTATGAGTGAAGGGGACTTCATCTGTCGTTTAGTGGCGGCTGACTTATCTGCGGGTGGGTCGGTACGAGTAGAGGGTGCTTCACATGTCTTCATGAGGTGAGTAACAATCGTACCATCGTCGTATCAATACGACCTTCTTAGCAACACTGCTCAACCCCCGCTTGTTTTGTGACGCCCGGTGCTGTGCGCTGTCATCAGAAGACGGCTGGCTAGCGGTGATTCTTTGAGGCCGACTTTGAAGGCTGGCCTCTTGGCTTTCTTGTGACGTGTGGAGGGCGGTGCCCGTGTTCTTTGAACCGACGAAGTCCTGGTCTCCCGGATGCAGACATGAGTGATGCTCCGGATAACTAGTGTTAGCGGCGCTTCATGTGCTTTGCGTATTCTAGTGAGTCGAGGGAGAGGAGGAATACCATGTCGCCATCGTAGATATGAATCGAGTGTGGTGTGATCCACCAGCTGTCTGCATTCTATTTTGCGTGCGAAATGTCCGAAGAATGTGCCACATTTGCATTTGTTGAGCAAGCATTTAATAGGAAATTCTGCTGGATTAATTAAGCACAAGGCTGTCGATAGGTCTCAAAATTGTGCAAAAACGACGACTTTGTGTAAGTGATATCGGAGTTTCAGTTTCGAAAGAACAAAGCTGAAAAACAAAACCACTTCAGCTGGCCACCTTTAGATGACTGCCAAATACCCAGCGGTAGCGAGCAGTCGATGCGACATATTGAGCTTTTCCACTGAAACTTAGCACAATGTGCAGTTGTTGACTGGACATGAGATAAGCTTGTTGAAATATCAGGCATTAGCTCGGTGATCTACGCTTTGCTGGTTGTCTTAGGAACACTCTTTGTACACCGTTATTCCGAATAAAACCTACTGAAGGAGCCACAATTTGCGGATGGTGTTCGGAGCCGACTTAACAACGACAATAGCAACAACAACAAAATAGACGGAGCCTCGGTGCACTTGTAGATGGTCGGTGGTACTATCGAGAGGCGTACAGGCTGGCAAGACGTCTACAGGACTATATTTCGTTAATATGCCTTTATCGAAATTAAAACAAAAGTTTCAGAAGCTTCTGCTATTGTTTTGATAAGGGCATGTCGCATAAATATCAACCCATTTATATCTATTTCCCCTGTTTTTTTGTCTCCGAAGAATAGGGCCATTTCTACCGTCTTATCTATGCAAATTAGTTTTTTTTAGAGAACAGACCTGGTCAGAGGGCAATTGCAAATTCAGCGCAATGTTTGTGTGCTTAATATGCATACAGCCTCAGCACCCAAAGACAAGTATGGGACATTATTCCTTCGCTCGTTACAATATTGTGGAAAATCATCGCGCCTTCCATATCATAGCAATGCGCTCACTCGTAGTTAAACGGCAATGAATGTCTTGATTACTGAAAACAAACAGCCAATTGTGATGAGATTTAATCGTGTGATTGTCAGGAGCTCACTTGATGTCATTCAGTGCGATTTTTTTCGCCTGGCACAATGGCATCGCTCCTGTTCACACCCCACCGATGAAATTATACTCTGTCTAAGGGGACTGGCGTATTTGCTCGGCTGTTCTTAACGAGAGTTTGTTGAGTTGAACACGAGAACTGTCGAAGTCCTGGGGAAAACTCGTTCTGTAAATTATCACGACGTGTCATCAAGCACCACATATATTTTACATCCAGACCAAGCCACTGAATGAAATATATATACACAGACATGAACATCATGGACTAGGTGCACCCAACAATGCAAGCAAAACACACGGCGTGAGGAATAAATAGTAAGAGCTCACATGCTTCAAACAAACGCGGTCTCGAAATCGGGCGATGTTCAGCGCTAAAACGAGTCCAACGTCCTCAACCCACATGTCAAGGAAAAGAGGACTTCTTGCATCTTGTCCTCTCGATTCAAGCACGCACAGCAGTTCTTGACATGCCATTTCATGCCGACAGCCCGTTTGTAGCTTTCACAGTCAAGTCATTCGTACCACTGGCCATCAGTGTGAAAAACGCCTCAACTTCAATGCTGCTTGCCTCAGATCAGCTGTGAAAGTGCTTCAACATCTGAAGCGAAGCGAGAACAGGCCGATGCAGATTTCTGCTAGCTTCCGGCCGATATTTCAGGACGGTGGCCCAATGCACCTGGTGGCTCATTCTCCGGCGCCGCCCTGTCTGTAACAGTATACGACAAGCCACCAGTAGACAAGCAACGCTAGAATCAGCAGCTGGAGGAGAGCTGATCCAAAAGAAGCACCTAACGTCACACCTAGGTTGATAATCAAAGTGATCAGGGTAAGCGCAAGCATTATGCCGAATAATATCAGCCACACTAATATGAAGTCACTGCGGTTCTTGTACACACCAATGATGAGCAGAGCGTGAATCAAGGCACTGATGAGTGTGGTCACTAGGGCGGTGATTACGAGAGCTTCGAAGCTACCAGGTGTCGTGCTGAAGTTGGCGAACAGGCCGCCTGTCGCGAGTCCATGTGGCACAGCCACTCCATTGCCGTGGAGGATGAAGGCTATAAGGGCCCCAATGAAGTTCAGAACAGCACTAAAGAAGAGAGTCAAACCAATTGACAATGAGCCGTCGTGTAGGTTGAAAATAAAACAGCATTTTGTCATTTGCAAGTCCAGTCCCATGCTTGCTGTTCTTCAGGACAGGTAGACGTCGACGACTACGGTGATGCACCTTCTAAACGTAGCATGTTGTGCACATTTCACAACGACTTTGATCTTATTGAATTTTCCTCCGCTAACTGCTTGAACAACTCAGAACAATACTTGCCACCCACAAGTGTTTGCTTTCTTTTACACGCTGGAGTGTGGTCCAGAGGTAATTCAGTGGAATAGAGGCCGTGAGGAACGATGCTAACGCAGAAAATGAGCAAATGAAAGGCTTTGGCTCCCATAAATAGCTGTCGGACGAAGATACTATATAATTCATTAATGTATGCTGACAAGAAAATGAAAAGAATGTTGCACGTGACCTTGTCATTTCAGACGCCGCAGTGCTAAAAGTACAGTGCCAGGGTCGTCAAATATGTTTAGCAGACAGGGAACAGAAACTGTTCCCGGCTACATAAAGGTGTCCTTCTCTTCATACGTGGCTAAAATCTCCATGTAGCTACGTGGTGGTTTCGTTAAGCACAAATATTTCCCAGACCTGTTTTGTATGTAATTAGACACAAATGGTCATTTCAAAGCAGGCCTTAAGCCCTACAGATTCACGAAAAAAGCTGTTGTTCCTCTTTTCGGTACACAACGCCGTAGCCATGTGACCTAAGATGCTAACGCATTGCCGTCTTGCTAGTGTTTTCCGAAGGCACTTTGAAAAGTGTTTCAAAGCCGAAAATCAAAGTTTTGTCGTTAATGGTATGTGATGTGGATATTTTCTGTGTCCCAAAACTTTATAGAAAAGTATCATCGCAGAGGCAGGTTTTGAAGAACGCTATTCTTGCGTAGGAGAAGGCTTTGCCGATCGTTTATGCCATTGTAAGGCTTTGAACACCGAGTCAGGGACGTCAATTTATATACTTTACCACGCCCCCCCCCCCCCCCTCCATGCTGACTTGAGCCCCCTGGCATTCCTTTAAACTCCAGTGGATATAACCAAAATGCACAAATGTTTGACTAAAGAAATCAGAACAAGCATTCCTGCACTGTCTTCATTAGTGCCTTGACATATCACTCTTAATACACCGTCCCTTTTGCGTCACAGATTATGCTGTAGACGTGTCTTGTCTGGCTTTGTTATGCCCACGTGTTGCCATTTGTTGGATAATTCAGCAAAGATTAGTAGAATTTCTTAAAGATAACACTGGAATCGGGGTAAACATGGATTACTGTATCCGACAGCTACTTTAAGTTCAAAAAAATAGTACAACACCCCAAGACCATAGGCCAAATGGCATGTAAGAATAACATGATAAGGCGGGCAGCACATATCTGGCTGCTGGGCATTTAGTTTTCAGTATAATCATCAGTCTGACCACCTGACATATGTTTTATTTTGCTGTTATTCTTATCGAGGAGGGGCTGTCCTCGACTTTAGAAAAATGTCTCAAAACGTACTAAGCCTCTTATCATCGTATGGCTTCTGACCAAACCGGTCAGAAATGACACGAAAAGTTATCATGCGAGATGTGCTCCATCAACATCATCACGGAAGCAGTCATGGGGCAAGGTAAGGATGAACATGAGCATACCAGAAGTTTTTGCACATTTCCAGTTTGCCTGGCCCAACAGCATGCAACATAATATTCAGTATGGATGTAGTCGGTATGTAACAATATATAGTAAGGGTCAAGATAATATACAATGTATATAATTTTCCAAAATACACCGACCAGCCTTGAACTAGTCTTTGAAATTATGGTGTCCTCCACAGGCAAGGGTACCTTCTACCCGCCTACATATGAACCAGAGGACGTATTCAGGCTCTGCTTGTGCCTATCTTGTTAAGGCGTTAGTTTGCGAAATCCATCATCGGACAGGTGTCTTTCAAATAATTTTCAAAGCAGTCTTTTTCATTCCCAACCTAGGTTCAGTCACAAAGACAAAATATCATCCGCTGAGCTATCACAGTTGACGGCGAATAAATGCCTTCAAAAGCCCAACTTGGGCGGGTCAGGGTGTAGAAACAAATAGTGACGTGCCATTTTCAAATATCTTCCTAAATTCAGATATCTCACAGAGCACCAGAACGTAATCTTCGTTAGAAAAATGTGTATCGATATGCACTTGAATATCTCAAAACTTTATGCAGCATTGCGTTTGTTGTTTTTTGGGGAGCTTATATGAAAACTTAAACAACAGACCCATCCACATGGTTTTGTAATTCACTTTTGACATGGATTCCACCGATGACTCTAATCAGGAAGGGTTTCTATCCACGATACCAGTGCGCTTATTTCCAAATTGCCGGTCACGCTCAATGTCTTCAGCTGGCTCATCATCGGGATTTTCCGTCATGCAGCGGCACGGACGGCCGCGTGACAGGATTAAGAGTGATCGACTTCAGGCTCGTTGTTCAAGCTGGGGCACGATTCGCGCTTTGTATCTTACATAGTCTTGCAGCTGAAAGATACTGACGGGTTGGCAAGAAGTTCCCTATCTCCAGATGCTATGATCGTCACAGATTTGTGACGGTTGTGCGACGCGTTCTGCGCAATTCCCTACCTGTTTAAACGAACAACGCTTCGCGCAGGAGCCTCAGGTAGCAGGTCAACTCGCATATTGAGGAGACTCATTTACGTGGCGAAATGCATACATCCCTGGCTCCATACCGAATTTGGACAAATTAAATGTCAGCAGTTGACTGGACGAGGTACTTAACATAGGCAAAGAATGGATTCCTTAAGTCCGCTTGTGTAAAATGCTTTTGACGTAGTCTGAACAAACTGGTGGCTCGTGAAACACTTGGTGTACATTAATTTGTTTAACTGAATAATTCTTGCCAGATAGGTGAGAACCTAAATACGAATTCAAATACTGGCAAAACCCATCGAGAGGGTGAAAAGCGTCCATCCGAACGCCATGCAAAATTGGAGGCACCGATCATCTACAGTGCGAGGCATACGCCGCAGCCCAGAGCGCTGGTGTTCCTTTGGGGGGGGGGAGGGGGGCACGTGTTTTTTATGAAAAAGAGTTTGAAATAATGGCAAATCGCTGACAACCTATTTGTCACCCAAATCCTTGCAGGAGATGGGCAAATTTCACGTTTTTATGGAAAAACGCACAATGAATGCCAATAGGCTACTGAAAATTTGGTAATGATTACACAAAATGCCGGGGAATTATCCTCAACAAGGCTTAGAGGGGTTCGCATCGAGCCCTCTATTAGGGCCAAGGTTGAAGGGAGCGCGTCTAGTCTTTTCGGCTTACAAAAACACATCCCACTAGTGTTTTGAGAGGACTATCATTTTTTAATTTGTGTGTCGTAACTTTTAGAAGACACCAGTATTTTCACCAAGCTATTCGTTTCGGCAGCAACGTAGAGTCCATTTGAGACTTATAACAATGATAATTCAATATAATTATTTTTCTCAGTCATGGTACCGATGACTGTGTGCGCTGCACGGGTGAGAAGGCAGCTCTTTTAAGGAGAAAATTGCACCAATCAACAGGCCAAAAACGACCAGTACATGCAACAGCTAATAGCGCATCCGAGACTAGCTACAACCACACGAAAAATCACGCTTCTATAACCTGCATAACACAAGCTGCTGCTTTTGCGCTAAGTCTATTCACTTCACCGGCGGCAAATAACATTGCATAGCATCACAGTGACAGGAAAGATACGATACGTGTTCCCCTTATAATAGAAAAACCGCCGCTGCGTAAAATTTGCCGGTGTCACGACCAAGAACGATCTTGAGCTCCTTAGTGGAAGACTCGAAGCACGCTGAAAGTCCATCAGTACCTAACTTTTGAAATATTACGGTCCGCCATTACCGTGACGTAAGCAGGTACTAAGTTGCGTTGCCTTAGTTGTTTTGACTTGAACAATTCCATGCCAATTGTCATACCATATTCCGTGTCAGTGGTGTAAACTGTAGCTGCGAATGGCCTATCGTGGGATGAGCCTATGTGAGGACCAGATATGTGCCAATGGGTGGATGATGACATGGACACAATGAATTGACAAATTGGGTGAGTAGAAGCTAAAAGTATCTGCTATAGATGCTTTGTAACACATATTTTGGAGTACTTTATTGGCAAATTCAAGTAACTTGTAAGTAAATATAACTAAATTAAATGCACTGGTACGGACCCCTAAATCCCAAGCAACCTAGGAAAGGGTGCGCTTGGCCGCGACACAATTATTCAATGAATGATCATATCTCTGATAATCACCTATGAAATATTTTCCACTTGCGTTCGGCAGAGTCTGATGTTATCCACGTGTTCCCTCACGGGTGCACCACGCATAGCAAATGGTCCTAGCCAGGCATGGCGAAGAAAGCATTTAAGTATTGGACAGCCTCGGCCTAGAAAAACTGCTGCGATAATCATCTGTGTTTGCAGTGCCAAAGTCTATCAAAAATCGAACGTTTTGGATGATGCTGCAGGATTAGCCGCCGGCCGAGCGCGGCACGCACATTAGACCCGATGTAACAAATGCCTTCCGGGTGGAATAGTTGTTCGGACTATTGTCATTGTCTAGTGCGTAATATTATACCACACGAGGCAAAAACGACAAACGAAACAATTATCCATCTGTGGTACCAATACGTCCTCTCAGTCCTCTCTTAAACCAGGTTTTACACATTTACATGAAGTTTTGAACTGAAATAGCCATGTTCAAGACCTTTCGGTGCTGTTCACATTCCTGCCCTTCTTAAGATCTCCTTAGCCCCTCTAGTAACTGAGCTACGCGCCGGAAAAATGGGAAAGGTTTATGGGGAGAGCAATTCAAAGTTACCTTGGCACTCATGGCGTCATAATAGTACCATTCATATCCTGTCATTCCATTTCCCACGCAGCGATCAAGGCCGAAAAAATATAGCTGTCAAAGCGTTCATATCTGGAGCTCGTTAGTGTGATTTCCAGACACAATGGTTTTCATCTCGCTCTCAATCATGTCGTGCAAGCGGCGATGATGTAATCAAAGCATGATGCATTAAGGGACATTTGTACTAAATGGAGAATGGTGCTGTCTAGAGCAGTCGTTTCCACTTAAAAAGCACACCAATTATTATAAGTGAGCTTGTTTCATTATATTTGATGCTTGCATAAATATCTTCCAAGATGAAACATTTACTTTAACACGCACCCGGGTGGCAGGTTGAATGCCCTTTGTTCTGAACAAATGAGGCTCCTATGCCATGATCTTCGGGGCATATAAGGTCAAACAAGATCAAACTCTAGATTGGTGTCCAAGTTGCCAACAAAACTTCTCATGTAAGCACTGTATTTGATCCAAACAAAAGGTCACTTGCGTTCACTTAAGGTAAGTTACCTTGTTTGACCTTTCGCAGTTCAAAGTGACCAAAATTATGCAAGACTGTTTTGATGTTGCATTTGAATAAACACCAATGATTACGCTAGACAGGATGTTTCTCATTCAGATTGTCGGCTGGGGTCATGTTATGTCAGTAGCCTTTTCTGACCTTGAAGAAGTCCATGAAAGATTATAACGCGGTTCTTGTTACCAACAAATTAAACACTAGCACCAGAAGCTATCCGATACAGCAAGCCCTGGAGTAAAAACAGAATGGTTTCGACCTTGGTATGACCTTGATATCTGACCCTGAGTCAATAATTTTTATTCGATTGTTGTGTTACCTAAGCAATTATCTCAAAGATGTATGGCGTCGTCTAACACTCCGTTATTGCATCAGATTGAATGCTTACCTAGACGTTGTGTTCGCCGAATGCATGGTCTGACTCTGACCTTCCGTACGTCAGCGATCATGCAAGGTATATCCGAACTTCTGACATTAAGCGATCCGCTAGTCATTTGTCTATAATTCAACAAAATTTTGCGCCACCACGCCGCGCTGGTCAGAAATTATTCCAGAAAGGCCTTTGGAACCCCTTACACGAGGCTGTGCAAAAACTGTGAACAAATGCGTGTTTGCGCAATGGTTGCCATCGGGTATTTAAAGTTTGCTGTCAGTGCTGAGGAGATCCCATACTGGAAGTCTATTCGTGGACACTAGCGATAAGTTCGCGGGAGAGCGGTCAGCTAGGGATGTAAGACATTTTGGAGTCACCTGATAACCTTGTTCTGTCAGCGATAAGGGGGGACATACATTTGAAACATGTGGTCAATAAAAGCGAATTTGTAGAAATAGAGGATACCAATCGATGTAAACACAAATTCCTTGCAATCCTACGTGCACAGTGAGAAGTCCCAATGCGGCTGGACGCGGTCCCTAAAATTTCGAGCGCTCTGCAACGGCGTAATACACCACAGTACCAAGGCCGACCATCTCCCTCCACTTCCATCCCCCCCCCCCCCTCGGCTCTCGACCACGAGATAGGCATTGCAACATGCAGCCAGATATTGATAAGCTTATTGCATGGGGTTAAGAACTTGATGACTTGTGACAAGCAGGCAACAAACTGAAACATGCCTGTTTACATCAATTCGGGTGTTTGTTACATAAAGCAGGCATTCCTCAGCCTTTTTGTGCGGCCGCGCAGACGGGCGGCGGGTGGCCTACCCAGCCCTTCCTTCAAACGTCCCTTGATGAGAGTACGTGACTTCCAACAGATCATTTCACTTAAATTACAGCCACTGGCTGCAGGTGCAGTTCATTGCCGCTGCCCGCTTATCAGAAACGAGTGTTGCACCTAGTTCTGCGCTGGCGATTTTCCACTAAAAGCTTTTCCCTATGCAAAGGTGGCGTGCATCGCACCGCAACCGGTGGGCCCAGCAGCACACACGCTGACACATGTCGTATCCTTCGGCTTTTTTCCAGCACTTCCGTGTTCAGTGCGCGGGCCCGCTCCGTGTCTTACTGCTCAGAAAGTGTTTGACGAGCTTAATATCGTTATTTGCTCGGGTTTTCGATTTTTTGTGGTGTTCTTACATATTCATAGGTGTGTTAAAATGTTTACTTGCAGTGATGCGCTCGGTTATAACGCTTTTCTGAATACATTGCATTGCGAATCTTTCTGTGAAACGTAGCAAGAATGCTTAGTTTCTTGTATGATGCAGCGCAAACGTAATTTGTGTTAGAAACTTGCATAGCTTGCACAGCATTGGTTGATGGCTAATTGACAGCTGTTGTATCTGAAAATCACACTCACGAACGCTAGATATGAGCGACTCGACAATCACTTGTTATACTTAGAACGCCGCATGGCCAATGAAATGACAGGATTTGAATGGCATTATTATGTCGCCATAGATGCCTGGGTAACCTTGAAATAGACTGCACATATTTGCAGGCGTTTGGTTCAGAAACTAGTGGGTTTTAGCTGTTAAGAAGGTCAGGGCTGTGTACTACACATAATGATCTTCAATATGGCTACCTCAGTTCAAAAGCCCATAAAATCATGGCTCGATCCGTTTAACACGCGCCCCGGTAGCTGGTTGAATACCCTTCGCTCGTGTCGGGGTCGGGGCAGCCAATTTGGACCCCCCTAGTTCTCAAAAACCAAGATAGCTAGATGTACCAAATTCACAGGGCTTATTAGCCTTTACGTCAAGTCATTGGTGTAAATGTTTGAGATTTCTACGCAACTGACCTTAAGGTCGAATAGGTCAAACCAAGCCAAAATCAAGATTGGTGTCCTAAGTGCCCCCAGACCTCCTTATGTAACCGCCACAAAGTTAGATACATGCTAAACAAAACCTCAATAAGGTCAGTGACCTTGCTTGGCCTTCATAGTGTCAAGGTGACCTAGTACTAAAAGATTGTTCCTATTTTGTCTTTCGATAAGTGTCACGGATGACTCTAGGTGGCATGTTCCTAAAAATAAAATGTTGACATGGGTCACTTTAAGTCAGTGGTCTACTTTGGTCCTTAAACAGTCAACGGAACATGTCTGTTGCAATCCCTGTCATTAATGAATTCGGAATGGGCCAGAGAAACTATCCCACAAAACAAGCTCACATGTAAAAAAATAGGCTAGGTTTGGCATTGGTCTGACCTTTACACCCGACCGTAGGTCAATGGCTTTGGCTGTTATTATGAATTCAATTGGCTTATTGCCTATGAAGCTATCAGATGTGCATGGCTTGGTCTAGCTCTTCGTTCTTGCATCACATTGTGCGTTTCTCTAGAAAAGCCATTCGTTGACAGCCATAGTCAAACTTTTAACCTGCAAAAGATCAGTGGCCTGGCGAGGTAAATCCAATTCTCTTACATACCACGATCCACCATTCAGTTCTACAGCTATGCAAAGTTTGGTGCTGCTACGACCGCCTTTCGCAAATTATTCTGGAAAAATATTCGGGGGTCAATTTCACGCCCACCCGAGCCCGTGTTGGGGCGAAATACGAACACGCTTTGAGCACTGCAGTGCCAATTTACCTAATGTACCAACAGCCAGTGCATGTGCGAAACTCTCGCGCGCTGAATTCAAGCGAGGCTGCAGGGGAAAGCAGGACATAACAATTGAACGCAGACCGTAGACCACACTATGTGACAAATTCTTGCGTTTGACTCCCACTCGAACTCTCGTTTTAGACTCACGTGGCGTCGAACTCAAAGTAAAGCTTAAGCTCAAGCTCAGTTTGGACAGCATTACGATGTGTTAACAGCCATATGAAATGAAATTGCTCGATGGGTTTTCCTTATTATGTGCTACCACCCTGAAAATGATGCCAAAATAATTTCATGAGATTTGTGAGCGTTGGTGTTTGGTGAAACCAGAAAAGAAATGGTTCTGGGCCACACAATTTTGGCGGGAAAACATAATTTTACAGATCCATATTCCAACCACTTCTTAACACGCGCCCGGGTGGCCGGCTAGATACGCTTCGCTCGGGTGGCGGGTCATTTTGCCCCCAAGTGAGATCTCGGTAACTAAGAAAGCTAGAGACACCAAATTTGCAGGGTGTGTTGACCTGTTCATGAACTCACTTAAATCAAAGATTGAGGTTGTTAGGTCATGGTTTTCAGTTCAAATAAGGTCAAACAGGGTCAAATTCCAGGTTGGTTTCCAAAGTGCCCCAGAACCTAGATAAGTTTCTGAGCAAAAGGTCACAAACTCGCTTAAGATCAGTGACCTTATTTGACCCGTTTAAGGTCATGGTGACAAAATCATACAAGACTGCTCCGAGTTTTGCCTTAATTTCAATGAGCGACAAAGATTACGCTAGGTAGTATGCCCCCAAATACAAAATGTCTACCTTGGTCACCTCAGGTCAATGAACTATTCTGACCTGTAACAAGTCAATGAAATATGTATGATGCGGTTCCTGCCATCAATAAATTCCAAATGAGCACCAAGAACTATCCCATAAATCAAGCCCTAGAGTAATACAACAGGTGGGTTTTGACCTTGGTCTGAGCTTCATACCTGAACTTAGGTAAGAAAGCATCTCAGAGATGTATGGCTTCGTCAAACACCCCGTTGTTGCGTCAGATGAACTATTCTCTAGAACTTGCCTTCGCTGAAACGATGGTCTGACTTTGAACTGCCATAGGTCTGCGACCCTACAAGGTACATCTAAATTTGTTCATGTCAAACGTTCCGATATTCAATTATCTACAGCCATACGAAATTTGGGGCCGCTACGTTGCGCCGTTGGGAAACCAATTTGGGAAAGCTTTCGGGGGTCAATTTGACACCCCACCCGAGCGCGTGTTAGTGTTTGTTAATGGAAGCCCACTTTCAACCAACCCATCCATCTGAACTGCTCAAGCGAACCGCCGATCTAAAATCACCGCGGTGGTACCTTCGCCAGACGTGGTTTCGTCTATTCTTCGCCAAACGACGGACCTCACGTGCCCTCCTTGTCACATCCAAAGCTAAGCAACCCAAAGCCAGGTACAAAGCGGGACGGGATAGCTAGCGCAGAGCCGTATCAGTGACATTGCCATTGGCGACATTGAGCATCCGGCCCCTTCATTTCATCAGGTCAAAACTACATGGTTTCTTATTGCACGCTCGGATACTGCGTAAACATCTAATTGGACAGTGTGTCTTTTCATTACGAATCACAGAAAACACTTTTTAAGATTCGATCCGAACTCTTTGAATGAACGGATTTCTGGGATCAGAGCTCACTTGCAACCAACCATTCGCTGACAAATTTACCCGATTAAGCTTGAGCTTCGATGGTGTTTCAACCATTTAAATATATTCGTTCACAGTCCTAACGTAGCCAATCAACTCGTTTCATGGCATCATGTTTTGAATCAGGCTTGTTGGCGTTTTCGCACCATTGCCGTGCATTTAGTCTTTCAGCTCATAGCGCCACGGTTCTGTTTTCTACATGTCCGCCGTGATGAGCAATAATAAATTCATTGCACATCAGCGACCAGACAAGATAGAACGTTGACAGTTACAACCTACGAGTAATATAGATGTGAGCTTAGCTGCTGACAATCACGCTATGATTTCTAAAATGGCTCTGGAGAAATGCATCTTAGACAGGAAGCTGCGAAACCGCCTCAAATCTCGACGAGGAGTGTCGTTTCCTCATTCCCTGTCATACCTCGGTGTCAGGACAGAAAGGAACACTTGTTCGATGTCATAGCGCCAGGGGAGTTTTTGTTTACAAGTTGTAGTACCTAAATTGTATGACCAGTACTGTTCTGTCCTCATTCACCAGAACAACGGCCTTCCATTGCACCAGGGTGTAGTCAGCAGGTGTCTGTGACAGCGCCCCAACCCTCTGTCAATGGTCATCGCTGCACCTGGCAGGTCCCAGAGACCAGCTCAATACCTGACATTGTGCGTCGATGCACCGCCGCGTGGTGCCCGAGGGCGACACGAAATTCGCAGCCGCACAACAGCTGCTGGCTGTGCTCTGACGTCATAGGTGCCGACCGGTGTCTGTGTTCAGGGGCCGCTGTGAATGGGGCCATTCGTGCCTAAATGATGTCCCGTCCCATGGGTCGGACTCATCGCACCTAGTTTGTACTCCTTTTTTTCTACGCCGTTACCCAAGAACAGGTAACCAGGAGTACCCCTCCCTCAATCCCAGCGACACAGTAAACCGTACGTTAACACCAGAAAACATAAAATCAAGTCGCGGCACTCCCAGCTAGGAAGATGAAACAAACGTAAAAAAACAGGCGAAGAGGTGGAGCAGACCCGAAGGAATTGTGTTATGTGATAGGTAGGGAAAAATCATAGATGAAAAGGCTTTAAGTAGTCATTGGCCAAAGTCAGCTAATGACAGCCCGCTATAACCGCCCAATAATCTACAACCACTCAATTCACCGTGTTAGAGAGGGCTATACAGTCACACAAGTCGGAGGGGGCAATTACCTGGTCATTTTTGTGCTGGTTTTGAGCTGGATGTCCAGGGAGTCCACCCAGCTAAGCAGAGCCTTGTTGCTGGGAGAAACTCCCGGAGCCAGCGCCGTGAATTTGGGTATATGTGCATGACTTTATATCAGAAATTGATTATGAAACATGAAGGAGGTCAAATATGAAGTGCGTTGGATATGTACAGCACAAGGATGGCATTGTCGTCAAATATGTTGGTTACGTTAATATGTGTTCACGAAATGCTTGCGGATGATATTCTTAACGATGGTTTTTGGTACAGGGATATCAGCTATGTTTGGAAAATATGAAACCATAATGTCGTTTCACAGCTTAGGGCCAAGGCAAGATGCTGTAAATAGTCTATAATTACGATGAGAGAAAGGTTGGTCTAAATGTTTTGCTCGTCTCATATCCATGTCATTGGGTTCATAGAGATTGTAAATTAAATCGAATGATGCAGGGAGCTGTGAAGTTAAAAATTGTGCATCACAATTAACATTTGAGATTTAGCAATATCCGATAGTTTCAAAATTTTGTATCGTTTAAAGATTGGCTCTGAGCTTTGTGGAGGATACTACATTTTCTATAAGACGCACAACCCTTTTTTACAAAATTACTAACCGATCTAGTTGAGAAGCATAATTGATGCCCCAAACCAAGCAGCAGTAATTTAGATACGGAAGAATCAAAGTGTTATAGAGTAGATGTGACGTTGTTTTATCAATAGAGTACCTAACCCTACTTATTATTCCAATATTTCTACTCAATATGCTTGCAACAAAATTAGTGTGGCTTGTAAACTTAAGAGATTTGTCAATGATTACACCAAGGTATTTAATTTCTTTTTTCTCTTCAATAGGTGAATTATTAAGTTGAACATTAAGTCGGAAATGCGAAGGAAGGGTTGTGTAAATTGATACTCCACAACAGGTGTTAATGTGCTGAGTGCTCGGCGGGGTGGGGCTGGGGGTGGAGGGGGGGGAGTGGTGGGGGGAGGGGTGGATTCAGAGGAGGGAGGGGACCGGGGAGGAAGGGGGAAGAAAGGGTTGTGTAAACAATACTCCACAACAGATGTCGTTAATGTGCTGCGTGTTCGCGGGGTGGGGCTGGGGGTGGGGGGGGGGATGGTGGGGGGGTTGGGGGGGGTGGGGGGGGGGGGGTTGGCATTCTGGTGGCAAACCACGCGATCACGGCGTTGAAAGTCGGGGCTCACGATCGCACCACAACGAATCTCCGAACGGTGGCTAAAAACCAGTCGCGTGCACCGGAAGTACAGCTCTGCCGCAAACATTGAACGGGGCGCGATTGCATGGTCTGCGTTAAAGTCTCTGCGTCCGCCAAATTTCGAGTCTACAGGCTATGGCTTCCGCGAATCGGAAGGCCTCACGGCCAATCTATTGCACGCGCACCCAAGCCAAATATTGACACAGGCCACTTTAATCGTGGCGTGTGCAGGCACTATGCGTGCCAGAAAGAGCATTCGTAGCGTTTGGAGAAGCATGCAGCTTCTAATACTACCAAGTCAGGCGAGCCGATAGAAAAGGGGCAACTTAGCAAGAGCGTCCAGTGCACCAAACGTCAAAGCTGTGTGAGCATAGCACAGGTATGCAATTGATAGGGTTGATATATCACAGGTGCTTGCTGAAGGACGTTCATGGCAAAGTCATGTTCTTCCGAGAAATTACGTATGGTGGCAACACCATGGTGACGACCCCCTCCCCCCCCCCCCCCCACCTGGGACGGCTGAGAGATCGTGAGCTGCTCGTACTGGCGGGTAACATTGACGACCCCCCCCCCCCCCCAGCTGGGACGGCTGAGAGATCGTGAGCTGCCTCGTACTGGCGGGTAACATTGACGACCCCCTCCCCCCCCCCCCCCAGCTGGGACGGCTGAGAGATCGTGGAGCTGCTTCGTACTGGCGGGTAACATTGACGACCCCCTCCCCCCCCCCCACCTGGGACGGCTGAGAGATCGTGAGCTGCTCGTATTGGCGGGTAACATTGACGACCCCCTCCCCCCCCCCCCACCTGGGACGGCTGAGAGATCGTGAGCTGCTCGTACTCGCGGGTAACATCGGACTGGGCCCTGGTCCAGACGGCGCCGTGGCACGGGTGGCGCCGCCTGCTCCAAGGCCGAGAGCGCTCATCGTATACCACGCAAGCGTCCGCACTTAACAAGTAACTGACAATCTTCGTCCCTGCGCCCCGGCCCTTGAACGCCATGACCTAGTAGCAGTATCAGAAATCTGGGTGAACAACACCGTGTTCGACTCCGAGCTCCATGTCGGATTCCAGCGACCATCTGGTTCCGCCGAGATCGTGGGTCTGCTGCCGGCGGCGTGGCCTGCGCCGTCCGCCGGCACTGCTGCCGCCGCGCCTGTCAGACCCGGCCAACACCGAGGTGCTGCTGATCCGGCTGCAGGGTGCATCGGTGACTCCGGCCGTGTGTTACCGCCCCCCAGACGACGATGCTGCAGCTAACCGAGTAGCTGCTCCCCTGTCAGCAGTGCAACCACTGAACCGCAGAACTGTCGTCGGCGGAGATTTCAACCTGCCTGAAATATGCTCGACACCGGCGGCTGTTGGCGCTGTTCCCGACCTGCGGAGAGCGTCGCACCGTGTCACCAGATTCGTCAATATGTACCAGTTGCTGGGTCTTGCTGGGTCTGTTTAAAGTAAGTTTGAGGTACATAAACTCCCGACGGCTTCAAGACTAACCACAGGCGGTACCGGTCCTCTTTGAAATGTATCACAAAGCAGTCATACATATCACCGGTCTTGTTTAACTCTGAACGGACCCTCGTGTGCGATGGTATGGCTCGCGCTGCCGGGTCAAATATTGCCTTTGCTTTGCTAGTAATTTGCTAGTTATCATGTGCAAAGCCCTGCAAACGCACCGTGCTACCTCTCAGAGTCTCTGAGCCAGCTGCGGCAGTCTCTGAGGCAGCTGTACGATCAGCGATATGTGTGGTCAGTCCCAACAAGGCCTGTGGGACTGACAGTATCAGTGCCCGCATAATCACCGAGTGCGTGGACGAGTGAGTCGCTCCGTTCATCAGGATTTGTAACCACTCGGTGAGCTCTGGTATCTTCCCAAGGAGTGGGACCAGCCAACAAGTATGCCGATTTTCAAGAAAGGCGACAAAAATGAGCCGTCAAATTACAGAAGGACACATCTGCTCTCTTTCTTGAATGGTGTGCTCCAGCCACATCCAGCCACATTTCGCCCGAGTTGTGCCATCATCAGCATGGCGCATTATTCAGCATCCGCATTATTCGTAGGTGTTCGTGCATCGCGAGGTTATGTGTTTACCTAAAGTGGGCTTGATAGGCCATGTCGGACAGATACCAGACGGATGCCATCTACACTGATTATTCGGCTGTTTTTCAGAGTTTTGACGACAAGCTCCTAATCACCGTGCTAAAGCATTCATACCATTTGCGGGAGTCCGCAAGACATTGGTTTGCCCTTGCCTGTTTGACGGACGTCAGAAAGTTATTGTCAACGGAAAAACCTCTAGTCGGAGACTAGTAACATCCGGCGTCCCAGAGGGATCACCCTTGGCTCCCCTCCTGTCTTGACCGTCATTAACGATCTCCCGTGTGTCATTGAATCCGGCTGTCTTTTGTACGCCGATGTAGTCACAATTGTCCGCGAAATGACGCCTCCAGCTGACGGGCTGCTGCTGCAGAATGGTCGCTGTCATCTGGCAGCGTAGTCGGTTCGGTGGGGTTTGTGTAGTCGGTTCGGTGGGGTTGCTTAGTCGGTTCGGTGGTTTGTGTATTCGGTTCGGTGGGGTTGTGTAGTCGGTTCGGTGGGGGTTTGTGGAGTCGGTTCGGTGGGTTGTGTAGTCGGTTCGGTGGGGTTTGTGTAGTCGGTTCGGTGGGGTTTGCGTAGTCGGTTCGGTGGGGTTTGTGTAGTCGGTTCGGTGGGGTTTGTGTAGTCGGTTCGGTGGGGGTTTGCGTAGTCGTTCGGTGGGGTTTGCGTAGTCGGTTCGGTGGGGTTTGTGTAGTCGGTTCGGTGTGGTTTGCGTAGTCGGTTCGGTGGGGTTTGTGTAGTCGGTTCGGTGGGGTTGCGTAGTTGGTTCGGTGGGGTTTGTATAGTCGTTCGGTGGGGTTTGCGTAGTCGGTTCGGTGGGGTTTGTGTAGTCGGTTCGGTGGGGTTTGCGTAGTCGGTTCGGTGGGGTTTGCGTAGTCGGTTCGGGTTGGGTTTGCGTAGTCGGTTCGGTGGGGTTTGCGTAGTCGGTTCGGTGGGGTTTGCGTAGTCGGTTCGGTGGGGTCTGGGTAGTCGGTTCGGTGGGGTTTACCTTCAGTTCTGTAAAAAGGAAAACGTTTGCGATGACCCTCAGGCGCGCTCTCGTCAAGGCCAAATATTTTATGGGGAGAATTAAGCTTGGATATGTTTGTAAACTTATGTATATGGTCTCCATAGTTCGGTTCTCACATGTCGGTACCAGCGCGTCAAAATTCAACCGAAGAGCAGTAATGTCTGCGTATTTTGCAAATGTGCGATAGGTTTCAGAATATTGTAGCGTTGTCTAGACGAGATGACCGATTCTCGCACAGCACGTGTCGATTAAGTGCAGTTCAACTTTCTTACGAGGTTGCCTGCATTTTTCAGGGCAAACAGCTACGCCTTATGGCAGCTTTGTGCTTCATTTGAAAATGTCATTCCTAGCTGTACAGTGAGTGCAGCACGATAACCCTTTCTGATAAATATCTTCCAAGGCAAAGCGGACTCTCCAATCTTTGTTTCTTTGTTTCCAATCAATGTTTCCCCTGCTTGTGCCCCCTCCCCCCCCCCTCTCGATCGACCCGCACTCGAATCCTGCCCACTATACCTTGCACCAGCGTGCAAGCAATACAAGGCGGTCTGTTTTCCAGACTACCAGGCGTAATGAACACTTTTTTAGTTAGCAATATGAGCGCGGATGTCTTTCGTGATTGTTTAGGCATTTTTGAAATTGAAGTGATCAAGTCTGCTTTAACTTTATGTCATCTCCACTTAGTTTTGATGCATGCATCCGTTTGTATGTTCATTGTACTGTGTGCTTTGTATCTTTGATATGCAATATAATATAACATATTGAAGAAAATATGTGTCACATATATATGTACAACAAAACATAATATATATATATATATATATATATATTATATATATATATATCATTTAAACAACTTCACTTGTTAGAGGACCGCTGCTCTGTTGGCCAGAAAAAAAAATAAACAGCTGTTCATGGGCTGACTACATTTTACAATTCTGCCTGCTAAATGTCACTGCACTGGCAATTGCGGGTTGGCGACACCGCCAGAGAAGTAAAAGTCCTTGATTACGCCCCACGTGGCAATTCAGCCTCTTGCCGTCAGATTCAGTAGAAGCCCAGCACTCAGCCACCCATCTATCTTCCAGCCAATCATCGCGCCCGGCTGTGCTGTCTGATCCCCCGCTATTGGATCACAAGTGCTGAGTCTGCTGCTAACCGGCCTCGCCGCACATGGTGAGCTCACGCTGGTGAAGGCATTTGCTGGCATTTGCTGGATTTCTGGGATGAGAGCTCGCTCTGAGCAGTACTTGTTTGAGCTCTGACCTCCATCATACGGTCGTGCACCTCCAAGGCGACGGCAGAAATCGATGACGAAAGTTTAACGTGGCGCAGGGCTCGGCACGGCCCGCCCTCTCCTCTGACGTCATCTGAGGCCGTGACACGTCATACCTGTCAAGGGCGAATAACGAGCGCCTTGAAAGGACTTGAACCCACTTCGCCGCCGTTGGATGGATCGGGCGACAGGCACTCCATCCAACTGAACTATCGGGCCAGATGCGTTCTTTTCTACGCAGATGTGCTGGCAAGATTTCTTTGAAAATCTCACATGGCTTTAGGAAATATTCTTGCTTTTAAACGCCATGGATGCATTGAACTAATTAGTGTAAGTGTAGGTGGATCTGACTTGTCGATGTAGATTGATCTTCGATGTAGATTGATCTAGAGATTGATCTTCATTTACACCAGTTCATCCTTCTAAATGAAAACTATGTCTCATGGGAGTCCAATCTTCTCTGATAAGAATCATTTAATCTTTGAGCGAGTAACGCTTCAGACTTTGCCAGCCCTGTCAGCTCAGTTGGTAAGAAGGCTTGTTTTCAGGTTCCGCCTTCCGAGAAGGGGAACATTCAAGTCGCTTGAAGTGCTCACCACTCTCCATAATGGCCTGCGGGTGGCGGCAGTGATGGCCTGTGAGCGACACTAGCTTAGTGACGACAGGAAATAGTACGGGCCATGCCAAGCATAACGGCACGCTAAACGTTTGCTAAGAAATGTTGCCCTTGACCTAGAAAGACATGATCGGATAGTACAGACAGGACCCAGGGCTAAAAAAAACAAAACCTCCTTAGGGTGGGCTCTGATCCAAGAAAGTTATGCAACGAAAGACTTCAGATTACGTTTAAAAAGCAAACAAAAAAGACAAAGAAAACATAGTCATAAATCTTCATGTAACTGATGCGTGTTCCATTTGTCTTTGACGCGTACTTTTCTGCACCTGGCAACCACAGTAAGTATGGTCGCACAGCGCCAAGAACTTGGAGACTATGGCACACCTGACCCAGCCTTAGGCAAGTTTTGTGACGCCTCTCAAACTAGCAGCAGTCTCACATCAAGCTGTACATCGATATTAATCACTCCCTCTATCTGGCCAAAAATTGGCAGGCATAGCACAGGCACATGGCACCTGCGCATTGCAAAACCTGAAGAGGTAAGGTGGACATACGCGACTGTCCGAAATATTACAGGTTGAAGCTCAAGGTAAACTTGAGCGAAACGCTTGGAATGAGTTAAGAATGTGTATTTGTCAATCACGGCCCAATGTTTTGAAAACCTTCCGTTCAGGCCTACTTTATCCCGCGAAAAAGAAGAAGAAAAAGTCCAACTTACCTTTCCGTATTTTGGGATGCCAGGCCCAAGTTTGTATTAGTCTACCAACTTTCAGCTAAATCTGGACAGTCCGGATTAGCGATCGACTTCTGATAAAGATAAGCCGCTAGCTTGACAGACGCAGTCTTTGGACTAAAATTATTGGCTTGAGCCAATATTCCAAAGCATCTTGGACAGCGATCAACTACGTTCATGGATTTCATCGCATTCATTTTCCGAAGGAAGTCATAAACTGAGGAAAGCTGCATTAACCCAGTGATCAAGCCGATGAGTCGCCATATCCGGTCAGAAATCTAATCCCTCTCGAATGCGTCACTGGTTTCCAGGCTCATAAGGCATGTATATTGAGTAACCGTTGATGCAGACGCAAGAACACATGACACTTTGAGGCGACCATAAAGCGTGATCATTAGGTCAAGGACGCATAGTTCTTAAGGCTGATACCAGACAACAACGCTTTATATAAAAAAAATACATACGGCTAAATCGTGGAGCTCAGAAAACGTGGCCATTTGGGTCAGCTGCGCTCATAGGCCGCACTCGGGTGGGGATCAATTTGACATTCCCCGAGGCGTTTCCGAAATGGTTTCCAAAGGGCGCGACGTAACCGCACTCAATTTTGCATAGTTGTATTCAATTTAGACAATTGCATAGCGGATTGCGTGGTGTCAAAAATTTAGATGTACCTTGACCAAAGTCAGGCCATGGATTCAGCGAAGTCGATTTCTAGGGAATCCTTCAATGCGATGCAACAACAAAGTAGTCAAAGGCATGCGTCTCTGAGATACTTTCTTAGGCAACACAACAGTTGAATGAAATTCCGTTGACCTAGGGTGAGATATGAAGGTCGGGCCAAGGTCAAAGCAAATCTGTTTTATTGCCATATGGTTTACTGTGTTGGGTGGTTTTTGGTGCTCATTTCGAATTCATTAGTAACTGGAACCGCATTATAATTTTCAATGAAATTCTCAAAGGTCGGAACAGGTCGCTGACCTAAAATGACTTAGGTAAACTTTTCTTTAGGAGCATACTGCCTAGCATAATGTTAGTCACTTATTCAAGTGCAAAACTCAGAGCAGTCCTGTGTGATATTGGTTACCGTGACCCTCGAAAGGTCAAACTAGGTCATTGATCTTAATGAGCATTTTAACTTTTAGGTGTCTAGGTTACGGGGGCATCTTGGACACCAATCTTGAGTTTGACCTTATTTGATCCAAAGGGCATAATCTATCAACCTCAAACATTGGCCCAAGTGAGTTTGTGTATATGCCAATACACACCGCAAATTTGGTGCCTCTAGCTCTCTTAGTTTCTGAGATCTCAGGTCGCAGTCAAATGGACCCCCACCAGAGCGAAGAATATTCAACCGATGACCCGGACGCGTGATAAAACCTTGCATCCTTTCATTTTCGAGCTAAGCGTAGGTGAACTTGTGAGACTTGCGCGGCGCCTTCTTTGAAATCACTCAGAGCTGTATAGGTATAACGGCCGTCAATTGGCTCTCGATCAATGATGATAATTGGTATTTTTAAGAGCGCGTCAACTGCTGAAGCCATTTTGCGCTTGCCTCACATTTTAATTAAACGGCGACTTTAGGGTGCTATTGATTTACACATATTATGTAAATCTGTACAAGGCATGATGAAACAATCAAACCATGACGCATCAACCGACATATATACTACACAGCCCATTGTGCTGTCTAGAGCAGTATTTTCCACTTAAAAAGCACACCAATAGTTATGAGTGAGCCTGTTTCAACATATCTGATACTTGCTTCAATGTCTTCAAATGTGAAACATTCCTTTTAATGGCCGTATTATGCCCAAGGCCAAGGTAAGTATAACTATTAACTTAGTTGTGTCTACAGTAGGGCAGCGCGAACCGTCGCATCAACAGACGACAGCTAGCTTTCAACCAGTTTTGCGCAGCGGTATTTGGTTTGGCAACACCTACAGCACCGCCATGGCTACCTCTCGGGAGATGAAGTATTGCAAGTAATTGCTGGGATGGCAACGTTGCGCGGCCAGTCTGGTATCGTCTAGGACGCTATAAAAACGTGCTGTGACGTAATAGAAATGAGGTGTTGCCAAGGAGGTTCACTTAAAAACGAATTTGTGTGATTAGAGCACTATTTACACACTTGACAGAACGCCAAAATGGTATGTTAACTTTTCCATTCTATCTGAAATTTGCCTCAGTATCTTCAAATATGAAAAATTTCCGTCAATATACCACGTTCCCGAAAATCCATTGCCCTGGTTTTGTTGTTTAGAAGCCGGCACGCTGCCATCCGGCGATTAAACAAGCGGGCAACAGCAGTGTTGGCCTTATTTTGAGAGGAAGGTATGTACCCCACGAACTAGCCGCTGGACGACAGGAACCCGAAAACACTGTCAACGAAGACATGCGTAAACAACATGCCCAAAGAAGCACACTTGTGGCACGCACGTTCACAAACATATCATTTAAATCGTGTTTGCTCCTTACTGACTCCATAATTCGCCCTTCTTGCAACTGGGCATCCCAGTTGTACCCATCAGCTGCATGATTTAGTGGAGGCAGCAGGGGCACAACATTCAAAGGACACCATGAATAGTTTAACGGTTAATGACCAGGGCAAGCCACCACCGTGACTCCAAGGTTAGCACGCTGTTGACATAGCCCACTGGCAGAGCAAACATTCACCGCAGCCAGCTATCAGTCATCCAGACCCGACAATAAGCTCTGTTGGCGCAGTTGCAAATATTCTGATCGTTGGCCCGCGCGCTGGCCGACTGGCCGCACCGCCAGACGACTGGTGGCGCCGCGGGCGGCAGCGGCACCCTCTCCTCGCCAGGAGCGGTCCTCGCTCGGCACCATGACGCGTCCAGCCGGCCTGTACCGCTCGCTGGTGCGCGGCAGCCTCACCGTCTGCGGCTGGCTGACGCTCTCTGGGGTACAGAGCCGGCGGCCGTCGCCAACACTCCGGCTGCTGCGCACCGTGCCGCTGACCTGCTACCTGCTGGCCGTGATGGGCGTGGTGCACTTGCTGATGAGCCGGCCCTCGCTGATCCGGCTGATCGAGGGGTTCTGCTTATACGGGCTCATGGCACAGATAACCATCCTGCTGCTGGTGATGATTGTGCAGCCGGGCCTCGCTGATCCGGCTGATCGGGGGGGGGGGGGGGGGGGGTTCTGCTTATACGGGCTCATGGCACAGATAACCGTCCTGCTGCTGGTGATGGTCGTGCAGCGCGGCAGGTGAGTGGCGGTGAGCAGAGACTAAAAACGGCTAGCAAAAGTGAGCAGGGGCGAGCATGCCATAGAGAGAGAGAGAGAGGTGAGTGGGGTAAGCAGAAGTGAGCAGCAGTGAGCAAATATCAGCGGCAATGAGCAAGAGTGAGCTAAAGTTAGCCGACGCAGGCAGAGGTGAGAAAGAGTAGGTCGCAGGGCAAGTGAGGTAGGAGTGAAACATGGGGATTCCACCTAAATGCGTGGTTTTAAACTTTTCAAGTTTAAATTTCAGTTGCCAAATTTCACACACTTCAGCAAGCCTCTCTGTTTATAGCAAGTCGTGGGTACGTTTGCTTTTAATTGCTCGAGACAACTTATGTCCCAGTTAATTGCAAAGCCGGACTGTCTTGCCGAGTTTGCATGCTATTTGCAAACGTACGGAATATTTCATTCGAAATGCAAAATTTGAAAAGGGTGAGATATGTACAACAAACCAATCGTTAACACTTCTTTATATTACATATATCTGAAGTTTGGATTCTTGTTTGTTTTCTTTTTACTGTCCGTGTTCATCTGACTAGCAAACCGTCCCCGCAGAAGGCCCCTAACACGAACGCATTTGTTTACATCCAGAATGACCCACACCTCACAGTGTCTTGCAGCTGGCGTGGTCATCCGGGGGGCTCGGGGACGGAGGCCTGCATCTCTAGCTCCCAGATAGCAATGCTTGCGTGAAAAACACTAACCTAGATGTTCGGCAACTGTCAGCAATACTTGCAAACAGTGGGTATTTGGCCTATTTTTTAGATCCTTATTTGGACTTATAAAGTGGCATTTTAAGTAAAACGCCTAGTGGTAGCAGCTTTCCCAATGCAAACACCCTGCCATGAACATGTTCAGCATTTAGATACGTTCTTTGGTATATTCCTGAAGTAATGGTTATATCCATGCTTTGATAACACCAGAGGTGCTGTGGTGCTCCATATGCTCGAGTTACACCAGCAGAGTTTTGTGGTGATTTTTTGGGTGTGGGTATACGTGTGCGCGCGTGTGTGTGCTCGTTTGTCTGTGTGTTTTCCGTTAACGTATACAACTGCACGCCGCATTCCTCTGCATCAGCAGTGCCATCTGGCCGCTCCAGACTGAATGACCTGGACGCCCGACTGGAGGTGCCCGAGCAGCTCGCGCCGTGTCCCTGCCCGGCCGATCGCTGTCGGATCATCTGCCGGCTGGCGCTCTTCCGGCTCTCGGGACTCACTTGCGCCGTGCTCTGGATGACGTTTGGCTTTGCGCTAGGCCAGTTTAGACACCCGAACTACGTGTTCCAATGTCGGTTCCCATGGAGTTGATGACGCCAACAAGCTACTGGTGCGTGACTGCGTCCCAGGTAAGGATGTGGAGCTACTGGTAAGTCCAGCGGGCCAAAGAGGGTGTGCTCCACCCTCCCCCCTCTCAACAACACCCATCCCCGCTCTCGCTAGACCGTGAAAGGAGTGAGGTTCTTCCGTCACTAAGTTTGGTGTTGGGTATTTTCTCGTTTCTTAGTGTTGTGTCCTCAGTTTAGTCCACAAAAGTTGACGCACTCTTTTTTCCAATAAGTCTCTCGATAAACGGACAGATGTACCTACAGCAGACGTACACATGACATATGTTCGTAGGAAACTGCGTGCGCAGATATTCGTAAGCGCTAACATACCTACCGCACTCAACCATCGCGCAGAGATTCCTAAGCGCAAATGCTTTTGGACGCAAATGTTTGTGAATGTGAATGAGCGCACCCCATGTTTTCGCCGATGTTTACCCTCGTCCTGATAAGAGGGAAGAGTCGATACGATCCCCTCCCAAATATATTTTGAGGATACCTCTCTGACACGTCATGTAACTGCGCCCAAATTTCTGGTAGCCTATGGAGCATCCATTGCGCGTGTTTTGACACCAGATACGTGACCAAAGCCTTTGTGGTACCGGAACGGCGGCGGTTTTTTAGTAATGCTGCAGGACGATCTATGGTCGGCGCGGGTGGCGGGCGGCAAACGATTATGACGCGGGACGCGCGTGGTGGGCCGACGCGTTTACATTAGCGAAGCCCTACATCACAAATGAATGGTCAAACCACATGAAGCCATACACAATTGTGTGCAAAATAAACAGGAAGCACGGCTGTTTTGTGCCGCTATGAGGCATGATATCGTCTGCGTGAGGCTACAAACCTGACAAGCGAAAGTTCCACATTTGAGCTGGCATATTGGGGTTGCTTTGTGGTCTGGTGACAAACAGATTATCACCAATCGCGAAATCTTGTTGTGGCCAATCTACTGATGTTTTTGGAAAACCTCGACAGTTTTCAATTCGGGAGTCGGGCGGGGAAGCCCCTTTGACCCCTCTTATCAACCCGCGTTATGAAAAAAATCGAATTAGGGTGAGGGTTACTGCGCGCATCGCAGTCATTTGAACCGCAACTGTTCCAAAAAGTTCATGTTCGTATGGGTTATTTTTGTGCCCGTAAATGTGGTGCGCATACACAGATGGACAAAAGTATGTTCTTAATTTAACTGGTTAGATTCGTGAAACAACATATGCCAAAATATTTTCCGCATTTTGTGCGTTTCCCCTAGATCGCTGTCGCTTTGCTGAGCACCAATCTTGCCATCACGTTCGACACCTGCTTCTTCACTTGGATGGACGTCCTCGCCATCAACGTGATCACCATCCGCAAGACCCTGTCCAAGTCCTGCCTTGCCTCATCTTCTCCCGAGAATATCATCTCGCTATCAGCAGTGTCCACGGCTACCCCCCAGCGATCCCAGTATGCGCTACTTAAGCCCGGCGACCGCCTGGTCTCCGCCGTGGTGCCCATAGGCTCGCTCGAGCTGTTCGCCGGCACAACGAGGGAGCGCCACGACACGACCAGCGAAGACCTGTCGGTATGTTGCAGTTATGCCTGCACATACACGCGCCGATGGGCGCATATGTCGCCAAGACAACACACGAACGCACGCGCGTAAGCACGCATACACGATATATATATATATATATATATATATATATATATAGATATGTGTGTGTGTGTGTGTGTGTGTGTGTGTGTGTGTTGTGTGTGTGTGTGTGTGTGTGTGTGTGTGTGTTGTGTGTGTGTGTGTGTGTGTGTGTGTGTGTGTGTGTGTGTGTGTGTGTGTGTGTGTATGTATGTGTGTGCGTGTGTGCGTGCGTGCGTGCGTTCGTGCGTGCGTGCATTTGAGTGTGTGTGTGACGTTTGCGTAAACACTGCTTTCATCGATGCAATTTTGGTTGTATGCAACGGCAAAGGAACGCATAATCATCTTCGTGAGCGTTTGCTCGATTGGTTGAACTTACTCATTCGTTACTTTTGGTAAATCATAAATCAGTTCGCCTATAGTCATTTTGGCAAGTGCAAGCTAGCCAGCGTTTTAAAGACATTCGCTCCCATTTCCAAAGCAAGGTAAGGTATCGGACAGAGAAAATTAGAATGTGGTAAAATACGGCGCATGCCCTACGAGACATAATCAAAGGTGAGCAATTAAGTAACATATATGCATCTGACTATCAGTCAACTTGCAAAACACATCCAAGCACGCACACACCAGTTTTCCAGCCAGTTTGACACCATGGCGAATTCAAGAGACCGACTTACCCTGCTGTCACTACCTTACAGAAAAAGTCTAATGCGATGCGTGATCTAAGCTGTTTGTGTAAAGCAGATGTTCGTTCTCTGAGTAAGATGTCTTCGAGCACCTTCAAGAGGTGTTTTTTGGGCATGGTTTTAGAATCAGTATGTATTCAGCTAAGTCAGACTGTAGCAGTTTTTTATTGTGGGTTTTGCGCATATGCTGGTCTGACGCTGTCTCCTGCAGGTGCATTGTCATGCATCGTGTCAGAAATGTCGTAGTTATTCCGATAAAGGTTGAGGTGAAGGGCTGGCAGTCTTCGAACGGGTGTTTAAATTCATACGCTATCTTGGCATGCCTTAGTAGGTTTTGGTCTCCTGCCGAGGGCTGCAAGCTATCCTGGTATTGTTATAGATGGTAGGTCTTAAATGAGTGCTTTCTGATCATGCCCTTCAGCACTTTTTTGTCCGCCTTCCATGACGAGAACATTTGATTTGGATAAAAAAGTTGATGGGCCGGTTTCTTGTCGAGTCGTTTCACGTTTTGTCGATTCCAGGTGGACCTAATCTCCTGGTCAATTTCGCTGTTCAATAGCCATTATTAATTAGCAATTGCATGCAACGTTCAAGTTCGTAGTGCGTACTGGACCAGCTGGAGCAATATTGTAGAGTGCGTCTTGCAAACAAACGGATGACGACCGTGCAATAACGCCATGGGCATTCGTAAAGACATAAACATACATCAAGAATCTGGCAAACAAAGTGCCACAGTGACCATCGAGGTTGACCGTACCAGGTTCCACACATATCTTTGAAGCTAACTTTGTCAACTGACCCGCATAAATTTACCTATAAAGGAGATCTTTAGACTGATAGAGCTTTTACAAATAAGTTTATGCGTTACCAGAGAGGGACTTTTCACAAATTCGTTTAACAGTCCAGTCCGACTATTCACGATTCTTTGACAAAAAGGTAGTTGTCTTTTCATAGTTATTATCCTACCTTGTGCTAAATGAAGCTGATTTCCTCTCAGTATCTGCCTAATTTTCACAGCTCCGTGTGTGCCAATCTTGCCAATCCCTTTCATAACCTTGAACACCTCTATCACGTCCCCTTTAAGTCTACGGTATTTCAGTAAATACAAACCCGAGACACTAAGCTGACCCTTACATTCTATGTAACTAATCCCATCTGTCATCCTTTTTGCCCTCTGTCGTGTTTTTCCAGCCTATCTACCTCTATAATATTTCTCTAGTATAATATCTCTAGTATATATTTTATCTCTAATATAATACTTTAGGTGTCGTCTGACATAAGCTTAGTACAACTTGTTGACGACATTCCCGCTGTAGTAATGGACAATCCTGTTAGGTCCTGGCGTCCAAAGCGCCTTGCTTCTAGCAGCCCCACCTTGGTTTTAGCCTTTTAAAGGCATGGAAATGGTAACCCCTGAATCGTTTCTTACGCGATCTGGATTGTCTCCCGGTCTCCCACTTTAGAGCTAATGCCCTTACTGCCAAAACTACCGAAATGCATCACCTTACACAGCATAATTGAATAGTATCGGCCATAGACAAGCCCAATGCACTACTTGATCTCGGTGAAGTTGAATTCATTTTGCCTAGTCAGTATTTTTTGACACCCCTGCCAATTTGATGTCGTCAGCAAAGTTCATCATTTTTCTCTTTAATCCGCATTCAATATTCCCAAAAATGACCAAGGGCAAAGTGCCCAACACCGACCTCCGTGAAAGCCTACTTCTACTTTACTACTCTACTAGCTTCCACTGGGATTTTGTGCCATGGACGACTGTTCCTTGCCTCCTGCATTGCAGCTTAGCTCCTACCCAAACAACAGTTTCCCTTCAATGCCGTGCAATTTCAATAAGCATAGCACACACTGGTGTGGCGCTTCATCAAATACGTTGCTAGAATCTAAATAAGCAACATCTTAACTATTACCTTTATGAATCTGACTAGTAATGTGCTCAATTTACACACTTGTCTGTGACTGAAAGCTAAGTTAAATAAATTTTCCAAAGGTCTTAGATGCTAGTGAGGTTAGAGTGTCAGGACCCGTAGTTCCTGACACTTCTTTTGTCACCTTCCAGAAAAGTGGTACTGCATTGGTAGTGCGTCAGTCCTCTGGTAATTATGAGAAGCTCAATGACCTATTATTTATTAACATAAAGGGATAAGGTAAAGTGCTATCGCATTTATTCAGCACTCTACCACATTTCTGGTTAGGTACGGCTGCATTATTAACCTGGACTTTCTTCAAGCTATCCCTTATCCTCGGTCAACGCCAAATGTACACGATTGCCTTCCGTCAGATTTTGCCTATTGGCAGGGAGATCACACAGTCTCCTTCGTGAAAGCTGAAGAAATCTGCGTACTTCGAGCATTTACAACATCCCTGCACTCCACCAATGGCTTTCGATCTCGAAGGGGCCAACAGAGGATGCCTTAGATTCGAGTTCATTGCAGCTAAAAGTATGAATATTGCCAGAGCAAGTGCCCGCAAATGTCTTTCCGAAAGTCTTTTGGCTACCGGTTCGCCTTTCCAGTTTTTTTTTTGTAGCAATCCTATGCACTGTTTTGATGTTTTCTGTGTCCTAGACTTTTTGTCTGTCACATGCCGCCCCTTTCACCGCCGTCAAATTGCGCACTGTCTGTGCCAGTCATGGGGCCTTTTCAGACCTTCTCTCTTGCATTTTCCTGAGGGGAACGAATCTTTCCTGTTCTTCTAAAATATCCCTGAACATATCCCACATCTAATGTGCGATGAGTCCAGTTAGAATTTATTCCCCCTGGAAGATAGCAAGACAGGCTGGAAGTTCTTCAAATTTGTCCTCACCAAAGGTTGGAATGAAAGTTGGATTGGCTTCATATACGCAACTTAGACGCAGCGAAAACCTTACAATGCTATGATCACGATCTCCCAACGTCTAATCTACTGCTGAAGGATCTACCAGCATTTCTCCCATGTTACATCGAGATCCAAAACAGCATTCCCCGTTGTGGAATCGTACACCACCTGTGGAAAAATTTGCTTCAAAACAAGCGAACATATCTTTGTGACTGTTTCGCAATTACCAAGATCTACGTTATGACCTGGGATATGAAAATCTCCCAATAACACATATTTCCCACTCATATCTCGGCTGGCTGCTTCAAATAATGATGTGTCCAGGCCCTGACACCTACTCGGAGGCCGATAGAAAGTTTTAACGTAATTCCAATTCCGTTTCGTTGCCCATCAGCATAACCAAGTCGATCTTAAGAGATTTTACGCTATAAGTTATCTGCGGGCGTGCGGGCGTGCGTGTGTAGGGGTCACGTAGTATCGCATTTATAACCCCTTGCCTCATGCTTTTTAGCTGGCATGTCGGGAATAGTATTCCATGATTCTGTTATATCAATGCTTTTTGCGTTGACCTGTTTGCTGCCCGTAAGTGTTTTGGTTAGTTACGAATTCCATAGTTTTTATGCCTCCTTTCACAGACAGCGCCTTTTTGTGTAAGTATCTAATGGTACTTACACAGAAAGGTACACCTGTGCCCAGCGCGAGGCCACCGCGTAAAGTACTGTTTTTACACATTTTGAGCCTTTGCAATGGAAGAGCTTGGCAGTGCTAGCGAGAACACAAGGAACATAGTGTGTGTGCTTTTCTTTGTCTTTATTGCAGTTCGGGTACGCCTGCCGTTACAAAAAAGAACCTGGATGTGAAAAATTAGTTAAATGTAGTGTTTCACAATGGTATAGAGCCAGCCCCCTTGACTCAGGAACTAGGGGGCCTCAGGTGTTAAGAACGGTGGGACTGTGAACGGCGCTGACAAGTCTTCAATATGGCTATTTCAGCTCAAAACCTCATACGAATGGGAACACTCCCTTTAAATGAGCAAGCGGTCGAATCGGCTTGTCGCTTTGGCGCAAAGTTGCAAAATCATAAATCAGATCTAAGAATATAAAGCCCAAGCCAAAAATTGACTTAACAAATTTTGTTAGCCCTCTATGCTTGGTCTCAGGTCCACACATACACACAGAGGCACGCACACATAAACATGCACGCACGCACGCACTCAGAGACAGATTTTTGACTGTTTTTTTCAGTACACACACACACATATATATATATATATATATATATATATATATATATATATATATATATATATATATATATACACATGCGAACTAAGCATATGACAGAACAGCACATTAGATACCTTATTGTGAATGCGCGAGTGACTGACGACACTCTGACAGGGAAACAAGACCGCTATTTTAAAAAGAACACAGGACATAATCCCGACAGTTTCGGGCGTTAAACACATTTCCTTCCGCGTAGGATAAAAATTGGCGTAATTTGCCATTTCTTTTGTTACGCACGTTACACACGTTACACGTCACACACGTTTTCGTCAATGAGCTTAATTCTTTCTCATAAAGTGAATAGCAGTTGATGCCCGCGTGGAAGAAGCGTATTTATCGAGAGATGTTTTGCCGCAATGTCACGTGTCTTTGTTTTTTTATAATCGCCTTGTTGTGGTGTCTCGTGGGCGCAAAAACCGTAGGTTTTAAGGAATGATTTTTGAACGGCATGGTGGGCACGGTGCAGCCGCGCCGAATTTTGCATAACTGTAAACAATCAAAAAGTACCCATTTTGGTACAACAAATTTAGATGGGCCTTGTGAGATCACTGAACTATAGCAGGTCTAAATCAGGTCACGGATTTTGCGGAGGCAATTTCCATGGAGTCGTTCAATCTGATCCAGCAATGGAGTGTTAAACAAGACCATACATCTCTAAGGTAGTATAATAGGCAGCACAACAATTCAATTCACAAATTGCATCCACTTGAGGTCAGGAATGAAGGTCAGACCAAAGCCAAAGCTAATATTTTTTTTTACTCGACAGCTTGCTTTAAGGGTAAGTTTTTAGTGTTCATTTCAAATTTATTAATGGCAGGGACCGCAACAGACACGTTTCATGGCCTTCTTAAAAGTCGCAGGTCATTGATCTTAATATTTTGTTGAGTAAGCATTATGGTTTGGGAGCATACCGCCCAGCAAAATCCCTGACGCCAATTTGATAATTCATTCTGTGATAAGAATGGTTACGTGAGTGTTCGGCTAAGTGCGGTGCATTTATATCCGATACTAATGTGCCTGATGTTATATATGTATGTGCACAAATGTACGTGCGTGTGTGCGTGCGTGCGTGTGTGTTATGAATAAACTGTTGCATACGCTAGCACTCATTTCGTGCAACTTTGACTTCTATAACACGCGCCCGGGTGGCCAGCTGGATACCCTTTGCTCCGGTGGGGGTAGATTTGACTCCCCCTTGAGATCCCAGGAAATAAGACAGCCAGACACACCAAATTTACCGTGTGTGTTGGCCCGTACCTGAACTCATTCAGATCAAAGTTTTATGTTCCTAGGTCATGACCTTCGGTAAAAACGTAAGTAAGTAAAGAAAGGTAAAACAAGATCAATCCCCAGGCTGGTCTCCGACGTGCTCTCAGATCATAGATGCCTGTTCTAAGCAAAAGGTCACATGATCATTCGAGTTCAGTTACCTTGTTTTAGCTTTTGAAGGTCATAATGAAGAAATTTGTAGAAGACTACTTTTTTAGTTTTGCATTTGAAGACAAAGATAACGCTACGCAGTATGTTCCTGAAAACTAAGTGCTGAGCGTGGCCATTTTAGGTCAGTGACCTATTCTGACCTTTGAGAAGTGCATAGAAGATGCATAATGCGGTCACTGTTATCAACAAACTCGAAATGAGCACCAGAGACTAATCCATAAAGCAAACCCTGGAGAACCAAAACGGATTGGCTTCGACCTTGGTTTCACCTTTAAAACTGACCTTAGATCAATTTAATTTGTTCATTTAATTGCTGTGTTACCTAAGTGAGCGTCTCAGAGATGTATGGTCTCAGCTAACACTCTGTTGTTCATCAGATTGAACGACTCTGTGGAATTCATTTCGCAGAATCCATGGCCTGTTGTTGATATCCGGACAGTACGTCCCGGTGGCTCAGTTGGTTAGAGCGCCTGACGTTCGATCCACCCACTTGACGTCAGGGGGCAAGACGGACCGTGCCGAGCATTGCGGCACGTTAAGCTTTCGCCACTAAATTCTGCCGTTGACATGGAATTACGCGATCGGATGGTAGGGATCAAGGCTCACACAACAAGCACTCCTTAGCGTGAGCTTAGATCTCAGAAATCCAGACATTCAAAGGATTCGAATCAGATCTTTAAAAAAGGATATAGGACATGCTTATGCGATGACAAGCACGCAAAATACGTGTGTGGTACTATTGGATCATTTTAGCAGCGTGATGCTTGATAGGTTTGCAACAATGCCGTAATTGTTAAAGATTAATCGCATAGAAAAGTTATAATTTTCAACGAAAGTAAGTCAAACTTATTGAAACTGCCCGGAGGTCAATCAGAAAATCTATGGGTTCCGGTTGTGGGACAGACCGTCAAAAAAGCGGAACGTGCTCCTTGTCATTACCTAGCAATTCATCGCTGGGTGATTATCATGGATGTGCCCCGATTTTAAAGCTTGAAGCTGTCGCCTGTCGGAGCAACAAGCAAGAGTGATGGTGTTGGTGATTAATAGTTGCCTTTTCAGTTAGCCGTTGTGGGCAACCCTGAGACAAATAGTATGGCGTCCATATCTTACATGTGCATAGTAATAAGTCCATGGAGGTTTGTGGTCGTGCGACCTGTATGGGTAATATTCGAACCGCGCGGACAGTGGCCGGTAGAATACCGAATGTTTACACTGCGTTGGTCATATGCAGGACAGACGTGTTTTGGTATACATTGTTCGCCATGACCACGTTGTTCCTAGGTTGGCCAGGCTGCAGGTGGCTGTACAGCTGCATTTTGGGTCTGATTTTCGTCTTTTGTCATGTGGACGCTGTTCTGGTCAAAGGGTTGTTGGCCTACTCTATGTAGATGTTGATGAACTGTTCACAGGTGAAATATTTGATGAATGTGAAAGTGTTGAATGAAATATTGTCAAATATTTGTGTGAAATTGTGAAATGTGATGTGAAAATATTGAAGTAAGCATGATATATCATGAAACAATCGCAAATATAACTGTGTTATGTTTTTAAGTAGAAAAGACTGCTCTGGCCAACACAACTTCTCTGTTGAGAAAACGTGCTCCTAGATAGGCAATGCCTTGATTACGTCATTGTACCTTGCGCGACATTCATTGAAAGCCAATTGACTGTCATTTGATTTGGAAATCGTGCTCACGAACGCGAGGTATGAATGAATAGTTAGATATATTTTTCTTGGCCTTCATCACCGCATGGATATTTAACTGGTATGATTTCATTGCCGTTATAATGACGTAATGAGTGCCAATGTGGCCTTCAAATACTCTTCCAAATTACTCTCCCACATCTTTTCGGTCTTTATGCCCAGGAATCCAAGGGTCTTAGGTCTTAAAAAGGACATAGGTATAAGCCGCATAAAAAAATCTTAAATGTCGTTGTTTCAGTTCAAAACCCCGTGCAAATGGAACACTTCCTTTAAGCAGATGAGGGTGTAACGTCGCTTTGTTGGATGAATATGTTTTATTTACAATACTGTCTCATGGGCTATCAACCCGAATTATTACGAAGTAGTATAATCCCGAATCATCTACGCATTGAAAGCATACAACAGTGTGTGTTTGTCACAACAGTCAAACATTTTTGCTTCGCCGGAAAGATGTCGGATGTCAGCGAGCCGCCAGCAGAGCCGGCGCCCCAGGATCGGACGACGCTCCGGCCCCTGCAGCCCGTGCCTCGGTACTCAGACCCGGCGGGAGCACTTTTGGCGGTCAATCGCCACTACAACGAGGTCATCAGGTCAGCGGCTTTCATGGCAAACGAGATGATCAGGACGGCAGCTGTAATGGCAAAAAAGGTGATCAGGTCAGCGGCCCTAATTTCATGGCGGGGCAATTAGTGGGCTTGAGACGTACACACAGGAAGCTGAGTTGGGGTTGGGCACATACACCTTTGTGGTTAAGAACACGTATGTTAAATCTTTGAGCTCGAGACCTACACACGGGAAGCCGAGTTGGGGTTGGGCATATACGCCTACGTGCTTGAGAATGCTCGTGTTAAATCTTTGGGCTGGAGACATACACACGGGAAGCTGAGTTTGGGCTGGGCACGTAAACCATCGATGACATTGTTTGGAATGATGATGCAGATAATTTGTTGCTCACTCTTGTGTCAATCTTAAAGTCATAATGTATTAGGTTTGCGTGTTTGCCATAAGTGTCATGCAAATTTGAAATGCCTACGCCATCGCGCAAACACTAGTTGGATGTTTGATTGTTCGTATTTGTTTGATCGAAAACCATCCAAGAGGCCAAGAGGCCTATTCTTAGGCCTTCGGTTTGTTACAACGTTTACTATCTTCGGTTAGTTATATCACTCACTTACTCTTTACAACATGTTACAGAAACTACTCTAAAAGGCGATGCTCCGAAATGTGCTATAAAATACGATGTTATTAACTAGAATATAAAATAGGATGCCGTGACATACGACACGATGAAATGCAGTATTTTACAATACGATACGGTAAAATACGACGCTATCTTGCAAATACATGGGATCCACAATGACTTGCAAAGATCACACACGTACATACATATGGTTTGCAATGACACCGGTAACTAGCAGGGGCATAATCGTACGGCGCATAACCTAACATTTACGTTCTAAAATGCAAGTTTTTCATCACTCAGATGCCAGAAATGTTGATGGTCAGAGGCAGGCGGCTCCAAGTTGCCCTGGCACGATGAGGAAAGGCTCGCTTGATGACTTCCAATGGACACTTGGGCGGGTGGACAGACATTGAGATGGAGGAATGTGTCTCCCTAAGTGAAACAGAGGAACGTGGCTTAAAAAGAGACTGTACATCCCGTGGCGAGTCTTTGTATCTTAGAGCTTTGAATGCTTTCAGCATGTCAATATTTTCTATCAAGACATTAAACCGGAGCCAGCATAGTGTTATATAGCCAGCGTAGCCAGCAGAATCGGTATTATATGTTGGCTGTGTTTCACTCCAGAGACAACCTGGCGACAAAGTTTATTATTTTTCATCATCTTCAACTGAGACTTGATTGCGCCAACCAGTGCGCATACACGGTCAGATTTTCCGGTATATATATATATATATATATATATATATATATATATATATCTCTCTCTCTCTTCTCTCTACTCTCTCTCTCTCTCTCTCTCTCTATCTCTCTCTCTCTTCTCTCTACCTCTCTCTCTCTCTCTCTCTCTCTCTCTCTCTCTAGATCTAATAAGTCGATATACTCTATCCGATACCTATCCATACTATATTATATATATATATATATAATTATATATATATTATATCTATATCTATTATCATTATATCTTAATATATATATATAATATATATATATCTATATAATATTTCTATATATGGAAATGAAAAACGGATAGGATTTCGTAATAATGTTGAGACCATCAGGTGTAAAACTGCACCTGAGGTGGTATAGCGAGTTAAGAATTTCGTTACAATTGCGCGCGACTTTGGCAACATGCGGCACCCACGAAAACGTCAAGTCTACAATCACACCGAGAAATTCGATGCACCCTGAAGGTTAGGCGGCATCTCCATCTATCGTAAAGTGCAAAACCAATTCAATCCAATGAAATCAAATCTAAGCCATTCGAAACAGCAGTTGATCATCAATGCTAATGCTAACCTTTCCAAGGGGTTCCGTAGCAAGAGCTCTACCTGACTGCGCTCGGACTGTACTGGCTGATTTAGAACCCCAGTCTTTCGGCACACTTTTAACGCAGGCGGAAACTCCTTGACACGGTCACGCATAAGACTGAACCTCCTTTGAAAGCAACTGGCGTGTCCCGTGGTTGCCAGGTGGCCTTTGAAAGGGAGGCCCTGTGCAGCCAAAAGGTCCACGAGCGTCTAGAGGGTCATGCGGACATAAAGGCTTTAGGCTCCTCACAAGGTCCTGAGCGTACTGTTGGCCCTGAGAAGCTAGATATCATCTCAGTGGCCAGAGGTCTTTTTAGTGGGTCGCGGGCGGTCCCTCAGTAGCCTGAAAAGCCCCTGAGGACTTATCTGTCTTCTCCCAAAGGAGTTGTCCAAAAAGTTTGTCTAGTTATAGATGTGTACACTACGGCCAGTGGGTGGCTGAGCAGCCAGTAGGCCATCAGCAACGCAACGAACACGTCAATGACCAGAAGGGCCAACAAGCGATCAGAAGCTCCCCTTCGTGACCAGGATCAGGGTATCTGGGCGACTAATTAAGTCCGTAAGCTGTCAGAGAGAGACCCCCCATAAAAGACTCCTCAGAAGCCAGACGGGTCTCTCTCTCTCTCTCTCTCTCTCTCTCTCTCTCTCTCTCTTTCTCATGGCTTATGGGATGACATCATTTAAATGACATTATTAGGACGTCATGAATGGCAAGGGACTTAAAGTGCTCTTCCCAATATATATTTTGCCATTTTCGCGGGCATGTGGTTCAGAAACTAGAGGGGCTTAGGTCTTTCTCTCAATGGCTCATTTAGTTCAAAATCCCACATAAAAGCGGAGCACTCCTTTTAATATAATGATGATATTCAGGGTTCCATCAGAACATGTTGCGCTTCATTGCTAGCAAAAACAAGAATGAAATATGCTCCATTTGCATCCACGCACATGATTCAGGAATGTAGAATGACTCACTTCTCTCACACACTGACCCACACACTGACTCACTTCCAGCGCGTTCCTGTTGCAATAGGGGTGCTAATAATAGTCAGGAAATAGTCAAAATTGATCTCCGAGAGCGCTACATGTCATTTTTTCTGGATGTCTATGACAATAAAACAAAAATCCCCAAAACCACGTAATATTTGACACGGCTTTCCTCGCTGGGGAGTCATGGAACTTAAGCATTTGCCTCCCCCCTCTCCTCTCCTTCTCATTGCCTATATTTTCTATACCACCTTACTCCTCACTCCCATTGTCTCCTCATTGCCCGCATCATTGACTGTCATATCAGTTTCCAGCAGCTCAGATTTATGTTGGGAAAAGGGTGAACTGGCAATAAGTGTCATGTGGGTGCTGGCATGCTTGCATTTCAAGCAGACATGGTTTTCAAAGGTAAGTATTGGAGAAGCACTGAAAAATAGGCAACTTGACCCAAAGGTACCTATGCCTTCCCAGATTTGCAACACTTCTTCACAAATGGGGGAGGCCTGAACTTAATTGAAAATAGAAACAAACCCTGATGTGATGATATAGTTGATTTGCAACCATGCTTAATGAGGAACAAAACAACAATCATTAAATTGACACTTCAGAGGCATTCCCACCTCCTTTCATTTTGCTCCTTGAGGAGTGCCATCAGCCCCAGCACTGAACCCACGGTTCTCTTCAAAGGAAGGAAGGTTCGGTGCTTGCGACTTCTACAATGAGTCAACAGCCGTTTTTTCAAGGCACAGAAAAAGCAGCAGCTGTTGCTTTTTCTATGCCTTGAAAATGCAGTCTGAATAATCATAGGTCAATTTCTACCTTGATCGGACCATCTTGCTGACTTTCACAGATGTGTCGATCAATGAAGTCAACAAGGCCCAACAATTAAACCCAGATAGGTGGCCATGAAACTGCAAAGCGAATGCCGCTTGCAAGGCCGCAGTGCATAGTTGCCGCCATTCTCACACATCTCAAGCGCATCGCAGCGATTCAAACATTTCCGTTACGGCCAGATGAATCACCATATCTAGCTTTTTCCCAATTTTTTTCGACTGTCGATTTTAAGAGACTGAGAGTCGGCTGGTAAAACCAGCGAATCGGCCGGCTGGCCGGACCTTAGGAAATACGTTGATTTATCCCCCACCTGTCACCGAAGCGAGCGACCAACTAAAAGTCGTAGGTTATTTTTGTAGCCGGGCTGGGATGGAGCCGAAGAAAGACAACATGGCACCGCACAGTGCGGTAAAGGGTGTTGACGGAAAAGCTCGCTGGTGTTGCGGGATGAATGGTATTGCCACTGAAGCGCCATGTGAGGCTGTGGAGTGCGCACTGTAATGTTTTGTAGTGGCCGTAACCAAAACTTCCGGTCAAGAGTATTCTGGCACCAAACACCGTGTGAAAAAGGACGCGCTTGTCGTTGACCTCATGCACCAAGTCGGCAAGTTTTACCACCCCTGGTTCAGGGAAAGTAGCCGGCTTGAGAATGGAGGAGGTCGTGGAGACAGTTGAAAGTTAGGGTGACTATCCGTTGCTCCCTCTGATTGTGGTGGCAAGCCGGGACTCAACCGTCGCGAAATGACGGTTGAACTCGTCAGCCACGCTAGGGTTTCTTGTAACTGATCTTCTCAGTTGATTGGTGACGTCACGGGCGAACCGTCTGAAAGTAGGTCAAAAACTGAACCGGCCACTAGAAGTTATCACACCACGCAGCAAATCACGTCTAGCAGCTACAATGGCACACGTAACGCTAACGCTGTTTCGAAGCGGCGTGAAGTCCGTGTGAGGCTGTGGGAGGATCCAGAGCCCCAGAGACAGCCAGGTGTCTCTTGCTGCGTCCCGCTCAGTCGCCAGAGCTGGGGGCTGTGGGTTACCATACAGCCAGGGGCAACTAGGCACTTCACGCGGACAGTTCATAGCACGGGCAGTGACAGTCCCTGACGTCGGTCCGTATTTTCATAATTGTAATTGTATCATCATGTTCACATTACTGGTGCCATGGAGTTGTCAAGTTCCTCACCGCCCAATCAGCGGTGAGGAGCTCCTCACCGACCAATCAGCGGTGAGGAGCTTCATGCAGTTGGCGTGGCAGATGGCATAGCGATGGCCATAGATCCATGGCCTAATCAATACACAGTTTTAAGTAAAAGTGGGTAAGTAAGCCGACAAATTTTCGTTTCGTCCATTTCTGTCGTGTCATTTCAAGCTTGGAGATATCTTTCTTCGGTGTTCGATGTCATAGAACAGGAGCCTGAAGCTTCGGCTCAATCACACGTCCCCGTTTTCCAGACTGCTCAGTGACATCGATGAACTGAGCGGATGTCCCCTCCTGACAGCGCACGCCGCCACGATGCTCACCGTTCTCTTCGGCTCCTACTACTTAATACTTGTGAGCGGTAAGCACATTGCGAAGAGTTTTGGATGATTGAAACGAACAATTGTTTTGGATTTCCGCGAAATTGGTGCTGACGACGAACAACGGGCGTCAAGTAAGGCCAATTTGAGCTTACCTGCAATGATTATTAAACTCTCACTTCCCTCGAGTTTAAGCCCTACCACTACTAGCAAAAAGCTCTCCCAGCACGACAAGCGGCGTTATAATTCAGACGCATCATCGGGACAATAACTGTTACTTTCAGAGGTCCTATAGTGTGCTCACTGACTAAGTTTCCGTTCATGGTGGTGACTTTTCCGTGCATTATACGATGCGACAGCAATTGTAGTACTTATCAGCACATAGCGGTCTTTCCTGCTACACCCACATGAATTCACGTACGGGATCCTTCAATATGTGCACTAGCATGTTACACATGGAGCGCTTTTGAGCTCCAATGCTCCAGCCCTGTCCGTCTGCACACTAAACCAAGACTTTTCCTCTTTGTGGTAAATGTCACGTAAGAACAACCGATTATAAGAATTACACGACTATCAAGTTAGTGTCGGCATTACGCATTATTAAGACTCGAACCGTCAATATGGACTGCGGTTTTTGCGGACCAATAACAAAAACACCCACTGGCCCAAATATTCATGCAAGTCACATCCTCTCGGCGAGAAGGCCCCATTAAGGCCGTTCAGCATGCAGGTAGTAATTGTGCAAGCGCTCGAACTCTCGTTACATTTACTAGCTGGGGTGAATTCTGACCAGAGCTGTTGCTGCGCGACACTGAACCTAACCCTTCACCCCAACTGTGCTCCTACAGCTGATGGCCAAGTCAGAGTCCCCGGGCCAGGACATTCACCTGACTGGTTCACCACGGATCTCTGCCTTTCCCTCCCTCGTGTCGCGTTCTATTCCTTGGACGGCGGCAACGTCGTTGAAGAGGTGAGGAAAGAGCCACGCAAGCATCACATCACGACACTTGTCTTTAGTTTCTGCATTCTCGTGATCATTTGAACAAATAGTGAGCAGGTTAATGCTTACGGCCTTACTGTTGCCTCACGAGTCCTCTACGATTGAATGGAGCGTGTGGTGCATCAACGTATCTATGGACAATAGTGCCAGGTACCAACGCTGAATTCGTGCGATGTAGCGTGTTGACGCAACGAGTTTGCATAAGACATCATTGCCTCCTGTCGATGCTGTAGTCCGGTGATTGCTGTTGTGATTATTGGGTGCGTCATGGAACATGTCTGAACGCAAACGAATGAATGTCATTTTTACAGAAAATCGCGGAGTCAAAACGTGTGATTAAAGTGTGAAGAAAAGATGTTCGGCGCCCTCAGTGCGGGCTGGATTTGGTCGGGTTTCCACGACGATTTCCAGTGGCGCATTGCTTTCAATCTGTTGTGGAATCCTCGTAACTCCGCAAGGTCCACATGTCAAAAAAGTTTACTACTGGCCCGCACAAAACATCAATGGCCTGATTTGTCTCTTTAACCGTCTCCGATTCGCTGATTTTCATAACGTGAACTGATGGAAGGGCGGGGGGGGGGGGGGTAGGGTGATGAGACCGCCACAGACCCCGGCGTCTCCAAACTAATGAAGATACAGCTTGGCGGAAACACCACTGAATTGCTCTCAGCGAGATCTCGCGATTGGTATTACCTTTCATGTCATTTCAATTACTGACCACATTATGGCATGTCAAATGTCGCATTTCCCAGACGATAGCAGTTATTCAGCTTTACATCAGACCTACGAGACCATGCCCTGTGGGGACACAAACTTGAAACAGTTGTGTTTTTTGTTTAATTAGCAGTACGTTGGTGTATATGGTTATGTGTTCTGAGCATATGTATATATATATATATATATATATATATAACATATTGTTCCGTTAACTCCACCCACCGCGAACATGCAGTGGGCCGGGACTATGTAACAGTGCCGGCCCACCGCGAACATGCAGTGGGCCGGGACAATGTAACAGTGCCGGCCCATCGCGTGTTCTGCGGTTGCCTCCCGCCGCCCGCAACAGCAGCAGATCGCCGTGCATTGTTTCTAAAAAAAACCGCTACTGCCTGCAACCAGAGAAGATAAAAACAGGTTTCTGGTGTCAAAACACGCGTGATGGATGTCCCTTTGAATACCAAAAATTTGGATGCGATTACAAAACACGTCAGAAAAATATTCAGATATTCCAAAAAAACCGTAGGGGAGGAAATGAATCATCCCCTTCCCCCACTCATGGCGAGGAATTTCATGAACTGTACCCAGAAATAGGCAGCCAGATTTCAAGAGTGTAGCTTCGTTCTTTTATTCGAACACACTGTACCTACTAGAGACGTTTTGGGAAACTGAACTGTACTTCATTCCTGTCAGCCAATAAGCATATGATGTTTCTAAAGAGAGGAATGGTTCCAAGGATTGCCTATCATTTATGCCATTGAAAAAGTGAGTGTAGCAGACCACTCCTTGCCTTCTATACAAAATGTTTTCATTGATATCATGCTTTTAAGGCTTACATACTGTACAAAAAATATCTTAGCGAAAATTGCATTACTTGCATTAGTTAAGACACCATGCAACCACGCATAATATGGCTTTATGATTTTCTTGGGACACCAATTCAATTTACCTGGTGGAAATTGTTTTCAAACAATTATTCAGCCGACAAGCTATGGCACAGATATAAGCAAGATCTTAAGCCTGAAAACATTATAAATCCTACAACAAATGGGTCAGGTCCTGTCCCCAACTAAGGGATCTACTTTAGCTAACATGCTACAGCATATGATCTATCGCAAAAATTAGACTTATCGGAATACATGGACAAAATTTCACAATGCTTGAATGGAAAATATTACTGAAATTAGCATCTTGAGTTCTCTTTTCGAGACATTTTTTCAGTGGCATTTTCAAGTATGCACACTTGAACGTATCAGTCATATCTTGAAAGGCACTGTGATTTGAAATAGCGTTAAGGGTCTGTTATGAACTTTTCGTAATTGACAAAGCATGGTAAAAATGTCAACCGCAACCGCAACATGTCGGTCAGCCTGGATCGTGCCCCAAAAGCAGCTATCTCTTGCTTTATTTGTGGCGCTACCTGTCAAGCAAACGCATTTTGAAAATATCTCCAAAAGATAATTAGCCAATCTCACAACGAAATTCTGCCCGAGTGCTGTCCCAACAAAATATTGCAAATCCAGACGATTTCCAGTGTCTTTCAAAAATAAACTTAATATATTTCACAATAATGCTCTCACCATGCTAAAGTCTAATGTTGACATTCTATTATCAGGTGTAAATTGCAAAGAATTGAACATCTTGACATCGCATAATGTAACAAATGCTTACGATCTAACCATGCAGTCCCAGCCTATTCACCACCATACGCATGACACAGATCGTTGGACGGGCACCTACGCAAAACTGGGTATGCCTTTTTACATGCCTCGACCAAGGTATGTAGGTATCTGGCTGCTACTTACAACTCACAGTTCTCACACACCGAACCACTGAGTTTGGCTGTTGGGTAACAACGATATCCATGAGCGCGCCGGCCGGTCGGTGGCGCAGGTCGTGTTGGCCGCATGACAGTCGTGCGTTGAGATCAGGTTGTTGAGGTGGGTACCAAGTTCGGTTCCATCTTTGTGCAGCTATGCTGAAGTCGTCCTCAACCACAGGCGTGGCCCCAGGGTGCCGGGCAAGCAGTCGTTGGAGCGGGATATCAACGCTTTATAGATTTACTCCAACCTCCTTACATCGTCTGTTTGGTGGACGCCTATACTCGAACCCAGAGATACCTTGCCTCATTATGACCTATTTAAGTCCACACTATCTCGATTTCTGATGAAACAATGCCAGTAGCCGTCCTCAGTGTGGCCGAAACAGAATGATAAGCACTCATCAAAATTGATACATTACCATCTTGTGTGGATGGATTTGGACCTCTGCATTATGTGTACACTGTAGCGGTTGATTTTCACCTGTCCTTTCGGGACACTCGGCCCGAGCCAATATTTACCCGTTGCGAGCAGGTCGAAGTCATAGACCTCCGTAAAGTCATGACTAAGTTCAAGCTGTTGATGTTACAACGGTTCATTGTTGAGCTGACCGATACAAATTTCCCGTGACGGTTCTCGTCTCCCGCTGGCGCCGCCTCTGCGCCCAGGTGGATGGACCAGGACGGTCGTCGGGCGCCTGGGCGCACGCCAGCCGCGTCACCGGCTGGGTCAGCGGCGGCGCCAGGTTCCGGTGCTGAGGTGCCCGGCGGTGGCGCGCAGCGTGCTGGAGAACGCGCAGCCAGACTAACACAACGCAACGGATGACCGCCTCTGTTGAGAGGTGCAGGCGCGCGTCACGTCGGAGGACCGTCCCGCCGACGCCGGCGGGCGCACGTCACGTCAGAGGACCGTCCCGCCGACGCGAGCAGACGCACGTCACGTCACGTCAGAGGACCGTCCCGCCGACGCGAGCAGACGCACGTCACGTCAGAGGACCGTCCCGCCGACGCCAGCGGGCGCACGTCACGTCGGAGGACCGCCTCGCCGACGCGAGCAGACGCACGTCACGTCGGAGGACCGTCCCGCCGACGCGAGCAAGCGCACGTCACGTCAGAGGACCGTCCCGTCGACGCGAGCAAACGCACGTCACGTCAGAGGACCGTCCCGCCGACGCCAGCGGGCGCACGTCACGTCGGAGGACCGCCTCGCCGACGCGAGCAGACGCACGTCACGTCGGAGGACCGTCCCGCCGACGCGAGCAAGCGCACGTCACGTCAGAGGACCGCCCCGCCGACGCGAGCAAGCGCACGTCACGTCAGAGGACCGCCTCGCCGACGCCAGCGGGCGCACGTCACGTCAGAGGACCGCCTCGCCGACGCGAGCAGACGCAAGTCGTATCTGCCACGGCGAGGCGGCCGGCTGAGAGTTTCACTACGGTTGATACCAGGCGTAGATAATGAATCACCCCGAATCAAGCTGAGCGGTATGGGGGAAGTTTGGATAGAACCGAAGCGTTGTTGGGTCCTGCTGTGTGACCATTGTTATCGGACATCAGGATAAAATAAGGCCCAAACATATCAAAACATATCTAAAAATATCACAAAAAACAGTAGAACACCACTTTTTGAAAGTCCCGATTCCCAACAGATTTCGTCAAGTGCTTTTTACGTCATCACCTTTCCGCTGAACAGTCCTGACAGAGGGCACAATGACGCTCGCAACTATTGCAGAATAATGCCCTGACGAGAACCCTGACCAACATCGACTGGCCGCCCATGAGCGAGGAAGCCAAGCAGCGTCGCGAGGCTCTCCTGCAGAAGACATCGCGCCCGTTCCGTGTCAACGCCCTGGGGTTGTTCACCATTCAGGAGTCCAATATCTTGGCGGTGAGGTGTGAACTCGACTCAGCCGCCTATTGGGGTAGGCTCCCAGTCCTATGACTGAGGCGCAGAAGTGGTTCAGTTTTCGTCACAATCGCTTTCGGCATTGCCGCAATGCCAGGACGCCACATTGTGTCATCGCCGTAGTGGTTTACCCGCCTGCGTGTGAGATACAGGGACATTCAGATCCGTCGGCTTCCGGTCATGAGCGCTGCCAGGTAGGTAAGTCGCGATTTTGTAGGAGCTGTTTAGTGACATGGCTGGCAAAGGTGATGATTGTGGTGTTCATACTCGGGTTTAGTGACGTCACGTGTGGGCGGCCCGTCCTGCCGTTTGACATGCCGATAACGGCAACCTTTGTCTGTGAGTGTGGATGCGCCAAGTCGGCAGGGTGTGCACGTGTCCAGAGAAGGACAGATCGTTTAATTGGTTTAATGGTGTGTGCCAACGAACCAAGGGCTTGACATGGCGCGGTTGGTTAGGTGATATTATGTGAATGCCATGTTTTGCATATTTTGCCTCAAGTACCTCTCGGCACAAGTACGGCATTAAAGTTAAGCCAGTCAAAGCCGAATGAGTATGGAAAGCACATGAAAAGTACACGGAACTAATTAGGTCTTCAGTAGTCTAGTGGAAAGTGCGTCGGGCTCTCATACGGCGGGGCCGGGTTCAGGTCCCGGAGGAGGTGATTGCATTGACTCGGTGGCGGATGGAAACGATTTTGCAGCTGCTATAGCGAGCCTCACTAATCTGTTGAAAGACCAAGTTGAAGTCGCTAACCAGCGTGAACAACGGATGGCTGATCTTGTGAGTCAGGCTTTGCAGGGAAAACGAGGGGACGAGCCTGCCGACGACGCCATCGCCGAGACTTCACAAGCCACGACCAGCAGACTTCGCCTTCCGCCTTCAGCCACCCCAGCACCGCGGCTAGCCACCTCCGCTAGCCTGAGAGAGTTCTCGACATGGCGAGGGAAGCACAAAAGATACTGTCTTCTCACAGGCCTCGACTCCCTCCCCATCAAAGAGCAACGAGCAGGGCTACTGGCAATCCTCGACGATGAATGGACGCGAGTCACTATTCTCTGGGCGTGAGCTAAGTAGACTACCTGCTGGACAAGATGGAGAAGCACCTCAGGAGCCAAAGAAGCGTCATCCTCGACAGGAAGGAATTCTACACAAGACCGCAAGCAAATGGAGAGCCGTTTGATGACTACCTGATGGCGATAAAGGAAATGGAGGAATTCTGCGACTTCTGTGCCCTCTGTATGGACGACAGACCCAGGGACAAGATCGTAACCGGCATCCGGTGTGGATAAACGCTGCGACTTCTTCTCGCCGAGTCATCGTTGACGCTGGAGAAGACAATCGACATCTGTCGAGCGCGTGAAAACGCACTATAGAACAGCGAATCGCTCCGCGGGAGCCACGCTCGCCCCGTGTCCGCCTACCGCCGTGACCGGTGCCGGGACAGCAGAGGCAGACGGAACAGCCCAGACAGCCGACAAAGACGGGACAGTCCAGACAATCGTGGAAGACGATCCAGCATGGAAAGACAGGACACCAACTACAGGCGAGACGACAGCTACAGGCGAGGATGGATGTGATGTGACATGGATGGATGTGAGGATGTGACACCGTGGTGTCATGGAGACACCGCTGAGGAAGGTGTCAGGTGGTCCAATGCGGATCGATCTACGGCCAGACGCTCGTCCGTACGCTGTGACAGCCGCCAGACACATCCCGCATGCATGGCGAAACGACATCAAGCATCAGCTGGACGATCTGATCGCGCAAGACGTCATCACACCCGTGGCACACCCAACTGAGTGGTGTCACCCGATGGTCCCAGTGCCGAAGCCGCCCACGGACCGAAGTCTTGGCAAGACCTCCGTGCGCATGTGCGTGGATCTGACCAGACTCAATCTCTACGTTCGACGTGGAGCGCATCCAGTTACCACGCCTCTCGATGTCGTCACCGGAATCGAGCAAGGGAGCCGGTACTTCGCGAAGCTGGACGCGAAGTCAGGATGCTTCCAGATCCCGATCGCAGAGGAAGACCAAGGCCTGACGTGTTTTATTACACCCTGGGGACGGTACAAGTTCAAACGCGCCGTCATGGGCCTCTGCACATCCGGAGACGAGCATGGACGGCGTGGAGACGCAGCACTGGCGGGCCTGCCGAAGACGAGCAAGGTGGTCGACGACATCCTGGCCTACGATGACGACTACTCGACCCACCTTCTGCATGCGACCCAGATTATTCAGCGATGTGACAGCCATGGCATCACCCTGAACCCGGCGAAGGTAACGTTCGCCGCTCAGACGCTGGACTTCTGCGGCTACGTCATCAGTGCTGACGGCTACACAGCAGACCAGCGTAAGTTGCGGGCTATCGCTGACTTCCCCGTTTCAGAGAACCTCACAGACTTAAGGAGCTTCATGGGACTGGTCAACCAGCTCGGAGCGTTCTCGACTGACACAGCCAGGAGAGCCGAGCCTCTACGCGACCTGCTGAGGCCTCGGAACCAGTGGACATGGACATCGGTGCACCAGGCAGCGTTCGAAGTCGTCAAAGCAACGCTCGTCACCTCTCCCGTCCTGGCCTAATTCGACCCATCACTGCCAACCGTAGTCCACACAGACGCATCACGACTCCGAAGCCTGGGCTTCGCGCTGCTGCAGCATCACGACCAGGAGTGGAAGCTGGTCCAGCGTGGCTCCAGATTGTCGTCTGAGGTCGAGTCACGCTACGCTGTCGTGGAGCTCGAGATGCTGGCGGTGACCTGGGCCGTGAGCAAGTGCCACATCTATCTGGCTGGAATGGCAGAGTTCAGCATTGTCACCGACCACAGACCTCTGGTGCCCATCCTCAACACCAATTCTCTGGCAGAGATAGAAAACCCCAGGCTCCAACGACTAGCTCATGGCATACACCTTCACAGCCGCCCGGAAAGCTGGAAAGACTCATCAGCTCCCAGACGCGCTGTCAAGGTCACCCGTCGATCAGCCGAGCCCTGAAGACCAGGAAGCTGAACACGACGTGACGTGCCAGACGCGCAGTGTCCTCCTGACACGCCTCACCGACGGCGGCGAAGACGAAGCGGGATCTGCACCGTTCCAGGACGCTCTGCTGGAGAAGGTCAAAGAAGATGCCGGCGCGGACGAGGCATACCAAAAGGTGGCGGAGACCGTCATGCAAGGATTTCGTGACCACAAGGCAGACCTCGCCAGTCTGGTTCATCCCTTCTGGAACGTCCATGAGCACCTATCCATCGACGACGGCCTTCTTCTCTGCGGAGCACGGCCCGTCATCCCGCACAGCCTACGATGTGAAGTGCTCGAACGCCTTCATGACAGTCACCAAGGCGTCGACAGGACAAAGCGGCGCACCAGACAGTCGGTGTACTGGCCTAACATCGACCAGGACGTCCACAATTTCGTGACGTCATGTCGCCGCAGTCATGAGAGACTACCCAGCCTGCAGAAGGAGCCACCCATGATCGACCCAAAGCCGACGAGAATCTTCCAGTCCGTGTCGGCGGACTTCTTCCACCACGCAGGAAAGGCGCTCCTCGTGTACGCCGATAGACTCTCTGGTTGGCCCATCGTCGTCTTCTGCAACAGAAAAGCGACGTCCCGGACCCTCGTCTGCTCTCTGCGTGAGATATTCTCCTCCACAGGCGTGCCAAACGTCCTGAGAAGCGACGGAGGCCCGCAGTTCACGGCGCACCACACCAGGGACTTCCTCCTGCGCTGGGGGGTCAGACACGTGCTATCTAGTCCGCACTATCCCCAGTCGAATGGCCACGCGGAATCAGCAGTCAAGCTGGTCAAGCGACTCCTGCAAAAGACGTCTGTGGCCGGCAACACGGACTCCGACGAGTTCGCCCGAGGCATCCTGGTGATCCGGAACACCACCCGGGTGGACGGACGCTCACCCGCCCAGATCCTCTACGGGCATCCAGTTCGGTCGGCGGTCCCCATGCACCATCGCGCCCTCGACAGAGCTTGGCAGAAGGCTGCGGAGGATTGCGACCGGAAGGGGAGGATGTGATGAGAGCGACGACTACAACCTACGACAAAGGAGCAAAGCCACTGCACCCGATGCGAATCGGCACGAAAGTGCGTGTACAAGACAAGGAGACAGGACTCTGGGACAGAATGGGAGAAGTCGTGGCCATCGGAAGAATGAGGGATTACCTGGTAAAGTTCCCCAGCGGTCGCACCATGTGGCGGAACCGGCGGTTCATTCGTATGTACCGGCCTGTTTACGCCACGCAGGGCGATTCGGCTCCCGCACGCAGTGACGTCACATCAAGACCAGCTCCAAAGAAGGTGCGATTTGCGGACCAACCCAGGACGGTGGCCCCGAGTCGAGGCAACCGTCGGCGGAGGGCCCCAAAGAGGCTGAAGGTCGACCCGAAGGTCAAGACCTACCGATCGACCCGGGGGAGGTGTGGTGTTCGTACTCGGGTTTAGTGACGTCACGTGTGGGCAGCCCATCCTGCCGTTCGACATGCCGATTACGGCAACCTTGTCTGTGAGTGTGGATGCGCCAAGTTGGCGCGGTGTGCACGTGTCCGGAGAAGAATAGATCGCTTGATTGATTTAATCGTGTGTGCAAACGAACCAAGGACTTGACAATGATCAGGGTCATTGTCAAGTCCTTGGTCCAAACACTTGACAACATCTTATAACACTGAAGATCAGGACTACTTTTAGTGTCTTTTGTGAAGGATGGAATAAACGATTTGAAGTTAAGGGTTGGGATTTTCAACACAAAGCTCACGCTCGATGACACCATTTCCGCTCCGTTTCAGATCTTGAGCTTCATCCTAACCTACCTGGTCATCATGATACAAATTATGGGTAAGTCGACGTCCGCGACGGCCTCATCACCATCCCACCGAGGAACACCAGCACATCGTCATCACCATCCCAACCGAGGAACACCAGCACATCGTCATCACCATCCCAACCGAGGAACACCAGCACATCGTCACCACCATCCCAACCGAGGAACACCAGCACTTCGTTCATCGCCATCCCAACCGAGGGAAACGCAGCACATCGTCATCACCATCCCAAACCGAGAGGCAACACCAGCATATCGTCATTCACCACTATCCCAACCGAAGGAACACCAGACAACCACATCGTCATCACCAGCCAACGGACACCAGCATATAACACCACACAACATCGTATCCCATCCAACCGAGGAACACCAGCATATCGTAACAATCTGGCCATCTGATTCGCACTGAGCGTTTAATTGTTTGGGCCTCCATGTGCTGTTGTTAAATCAACTTCTGGACGGTATTAGCACGAATTGCAATGAATGAGAGACCTCACCGCATTATAGGGGCGAGCATTAAAGCTATGGTCAGTTGATGTGGCTTATGCGCATCAACGTGCAAAATATAACGTACTGCATCGAATGCTGTTCCGGCGCATTCCCTCTTTCTGCATAGAGCGCGGCAATTCGGTCACCAAGCCATCCCGTTAATGGCCATCCGCTATATATTTTTGCACATAATACGTCCTCTTTTGGGTATGTTTGAGCAGTAAACCTGGGAGCGTGTCAGTTGGTGGCCACCTGTTAAGTCAGTGCTTCCAATGGAGTTGAATCACCTGAAACACACTGCACTTAAATAGCCATACCCTGTGCGGAGATTTCTTCAGACAAATATACGCTGAAATCGGACGTGATATATTTGGCAAATTTGCGTGTGTGAAGCGACGAGGAGCGTACGGACACGTGTGTTACATTCGCCTCCCTTGTGTTGCTGACTGCATTTTGTTTCCCGAGCGATGATACCTTTGCTGGCGACGTTATCGATTTCAGTATAAATCGTTACGTAGCTCACCTGCTCACTGCCAGGTGTGACCCGACAATCAATGGCAAACATCCAGCTGTACTGTAAAGCCACACAACTATATTTCTTCTCAAACACTTTTGAATTCGTGGTTTGTAAGTGTACCACTGCGGAAAAGCTACTAGCATTTCAGGATATTTTTCAGAACTGGCATTGGTGGCACCTAAATGCTTTTTGGCATTATCTCACCTCGACCGTTGCTGTCATATTCCTTGTAACAGCGATTTATATGCCGCGGCGCGTTCACAAGTATAGGGAAAGGACTCATGTCATCAGCATCAGGGGCGGCTTAAGAATCTCATGGACCTGCACTCCGACTCATTACACACAAAACGTTCATGGTACGGAAAATATGGAAGGTCGAGATATTTTACACACTTCCTGGCCACTTAAAAAAGAGCACGTTCGTCTTTATCCTTCTCCAAACCCAGTCTCCACATTGGCTGAATTTGTGGCAACGCCTAATAAATCGCCATTCAAAAGAGAAAATTTCGAGGATCAATAAACGTAACTTGTGCTTGGCCCTGAGCGAAACTGTTCTGTCCAATAGCAAACCACTAAACGTCAGTATCTCAAGTGTCGCATTTAGTACTTTCTGAGCTTCAGTAATCATCAATGTTGTTGGTAGGCGATACAGAAAATGGAATCGAAGTTTGGCGTTAGAAAAAACACGACTTTTCGCTTTAAGTTTGATTAATTTTAAGGAGCGTGATTTTGTGGTCTACTAAGGACGGCTCCAGGGGCAAAAATGGATTGTTTGACACATAACTTGGCAAATGGGCCAAAAATGAGTTGTGCAAAACAAAACTATTTGACAGTGAAATATTAGTTGAAAAAGACGAAAAATTTGACGGCCACGCCTCACCAAACCAATCGCAGTTGACGAATAAAAAATTGTTAAGCCAGGAGAGATTATTTGGAGCTGCCAATATTTAAGACCTGAGTCGAGAGCAAAGCGAGCCGTACTTGACGATGATTTGATTTCCAACTCAGGCCACACACCCATCAATCGCGCTTTCTATATGGCTCTCTTTTGCAATTTTGATGGACAGCGTTGTCCAGTTGTCAGCGAAATGAAACACAATTCATTAAAAAATTGCGTTGTCTAAATGTCCTTAGCTGTACATACGAACTATGTGACCATGCATGATTTAATGCAGTGTCGTGGGTTGAACTGACTATGGTTTTTGCATGTGAACAGCATGGTGAAAGCTATGATATTATATTTTGAGGACTATGGTCAGATTCTGGTAAGCGGAGCGACTAAGGAAGCGAAATATCCTGTATGTGGTATACAGCACTGCCACACCCGTCGGTCCCATGTGAATATGAGAGGAAACGACAAGTGGTTTTGTACATCACCTTTCTACCCGTGAAGAGCCGGTCTAAAATTCCTCGAACTGTGATGTAAATGGCGAGAGATTGGGTCACGAAAGCCGAGTAAATGCTTATTGCTAATGCTAAAATTTAAAGCTGTCCCAAATATTAGTTTTTGCAACGTCTTAGTGACGTCGATATGTACGTAAAAATGACACCCTATTTTGTTTCCTAAATCTGCATGCCTTGCAACGGCTGGACACATCAAAGCCAATCATTCAAATAATGCGATTTATTACTGATAGATCAAGGCTGCCATATCTCAAAGGACCTGCGCCTGCTGGTCACCGATAAAAAACAAGCTTTCGAGAACAGTGATCACGTTTTGCACCATTCTGTAAGAGCACACAGCTGATATCTCAAGGGACCTATGCCTGCTGGTCACCAATAAAAAACAAGCTTTCGAGAACAGTGATCACTTTTTGCACCATTCTGCAAGAGCACACAGAGTGCCTGGTTTCATTGCTTTCATCAATTTTTTTTCGTTGCTAAGTTTCCGCATGATCTGCATGAAGAGAACTGACAACTCTTACGTCTGCTGTCACCCCGACGATCACAGGCACAGGACGCCTTACTGGCAGAGAAAGCGTGAACAACACAGCAATGAGTGTAGGAAACAGTTTTTATTGACAGAAGTGACAGAAGACTATTCACGCGGGATATGCGCGTGTGTTCGCTAAATAGGTTTGCGGGATGCCTTGCAAGGTAAATGACTGATTTTTGATGACTGAAAGCCTGATTTTTTTCACCTTATTTCTATTAACAAAGGGTGTTTGTCTCCAGTTTGACCAATGTCCCCCCAAAATTGGGCGCGGGGGGGGGGGGCTGGAGCGTCGCCGCCAAAATAACTAGCACTAACTGCACACCTGAGCTGGGAGCCACTGCCTCACGATGTCCGGCACGGACTGATGCAAAGACTGCATGGTTTGATGACTTTTCCATTGGAATCATCGTATCGCACTACTGAAAAGACCTATTAGGGAAATTGAGGGGTCTTTGTCCCAACGCCGGATAAACCAGATAATATCCCTGATCCCAGAAATTCCGGACATCCCAGACGCCATTGCCTGACCAGGATTACTTCAATGTTTTAGACTAACTTAACATAAGTTGGCGTGACGTTGAAACGCTTCACCTTTGTCATCAGCAGCTAGCCGGCCACCGAGCGCGTGTTGAAGCAGCCGGATATCAAACAATCCGATCTTCAAGCAACATTGTATTCCTAGCAGGCAGTAATCTGTGTTATGTACCTTGGCACCCACTAATTTATGACAACTTATTGCACGTTTTTCTCCAGTGGAAATCAGCCTTTTGTTTAAAGTTGATACATTCAGATCACTCAAATCTTCTGTGAAAATTTTACAAGTCTGTTATGCGGAAGCGGATGGGCTCAGATCCATCTGATAAGCTTGTTTGGCAAGACGGATTGGACCGGAGTGAATTGAGGAATCGGGGAGAGGCAGATTTGACCGGATTGGATTGAGGAATCTGGGAAAAGCGGATTGGACCGGACTGGATTGAGGAATCTGGGAAAGGCGGATTGGCGGACAGAATGGATGTGACCATCTACCAAACCCAGCCGGCAACACGTACAAACGCTGAGTAAGTACGTAGTATGTAATCACGCCGTGGTGATAATAACAGTAATAACAATAATGCGTCGTAATTACGCATCGCTATCCAGCTGGCACGGACATGCAATAATAAGATCAACATGAAGACTTTTAGGCTTGTTATTTCAGCAAACTTGCACCACAGTTGCAGACAGTACAATTGCATTTTCTTTTGCACACTGATCGGCATAATTTCAGCAAATCTACCATGAGGTACTCAGGCAATTTCATGAAATTTATTTATGTATTTACAAGAGCAGTGTCCACGATATGCATGGCTAAATTCTATTGATACCACCATGCAGCACAGCCCGTTTCTCACTTAGGCTCTCCACATACCTAGATACCATTCATAAAAACATATGCTTTTCAGGTAATGTAAATCAAATCAATAGCGCTCCTCCACATATAATTTCAGAAAATGTTGTTCAACATTTCCAGAAATACTCTTAAGCAGATGCCCTCTCGCTGTTGAGAATGCCGCTTCTCCGTTCGTTTCAATAAACATGCATTGCGAACCCTCGTACTTTGTATATGACACTGTTCCAAACTGTTGTCCATATGAACGGAAAGTAAGCCTAAGCCACTTCAGTTTAAGCGTGTTGCAAATGAAACGCCCGTCGTGTCAATGTCATACGAAATGCAGGGTGATTATAGCAGCGCTGCTCTTTAGCGACCACGCGATTCTTCTTGCGTACACTCAGTACAGTACACTCAGTACAGTACAGTACATACTCAGTGCTCAACGAGCACACCCACCCAGGGAAGCTGCCAGAATCTTGGTAAAGGTGAGAGGGGCACAGAGTCAACAAACAGTTGTATCTTTATCCTTTTTCATCTTATCGATCTTTATTGCGTCTCGTGGTGAGGGATCTCCCGTCCCCCAAAACCTGGTTTTGGCGGTACGATTTTCTTCGCTAAAGGAGCCAGGTATTAAATGATTGCATAGAATAAAACCACCGGCGCCTTTCATTCTGCAGTGAAGTCCACGCCAACAATACCCAGGGGCTGTGTCCGTGATTCTTAGCTGTTACACCGAGAAATTAGAACACAGAAGATGATAAAAATAGAATGTAGATAAAATGAGAATAGTGCATTTGTACTGGCACGGATTATTAGTGGGTCACAGATCGACACGAAACGGACTCCGGTCATAGCGGTGTCTCTTCGAAATAGCGACCTGCAGTGAACCAGGGCATTCCCAATCAGCGCAAGTAACCCTCTGACTGACGGCCGAGTGACCTACTCCGCGGACCGGAGTCCTTACTGTGACCAATACCCAGAGCACTTAGCGTCCTCTAATTGGGCACTTGATCGTCAGCCTAAAGAGGCCCCTCGGCTCGGTCTCCTTCGAACGCTGTCCTAGGCCGGCTCTGGGCTCTGACCACGGGGGCGTAGCTTCGCGAAATAGGGGGGGGGGGGAGGGCTGGGCTCGGAAAATCTAGCCCCAAATGCATAACAAACTTGTTCCCGGATTTGACCCAGTTTGTTCTCAACGCTATGAAGTTTATGCAACTCCTCCCCCCCCCCCCCCCAGCTGAATAGGAAACTATAATCCCGCTTCAAAAATTTCTTCACTATCTCGGCGGAAGATGTGTCGTCAGTTAGCATTATATTTAGTTTGGCACCGATTATAATTCATTATCGGTGGTCACAATATCGGGACCAGACGTAGGGTCAAGCAGTGTGGTGTGAGACGCTGTTGGACGTGAAGTAAGAGCATAAGGTGATGTGCGTGGCAATGAAAAGCTGCCATGGAAACCCTCCGCTGGTAGCTGCCAGGCGGGGTGCAGGCTGCGGCGCAGCACCCGCCGTAGGCATGTTAGACATGGGTAGTGTTGTTTTGGTGGTCGTTGTTTAACGATTACCGCTATCGCTTTAGTTGGTTGGTATCGATCGTCAGGTCTTTTTAACTGTTCCATTGAATATTCACGTCAAAATGAAGGTCAGTGTACTTCAAAGGTCCTTGCAAACATAGACGGCAAATACCTAGCTCAAGTTTGTTTCGGTCATTTCACCGCATTGTTTTCACGTTCCAATGAAACGGAAAATGCTGCAGTCTGCAGAGCCTGCAACATCACCGAATAATGATCAAACACTCCCACAATAGCACAGGGCCAGACCAAGACCAAGACTCGAACCCACAAAGCATATTAAGTGTACAACTGAATACAAGAAAATGTAGGAAAACAGAAAATACCGTAGTAAACACAGTATGATCGGAGCTTTAAAACTGTAGCTAGCTCAGTCATCTGCACTCAACTGAACACGCATTCGCAGTTTTCATTTCCTTTGGTCCTTCTAGCTGTGAAACATGTAGCAGAACCTCCTTTAAAATTGATAAAATTCTGAGTTCCATTTTTGATGCCTTCCTTGTCATACTCCGGAAGGTTGGAGGAGGTAAGCTCACCATTGGCAGGATCGGACATTACGGGCAAGGGGGGGGGGGGGCAGTGGCCCATCGAAAAGAACACAAGTCAATACCCGAGCTCGTACCCTTTATTATTACACGATATGTCGATGTAAAATGCCGGCGTGCCTCCCATTAAGCAGCATGAAATGGGCTCCTGGGCAAGCATGGACTGCGCCTTTGCCGGTCAGAACATAACGAGCAACGTACGCGGGTCGTAACCTTACCGCCCGCGCCGCACGCCAAGCCACCGGGGCGGGGACCGGCGCCGCCAGCGAGCGGGCGAGGGGGGAGGGGGGTGTTGGCGCGTTGTGCGCTGCCGTTCAGTCCACGGTGCGCCTGCACCGGTCAAGCAGCAGAGCCAGGGAGTGTGCGGCTGGACGCGCGGTGGGACTGGGGAGGAGGAGAGGGCCGTGTTTCGCCCCGGACAGAAAATCGCTCCCGGTGACGAGCAGAAGCGATACACGCCGCTCGCTGTGTCGGTGGTAGCCCCTGCGGAAAAACACAGGCACCTCAGAAAGTGAATGTACATCTACGTTCGTCCATTGGGACGGTGATTAATCCATTTGGACGGAAATGCTCAAGTATCTGAACCAGTGATGTCAGCTCTCTTATTCGATGAGTGACCGTGTTGGTGGACCAGTCAGCACCGCTCGCCGCAGTCTGGACCGGCGGAACACTCTGTCTACACCAGGGAACGGTCGCCAGAAGCCCGCAGGCGCCTGTCCCTAGCTCAGTGGCCTCACTCCGCACGCCGGACCGGTGACCGTCATCAGTGGTCGGGCCCATCGAAGCCCGTCTCCGAACCAGTGAAGCCGGTGCTGGGGCAGGGATGGCCGACAATCCCGCCGCCGCGCGCACCGGGTGGCTGATGACGGCGCTGGCGCTGGCGCTGGCGCTGCTGGGACTGACCGCCGCAGCGCCCAGCGAGCGTGACTGCCAGCTGGCCATGAGCTACACGCGCCACTTGCTGCTCAACAACAGGACGCGGCCAGGGGCAGTTCTCCTGCCGGAGATTCACATGGGGCACGGTGAGTGAAGTGCAAATATGAGGAAGAGCGCCTTTGACGGTGCTGTTGACGCTAGTGACCCGCGGTTGGGCGGGGATACTTTTCATTTTATTTGGGGGCAGATTTTGAGAAACAGGTTGGCTTAGATGGTTTTCTAAAAGGAGATCAGTGATGCTGTTACCAAGGACTTCTGTCATAGGCTGAAGAAAGGTTATTGGTAGTGTCGTTTGGCAGACCCGCATGAGTGTAACTTCCTGGACATCCGGTAGAAGTTAAGCCTCAAGGCATTTCTTAACTGCTATTGGAGCCAATCAACACTGTGTGAAACAATTTACTGAAAACTTGATAAAGCCCCCGTGGTGTTGCAAATTTTTCACCACTGCTAGCTGCTTAGCTTATGAAGACAAACTGGAAAAATATCAGATGTGGACTCCGAATGAATGAAATTACTTGGGCATGTTTACTTACATCCCAAGACCTGGATATTGAAGACTTTAAAACCCCAAGAATCTGAGAATGGTCCATTCAGACGACATGCAAAACTAAAATGGTTCCCCGATTTTTTAGGGGGCGTTTTTTAAGGTCAAGGTGACGATGACGACAGCAATTTTGAACCCTTAAATAATGAAAGGGCACCTTAAGGTACCTTGGGTAACTCAAGGTACCTAGGTGTGATGAAGAAACACCAATGGGGTTTGAAAAATGCTTACGAACTGCCTTCGTAACATTCAAGCTTGAAGTTGTGCATGACTCTATGACACATGACTCAAACACACGATGTGACATTAAGGTGCAGAATGGCCCGTACAGAATGGCGGAACCCACAGCGTCTAGCATGACTGAAACCAGCATACGTGAGTAAGATAATGCGCGAATGAATATTTAGGGCGAATTTCCTGTATGTGTGCTGCACTCCAGTACCATGGCGAACCACGCTCACGCAGTGATAAGCGCCTGTGTGTCACGCTCAGTAACGTATTACGGCAGTTGGGTGGTAGAGATCCTGTCACGCCACCGCGGTGTCCAGCTCCGTGGGGATTCAATGTGTCAGAATAGGGCGGTAGCTCACACTGTAGGTGTCTGCAAGCGGCTAGAAGAGAATGCTCCACATCTGAAGATATTGAAGCAAGCACTAATCATGATGAAATAAGCTCACTTATAGCTATTGGCATATCTTTGAAGGGGGTGTGAAGTCTTTCGTTCTTCAAAAAAGACATTACTGCAGGCCATTTGAAAGCTAATGATACTGGCAGCAATGGAAAGTACATCTGAGGCTTCTAGCATTTCTATTTGAATAAGTTGCGCATCAGCTCGTCTGATTTGCTCGCCACTAAATAGTGCTTATAACAATTTCAAAGGCAACATTGGAAAGAATACCATTACGAGGTAGACTTGATACTTGTTCAGTTCTTCCACAACATGGACGTTGCAATTCATTGACAGCACGGATAAGACCATACATTGATTTGTAGTAAAATATCCATGAATTTGTGATTGGTTTTTCTGTCGTATTCGTAGCATAACTAGAGAAACGATGAACGCAACAAGAGAGCACTGCGATCGATAATGGTTTTAAAGTACTTGAAATGGCTGGTACGTAGTCATGCCGCTTCCTCTTTCAAACACGTCTGAAGCTTTACCTCACGTCTTGGGCGACCTTTCACCAAGGCTGTTTGCTCTTGGAACAGAAGTCTTATTGGCGGTATATGGATGCCATGTATTGTGAAAGGATTGAATGAGTTGAATGTGTGAGTAAACAAATGTGCGTAGTTTTTTCTTGATCTGGAGTGATTGGACCATCACATACACCCCCTTATAAAAAGAAGCACCTGCTTCACCACTGGAAATATTTGTTGTTCTTATTTTTTGACATCACTTAGTGTGTGCATGCTAAATATCTGTGTGATACAAATATTAAAGGTGAGAAACTAGACTCAGTCTGTGCTGCTGTGTATTCAATGCCTGAGTAAAGTTGAGCAATGTTCGAAGACCAGGTACTAACAGTTAGTCTAACATTTTCTGAGAGTTTAGACCTTACCGCGTGCTATGATTTCCTGTTACGGTCATCGTCAGAGTTAATGTCAGAATCAGGTTTGGTTTTTTATAAATAAGCTTAACTTAAAAAACTTTGTCAATTGAATTGGGTATTGCTAAATTGTCTACCAGATAATATAACTTGAAATATCAAAACTGCATACCAACTGCCACCCAAGCAGCTCTCAGACTGCTTTTTTAGACATATTCTCAGTTCTCAGACATATTTCGGAGGGATGGCATGACGCAAAATGAAGTGTCTGTAACGGGGGGGGGGGGGGGGGGGGGCAGCCCCTGTTAATTATTATGTCGCAAACAGCTTTCATAGAAGCAGTGCTACATGTTATTCGGATGGGGGCTGAGGCGCCCTGACCCCTGCTCTCCTTCCCCTCCTCTGGTCGCTGAGCTCCTGTGTTCTGATGCACGCAACAACGTAGGATATGGAATGTTTACCTGATAAATAAACATGCTTATACACGCAGCTCAGCGAAACGTAAGCGTCCGCATTACGTGCTTGATAATCCAAAACATCAAGATGTGTGTAGGACGCTTATTGACAGGAACATCGCCAAATTGTCTGGTTCAAATTCCAACACTAGTGCTTAGGATCACGCAGCAAGGAACCGTCAGCCAGCTACTCATTCATTATGGACGGTCATGTAGCTGTTTGTGCAGCAGTCCACTGTCTCTGGGCGTCTACGCAACAGACCGTGCTGGCGGGCGCGATGAACCGCCAGGCCGACCTCGTCGCACATGGCGATGCTGTTCCGTTCTGTACGAATGCTTTTACCATCCCGGTCGTGACACTGAGCCGCATCAATGGATGCGCAGCACTCGACGAGCGGATAGAAGGTGCTGGGCAGCGACGGCTCGCCGGCCGAGGCGTACGCACGCTCCGACGCACTCCGAGCCGAGCTGCACCTGCAGCGTATCGGGGTGGTCGCGCAGCAGGCACCGGCACGCGTCGTCTGCCGCTCGGCCGTCGCACGCCCAGCCGGGGGCAGCAGACGCAGCAGCAATGTAAAGCCGCCGCAACCCCACCGAGGCGACGGGCAGCAGCCGGTTGACCAGGCGGCGGTGGCGGCAGCCAGCTAGCGTCTGTGGGGCGCGCCAGCTGCGCCAGCTCCGTGGTAAAGCGCGCTGGTGAACAGCTACCGCTGGTGCTCGTCGAACTGGGCCGACCAGAACCAGACAGGCCGGCGGTGCGGCTGGTGATCAGAGCCGGATTTTCAGACGCAGCGTGAGAACAAAAGGCTCAGCTTTGAAGGTCTCGCCGGAATACAAAGAATGCACATAGATAATTGAGTCCAGGTCAAATGAAAAGTTACCAGAGGTCATGGAATATAAAACAATACTTCCCGCAGTTGCAATCAAAACCTACACTTACACGTCAAGGCGGATAGTGAGGGCCCAGGAATAAGCGTTAAGGTTGTAGAGAGTTTTCTTCGACCATTTCTCTTCCCCCAAAAGAATCAGTTCGTATTATACCACCGTTCAAAATTCACGCACCAGCAGCCTGAATTAACAATACTTTCTTCACGTTGTGATTCTAAGTTCATTTCACTCGATTCAGCTGTAGGACACAAATATTGTGGACACACAAAATACCATTATAGGGTGACATACAGGTCATCTGAGGTCAACTTCGGCCAAACTTATGAACTATCTAAATGGAAAAATTAACTGCTAACCGAAGCTAACCAGTGCAATGCTTTTTTTCTACGGTCAGATATAGTGTATAATACATCTACAGGTATTCAAAAGCGCAAAGCTGTTGTTTACATTATATATAGTTCCTTCGAAGGTTGTCAATGTGTTTGTGGCAAAATGAGAACAGGTACGTGGTTACATCAAATTAGACGTCATCAGTTTCACAAGCACGGTGAGGAGATGGATACACGCGTCACGCTCGTTCATCTAGTCGCTCCGCTACTGGCAACATAGGTCATTGACCTTTGATGAATTCATGTGATTTTGCAAGTTTCACATGACCTGTTGTGACACATGTTGGGTAAGATTACACCAAAACGTGTTTTTCAGTGGAGTATTTGAATTCTGCGTCCAAACATACCCTATGTAACTGCATGATTTGAGCTCAGCTAGTGTGTTTTGCAGAAGGTGCCCATAGAGATCAGTCATGACGTCATAACGTGGGCCAAGGTCAGGTACTCTGTAGTCACATGGCGGTTTTGCATGTAAGCCGGAATGCTTTTCCAGAAATGTGGACACCAAAACTGCACAAACTACGTACACATTTGTATTCGCACGTAAAATAGCAAGAACAACCTGACTTGAGGTCACTGTCTTGCATTTTCCGAAAAAAATATAAAGGTAGAAATTGTAGGAACTCTTAACTGTTCTGCAGCTCTACTACTTTAAGAAGTTTGAACAATGCGAAATAAAGCGTAAAGGAGCTACGTGTGGTCAAACTCTTCAGGGGTGGAACTCTTTTGACCAGACCTAGTTCACTGATGTTGGTAGATTAAAACTTCAACTTTGCACAAAGGATGCCAAACCGATGGGTTAACACGTGCCCGGGTGGCCGATCAAATTCCCTTCGCTCGGGTGAGGTGGGGTGGGGGTCAGTTTGACCTCCCCTGAAATCTCAGCAGCTAAGAAAGCTAGAAACATCAAATACACAGGGTGTTTTGGCGTGTATGTGAGCTCATTGGTGTCAAAACCTGGAGCTCCTGGCTTATGACCTTTGAGTCAAATGAGATCGATCAAGTTTAAACTTGAGACTGTTTTCCAAAGTGCCCCAGAACTTAAATACCTGTTCTAAGTAAAATGTCGCCGGTTCTCATTTAAGGTCAGTGACATGGTTTGATCCTCTGCAGGTCATTGTGCCCAAACTCTGACAAGACTGGTTTGAGTTTTTTTTTACCCGAACAAGCGTCAAAGATTACGCCGGGCAGTATGCTTAACAAAATGTTTACCTTGGTCATTTCAGGTCAGTGACCTGTCATGACCTTGAAGCAGTCCATGGTGGATGTACAATGCGGTTCTTATCACCAATAGATTCGGAATGAGCACCAGAAACTTTCTTACACAGCAAGCTTACAATAATAAAACAGGTTGGTTTTGACTTTTTTCTGACCTTCATACCTGACCCTAAGTCAATGGAGTTTGTTCATTCAGCTGTTAAGTTGCGTAAGTCTTAAGTAGGCTGGTCTGTTAGGCTGCCTGCATGGTTTCTTCTAACAATCCGTTGTTCATCAGATAAAACAATTCCTTAGACTGACTTTGATCTGCCGTAGGGCAGCGATCTGACAACCTAACATCTAAATGTTTGACACCAAACGATCCGTTATTTATTTGTATAAGGTCATGCAAAATTTGGCGTGGCTACGCCGCGCCATTCAGAGTTCATTCTGGAAAAGCCTTCGGGAGGACGGGGTGAAATTTGTCCTCATCCGAGCTCGTAGGTAATGATATTTATCATTACCTAATAGGTAATGATAATTGCACGTTGCTGCAAGAGTTCTTTTTTTACCTGTGCTCGAAAACCATCGGGGGAAAAGTTAGCTCCCCCCTCCCCCGGCTGCGCGCTGGTAACTGGACAAGACTACTTTAGACAGTCAATTTTTTTCTGTTAAGTAAATATGGTCCTCATTACGCCATTGTTTGATTGTGTTATGGAGCATTTGCATGACAGCACTCACTTGTAGTCCTTAAATCTCCCGAGCGGTGACCGCGGCAGTGTTGGATGCATGCGAAACCAAATATTATTAGGTGCTGGTGTTTTGGCCCTTTCTCGTGATGTTCTTGCATATTCATCCGTTAGTTTAATGTGCTTGCTTGTATCTACACACCCGTCCATAACGCTATTCTTCAGTCATTTAATTGCTTCGGCTCAGCCCCTCCACCGGTCTCAACGTCAGCTCAGCCCCTCCTCTGGTCTCAGAGTCGGCTCAGCCCCTCCTCCGGTGTCGGCCTAGGCTCAGCCCCACCTCTTGTCTCAGCGCTGGCTCAGCCCCATCTCCGGTCTCAGCATCGGCTCAGCCCCACCTCCGGTCTCAGCGCCGGCTCAGCCCATCTCCGGTTTCAGCGTCGGCTCAGTCCCACCTCTGGCCTCAGCGTCGGCTCCGCTCCGCCTCTGCACCAGCCGATCGCCACTCCGTTGTCTTGGCCCAGCTCAGGTGCGGGCCGTTTCAGCGGCCTGGCCAGCTCAGCGTCAGCTCCTCCCCTGATGTTGCAGGCGCTGCCGCCAGCATCTGCTCCTACAAGGTCGCCGACCTGATGCCACTGGCGATGACAGCAGCCAAGATTTCACTGATCGACCCGGTGGTGTGCCTGGAGGACCCAGACGCTTGCGTTCGTCGAATCCAGCGTGCCGTCCGGCTGGTGGTCCACTTCGAAGGTGATCCGTCCATGGAGGAGCTCTGCAGGCTGGTGAGGACGATGTGTACGGAGGGAGAGAGGGGTTGCGCTACGGAAGAGAGGAGGAGCTCCGTGTACTGTCGGAGAGGCTGGCCACTGGTGCCCAAGGGGAGTGCAAATAACTGAGTTTACATCCCGGACAGTTGTGAAGAATGGTGCAGGGTCAATATGTCATTCACCATCAATGATATGCTGATATTTATGAAGAATAAGGCTACTCGTCTGCTTTGGCTGATGCTAGGAAATGTGATGGGACTCGGCTGGACCTCACTTTGATGACCAATATTGAGGCTCTGTTTCAACTCTGTCGAGCTGTGTATTCACAGGCAGATCTCAAGTAAATAAAAACGAAATTGATATCAGCAATCTAACGGCGTTGTGCAGCCGAGGGGTCAAAATGGCTGCGCTGGATCACACGAAGGGCGGTTCACACGCGTGTTTACACCCCCTGCAAGCCGCTTTCACAGCGGACCGCTCGATGTTGCAGCTGTTCAACGACGCCAAGTCGCTGGCACGCCAGCTAGAGGTAGTGTTCGTCGTGAGACCCGGGCAGCTGGGCCGCTTCTTGCTGCTGGCCGAACAGCTGGACGTCAATTTGGCCACCGACGCGCTCGTGGCGAACATCAATGCCAACGCCATCACGGTTGGTTGACGACGACATCATGATAACCTTCTGTCGGGCCAAAGGCTGGTGTGCTGACGACGGCGCCACCGACGTCACCACCGATTATGGGCTGGAATGGGACTGCGAAACGTCAGATGGATAGGTGCACCATATAATCCGCGTGAGCACACTTAGTTCGAAAAACCTGCTGTTGTGGGGCAGAGTCGTACACAGCGAACATTGAAAGAAGCGCCAGAGAAATACCACCGAGAATGCGGTGAGTGGAGTTTTGTGAACCCCCAGAAATATCGAAGTGCAGTCAATGCTGCGTACAGACGTTCCGTCTGTACGCGGCATGGGAGTCCACTGTGTTTGGTGGCCTTTGTATCACCGCGTACGCCATAGAGCCAGTTGAAGTGCCGTGTTACGCGGACAGATGGTCGATATTTAGATGATCAGATGGTCGATATTTACGCGGACAGATGGTCGATAACGGCTCTTGTCCGTCAGTTAGTTCCATATCAATGTTAGATACAGGATGAGACCGAAGGCATGCGTGGTTCATTTGTTCTGCGCGACCAATATTGACAAGAGTGCAACTCATGTCACAGTGCGGTGGCAACGATGACGGTGCAGCACAATGCGGCAATGTCCGCACGGTTCATGCACGTCGCACGGGCCTAATTGACTTGCCGAGCGCGGACCGGTACAAATGCCGTGTGAAATGTACTTGAACAAGAAGCCAAAAGCCTCATTGTTTTCGGAACTGTTAACGCCCGACTAAATTTGTCAGCGTGAGCTATATCGTTAGCATCTGTACACCTTAGCAGCTACGAAGCGTGTCACGTTTTGGTGTTGTTTTAATGCTTTAAAGTTGAGTCAGTGAAACGGTACGGCACGTGCCGTTTATTGCCGTTTACTCCCACCGTCATGCTTCCAGCCGTTACAACTGCGCCTGCCACCTCTCTGACCCACCAGGTGATGGAATTCTACCGCAAGTGTTCTACGTGCAACGTGACGTTCCACGAACTGAGCCGGTGGTCAAACAGCACGGAGACGATCTCCGACAAACGGCCCAAAACCCAGCGACGCGGAGACCTTGGCGGAATTACACTCAACGCCGTCGGAGTTAAGGTAGGAACGATATCTTAGCGGACGAGAGCAGGTCGGCAGCATCGCCGTAATTCACGGTGAGAATGATAAGTCTGATTTGGACGCGGGATCTTTCCGGCGTGCGCCTAAGAGCCGACAACCAGTCCAATAAGCTGGCTTCAATATGCTCTCTTCTAAACAACGAAACTCTGCCTGCTGGTAACATGTCGATGTGGCAAACGGATGGTAACCCCACGTTCCTTTCATAAAAAAACATTATGCAACGAAATGTGCGTGTTACCACGTGCTGCTAAGTTGGAACAAAACGTAACTGTATCTAAAAAGCTATGGTAAAGGCTCGGATACCGTTTCAAACACTGACTCAGCTTGTGAAGCAGGCAGCGGGACGTTGTGGTCACCGCGCCGTGCAGTTTAGGGCCATTGCGGTGACAAACCGTGGCCTGCGCAGCGTCGGAAGTGTCTTCCTCTGCAGAACAGCCAGCGGTCAACTACCGTGCCGGCGTGTGTGCGTCGGTCAGCCGATGTGTGTGTGTGTGCGTGCGTATCCCAGGTGTGTGGAACGCGATCGATCCGAGCTAACAGCAAAGAAGGACAATGTTTCTGAGCGTGAGAACGACCGCGTGCGTCTTTGCATTCAGCTTTGTATTTGCTGCGGTAATGACAGCGAACAGTGCTGCGGTGGTATGGTGTATCACCCATCAGTTGGCATTGAATACGTTCATGAATTTATTTGAGGTAGTCGGAACGTGAGCATTCACAGCCGTGAAAGAGCACAAAGCTTTTGGCACGTGTGGTCTGGAAAAGGACAGGCCAGATATCAAAAATAAAGCTAGTGTGAACGGAATGGGTATTGAAGGAAGTAGTAGCACAAACATGCCCCATTTGTCACACATTCTGCACGCTTCTTACCAATAACCCAGCTTTAAGCATGGCTAGCGAACAATGACGCAAACATTCATACTGACCATCATATGGCCAGATATCTTCAGAACTGGTCACGACACAGACCATGTGTCTGCTGAAGAACACCCGGTAGATGTTATGTAAAACTATTTGGAGCTGTCCCAGTCACCTTAACCGCTTACATATGTTTAGGTATTCTTCCTTGCTCTGGTCAACCGTTTTACCGAAACAAAGGTAGTTCGTCCTTTTAAAAAGGAGGGCCTAAAAACCTACGTATTAAGCAGACATGATTGTTCTCCATCACCGATTATCCGTTCGTTTTCAAACCTTCGCCAATCTCTTCAGCGCAATGAGGTGAGCATGAAGGTGGCAATATCGTGGCATGCCCTGCGGTCAAACAACTCAACAAAGCGAAAGGAAAAATCATCTTCCAAAGCAGACAACTCAGATATAAACCCATCGCCCCAATCGCTGCAAAGCCATTAGGAATCCCTGCGCCAAGCCTGTTCAAACTGGCAACTGGCAAATAGATTTTTAATACGACCTCCCTTGTGGTGTTTCCAAATAAATAAAGATAAAACTTACCGAAAATCACCAGTGGATTGGTCTCCCCAAGCTCTCACGATTGACACTAGTTTTTATGTGTTGAGGTTAATAATGGATATGATTATGTCACGTAAAATGTCAAATTTTTGCAAAATCGCACTTTTCAGCTTACATCATATATCCAAGGTCACGCCTTGTTGTGGCACCTAGCTTTTGCAGGCCTATTCCCTGTTCAATTCTAAAGACGTGTGTTTTGTATATGTGTGTGTATATGTAAATGTCTATTTTAATGTGTTTTGTGCATATGTTTATGGTATACGACTCAATCAATGCTACTATGGCAGCCCGCCAAGCGCGTTCTGTCTCATCGTTGTTTGCCGTCAGCCAACGAACCAAGCCATAGATCACCATTCAGCGTTTCTCAAAAGCTGCCGCTGCCCCGAAACCGGAAAATCACGGAATACGTTTTTGGCGTAGGCGCACGCGCAATGAATGCCCCATAGGCTACTGGAAATTTGCGCGCGTTTGCACAGCATGCCGGAGAGGTGTCCTAAAAAGCCTTAAGGAGGTAAGGGTCACATCGGCCCCCTCAGGGGGCGAGCGTTAAGCATCAGAAAGAAATGAGCATAATTGCCGTAAATAACACCATATTTGCATATGAGTTCTGGGAATTAGGTATAACGAATCGGATGGAAAAGGTGTCGCAGCTGTCACACCGTTAAGTTTGGATATCTGATATGTCCGTCGGCAAAAATGTTTAAATCTCTGAAATTTGATGACTTGGCTCGACGGAAGGTCACTGTATTGACCATTACAGGAGGGAATCAGGTATGAAACATAAAATGATGAAGGTTTTGTAGGGCTCTGATCGTGGGCTCCGACATCTGAGTTGCCTACATTTAAGGTAGCCTTAGATCAGGTCACGATTTTGCCACCCGCAAACTCTCTCACGTACTCATTCATTCTCTCGTTCACTCTCCCATGCGCTCAATTGATTGCGCGGAATCGGTTGGTGAAGATTTTAAAGCCATCCGATGAGTGATTTTGAAGGACGGTCATGCCCGTTGGATTTCTTGGTTTTTTAACTTCTGTCGTTCTAATCCACAGAATGGCCTAATCCCGTGGTCATCGTTTTGGCGTTTCAGGTTTTTCAAATCTATACAGATGTGGCCACAATCAACGGCACCACCTTTCCTGTTGGTGGGGTTTTCTACCTGGTGGCCAAAGCATTAGCCAAGCAACACAACTTCCGGTAAGCATGATTCCTTGCGTCCGGTAATATGTGACAATTTCGGGTGACCATGACTCCCACCTTTTAGTGCCTCGATTTGTACTTTACTTAATGTATGGCGCCCAGCTTACCGTGAAAGTGGCGTCCACCTTGTGGTGAGCATGACTTGAAGTTCTATCGAGCATGGCGCCCACCTTCCAGTGAGCATGACTTAAGCTTCATCGAGCATGGCACCCACCTTCCAATGAGCATGACTTAAGCTTCATCGAGCATGGCGCCCACTTTCCAGTGAGCATGACTTAAGCTCTATCGAGCATGGCGCCCACCTTCCAGTGAGCGTGACTTTAAGTTCTATCGAGCACGGCGCCCGCCCTCCAGTGAGCATGACTTAAGCTCCATCGAGCATGGCGCCCACCTTTCAGTGAGCATGACTTCATTTTTATCAAGCATGGTGCCCGCCTTCCGGCGAGCGTGTCTCAAGCTTTATCGAGCATGGTGTCTACCTTCCAGTGAGCATGACTTTAAGTTTTATCAAGCATGGCGCCCACTTTCCGGCGGCGTTGCCCATAGCTTTCCCTTTGGCGGGGCGCTCAACTTTTGTAATAGCATGAGTAACTTCCGGTGTGAGGATGCCACCTAGCTTCAGATCACGGCCCGTAGCTCCAGGTCATGGTGTGGTATGGATATTATGATACGCACTACCCACTTGCAGCAGGCTTAGCGCTTAGTCTTCGGTTGCCAGATTTATGGCTTTTGTTAAGTATGGAGCTTGCCTGCATGCACTTTGATTGATTGACTACACGGCGGGAATGATTCCTTCCTTGAGTAGAAAATTAACTGTATTGGAATTGGACCTTCACTCTGACATTTTGTGTTTAGAGAAACTGACCGTATTTTCTCGTTATCAAACTTAAGCCGATCAAGGCTCATTAAGAGCGCATATCTCGTGTTATGCGATTGTTCCCAGCACTGTCAAGTAAGTGCAAGACGGCATTTAACAAACTGAGATATCTCAGTGAAAAACACGTTTACTGGATGTATGCAAGATGAACCATATGCTATCGCATACAGTTCACTTGTTTTTACATAGCATACAGCCCGCCATAGGTAATCAAGCAGGGAAAGCTGTCACAAATGACTGGGCCCAAAACTCGGTCATCGTTGACTCGTAGCCGGTGAAGAAGGTGATCAATATTGTGCCCCCCGCAAGGGTTGTTCTCACTTTGTTGGGATGATGCCCACATCACATTTGCCGGAGTTCTTTGCGTCTCTCTGAACATATTGGAACCGATCGACCGATCGCTCCGACGCAAGCGTGCAGTAATGCTCGAGGATCGCATACTCCGAGCACATGCCAGTCCGTGAGCGTGCAAGGCATTAAATGGATTGCATCTAGTCTTTTCAGTTCGCCAAAAAGACACCTCTGCAGCTATTTTGACCAAGCTACTGATGCTGGTAGCAATGGAAAGTTCATTGAGCATTACACAAATAATTTAAAAAACATCTATGGTGTGAATGGCTTTAAGGGCTGTACGGGTGAGAAGACGGATCCTTTAAGCCAAAAAATTGCACCAAGTAACGAGGCGGAAACGACCAGGGCATATAATCATTAATGGCGCATTCGAGACAAACCTAAGCCACGTCAAATTCAATGTTTTCATAGCCTGCTAATCACAGGCCATCGCTTTGGTAGCGCGTTTCTTCACTCCACCGACAACGAATCAAACAGCGACATATTGAGGGGCATATTAACTAAGAAGAGAAAATGCGTTGGATAGAGCAGTCTTTTTCACTTATAGGAATGTTCCACATTTAAAGAAATCAGACCAAGCATCACGTATCACGGAATCAGCTCACTTACAGCTGTTGGTGTACTTGTATGTGGAAAAGTCTGTTTTAGATTACACAATTCCTCCACCAGCAAAAATGGTTCTCAATGTGTCGCCGTATAATTACGTCATGGTACCTGGCACAACATTGATTAAGAAACAATTGACGTCCATTACATCTGAAAAGTGTGTTCTCGAATGCCAGGTGTGCACGACTCGCCAGTTACGTTTTTTCTTGGCCTTGATCGCTGCGTAGCCCACGGAGTGTCACATTATGAATGACGTCATGAAGTCATGGATTCCTGGGTGACCTTGAAATAGTTTCCCGGAAATAGTTTTGCACATCTTCCCGAGCGTGTAATCCAGAAACCAGAATGGTTTAGGTCTTAAGAAGGGCAGGGCTGTAAACTGCTTCGAATTATCTCAATACAGCTATTTTAGTTAAAACCCGTACAGCTGTGAACCACTTCATTTAAAAGCATACCAATAAGCAAGCTTTTCATCGCACCTGATGCTTACTTCATTACCTTCAAATGTAGGACACTCCGTTTAAACATATCTTGTGGGATACTTGCGCCTATAAAAGCAAGGTCATATGGGGCCCAGTATGTCTTCACCCCCAATACAAACGTAACACACGTTTTATAGGGCAGGTTTTCTTAGCAGTTCTTGAACTGTGCCTATAATGTAGCGTCTTTATTGTATAGTCGCTTACCTGTGTATTGTTTTGTCGTGACCTACGACTGCCTTTTAACCAAGAGGTCACGGGCGTAGGTCGTTGGAATTACCTGTTTTGGGGCCTGTAGCTACAGCAGTACAGTCACGTGAGAGCCAGAGGCCGTGACGTCAGCAGGCAGCCGTGCCCCGCACTCCCACTAGAGAGTCGGTCGTCTCCAAACTGAGTTTTTTTTTTACCGCGACCCACAATGGCTTTTCTTTCTTGTATCAAGTAAACCAATGATGTCCCAGCGGATGGGATGGCGCCTTCTTGCGAAAAATATCTGACACAATATAATGTGAATATCTTGGGAGCCTGCCTTGCGTGAATTACAACCACATTGCAAACTGAAGTCGATTCGAGATCCAGGCCGCGTGCACGCCTCGCGCTTTGCTCGGCCGTTAGGCAGCCCAGAGAACATTCTAGCCCGCGGCCTGACCCTATCGATTTGGCATTTCACGTCTGTGGCGTGAGTTAGATGCCCGGAAGCAAATTAGCTTTGCACACGCATGATTATTGTCCATTGACATTTACCATCGAAAACAAAGCAGGCTTGAGTGCCGTCACGACTTTCAAGTGCAGTTTAAGAGCGATGGCACGCACGTGGGTGCAGCTGCGCAGTATAAGTATAGGCGTGTCTGTGGTCGGACGCCTCTAATACCCGGCCTGTCACACCTGTGCTCGATACCTGTGAATGGTGATCCGCGCAATGCGTTTCGCCGTCCGCGTGACACAGGCAAATGGCAGTTGAACAAGGCGAAAATAATAACATTCCTTGAGTTCATTTGGTAAAGAGAGGATGCTTTAGACGCGCGATGACTGACGAAAGTGCGTTGAATACACACAGTTATATAATCATGCAGCATTGTATGAAATAAGCCCTGCTTCACGGATTTAACTGGCAACCATCATTCCGGGTGGTTTGGGGTGCTTCAACCCCAGAATATCAGCAATTTTCTGTCGTAGTTGTGTGCAAAATAGGACGGTAACGATCGCTCGGAATTTGATGGCAATATTTGTATAATATTCATAACACAAATGCATTTTATGTTATCAAAAAATGGTCGTTACATAGACCTTAGCAATTTAAGGCTGCTTGAGTGTGAAAGGCTTGTGTTTATTTTTTGCCGGTATGACGCAACAGATAGAGGTGTGTTGTGACTGTAAGTTCGGCCAGCTGTCCGGTACCAGCTCTGACGTCCGGCAGTCACCAGTGGTGCACGCGAGCTTACTCGACCGTTTTTCTTCAACTGACATGCGCTGCATGTATCTCTGCACGGAGTAGACACATAACTAAATTTACAACGGCTCTTGCAATTATAGCAGGATGCGCGCGCGCGCTCAACGATCACGGTTATAAGTGCACATTTAAATGGAATATTTCATAGTTGAAGATATTGAAGTAAGCATTAGATATGATGGAACAGGATATCTTATCACTGTAGGTATACCGTTAAGAAAAAAAGACTGTTCCAGACAACACAATTTCTCTGTGTAATTAATATGCTCCTAGATACGTCATTGTTTGACCACGTCATCCTGTTTTGCACAATATTGATTGAGAGTAAACTGACGGCTGTTTTATCTGGAAATCGTGCTCACGAACGGCAGATATGAATGACTTTTTGATAATATTTGTATTGATATTGATCACCGCATGGCTTATCAAGTGACAGGATTTGAGTGACGTTGTTGTGACGTCATGAATGCGAAGATGACCTTCAAATGCTCTTCCAAAGCACTCACCCACACCTTTGCAGCCTTTAAGCTAAACAACCAGAGAGCTTTAGGTTTTAAAAAGGACTTGGTTGTGAGCTGCATCAAAAGTCTTCGACATAGCTTTTTCAGATCCAAACCCATACAAACGTGGAACACTCCCTTTAAGGAATGTGAATCAAGTGCTATGCGGTTATGAGACGTAACAATGACAATGTGGGTTAATGGAGTGGTGGAGAGCTTGTCCCCGAGACAAAAAAAAAAAATCAGCGCAAAATGAAAACAGTCTCCAAACATAAAGCACTTCAGAAAACATAGCCCCGCTGCATATTGTGAAAGTTGCAATCGTGTTTTGGGTCCCCATTTATGCAAGGAAAATCTCTGATGGGAAAACTTGCCAAGCGTTCCCTGCAATCCGTGGCAATATATTTTCACTTCACGCATGGTGGCAAGATGATGCAATCAAAGACGGAAGTTATGGGTCGTATTGAGCATCAGCGGCGCTGCCTCACGATACATATGTGCTGCGTAAGCTGTTGGTGGCTCCAGCCTAGCTAAATGCTGATAAAATGAGCGAGGTTTACCTTTATATTGTGAAGACGGTGTCAGGAAATGGATAACTGATAAAGCCCCTCCCCTCCCCGCCATATTTGCTGGGTCGAATTTCAGTTACAGTTTAGCATGCCATGCCCAGAGACAACAGGTAGCTGAACTTCGACAGTCTGATTCTTGAGCATCTTAACGGCCCAAAATGGCCAGCATTAATAAAACTGGTGACGCTTATAGGCGAAGAAAATCACTACATACTTAAGGACCATTACAATCATTCAAACGTTATGACACTACTTTATCGTCGCACTAATGACTGGGCAGTTTCACAGCCGGCATGCGCCGACATAGGCCGACGCAGGCGGTCATAAACTGACGCGGGCAGCCACCAGTCACGCCATGCAGCATTTATTGTTCGGCGCCTTTGCTATGGCGGCATAAGCGCTTTGCACACGATAGACCGGTGCTGTAATATGTTGGCTTGGCAAAGGCACCCATTGCACCATTCTTGTCAGTACTGAAAAATGACCCATCGCATGTGCAGGAAACGAAGTCAAGATGTAGGGGCCGAGCGACGCTGATTAAACAAAAATGGCAGCATTTTCTCAGGTTTTGTCTGATGCGTCGTTAGGCTAGTCACAGACCTTGAGTCGACAGCCCATAGCTTAACCCGCGCCCGCCGGGAGTCTGAGACAACCACGCCTGCCGGGGGTCTGAGACAACCACGCCCGGCCGGGGGTCTGGGACGACCACGCCCGGCCGGGAGTCTGAGACGACCACGCCCGGCCGGGAGTCTGAGACGACCACGCCCGGCGGGAGTCTGAGACGACCGCGCCCGGCGGGAGTCTGAGACGACCATGCCCGGCCGGGAGTCTGAGACGACCACGCCCGGCGAGAGTCTGAGACGACCACGCCCGCCCGGGAGTCTGAGACGACCACGCCCGGCCGGGAGGAAGTTGACTTCCCTCAATGGGATCTCCAACTTCCAGACGTCGCATGAGACAAAACAGATTTCGTTTTAACATTCTCGCCAAATCATGAAGAATGCACCCCAAAATTTTGACCTTAGGCCAAACGTGGGGTCGGTAGAGGCCACGAAAGGTGAGAAGCGGTTGGTTCGATGGATACAGTTAAAACCTATGTTAACACGTCAAGACGGTTATTGAGAGCACAGAAATAAGCGATTAAGACTGTGGGGAGCTCGTTTCGACCATTTTTTTTTTCTCCCACATGGGTCAGGCCAGGTTAGGCCTCCAGTCAAAGCTGGTCCACCAGAAGCGTACAAGAACGGTGCTTTTCTTCACAATATGGATCTAAGTTCGTTTCATTATGTGCAGCTGTGGGAAAAAGCCTTCCAAACACAAAAGGTCATTTTTGGTAACATAGAGCCTTTCTGAAGTCAACTAAGATCAAATTTTTAAACTATCCAACTGAAATTTTTAAAGTGCAAACCGGCTCTATGTAATCAGTACAACTTTTTGTGGTCAGAAACAGTGCATTGAATATCTGCGGGTACTTAAGACCGCATAGCTGTTGTCTACGTAATGCACAGTCCCTTCGGCGCTTGGCAATGTGTTTGTAGCAAACTGAGAACAGATACGTTGGCATATGAAAATAGATGTCATCAGCTTCACAAACACAATAAGGAGGTGATTGCACGCGTCACACTTGTTCATCTAGCCTCTCTGCTGCTGACAACATAGGTCATTGACCACAGATGACCTTATGTTGCATTACATGACCTGTTGTGACCTCAAGATGCAAGATGACTTTATCTCAAAGCATTCTCAGTGAAATATTCAAACTCCTACATGCTACCCCATGCCCTGTAGCACAGAGGAGCAGGTAGGAACATGCTTTGTTGGATGAAAGCGTACGACAGAGTTTTGACATGCAACCCCTTGTCTGAGAAAATCAGAAAGTGCATTTTCATGATAACACTGTAGTTTCTGTATACATAATGTAATTCTGCCAAATCTATGGGTTGAACATCAGCTCAAATTAAGAATACTGTTTCAATTGATCCGCTTCCAGGTGTCTACCAGAATAAAAATTGCTACATCCCCACATTTATTAGTTTGACCACTCCCCTCCCCAATTAACGTTTCTCGAAGAATGAGCATGTTGTCCTCTACAACCATGGATCAAAGGATACTTTATCACCAGAAGTACGTTATGCACTCCCTGTATCTAGCAAAACCTTTTACATTGGGTAGGTGCGTGTTGATTTATGGCCTATCTATTCTACTTCCACTTGTATAAACCATGCACAAATTAAAGCCAACAATGCACTTGCATCCCTGTGATTATTATGTAGTGATTTAGAAGGTCTAGCGCCTTCATACGGAGTCAGGAACGTGGTATGTGGGTGAGCATGCCACGAAAAAGCAACCCTTTGGACCTCAACCTGATATTTGGGCAGGGAAGTGTCTTGTGGTCAGGAGTGCAGGCCGGATGATGCTAAGAATATATCGAGCAAGTGCTACCTGTGAAGATAACCTTAACACGCCCTCGGGTGGAGAGGGGGGGGGGGGGGGTCCAATTGACCCCACCGAAGGCTTTTCCAGAATGGTTTCCGAACGGCGCGGCGTAGCGGGGCCAAATTTTGCACAGCTGTAGACAGTCAAATAGCGGACCGTTTGACATCACCAATTTAGATATACCTTGTAATGTCGCTGACCTATGGCAGATCAAACTCAGGCTATGGTATTAGCGAAGTCAATTTCTAGGGAATCGTTCAATCTGATGCGACACGGAGCGTTAGGCGAAGTCATACATCTCTGAGATGCTTTCTTAGGCAACAGTTGAATGAGCAAATTATATTGACCTAACGTCGGATATGAAGGTCAGACCAAGGTAAAAAAACAACCTGCCTTATTACTCCAGGGCTTGCTGTATGGCATAGTCTCTGGTGCTCATTTCGAATTACTTGATAGCAGGAACCGCATTATACATCTTCCATGAACTTCTTATAGGTCAGAAAAGGTCATTGACCTAAAATGACCTTGGTCAACATTTTATTATTAGGAGCATACCGCCTAGCGTGATCTGTGTCGCTTATTCAAATGCAAAACTCAGAGCAATCTTGTATGATATTGGTCACCATGACCTTCAAAAGGTCAAACAAGGTCACTAATCTGAAATGAGCATGTGGACTTTTGCTTAGAAACGGTTATCTAGATTCTGGGGGCACGTTGGAGACCAACCTGGAATTTGACCTTGCTTGACCTTATTTGACCCGAAAGGCATAACCTAAGAACCTGAATCTTCGACCTAAGTGAGTTCACGTACAGGTCAACACACCCTGTAAATTTGATGTCTCCAGCCTCCTTAATTCCCGAGATCTCAGGGTGATCAAATTGACCCCGCCCCACCCGAGCGAAGGGTATCTAGCCGCCACCCGGGCGCGTGTTAACAGCCTTTGGAAAAAGGTGATGGCTTCGGGTCCAAGATGCCGTTTTTGTGAGCGTCACCCAACGACCATCGACTAGCGAATATACCTCATTACCGCCATCTATTGACTGCAGATTGAACGTCACACTGCTGGAAGGGTACGCCTACGGCAAATACCTTGGGAACGGCACGTACGGTGGCATGGTGGGAGCGCTGCAGTCGGGCAAGGCCGACCTCACCATCAGCGAGGTGTCCGTGACGTCAGACCGTCAGCTGATCATCGACTACACCCGGCCGCTGTCAGTGGTCAGGTAAGGGCGAGGCGCCAGCGCTGAGCGCAACACTCGGACCGCTCTGCGCGACCAGGCGCGAACTTCGTACACAAGCAGAACACACCGTCAGGCCCGCGTGACGTCCCCAAACGCAGTCTGCCTGTCGTTGATGAGTGCCCGTGCCGCGCCGCCTACAGCCTGCCTCTAGCCTGTGTCGGGCGCCTGTGGCCGACAGTCGATGCGTGTACGTACGGGTGGAGGCCAACATCGACTCCTGGGTGAGCCGGTACTCGCGCGGCATCAGCACGCTGATGACGGGCCTGCTGCTGGTGATGGTGGTGCTGGTGTCACTGGTGCTGCGCTGGTGCGAGGCCGTCTCGCCGGGCTATGAGCCGCCCGACTCGCTGGCCGGCGGAGACCTGCGCACCTACTGCGACGCCTTCTGGACGGTCATGGGCCTCGTGTTTCAGCAGGGTGCTCCGGTGAGTGCAGCTGGCCGGGGTGGATGCCCACAGCCCAGCAGATAGCCGCCCATCAACAGTCGATCCGGTTCAATCGTGTGTTGCGCTTTTTTGACGAAATGCCAAAATTCGGCCCGATCCCAATCGTAAAGCTAAAATGGTAGAGCAGCTGAGTGCTTCGTAAAGCCCCGATAACATGACACGACACAAAGCCAAAATTGTTCCCAGGTCAGACCGTAAATTACAATAAAGTGGGAAAGTTGCATATTTACATCATAATCTGGGATGCAATTTTCATTATTTTATTTTCGATCAGGCTAGTTTAAAGATGTAATCGAAGCATTCCCCAAGTACTTCGAACTTTAATACAGCAGTTGAGTATAATTCAAGAACTCGAAAGAAGCAATCAACATATATGCGTAAGACAGTGGTAATTGCCTTATTTCTCGTAAAAAACAGGAGAATTAAAATAGTGTTGGGTTAATATTTCAACGCATGCCTGTACCGGAACAATAGCGGAAGTGAATAGTCACCTCCGCTATTGTTTTGATAAAGGTATATGCCGAAATATCAACCCATCCATATTTTCATTCTCATAGTTTTCTCCGGGGAATGAGGTTATTACTACTGCCTTGTGTATGTTGCAAATGTTCCTCGCAAATGCACTGAATAACTTACAACCAGTAAATAGTCCATAAAACGATAATCATAATAGTAGATGTGTGTCAATATATTCACAACGCTTGCACCGTAAGCGATGGGACATCCAGCCAATTTCCCTCCCCGGGTTTACCTTTGCAACCGCAATATCAGCATCCAGTCTTTATAACGAAAAAAGCAGACAACGACCAGTAGATTACCCTGGATAAGCGTCTAGAAAACGACTAGGTGTTAGGAAAAGACTGCCAGCACACAACCGCTGGCATGAAATGTCACACATTTTTTCCAAAAATGATCGCTTTCACAAACGCAACACTACGTTAACAAAGATCACAGGTCATATTACCAGGTCCGGCCAATGTTAAACTAGGTCCAGTTCACCTGTTATACATCTATATACACACCTTTGCGGTCGCATGTCGGAAGACTGCAGTGATTTTCGACGACAGGAGCCCATAGTATGAATCAAAACGTCTTCATCATTGACGTATGTGCCCCTTTGAATGAGGAACACCGTGCTACTTTCCTAGGTGTAAAACTGGCTCAAATCCTCTTTTTTCTTAGCTGGTAGTAGGTACCTTGGCTACCTTCTCAGGAGCATTTGTACATAATACTTTGAGCTTCCTTTTAGAAAGTCACCCAGGCATGCGTGACGCTATAGAAAGGTCAGGCGAATAGCGTCGCCTCCTCGGCTGTAGTGCGCTCACGGTCAATGCAAACATGGCCACTGAAATACTCGCGTCCGCAGTGGTTATGTACTAACTGTCCGAACGAAAGAGGGGAATCGGTCAGCAGTCGATGCTTACCGATGGCATGTCTTAATTACGTTTGGTTATTTGGTCACGTGGATGAGGATTTACCTGTACATAAACGGTCATTACCTGCCTCTTCGACAAGCAAGCAAGGATCATTTCAGGGCTATGAGATGAACAAGAATGGATATGGCGGGGGGGGGGGGGGGCCAGACCTACATGCAGCTTTTGGGCCCAACTGCCAAGACTTAGGCCGCACAGAGACCACTCTGCGGGCTATCTTCGCCACCCGGACGGGCCCCACTAAGGAGCATTTAGGCCCACCCGTGGCTTGCGCGTGCAGTCTGCCCCGGATCGCGAGGATACAGGATAAATGAGAAAGAGGATAAAACTGCTTATGAGTCGCCAAGTGCATAAAGTTAGTCCAGACCCCTCGTTATGCATTCTCTAGCTGCATGCACGTGGGCGCACTAGCGTCGAACCTCGCTGTGACGCCTCCGACGGGTGTGCGCTAGGCGCTCAGGCAGGGTTCCTGCACCGCGCCATGACCCCTCCGCGGGGTGTGCGCTAGGCGCTCAGACCAGGTTCCTGCACCGCGCCGTGACCCCTCCGTGGGGTGTGCGCTAGGCGCTCAGACCAGGTTCCTGCACCGCGCCGTGACCCCTCCGTGGGGTGTGCGCTAGGCGCTCAGACCAGGTTCCTGCACCGCGCCGTGACCCCTCCGCGGGGTGTGCGCTAGGCGCTCAGACCAGGTTCCTGCACCGCGCCGTGACCCCTCCGTGGGGTGTGCGCTAGGCGCTCAGACCAGGTTCCTGCACCGCGCCGTGACCCCTCCGTGGGGTGTGCGCTAGGCGCTCAGAGAAGGCTCCTGCCGGGCCCACTCATGACTGGCCCATACAGCCTGCCCCAGACAACCGGGGCAGGATGAGGATGCAGAATAAAGCAATATTTAGAATAAAAGGACGGACTAGCCCATCATGAACCGCGTGCTGGAATTTCGTCGTACGCCTTTTGTTGCCCCAGCTAAAACCTAGGACAATTATGTCTGGGGTATCACACAGATCAGCTAGTTACGATTGCGCCGACAGTGTGAACTGTCGGACCCAAATTTATTTGTAACCTTTGTAATAAATAATTGAAACCTTTGTACGCGAATGAGCCCAGTTGTTAAGTTTGTTTGTTTGCTTTTTCTCATTTGCATTAAGTTTCGATCTTCACCTTCGTTCAAGGAAATCAGAGATCACTCAATGCATGATACAGGGGCATCCCGGTTTTCAAGCATTTGTTTCTTTCATATAGTAAGATTACGGAACATACCCCACTCTTCATGGTAAAACGCATGCTCCTCGTGACAGTGCCGTCTCTTCCAGGTGCCTGCGCGTTCCACTGACTGTGACAAGCTCATACAAAATGCAATATTTTCTCGCACCCCACATAATATTTTCGAGAAAAGTACGTCATAATCAATCGGAACCCGCCTCCTTCTCTCCGGTGCGTTAAGAAAAACCTGCAATAGCGCAGTAAGAACTAACCCGCTCAAGCAGGTGACTGCTCCGACAGATCACGCCAGGTGCGCTGTCCTCTCGCATCACGTTCCTGAGCGGTTTGGTACTGGGCTTGCTGATCTACACGGCCTACTCGGCCACGCTGGTGTCGTTCCTGGCCGCGGCCGACGAGGCGGTGCCGCTCTTCACCGACCTACGCGGCCTGCTGCTGCTGCCCGACTGGCGCGCTGGCTGGAAAGACGGAGATCTCTTGGAGAACTTCCTGGTGGGTGCGGTGGAGTTATGTGCAGCTGATGTCACCGGGATGGCGGGATCGTGATGTCGTAGGTAATTTCATGGCGAGACTGACTTAGGTGCAGCTAAAATCGCTGGGCTGGCAAAATGCTTGTGTGGCAAAATGTCGTAGTGAAAAACTTATTAATGTGTATAACAAAGTTTTGTCCTGTCAGCATCGTTTGGCTGACAGGATGGTAATCTCTTAGAGAAATTCCTGGCGAGTATGGCGAGATGTGTCATCGGTATTGCTGGACTGGCTAGTTGGTTATATCTTCGCAACTATCTTGATGCGTATGGCGGTGTTACATGCTGTTCGCATCCTACCGCTGTCGCGGTGATCGTGCCCCAGATAACTTGCTGGTGAGAAGGTCAGGTTATGTGTGGCTGGTGTCACTGAGCGGACCAGAAGGATGTCCTGGTAGCCCTAATCTGAAAGGTCTGTGAAGCCTTCGCTACATGCATCTGGCGTGGCTCAAACGGGCAATCGGCCTGAAGCCGGGGCAGCCTCCATAACGGCTGCCCCGGGCTTGCTCGGTCCCCAATGGCGGCGATCACGGCTGGTGCTGACGCCATGGCCGCAGGACTGGTGCCGCCTGACCGAGAGCACCCTGCCGGACTGTGACACCATGCAGAAGGTCTGGGACCGCCACGTGCTTCCGGATCGTGCCAACAACCTAGTGGATACGTACGAGGAAGGCTTCAGGAAGGTCGGGCCTGCACTGTCCATTTGTCAGCTTACCTGTTTGGTTACGGCAGCTGTTTTTTGAAATTATTGTTCATCATCTCTGCGCTGTGTGTGGTTCATAGCAAAGAGCTCTCGTGGCAATAGTGTTGAAGATAGGGTTTAATCTCTCTTGTAGCGGACGTCAAAAGGCTATCTTGCAGGTTTATAAGTGCGCTGTACCCGGGTTAATGCATGATAGCCGCTTCATGCAGTGTTTTGTGATCTAAACCTATAAATCACGACACGACGTCGTTCAGTTGTCCTGATGAATGCCAAAGCGTAAAGCCAGCGTACTTCGTTGACAGGTCGCGCAAGGTAACTATGCATTCCTGGCATCAAACGAGGCTGCCGACTACTACCTGTCGCAGATCGATCCCGCCATCGCCTGCAAGGTTCACAAGCTGTCGGTCAGCTACGTGCCGGGTGGCATCGCCCTGGCGCTGCAGAAGAACTCGCCGTACCGAGACCTCTTCAATCGCGGGTGCGTGGAGGACTCGGGCACACTTTTTGATCCACATCGTTAAGCGATGTGATTTGGCAATGAGGCTATGTTTATCGGCATCGCGCAAAGGTTTTGGAAAAGAACAACGCAGATTTCCTACCAGCCTCCTAGCATTCCATTTAGTGAAGCAGGCAGTGAGCACAATTTTCCCTTATTATGCATTAATAAGCATGTGAGGACATGTTGGAGGTGCATAATCAAAGAAGACACATCAAACACGTATGTTGCAAACGCACGATGCTGTCGATCAAGTGGCTGAGCACGTCTACAGAGGACTCGAATGTGTTTTGACCGTCACGTCTCAACAAGTGCGGTAACCTGCGTATTCTTCTGGTGAGGGCACAGTCTGTGGTGAAGTTTTGACCCTCACGTCTCAACAAGTGCGGTAGCCTGCGTACTCTTCTGGTGAGGGCACAGTCTGTGGTGCAGTTTGCACTCATGAAGCAATGGCACATGATCCGACTAGCGCTGGGCAATTCAGTACAAAAATAGACAATATGGACGTTCTCCGAGATGTTTGAAACTTTGCTGACCAGATGCTTTGAACGTGATCGCCGCGGAGGTGTTCGATGCGGCAGAACTCACAGCTGTCCATGGAGAACTATTCTTGGTGTCTGTCTCAGTAACGCGACGTGGCCTACGGGAGCAGTTGAGCTCTGGCGATATGGAAGTGTTTGATTAAGCCGATGTTCACGGCAAGAATGTCTGGTTTCGGCTTGACCGGCCTTTTGTTAGGTTTAGAGGTGGGGCTGGGTGTGGCTGTTGACGGCCCGTCGGGCTGATCTCTAACTATGATTCGTTTTGCTTTCCTAACTGCCTGTACTATCAATGTCTTCTGTCTTATTTTAGACACCATACAATTGTCTTAACTGTCTTGTCATTGTCACTGTCGATTGTTTGGCATGCATGTGTGTGTGCCGCAGTTGTACAGACACGTATACTTTTGTTTGATGAGAAGCAGAGTTTTCTTCGTTGTTATTCTGTAGCATTTAGCCTCTCCTCCCCCTCCTCCAGCTTTCTTTTAGTTAGAAATGCGATCAACAACTCGAAGGTTCGGCCTTCATTCAACGTCAGTATTGAACTTATAATCAAGACGAAATCAAACTTTTCCGTGAGGTATCTTTCTCGTTCAGTAGACATAACATGCCATCTGAATGTGATACGTGTTCACTTGATATATATATATATATATATATATATATATATATATATATATATATATATATATATGTATATATATATACACACAGAAGTCAAAATATTTGAGGCGGCCTCACCGATATCGTCCTGTTCGCCTACCTCACTTGGGCTCAGACAATTCTGATATGGCCTCACGTCTATCTGCTGTCTTAAACAGCTGCTGGACTTTCTAAATGTCCAACAGAACCGCACGAAGGCTGCTTTTGGCGGCACTCTTGAAACATCAGGCTGCCATCTCCTCTCTGACATTCCTCACGGCTTTCCCAGCATCATCCACGCAAAAGTTTTCTCATACGTCGCCGGTCAACCTTCACCCTCAGTGACTCCCCGCGAGCTTGGTAAACTCCCTCTGCACTCCATAACAGAGCACTCGAGAGACGTCCCCGCCCTCGGTAACCTCGGTCCCGACCTTGGACGCTACGCAGGATTCATCTGCTCAACGAGGGCGGCGTGGTGGAGAAGCTGTACCGGAACGTGCTGGACTCGAGCAGGGTGTGCTCCAGTGACCTCACCGTGCAGGCGTCACTGCTGCACACCATGGGCGCGTTCGCCGTGCTCCTACTGGGCGCCACCGCCAGCCTGCTCGTGCTCTCCGCAGAGGTGGCGGCCGCTCGCTGTGCTCGCTGGCCCAGGTGCGTGTCGGCGGGGGCGTGAGGGGCACACCAGCCTGCTCGTGCTCTCCGCAGAGGTGGCGGCCGCTCGCTGTGCTCGCTGGCCCAGGTGCGTGTCGGCGGGGGTGTGAGAGGCACGCCAGCCTGCTCGTGCTCTCCGCAGAGGTGGCGGCCGCTCGCTGTGCTCTCTGGCCCAGGTGCGTGTCGGCGGGGGCGTGAGGGGCACACCAGCCTGCTCGTGCTCTCCGCAGAGGTGGCGGCCGCTCGCTGCGCTCGCAGGCCCAGGTGCGTGTGGGCGGGGGTGTGAGGGGTACGGCTGCCTTGCGAAGGCGCTGGATGGTCGGCCAGGTGTGTCTGATCGCCGAGACGTGGTGTCTGCTGATGTGGGCCGGTCAAGCAGGCAAGCTGGACCGGTGATATCAAATAACCACTGGAAAGGCTGGTGATGCTGTCGGGACAATCTCCGGATGCCGGGATGTGGAGATGGCCTGTAATGTTACGTTCGCTGGTGTACAGCCCCATATTGCCTATAATGTCGCGTTCGTCCAATCATGGCCGCAGGGACTTTGCCTGAATATTTCAGGCGCTACGCGAGGCTGAGATAACTTTTCTGCTTCGCTCTTACCCCTTTACTTGCGCTCTGAAAACGCTCATCATAGATAGACAGTGACATAACGTTCCGATGCTTGTATTTAACGGTGGACAATTTTCCAATTTTATCTTAGCGTGTCTCCTGCGTCACGCACATGCTTTGAAACCAAAGCGCATATGCAAGTAGCGAAGAAAGGTGGTCTGTGATATGATATGATATCATCACTGAGCAGCCGATATGACAGGATACATTACTCAACAGTCGACATGACAGGACATATCATGGCACGGTCGACGTAACAGAACACAGAGCCGAACAGTCGACATGACAGGGTACGGAACTGAACAGCCGACATGACAGGACAAGGAACTGAACAGCCGACGTGACAGGACACATAACTGAACAGTCGACGTGACAGGACACATAACTGAATATTCGACATGACAGGACACAGAACTGAGCCGAGCTGACCATTCAACCAACGAACACGTCGTGTTGCAGGCGCCACGCGCCCACCTCGAGGGTGGATGCCAAGGAGCTGAGGGCTTTGTCGCACCAACTGTCGGACGAGATGGTTGCATCGGAGCCTGCCGGCACCGGGGAGACTGACTTGCCGTGGTATGAGCATGCTGGACGATGAACTCCCAGCTTGTGTTCGGATGTGGTGCAGAGAGACGCTGGACGGTTGAGGGCAATATGTGGACGGAGGCGCTGGTGAGGCGGATGGTGGAATGTATGCCAAATGAGGTATACGCGACTGCTTCACTGGAAGGCTGGCTTCCCGAAGAAGACAGACCTCATCTTCAAAAGGGAGCATGCTCTCACGCAAGATCGGAAAATGTGTAAGGACGGTGATGGGGGCGCATTGCAGCGTCGAGCTGGACTGACCGCGGTGATCAAGCGAACGAGATAGCGCCAGCAAGGGAGTCCATTGCGGGGTCACAGTCCAGCGAACGTGCAGCGAGAGAGCGTGCAGTCCAGCAATCGTGCAAAAGACAAAAAAGAACAACAGCTGTGTGACCTCCGAGCAGCAGAAAGTCGTCATGGGTTTATGCTGACAACATAACTGTGAAGTAAGCTAAGATTTAGACTAGTTTTATGCAAGTGCGCGGTCATAGCGTCTATGACGCTTTGACCGGGCACTGGCTGGCAGCGTATGGGATCGGCCATTATGTCAGCCCAGTCGGTGGCTTGCGTGTGCATGCATTTTCTTGCTCCGCCGCACCATCGTCTTATCGACCTACGTAGCTGCTGACTCTATCGTACACGCGTCCGCAGTCTTTGACGTTGGAAATTTGGCCGCATTCCTGCGGAGAGGAGGTGTGATCTTCATGGGAAGAGGTGTAATCTTCATGGGCGGAGGGGTGATCTCCCTTTTCCCAGGGAGGACGGAGACCGCAGTCCTGCGTAAGCAATGAGCGCAGCTTGCTACGATGGCCGTCACACCACCGCTTCCATGTAATAAACCAATTATACGTGAGTGAGCAGTTTGTGTGACCTTTTTCTTCGGTGGATCATGTAACAGCGACAAGAACACTTCGTGTTTTTTCGGTTCTCTCGGCCAATTGTCCATGTATTGTGCAGTAACGGTCTCCAATCGAATAGGCGTGGCTTCAAGAATGCAAACTCGTGAGTTGTCCGCCATACATGGCTTAAGCACTGGCAGTCTGGCAGCTGAGGTGCGGGATGGACTTCCATTATAATTAATATGCATTCGAAATGGTGATGTGGTAACAGATCTGTGCAAACCAAGGGCGCACATCCAGGAGGCGTGCCGTTTAGGTGATCACCCTAAGAAGAGTGCTGACATAACCAGGTCACTTACCTGGAGTGAATGCTGTGTATTTTGTGTCGCCAACGAAATTTGAAACAGTATAAATTGCCGCCCGAAGCCATATCTATCAGAAACCGTAGCATTATCACTCTAAATGTGATGAACCACACCATGTTTGTGATGTAGGAACTCGTTAATGTGACGATGTCGGTACGTTGCGCGCGTTCCACGGCAGCGTGGGTCACCGTCCATCGCCGGTGCCACCCGTGGATCAAGTTCTTGATTTTTGTTGGAGATAATATGCACTTTGCTGTCATAGACCGGCTAGCACTTTGATACTGAACGCAGGTTGTTGCCCACTAGGAATGCAATTTTGCATGAGGATCAAAATACATCAAAACAATGTTCTTCATGTTGCTGCTCATATCACAATTGTTTTACCCAATAGTTACAAGTACCCCCACATCGCAGCGGCCAAAATCGCTTCTGGTTTCAATAACCTTGAATCAGGATCACATTATCTAGCATTCTCAAACTCCAGGTTAGATGCGACAGACCAACACATTGGGACAGTTTCAGCGGCCCCCGGTTCTCAAGGGCAGGGCGACGCTCATCCAATGAGCCTTCTGAATGACTAGAACACCCTTCTCACCTTATATATGATACTTCAGGTGTGTATCCGTTCCCGGACACACCAACGGGTGAAACAACATCAATTGCGACCACTACTTCCTGTAAGAGAGCTTGCTGCGTTAACGTTATAGTCCACGCGCTCAGCTGTCCACTGTTTGCAATGCCAACAATGACCGTGGCCTGGAAGCCATTCCTTTCAGTATTCAGTCACTGACATTCTTCCGCGACTCAGAACTGTGTCTGAATGACTAGTGCGTATAAGTCGACCTTACGTGGCAGTCGTCCTCCACGAGTCCCGTAGATGGCGACGTTGTGCGCCCGTAGTCCTCACAGCACATCGATGACTAATATATATGGCTGAGCTGGAGCTCAACTTGAGGAGAAAGGAACAACTGGTCCGAAGCTTCTCTCTTGCTTTCAAATCTAGCCTTGAGGCGGAGAAGCCATTCTGTTCGCTGGCTCAGAATGCCTGGAACTGCAGGCATATAACTTAAAACAGCGCGCGTCTAATTCGACGTCGGCTTGGGTGAAGGCCCAAAAGACGGCCAGTGCTGGCTTCGGGTAAGGCCCAGGAGACGGTCGGTACCGGCTTCGGGTAATGCCCAGGAGACGGTCGGTACCGGCTTCGGGAAGGCCCAGGAGACGGTCGGTACCGGCTTCGGGAAGGCCCAGGAGACGGTCGGTACCGGCTTCGGGTAAGGCCCAGGAGACGGTCGGTACCGGCTTCGGGAAGGCCCAGGAGACGGTCGGTACCGGCTTCGGGTAAGGCCCAGGAGACGGTCGGTACCGGCTTCGGGTAAGGCCCAGGAGACGGTCGGTACCGGCTTCGGGAAGGCCCAGGAGACGGTCGGTGCCGGCTTCGGGTAAGGCCCAAAAGACGGTCAATGCCGGCTTCGGGTAAGGCCCAGGAGACGGTCGGTGCCGGCTTCGGGTAAGGCCCAGGAGAGGGCCAGTGTACGCAGAGCTTCATTGTCGGGAGGTCGGGAAAATGGAGACCCGCAGTTGTGCTCCTTCCAGCGAATGCCACGATGAAATGCTCAATGACCAAATAGGTTAAAATTAGTCACAGAAGAACAGAAACCAACGTTTGCGTGACCTTAATCGCTACTAAGGTCAGTACGGTGCGAGACAGTTGCCATCATCACGAACAACGCCATCATCACGAACAACGCACGTCAACTTGTTAAGCTGTTAGAAACATGTTATAAACATAAACATATAAACATAAACATAATTTTTGTGCCAGGCTGAAGAGCTTTGTACAGCCGTTTGACCTGAAGAACAAATCGCGTGCAGGTGTTAATGTGTGTGTGTGGGGGGGGGGGGGAGTCTACGTGAGATGTGTGTGCTCTGTGCTGCCGTGTGGCTGCCGCTGGTGTTTGTGCATCGGCGGCTGCTGCTGTCACTACTCCCCACTAGAGCAGCTTTATACTGAGGAGCCCATTGGTCAGCATACGAGCCGGACGTTAATACATGGCTTACTATGTTAACGCACGACTTATTTACTCACTATTACGACTTGTTATTATTAACTCACTTTTTATGTGAACTCACGACTTGGCACGTTATGGCTCCGGTAGACCCCACACTAACACATACTCATATCAGCCACAGAGCATGGAGGACGCGGGCGACTGGGGTATTGACGGACCGGAAGGTCCGATCAAGCACCATGAACGGCTGTCTTCCTGAATATGGTTGTGCGCCTTTAACCACGGGCCTGCGCGCGGGATATACCACAATATCCTGTCCTCACGCCCACGTCTCATGTCACCACGCGGGACAGATCGCGATGTCCTGTCCTCACACTCACGTCTCATGTCACCACGCGGGACAGATCGTGATGTCCTGTCCTAACGCCCACGTCTCATGTCACCACGCGGGACAGATCGCCTCCCCCCTACCTACTTAGTTCAGGGGGTCTCACCTCTCGCCCCGAGACGCAGTGGCAGGCCCCCCCCCCCCATCCCCATTCACGCCAGAGGGAGGAGGTTGACGTGGTTTGCACCGCCCGGTGGGGAGGGGTCCTGGAATGCACTTGGGGCGTACAGCGGCAGCGGTCATGCTGCGATGAAGGGCGACAGCTCCGCGGACCCACATTGTGTGTGTCGGCGCCGACGTTCCGTCGCCGGAAGAGCCTCAGGTCATCGTTAGGCGGTCAGCGTCGGTGCCGTCCTGCCCGCGGTGCAGAGCCGTCAGCTGCTGATGCACCGTGCTCATCTGCCGTGGAAACTCCTTGACTCGCCTCTAGCATCAAGCCTCTGAGGGCTCCTGCTAGCCCCATTAGACCTTTTCCATGTGCTTTAGTTGTTCCTGATGTCTTGAAACTAGGTCGGTCCGTCCTCTTCTCTCGCACAGCCTAATGGTTTTGCCGCGATCTCCCCTCCATCCCATGTGTGGTCGGGCCGGCGTATCTATCTTCCGGAGCTTCGCCCCCCCCCCCCCCAACCTGCCCCGTGGCCGGAACTGGGGCGGCGCGTCGCCGGCGGCGGTGCAGGGCCCGCCCACTCCTGCAGCGGGCGGGTTCTGCGAGCCCACTCTGACCCAGGCCCCGCTTAGCGCCGCTGATCAGCCCATCACCAGATCCGCGGCGAGGATCTGGGGGTGGGTGGGGGTGAGATAGTTGTGTTGTTTTCCTCTCGCGCCGCCCATCGGGTGCCGTGCGCCCATACCTCTTATCCTGCCGGCCCTTGGCAGATGTCCTTCTTTGACGCGCCGGTCCGAAAAAACCGGAAAGGCACGCCGCTGTCCGCGCTTCGAATATTAATGCAGTCCTGTCAACGAGTGGGTATGTCGAAGCCACGGGAGTCGTGGACACAAGCTCTGGGTCGGTGGCAGGAGCGAGCTCGGCCACGGAAGTGCGAGCCCGGATCGCGGGGTCAAGATCCCGTGATTCATGACTGAATCATGATTCATATTTATCGCGATCATGACTCTCGCCATCGTCATTCTAAGGTGCACCTTGTAGCAAGAAATCATTGACACATTTGACACAATCATCAAAGACACATTGACGCAGCCATTGAAGGCTAGTAAAGCTTACCACGAAGTGTGTGAATCTTTGAGATGTGCATCAATATCATGTGGCTGGTCGCAGTGTTATGTCGACGCCAGCTAGAGCGCTGCATGGGCTGGATCAGCTCGCGGATCGGATCAGATCGGATCGGATCGGATCGGATCGGCTTGCGGATCAGATCAGAATTTTACACCGAAACATTGGTTAGGACCCGACCAGGTCTTAAAATATGCCAGCTCACGCGGAGTAAATGGATTGAAAGCCAATACAATGGAAATTATCGCTAAGTAGTCCCTCAAATGTTCAATGAAGACATCAACTCAAAAACAATCTTCAACCCACGGTTTATCCACGGCAAATCGACCGTGACAGGTGTACTGCAGCACAGCATGATTCAGATTTGACGAGGTCAGCTATACCAGGTAATTTCACCGCCAAAATACGATTATGAAATATTTATAGCCGTATGGGGTGGCGATAACGAACCAAGAGCTCATGGACATACGCAATGACGTCACCAACCCTATGTTTTAATTTGCGCTAGCGAATGAACAGTTTGCAGCGTGAAAGGTTTGGATAATGTGCATTGGAAACCCTAGTATTTCTTTTCTCTGAGACATTTCTGACACATGGATCAATGCAATATTCAAGGCTACCTATGCTCATACAGTGACCTAGTTTGACCTTCGACTTTATTTTCTGGAGTGATGGTGTCTTAGAGTTTCTTTAAACTGACCCGCAATCGAGGACCGTATTGCCGTTTAGCCTTAAAACGAAATCAACGGGGCCTCTCACAGATCGGTCACAAATCGATTTTGAACATTGGCGGATCATGCGTAGCGGCGCGCCAGCAGCCGACCGGCCAGTATGGGATAAACGGGCGATCGGTTCACGGCATTGGCAACTGTGATCGTGACATTAAACCCAACGGGATTCTGGAGCAGGTTATAAATGAAGACCGCACTCTTATCGACATCGCCACGTAGATAGAGAGCCAAATATGTTTTCAGCGTCATGGTGTTTAGCCATCATCATGTCAAAAGTAATTGCGTATAGGGATTTATGCAATGTTATGTCACTGATCATTTGCTCATGTCAGTTGATGTCAAAACGAAAAAGTAGACAAGCGTGTTCGTATTCTTGGTTGTGTTCATCACCGCAGGTTTTGTGACCAGTAAGTCGTACAATTCATGTTCCGCACCGCGTTTATCCCTTATGGGATGACGTGGGATGCTTGAGCAGCCCTGGTCATTGATTTAAGTGCAACCGGGATGCATTTTCCCACGGTTGATGGTAATTGTATCAGTGTGCTTGCTTCCTTAAGTGCTCGTACGTTTTTTAAACATATTATAAACATTGCTCTGTTTGCACATTAGATGATAGAAATTAGTATGACGGCTAACCGCGTTGGACTTCTAGGAATCCGCTGACAGGCACCGTCTGGGTATGGCCTGATTTGGTCAAGAACCCTGCAAAGTATATATATATATATATATATATATATATATATATATATATATATATATATATATATATATAGATTGTGTATACGTGCATGCATATATATGTATATATATATATATATATATATATATATACATCTATTCAAAACAAAAGATCGCCTGTTGCCTTGCTCATAGCTAACCAGTTTGGCTCGGCTACGTCGCACGGTAGAAAGCTGTTCTGGAAAAAAACTCTCGGAATAGGGTCAAATTGACCCATATCCGTGCGCGTTTCAAGAAGCGGAGGTATGCCTGAGGCTGAACCCCCTCTCAAATAGACACTGGTCGTCCATGCACAGACTCTATGGTCGTGCCTTTATTTCCAAACTTATACATATTTTCAACATAAAACATATACATTTGCGCTGTCAACGATGCCGCTCACCTTTATACGAGGATATTCCCGTGTATCATCAGAGACGCTATGGACTCAGATACACATATACTTCAACGATTTTCATAAATCGATACATTACTAATTCAACATGGTGTAAGCGGTTCTGGAATGTCTAATAATTAGTACTCACGTGCCCTGAATCACATTAGCAGAACCCGGGAATGATAACTAACGACTCTTGGATCTGATTTTAGTTGTGCATCATGGGGTAAACACTGCCTCGTTTTATGAAACATGGCGGGAAGTAGCTTATTAGTCAATCAAGTTCATTAAACACATGGAAATGATAAAAATGATGCTAAACGAGACTACATCAGCCGTGTTACGGCACCTTATCGCGCTTGAAAACAGGGCGATGTCACATTGCCTCTCAGTTTGTCCCTCAGACTCTGCGCTACCCTCTGAAAAAGTCTGTCATAGTCTCACCAGTGAAAAAGCGATCTCCCTAATGCGGTCCTTTACGCTTTATCTGAACCAAATGGTGACCCGTGCCCTTGAGATCAAGAGCGATACCTACATCGAACCACGCTGACGAAAAAAAAACCCTGTTTCAATGTTAGACGCAACCACAACTACATCAGAGTCAGGGTCCACAGTGGCTGCCGAAAACGAAAAGCGGCGGCGTAGCGGGAGCAGGGCTGGTGGGTACAGCATCTCGGTCACCCCTCGAACCAGCAATCGCGTGCAGCATCACATTCGCCAAGTGACGGCAGTTGCCCACCTCGCACCAATGGCGCCACATCACACGCGACGCGCTGTTGGAGGCTGACCCGTGCTATTATCACACGCGAACTGGATAGGCAGAGTGACGTTTGCTTCACTTCACCACATGGCCAATCGCTCTCCGCTCTCGTAAAAGTCTGCCGCGCGAGAGTGGTCTTAATATCTCACGTGCTGCCCCCTCCCGAAGCGTATATCCTGAACGGCCCTTGGCACCAGCTGTGACCACAAAACACGCAGTGACCTCATGCAGTCACCAAGATTTCCCCGCCGCGAACACAATCATCTCCAAATATTCTGCAACCTTGTTTTTGAACATCAACACTTCCTAAATAATCTACGTCGAAGAAGTTGTACAGTTAGCCCGAACAGAGAAGTGAGTTATATGCTAAACATCCTGACTGCTTCATTGGATAAAGCAGCCAGCGAAACAGAAACTGAAGTCGACCGATCTTTCGACCTCATATCACGCGGACTCTAGAAAAGTGGTAGGACTGCCTCAGCCTCCCAGAATCGCCCAACTGGAAAGGCAGGTGTTCCTGCAGCAAGATGTAATACATACCGTGGTCTGTCTAGTAGGCTGGCATTATATTGTTCTATATTATAGATTGGCAAACCAAAAATTCAGTGTGTCGGTGATGTGAGTAACAAATAGGAAACTTTTACATTTTCATCAGCCATTCCACTTAACACCAGAGACACTTCACTACCTATCAATGAAAACATAACTGTTTCATGAGTAATATATAAATTTTGTACACTGTTCGACCTACTGCAACCGAAGTTAATATCCTATTTCGGCTAGCAAAGCAATTCAGCCATAAAATCTACAAACGTGTACCTTTGTCACCCTTTGGAACCCTCAACAATGCACAGGACTGGCTTAAACATTATTCGGATAATTAGCAGTGATACGACAGGACAATGGCGCTTGGCCATCACATGCCATATTCTCCTCGTCTTCGCCATTGATTGATCTGCTTCGTGAGGCATACCTTAAACGCCTCCGATAAAACCAATGGTATTTTCTTCTGTTACAAACAGTACAATTCACTTCGATGGCTTGATTTGAAAACTATCGTTAGTGACTTAAACAAAACTCCGCTGGGCTCTAGAAGCGTTGTCACTCGCAACCCAGAAATAATGATGTACCTAAAACGCAGGAATTATGAAGGCTAGTGCAATAGACATAAATAAATGGGATGTCATAGTTCAATGACTTCATTGAAAACGTTTCAGGAGCAGGAGGAACTGACAAGAGGGAGGGGGCGTGAAAGTCATCCATGCAAGAATAATGTCAATAGCACGCGTGAGAAGATAGGCTAACAACTGACTACGCAACAGGCTCTTACAAAGTACCAAAACTACTTAACCGCAATCACAACATAAATCACGAACACAGCAATGTTAATGAATTTCAAAAATACATCTCGAAATAATGGTCGTGGTCTAGTAGTATACGTCCGTTGAAACAATTACACCATAAACTTTGCATGCAATCCCGGCTCTTGGCATAAACTTCGCCTGTCTTTAAAAGTCAAGCATTTAGCGATTAGAACATTAAAAAATTTATAATATCAAGGCTACAGTTGTCCAACATCTAGAGAAAAACTGAATGAATCGGCCTGATGGTCCTTCAACACCCATGAGACACTCCTTGAGATCCAGGCACACATTCTTCCAAGCACATATCGCGATGTAGGCTACACGCAGACACATGGAACTGTGAGAACAGTCACATAGGTGTCGAGCAGCATATGCAAAGCACACTCTTGGTCACCGTTCTGATTGGAAAGGCCGTGGAAAATAACTGACATTTACATCACGCAATGCAGAGGAAAGGTCCGATCACAACGCTGGGACGTGCGGCGGGGGCTGAAGATATGCAGCTCCGGGAAATACCGACGCCGCGACTTGGAAGGAGCACGAAGAGGGCGCCACTCGCTCCCCGACACTGCGATTTCAAGTGGTGTGGCTCCTCATGGGAGAGAAAACAGTGTCACTGGGCACGACACTCCGTCCCACCAAGAACGCCGGAGTCAGTGATTCAGATGGTGTTAGCCTCGCCAAGGGAGCCAAAAATGTCGGCCGGTTCACCCAACGCTGCCGCCATTTCAGATGACGTCCGTTCTGATGAGGGAGATGGAGGGGCTGGAGCCGCACAGGGCTCCCACCTTGTCCGCCACAGTCAGCACTGACTCGCGGAGCAGGGGCGCCTTGGGCGGCGCAGGGGCCGGCGCGGGGGCCGGGGCTGCGGCGGGGGCCGGGGCTCGCGGCGGCGCCAGCAGCGACAGCGGAGTGCGATGTTCGTGCAGCTGTCGGGTCAGAGCAGGGACCAGGTCAGCAGCTGGCTGGTGCAGCTGCGAGCAGGAACATCGCGCCGGACGGTGTCACCGGCTTTCATACCATACTCTGCTCTATTGAACAGCTGAAGCGGGACAGCTGAGGACAGCGGATGCGACGTGATTTGTGGAAGAGCGCACTGGTAATAAACAGACTTCAGTACGTTAGACTGTTAACCGTCACGCTCGCTATAACCGCTGGAAAAAAAGTTCAGCGTCAGCCATCTGAGCGCAATCTCAAGCACTTCGTAAAACTCGCGTGAGAAATAAATAACCGCTACACAATGCAAACCTTGTTGATCTTCCAGACACAGTCACACCATCAACGACAAAGACGAAAAACACGTTTCAGGTAACCCGAGGAGGTACAATTTCAAATCCAACGACCTCACAATCCACAGACTAAGAGGCTGCAGCCTTTTTCATCAAGCAACCAAGGTTGCTTGATAATGTCACCCTGTGTACCGCTTTAGATGCGTGGAGATGATACACGATTAGAGCAATACTCCGAATAAGGTGAGCATTAGGCCACTCGTTTTTTTTGATGTAATCGTCGTAAGCATGGGTGACAATGACAATGCTCTGACTAAAAAGATACACATAGCTTCTAACTGTATCCTTGTCACACCGCTTTCGCGAACAGCTGCATGCAGACGGAAATGTCGTGAAATGTAGGGCTTAATTTTTAATACGTATTCTGCCGTCTTTTGTTTGCGATCGATACACTTCTCAATAAATCATTTAGATTGAATAATCCTGATCAATGCTAATTAATCCTGGTCAATTTCAATTGATCCTGATTAAGAAGCAGAAGTTGTCTCTGATGGACATTTTGTGTAGGCAGCATACAAACAACACGATGGGAATCGCGTATGTCTACAGCAAATGCGGCTATCGTCGTTTTCCAAAGTACGAAAGGCATGCATTGGTACGGATGGCAGCCTTGTACCGGCACTTATTTATGCCTCTATGTGTATTATTTCCCATTGTCAATTTTAGGTCGTTGAATTATTGGCTCCTGGCCTAGGTCATGAGTTCATCACGATACCGTGGGAAAGTAATGCGTACGAGAATTCCATTTCATTTTTAGTTACTTGTAAACAAAAGTCATGCGTATTACGCGGCTGCCGGGTTGGTTCATGGTGGGTTGAGTTTCTGTTCATAATTTCGGACGCAAGAAAAACAAATAAGCTAAAGAAAAGAAACATAAAAGTGTGAGCATTTCGGACGATGCAGATCGCGGCGGAATATCCAGGCTACTTTGCTCCCTGCGAGACTATCCGATACATGTCAGAGCTAGCAAGCGCTGCATCGCACCCATGCACGTCCCACAGCGTGTGGTCAGGAGCCGGACCTTGACGTCCAGTTGTCAATGTCTCAACTGCTTACAGAGTTGCTATGCATGCTTTAAAAGTGCCTCGATTCTGCAAAGAGCCGTCAACCCTAGACCATTCGTCATCCGCCACGAGAAAAATTGCATGAGCTGTCATATTTATTGAACTCAGGGAGTAAAATGCATGCTGCTGCTCCTGACGCGCTCCGGAACCACATCAAGGCTGTAGGCAGCCGGGCTGTAAAACATATCGGAAAGAAAAAACTAAGCGGACTATTTTTTTACCTGCAACATTTTTACCTTAGGCATGACGGCGTTAAGTTAACTGTTCTAATGCTTGACATAAAAACTTAAGCGACTGAAGATGTTAAATACAAGTGGCCTGCATGTAGAAGAATTTCTGGAGCGGGCATGCTCGAGAAGACAGCGGAAGTTTACTTTTAGTTTCTTTTAGTTCAGAAGCTTACGTTTGCTTTACGCGTAAAGAAACTTCAGTAATTGAAGATGTTTAATGCAAGTGGCCTGTATGCATGCGTATTGCTGGAGCGAGCATGTTCGAGAAGGCAGATGAAATTTACTTTTAGGTTACTTTATGTTTAGAAGCTTATCTTTACTTTACCAACACTTGTTTGAAGTGTTTGTTAGAGAAGGATTGCATTCGACCGATGCAGTATCACGCGACACCAGGCGTGTTCCATGCAATTACAGACGGAACTACAACGAACGTTTTGCCGGTAACAAAGTACACCGGCTCGCAGGTCACACATGCCCACCTCGATGACGTCATCGCCGTGATCCCTGCGAGCGGTCCCTAGCCAGTTGGCGGGCTCCTCGCTGGGCGAGAGCAGCGCCCGAAGAGAGCTGCTGTCCGCCCCAAGCACCTCCGACACGCCGCAGTGGCGGGCAAACGGCTTCTTGGTCAGCTTGGCGATCAGGCTCTGCTTCGTGGCGCTGGTCTTGTACACCTGACGCGGCAGAGCGACGCAAGGATACGGGCGCCGGTCAGTGAGGTCACAGGTCACGGATCGGGATTAGGGGAGGGGGAGGTCCGCCACAGACCGACCATCTGACCTATGACCTGTAGACTGCTGATACTGGTGGACCACCGCTGGTGATATGACGTTATTCACACCTACGCTAGATGTAGGCCAATGACGGGGCAGCCAAATGGCGATCCAGGATCAGTTTACAGTCTGTCACGTGTCGAAGAGTACAGTCGTGCGTTGACGGTCAGTCCACGGTCAGGTAAAAGGGTCGCGCTAGCTTGGCTTCCGCGGGCAAAGGTCAGCACCAGAAGCACTCTATTGCGCTTCTCTCAGGCCCCGCCTACCATACGGGGTGATCACCGCAGGGCAGACACACATCTGGCAGACATGGATTAGCTCTCAAGCTGTACAGCTAGGTACAGTATTTCATTGATATTGGCGTGTCTTTGGGCAATCTCGAATCAACTCCGGGATTTTACAATCCATGCCAGCAGATAAATGGACGACTTATATGTCATGCGGACACAGACTGTGGAATCCAACAACGCTGAATTCCACACAAATGCACACCAGTCACAACTCCACCGCACAAACAGGTAACAACATCCTCAGATGTCCCATGAAATGTATCCTTGACTGCTTTGGCAAAGAGACAATCGGGAGAAGTCATAGATAGTCCGGGAGTTCATTATGCGTCTTCTGTGCGCGAATAGAAAGCGCCGTCTTCCCATATCAGTATCGGGTATAATTTAGCGATTTCTTAGCGATAAGTCGCATGCCGGCAACCGCACGGCTATTCAAACAGCAGCAACAGCCGAATCACAGGCCAGGTGATCGCGGGCAGCGTATCGATGCTGCCGGCCACGGGTGCTGCGGCTGCCACGCCGCCGCGGCTGCTAAGCACCTGGTGGGCGTTATCGAAGAGGTTGAAGCTCCAGCTACGCTCACGGCACAGGCTGCCAGCGTCGCCGTTCATGACCTTCTCCCGCCACTTGGAGTCGGCGTCGCGCCCGTGGCGGCACGTGGTGCAAGGCACGTGCCGCGCCGGCTCCAGCTTGCACGTGGGCGAGGGTGGCACGAGCGCCGGCGATGGCGGAAGTCGCACCAGACAGCCCGACATGGGGTTCTCTGCGAGACCGGGACCTTACAGTGTAGTAGCTATCACTGTGTTGCAATTTTAGAGCAACGCCAAAAACAATGTGACGTTATGTTCTACTTATTGTGCTTTGAAGACAAATAGGAGAAATGAGACACTCAACATGAAGTTAATGAACAACAACTAAAAACTGTTTCGAAAATGTGCATAGTGCAAAAAGGTGTTCGCCCGGAAACGAACAGAGACTCAACATTAGGAATGTGTAACAGATAGTATATGGCACCGGACTGTGAAAAAAACACCTCTGGAAGGCTAAAATAATTCACTCTGAACAACTTTAGCTCATACGGTATATATATATATATATATATATATATATATATATATATATATATATATATATATATATATATATTGCTCCGAAAGCAAGAGTGGGTAGGAACAAAATATAAGCCAAGGGCCTCTTGTCTGTCTCATCCTCATCATGGGCTACCGTTTGAGAACCAAACTGACAGCACGAGTAGCAGCTTCCTTGAGCTCCTAACCCTCGCGCCTTCCATCCACACCCGGGCCAACTCACCAAGCTCGTTGGATGGGGCGGGTCGAAGGTCACTGCCCTCGGCGGCGGGGTCAGCCGAGGTCACGAGTGTCCGGTGCGGCCGACCGACTCCCTGTTCCTCATCAATCAGCCAGTAGGTCTGCATCTGACCTTTGCCCTAGTGTGCGCGCAGGGAGAGAACCCCATGAGTCTGACGGCTTCTACGTCATGACCACGCATGTCGTGCTTTGTCTCAGCAAAGACGAATATAAACTGTGGCAATGGCCTGCACCCTGTAACTTAATGTACAAATGTGTCACGATAACTTTGGTCGGAAGCTGAACGGCGCAGTTCCATTAGAGGCCGCGACGAGTTCGATAAATATTAAAACTGATCTCCATATAATGTTAATGGTTATGTCGTTCTTAACCACTCTACGTGTCCACCAATAATTAATATACAATAAAACGTCTGCGTCGGAGAATTTTACTCCAGCAATCCCGGTACACGCTATGTCTCTGGCCAGATCCCTGGCTAATAATCATTACATTGTTGACTGCCTGATGCAGCGTCTAAGCTGATACAATAGGTGAGCTCATTAGCACCAGAGATTCTTACGGCGGTCGTATGGCCGCCACCGACAAAAAGTTTCACCCAGCCTGGGTCTCGATCCCGCATTACCCGCCCAGAAGCCCACCCACCGACCTTGACGCTGATCTCGCCACGATACTCGAGCACGTAGCCGCCGAGCTTCTGCAGCATGGCGGCGTGCGAGGCCGAGACATGGATCTGCAGGGCCTCGGACGTGCTCTCCATGCGGGAGCACGTGTTGACCGTGTCACCGAACAGGCAGTAGCGAGGCATCTTGAGCCCGACGACCCCAGCCACCACCGGACCTGCGGCAGACACCGCCGGCCGGGTCAGCTGCGGCAGACACCGCCGGCCGGGTCAGCTGCGGCAGACACCGCCGGCCGGGTCAGCTGTGGCAGACACCGCCGGCCGGGTCAGCTGTGGCAGACACCGCCGGCCGGGTCAGCTGCGGCAGACACCGCCGGCAGGGTCAGCTGCGGCAGACACCGCATCCGGGTCAGCTGCGACAGACACCGCCGGCCGGGTCAGCTGCGGCAGACACCGCCGGCCGGGTCAGCTGCGGCAGACACCGCCGGCCGGGTCAGCTGCGACAGACACCGCCGGCCGGGTCAGCTGCGACAGACACCGCCGGCCGGGTCAGCTGCGGCAGGCGCTGCCGTCCGCGTCAGCTGCGACAGACACCGCCGGCCGGGTCAGCTGCGACAGACACCGCCGGCCGGGTCAGCTGCGGCAGACACCGCCGGCCGGGTCAGCTGCGGCAGACACCGCCGGCCGGGTCAGCTGCGACAGACACCGCATCCGGGTCAGCTGCGACAGACACCGCCGGCCGGGTCAGCTGCGACAGACACCGCCGGCCGGGTCAGCTGCGACAGACACCATCGGCCGCGTCAGCTGCGACAGACGCCGCTGTATGGGTCAGCTGCAATACGTCAGCTGCGACAGACGCCGCCATCCGCGTCAGCTGCGACAGACACCACTGTCCGCGTCAGCTGCGACAGACACCGCTGTTCACGTCAGCTGCGACAGACACCATCGTCCGCGCCACCGTCCGCGCCAGCTGCGACAGGCACCACCGGCCGCGTCAACTGCGACAGACGCCGCCGTCCTGGCCACCCGACCAGCGCTCAGCGCTCATTGTTGAGCTCCCTAGCGAGGGCTCAGTGCTGCTTACACAGTAGCCCAGTGCGGGGCTCAGTGCTGGTTCGCAGCAGCCCAGTGCAGGGCTCAGTGCTAGGGCATGGTTAATTCATACAGATGTAAGTTTAGACGCGTACAAAGGCAGATCAGAATGGAGGAGGTAAGTACGTTGCAGTAGGGGCATGGCCGCTGACCAAGAGTTCGTCAAACAATAAGAAGACAGACCCATATGTTCTATAATGGATAAACATGGGCGTTTTCTGCTGATCATGACTGTGTGGTATCGGTGGCAACAAAACAGGCCTAACACCGTTTTTCGTCGTTTTTTTCTGTTGGGCGACATAGCATACTGCCAGCACCTACCACCTTCCGTGTCATGCCATCTGTGCGAACTCACTTATGCTGTATACTGTTGTCAGTGCCTGCCTGTTTTTTTGTAACCCGTTACCGGTGTGTGCATCCATGCTCAGCGCCCATGTCGGAGCTCCTTACCGGTGTGTAATCCCATGCTCAGCTGTGTTTCGGAGCCCCTTACCGTTGTGTAATCCCATGCTCAGCTGTGTTTCGGAGCCCCTTACCGGTGTGTAATCCCATGCTCAGCTGTGTTTCGGAGCCCCTTACCGTTGTGTAATCCCATGCTCAGCTGTGTTTCGGAGCCCCTTACGGTGTGTAATCCAATGCTCAGCTGTGGTTTCTGAGCCCCTTACCGTTGTGTAATCCCATGCCTCAGCTGTGTTTCGGAGCCCCTTACCGGTGTGTATCCCATGCTCAGCTGTGTTTCGGAGCCCCTTACCGTTGTGTAATCCCATGCTCAGCTGTGTTTCGGAGCCCCTTACCGGTGTGTAATCCCATGCTCAGCTGTGTTTCGGAGCTCCTTACCGTTGTGTAATCCCATGCTCAGCTGTGTTTCGGAGCCCCTTACCGGTGTGTGAATTTCCATACTTAGTTGTGTGTCGGAGCCCCTTAACAGCGTGTGAATTCGTATACCCTGCTGTGTATCGCACCCCCCTATCGGTGTGAATTCCCATGCTGTGTGTTGGAACCCCTTACCGGTGTATATTTCCACGCTCAGCTGTGTGTCGGAGCAACTTAATAGTACGTATTTCCACGCTCAGCTGTGTGTCGGAGCAACTTAATGGTATGTATTTCCATGCCCAGCAGTGTGTCGGAACCCTCGAACGGTTTACATTTCCATGCTTAACAGTGTGTCGCAGCCCCTTACCGCTATGCGAATTTACATGTTCAGCTGTGTGCCGGAGCCCCTTAGCGGTGTGTGAATTTCCATACTCAGCTGTGTATCAGAGTCCCTTAACGGTATACATTTACATGTTCAGCTGTGTGTCAGAGACTCTTACCGGTATGTGAGTTTCCACGCCCAGCCATGTGTTAGGACCCTTACCGGTGTGTATTCCCATGCGGACTTTGAGCAGCTCGCCTGGCCGGTGCAGGATCTCAAAGCGTCTGATCCGTCGGAGCAGGTGCAGCGCCATGGAGGCGATCTCAGGCGCGTGCTTGTCACCGTTCCGGACTGGCAGCCCTGCCAGGTCAGGCCAGGTCTGGTTAGGTCAGGTCACGCCACGTCACGTCACGTCGGCTAAATCAGGTACCGTCGTGTATATCAAGTGGAGTTGATCGTATCAGAGAGGGCTACTGGCAACTCTGAGGGGCAGGTCAGGTCAGGTCGGTCGAGTTACTGGCAACCCTGACAACAGGTTCAGGTCAGTTCTACCTGGTCAAGGTTGGGCCACGAACGAGTAGGTCAGCATAGAAGGGGCACAGTCTGTCACTGGACGTAAATGACAACTGTGTCAGACAAGGTCAAGTGACGTCAGATTTACCTGTCAGGCACTTTTCTGCCAGTCGGCGCGTGCAAGGTCAGATCGCGCCATGCCAAGTTGAGCCTGGTTGCAGCAGCCCTGACACACTACTAGGTCATATAGGTCTTTCTCCATCAATCTGGTAAATTCCACACATTGTCGATGACAATGACCTGTGATTCTGTCCATGGCAGGGAGAATCGACGACATTGATCTGTGATACTGTCCATGAAAGATAGTGTCAGGCCATGCCAAGTAAGATCCTATCAAGTCGCTCCGCTCGCAATCCTGAGAGACTAAGTCAGGTCGCGAAAGGTCACGCTGGGCACGTGACGGACCAGGTCAGGCCAGGGACGTGACAGAGTTGGTAGGGCTGGGCACGTGACGGGCCAGGCTCTTATGTCAGGTAACGCCCAGCCTGTTAATTCATGACGCACGATCTCGTTAGGTCAGATTCAATTTACGATATAGAATGCGTGCCTATGACGATGTTTAGAGATATGCTTGGGTACATCTGATCAACTTTGTCTGGTCAGGCAGGGCAGAGGAATTGCTGATGATGTATACACATGTGTGATATGTGATATGTGATCTTTAGGTGTCCTGGGAGTTTGGGCCGTGTTTAATCAGATCTTGTTAGGCTACGTCTTTCATTTTGGAGGTCAAGTTGGAGGTCGGTTGAGACGGTCAGGCATTTTGGAGGTCGGTTGAGACGTTTGGTCAACTAAAGTTAAAAAACTTCGGAAATATAAAATTGCTGAAACCCCTGCCGTGTTCACAGAAAACCGTTCAGATTCGCTGTGCAGCAGCGGGCACAGATGAACAAGTACACAGGTAACTAGGTTTTGGTCTGACATGTTTGAGGGACATGACATCATTTATACATGCCAGCTGCTTGTCAGTCCGTGCCGTCAGCACTAGTCACCGACAGATGTTCAGTTTTTGGAGGCACTTATTCTCACCTGAGACGGCGACGTAAGCGTCGCCAATCGTCTCCACTTTGTAGACATCATAGTTCCCGATAATCGAGTCAAAGCAAGTGTATAGTTCGTTGAGCAAATCCACCACCTGCCGAGGAAGGCACATCATTACTTGACATTTTAGTGGTTCGTGACAAGTAATAAGCGAAAGGCATCCAGCAGATAACAATTTGTTTTGAAAGACACGGTCTGGATCGTCCGTCCGTAGCCCGAGAGTGAAAACATCATAATCTAAAGAGAAGCGGGGCAGGCAATTAGCTGATACCAGAATACCAACAACTGTGCGTTAAACATCTACGAATCAGTTCTAACATCAGCGAAAACCAACGCGGAAGGCCACTTCATGTTATGATGTCTCTGTGCCGCCCAGACACTGGTGACAGTATGTAACATGGGTCTGACGCCCAGGGACTAGACTTAAGCCAGCTGCCGCCTGCTGTAGCACCTGCAGCGGCGTGGAGGTGGCGCTGAGTGCGGTGAAGCCGACGATGTCGCTGAAGCACAGCGTAACACTGTCAAAGTGTTCGGGCAGCACCGGCTCTCCACGCTTGAGGGCCTCAGCCACTGTCCTGGTGAAGAGCATGTGGGTTAGACTGCAGCTACACTTACGGGATTCGATAATATTTTCCCCTGACGATAACCCACGCTAAGCTTGTTGTAATGGTGACGCAAACACATTTGGTATTTCACGGAATCAAATATCAACATTAAAGCGGCCCTCTCACACATTTATATATGCATTTCAAATTTACTTTGCTAATACTGCTAGCAGAAAACATCTACAAGATGAGTAAATTTCGTCAACGAATACTTTTGTCAGACTTCATCCCATCAAAAGAATGCTAGTAAATCTTAACGTAAAACAGAGTAACATGTAAGTCTCCATCTCCGTTTAAGCTGTAAAATGCAGAGATACATCTGACGGTAAACGGGCTTCACTGATTTGCCTCGTGCATTTATTAAACGTTTCTTCTGAACAACGTTTTTCCGCACGGCGGCGGTGAAAGGCACCCAGCTTAGGTATTGTAGGAACAATTCATGATTGCAGATTGCACAGTGCACCGTAAGTTCACAAGACGTCCGCCTGTAATCTTGTCGTGAGGATAGACCATCCACCCAGCGAAGCATCACCTTCACGCCGGCTGTGGGCTCACTAGCAAACTTGATGCGAACATGAACGCAAACACCATGCTTAGGCCATTGACATGGTCCTAGATGATACATAAAAACAACAACATTGACCAAACAAATCGATCACATTTTCTGTGCCAGAGAAAATTTCGGGAATGTATGGAGGCACACCAACTACTCAATAACATGTGTTTAATATGTTGGTAGCATCCGAAAACATGGTGTACACGCATCACATCCAAAGCGGCGGCAGCGTTAGGCCAGAAGTCCCACGGGGAGCATAAATAATCTGTCGGCTTCGGGCCGAGGAATCACGGGGCGGACCTGGGGAGCATGCGGTACAGCAGCTCCTCCGTCTTCTTCTTCTCCTCCATCAGCTGGTGGGTGCGCTCCTGCACCAGACCCTCCAGGTTGTACGAGTACTTCTCCATCAGTTCCAGCATGTTGTCAAAGATGTTGGGCCTCCTGCCGGCATCAGCATGGAGCCTCTGGCGAGAGAGCCTAGAGACTGGCAGCAGCTGGCCGGGTGATGATGACGCCCTGCTCTGTCACGTAGCGCCTATAGCTCAAATTTACAGCAGCTTCGTGCCTTACCACGCGGGCCTAAAACACATGATGTAAATGTTTGGCGCGAGAGCCATCCAAAACAAAGCAGGCAGGAGAGGCATCCGAAGCGACGTGTAGCAATCGTACAGCAGACTATGTGTTTCTATAGCTCTCTGGAGCGATGTCGCCGGCCCAGTTCCACGGACGCAGAATCTCGTTGACGAGTAAGGGGACTGTGAAGCAGGACTCGGGTCGTCCTATGGTCCCTACTTAAACAATCAGAACAGTTACAGAAGCTCCCCGGCCAAGATCGCCGTGTACACAGCAGACTGTGACTCCCTCCCATGAACTGTTCGTCAGTGCTTGTGAGGGATCGCCGTGTACACAGCAGGCTGTGACTCCCTCCCATGAACTGTTCGTCAGTGCTGGTGAGAGATCGCCGTGTACACAGCAGGCTGTGACTCCCTCCCATGAACTGTTCGTCAGTGCTTGTGAGGGATCGCCGTGTACACAGCAGACTGTGACTCCCTCCCATGAATTGTTCGTCAGTGCTGGTGAGGGATCGCCGTGTACACAGCAGACTGTGACTCCCTCCCATGAACTGTTCGTCAGTGCTGGTGAGGGATCGCCGTGTACACAGCAGGCTGTAACTCCCTCCCATGAACTGTTCGTCAGTGCTGGTGAGGGATCGCCGTGTACACAGCAGGCTGTGACTCCCTCCCATGAACTGTTCGTCAGTGCTGGTGAGGGATCGCCGTGTACACAGCAGGCTGTGACTCCCTCCCATGAACTGTTCGTCAATGCTTGTGAGGGATCGCCGTGTACACAGCAGACTGTGACTCCCTCCCATGAACTGTTCGTCAGTGCTGGTGAGGGATCGCCGTGTACACAGCAGACTGTGACTCCCTCCCATGAACTGTTCGTCAGTGCTGGTGAGGGATCGCCGTGTACACAGCAGACTGTGACTCCCTCCCATGAACTGTTCGTCAGTGCTGGTGAGGCATTGCATCACATGCTGCTCGACCCGCGACGTTTTCCAAGTCCGCGTCATAACGTCTGCCGAGATCAGGTCAAGCACCAATCGTATCCCAGGGAAGACTAAGGTCACACAAGACGCAGTACTTTCCACTCTGTCACTGTGGCCAATGACTGAGAACTCGGCACAAACTATTCCGCAGCCAAACTAGGTCGCACGTGGCCCGCTGCCACTTGCTGCCTCAGCTGTCGGCAGGGGTGCCAGCTGGGAATGACATCATTTACCATGTACACGCGCAGGGCTGTCTACCTGAATGACATAACAACGGATATATAGCTTTTCTTTTCATGTGGTGTCAACATTGCGCGCCAATTGAGCCGAGCAATTTTGTTAATTATTTCACTTCAGGCATGGTGCGGGCTAAAAATTATGGAACAGCAGTCTAGGGTTGCAGGATTCCCAGCCGGCAACTAGAAATAATATATTGCAATAAAACAAGTAATGAGCATACGCTTGACACAAGCGACAGCCCAGGTCGAGCTTGAAATCTGTATGCTGTGAGTTCTGTGAGCGTTGCTTGTAAAAACATAAAACAACGGCCAGGCAACTAATGTAAGTTATCAGCAAGAACTGGCCTCTCCTTAAAATGTACCACAACATAACTTCTGCTTCTAAAGAGAGAGAGAGAGAGAGAGAGAGAGAGAGAGAGAGAGAGAGAGAGAGAGAGAGAGAGAGAGAGAGAGAGAGAGAGAGAGAGAGAGAGAGAGAGAGGAGAGAGAGAGAGAGAGAGAGAGAGAGAGAGAGAGAGAGAGAGAGAGAGAGAGAGAGAGAGAGAGAGAGAGAGAGAGAGAGAGAGAGAGAGAGAGAGAGAGAGAGAGAGAGAGAGAGAGAGAGAGAGAGAGAGAGAGAGAGAGAGAGAGAGAGAGAGAGAGAGAGAGAGAGAGAGAGAGAGAGAGAGCCTCCTCACAGTCCAGCCTGCATCTCCTTCAAGCTGAGCCGGATCAAGCGGAAGTCTGGCCGCTCGTCGGCTGCCTCCCGCCAACACTCGTGCATGCAGCGCTGCACGTGGTCGGCACACTTGAGCCACTCTGTGTCGGGCCGGAGCACGCGGCCGCCGTACAGCTCCGGGTGCACCAGCCGTTCCTGGATCTCTGGAACGGACCGGGCATGGACAATGACGGCGAGCACGACGAGCTTACCGGCGTTAATTCGCGCTTCATCTGCGGCTGGGAGATAGCTTTGTTTGTTTCTGGAATGTCACAACCGCGCCTGGCTCGACACTCACTTGAGGCAAACGCCAGGCCCCCGGCGTGGCGACCATGTCGTTCGCCGTGTTTTGAGAGTCTGCTTGCCGAGAGAAACAGTGCTATCGTGGCGAGTCAAGCTGGTGAACATTACGGCGGTATAAGTTTCGGCCGGCGGCGCTCAGGTACCCGGGCCACGTCGGCTGGCTCTGCACAGCACCGATGGACTTCAAGGGGAGGGGCTGCCGCGTCGTAATGCGCGGACCCTGACATTCACGTGGGCGTCGTGTGACACATAATGTTCATTGCATGCGGCTGAAGGATGGCTCGGTGCTGTCATAGTCTAGTCGCAACTCGCGACGTTCGACGCACCGCGATGTGGTATCTGCGGGCGCACACGTCTTTAAATTATAAGCTGCCAGACTTAATGCACGACTGACATTAAGCATGCGTGGCAACTTCTCAGACAATGACTTCTAATCGATATTGGACCGCGCAAAAATGGAGCTTCGATGCGTCTTGTTCCATAGTTTCGGAAGCTCAAACGTTCGGCTGAAGCGTTCACGACCTGGTGATGGCGCAACTTTGCATCAAATTAAACACCTGAACTGCTTAAACGGATGGAATAAAACATTGATGTGAACGGGAGGGTCTGTTCCGGGAGCACCCTGAAAATCTGAAGCAAAAAAAAAGAAAAGGAAAGAAAACGCCGAGGACCTGTCCCGTTCCAACGATCCCGTTGCCTAACCTTCCAGTAACCTTCTAGCCACCCCCTTCCCTCCCCATTCCTAAGCACCATCTCCTGCTCCGCTTCACAGCACCCTGTCTGACCGCAAAATGTCCGAGTAAGCCAGTGCCAATCTTTTCCACTGCCTATTCCGGGCTGATTCAATGACTGTGTTGTGCTTCATCGGCCCGTCACCTCGCTTTCCTCCAGCAACGGCGCACCCTGCACCGGCCAAGTTACCTTTGAGTGACAGCGTGGTGTCGCCCCAGGGTCCCTTGCGACCAATGATCTCGTACAAGATGATGCCGAAGCTGTAGACGTCGCCCTTCTGCGTGCCCCGTGGCGGGTGAGCAGGATTCCTTAGTAGCTCCGGCGCCTTCCACAGCAGCGCGCGCTGATTGGTGGTTTTGTTGTCATCAGAGCTGGCTGGGGACGATCCAAGACAGCTGGTAAACATGCCGGGGAGTGATGTAAGCTTTGGAGCGGGCTGGGGACGACACAGAGCACTGGTCCACAGGCTGGAAAGAGATGCATGATTCAGAGCTGGCTGGGGACGCCCACAGGTTGCTGAGGGCGGTCAGCTTCCGAGTTTGCTACGAATTCCAAACCAGTGGGGTAAAATGTGGTTAGAAAGGCGCTAGGGAGCACATGTTGCAAGGGCGTGGGTTCCGGGCGCCATGGGTGGCGGCCCTGCCTTGTTCCCGACAAAACATGCCCTTCGCCACTCTGAAAACGATTAATCATCATTTATCATTAAATATATGTTTATGAAAACTCGGGGTATTCCCAAATATTCAGGGTTTTTCAGTTATCAATACCCATGCATCCAGACAGGGTATGCATTGTGATAATGTGCCAAAATCGGGACTTGGCGAGATATTTTGGCGGTGCGCAGCAGGGTTTTTCAGGAATTTTGTACATTTCAAATGGTTTTATGGTAAGACGCATCACTTATGCTTAGATTTACATCACGTCATTCAGGCTGAAAACCACATCGAGTCTTACCATAAGGTTGACGTTAACGCAAACCATAATAATATCGAAGCGGCTCACTTCAGTCAGCATCGTCACTCAAATGAATGTAATCAGGTTTTACAGTGCACCCATTTTGTGACATACACACATACAGACCAAAAATAAGAAGTTATGAAGTATCATGGTCATGATGAGATCGTTTTTAAGGGAGCTCGATGCTGTTTGCCGCACACCAAGCACTCTTTCGGGCGTCGAAAATGCGATAGTTGGCTTCGATGCTACCTACCCGGTTACACCGCACCTCCACTATCCCCCGCCCCCTTTCCTACACACGAGGAGCCAGGGATCTTACTTTCCTGAGCAGGAGAATGTAGCGAGATGTCAACAAGGGACCTTAGCTTCCTACGCTATGAAAACGAAAATTAAATATCGCTAACCTTGGGCGAGATCGTAGGTTGGCGAAAGTTCAGAACATACCCGGGCACACCCACTTCAAGATCAGATGTCAAGGTCATATTCCAAAAAGCAATGAGGGACAGCGCATACGGCACTGTCCTGAATTAAAACACTCAGGAACATGGCAACACACGCTACGGGTAGTCGAATAAGCATAACGTTGCTGGATGATCATGTAATATTTCGCCCAGGGGACCATGGACACCCCTTTAAGCATCCTATGCCATAGCCATACCCATGGTATACCGTGGGCATGGGAATCGATTGCCTCCAGAGGCTTGAAAGGGCCTCTGTGTTTCCAGCACCCAACAAGCATATTGAGCAAAAGACTTCTCCTAGCCGGAGAATAAAGACTAAGGAGCCAACCCGCCTTTTCCACAAAAGCATCAGGTGACCCAATCTTTCCATCAGCGCATCGGACCATTCCTCTTTGTGCATCACTAAGCCCGTTTTAACCTTCTATGTGGCGTGTACCACGACCCGACCTTGGCTTTCAGCCTCCTCATGACATGACTGGACCTGGCCGTGTGCGTGTGTGCACGCGGGGTCACAGGCTGACCTTTGAGCTCGTGCAGGCCGTGGCCGGTGATCTGCAGCACCCAGCGAGAGTCGACCAGGCATTTGGAGGAGCGCAGACTGCCGTGCGACACCACCTCACTGTCATGCAGGTAAATCATGCCCTGTGACAAGAGCAGCAGATCACCGCCGTCAGTAAATGAACGGCACATGGCTTCATTGCTCACTATCATCATCAAGCTAATTGTCCGAGAACGCTTCGGCCATAAGCGCTCGCGGGTCGAGGACAGTGGACGAGGGAATTGATCCGATGTCGGAAGTAGGGGAAGGACGGGGGGGGGGGGGGGCTCAAGGGTTGTCGCAATTCCATTGTTAATGCTGTCAAAGGTCGCCGTGTCACATTAGGGAATTGGGGCTCAAAGCTTAAACAAGTCCGGTTCCGTGCCCGTGGTAAGCCGTCGCGACGGTTTTTTTGCTAGGGGTGGGAGAGCCACACTGGTAGCAGTAAGCAGGGAAAAGTCTTCTCCCCGTCGTCACAGATTCTGTTGCCTCCGCCCCGCCACAAAACCTGCCTGCACCCCTGGCAGTAGGGTGGACTAGAGCTTTCGGACATGAAGTAAGCACCCCAGCAATTAAGCAAACACATAACGCAGATATCAGTCCAAAACATGGGTGTTCAAATGCATCTCGAAGTTGTGCACAACATCAATTGCTGTCCATGACACCCCAGCAAGTAGAGCAGTATGCCTTTATGTGAATGCAGTGATGGAGACGTAAATGTAAGCTAAAAGAACGTTGTGTTTTTACCGGCTTGCAAAGCTTAAAACAGAACAAAAGAGGCGAAATATGTCAAGCCCGTAACAGGTTCACAAACATATACTAAACTTCCACAGAAAATCGATCGTTGAATTCCACTCATACTCAGCTGTTACTATTGAACTTCCGTTTCATGACAATCAAGGATTCCAACTGTCAAAAATATTATGTCTGTCCCCGTTTACAACCCAGGTCTTGCGAGTAAGTTTGCACCGAAGCACTTTCACAAAAATCCAGCTCAAAAACGTTGCGAAGCGACTCCCGGAAAAGTGATCGATGGAAAACTGAAATAATGTCTCAAAAGCGTATCCACCAGAGCGTAATATTATCACACAGAAGTAGAAAGAGGTTTCCTCAACCAATGACATATGAGGCTAAAGCCAGATACCGCCACTTAGTGCGCGACCGCAGCGCTTTGGACTGCGTGGAATGACGTCACATTAAAGGGAATGTTCCACATTTGTATGTTGTTTTGAACTGAAATAGCCTTTTGGAAGATCGTTGGGTGCAGTCCACAGCCCTGTCTTTCCCAAACCCAAAAGACCCAGACCCAAAACCTTCAAAGGCCCAAACCCTTCTGGCTTCTGAGCTATACGCTCGCGGAGATGTGCAAAATATTTCGTGGAAACCCCAACCATTCACACCTTTACATATGGAACCATCATTTTAAGTCATGCATGCCCAGGGTAAGGCCCGCCAACTGCTCACCTTGAGCAGGTCGAAGATGAGCGAGGCCACGAACATGTTGTCGAGCACCACGTCGTGGTTGCTGAGAATGTCCTGCAGGCTGCCGCGCGCGCAATACGGCTCCAGCACACATACCTGGCCCGGGTCCACCGAGGCGCCCAGAAACGGCAGCAGGTTGTCGTGCCGCAGCTCTCGGATCTGCCAATACAGGGATGTGACCAGTTGGGTAGATCAGACAGCACATAAACGGCAGTAGGTTGTCGTGCCGTAGCTCTCGGATCTGGCAATACAGGTGTGGCCAGTTGGGTAGATCAGACAGCACAGAAACGGCAGTGGGTGGTCGTGCCGTAACTCCCGGATGTGGCGGCATGAAAGGAGGCCTGTAAGGTCGATATGGAAGCTTGGGGAATAAAAAATGCTATGATGTAGTGCCCAGATGTGGCTGCACTGTCAGATTGCTTGAATCGATCTGATAACCTCTGAACGGCAGCAGGACTTTATCTCGGGTCTGGCAGCACGACGGCAGTTGATTAGGTGGATTAGGCTCTCCAGAAACGGCAGCAGGTGGTCTTGAAGTCAAGTCTGGACCCGCCCGGTCCCACTGCGGACCTACAGGTAATACGCGACACATAACTTAAATTCACTCAGCCGGGGGTCTGGGACAACCGCGCACGGCCGTCATGCGACTGTCATTTACTGAGCTCGAGTCGTCTCCAAGGCACACCATAGAGCGTTTGACGCACGGACCCTGATCCAAAATGGCGCATGCGTTCCGGGGCGAAGTGGGCACAATCTATTAAGACATGTCGGACGGTGCAACGATCCCCGCAGCGAGGACACCGCGGTTGATCTTCCCCGCATAACAGGTATCGGTGAGTTGCGTATGTGTGTTCTATTCCCAGGCGGCATGGCGTCACTTCCTCCCACCTCACCTTACGACAGCTGGACGCCTATGGTCCCAACGGGGGATTTATCTCTCTCAGTTTATTGGCGGTATGCACACCCCAACCCGCTTGTCACTGCTTCAACATGAATGCAGATAACACTGCATATAGTTCGTTAGCAGGGACTGTCATAGTAGGGATGCCAGATGCGTGTATGACACGCCGCGCTGCGGCATCAGCTACTTCATTACCTGATATGCCAACGTGGCTTGGTATCCAGAAGAATACCACGTGCTTCCCGAATCGGGACAGAGTAGTAAGAAGAATTGAAATGTTCGGAACGATGGGATGTGATGAATCCAAAACCTGCAGTGCCATAAGGCTACTAAGAGAGCCCGATAAAACTAAGTGTTGGTCCTCACTGTCAACTTCTATAAAATAAAGTGCTTTAAGAATGGCTATTAGCTCGGATGTGAAGACCGATGCGTGACCAGGCCAAGCAAAAGACCGTGTGACAGGACCCTGCACAAAAGCCCATCCAACACCGGCATCCGCTTTCGAACCGTCCGTGTGGGTCTTCTTTATGATCCGGGAACGACGCGATCAGCTCCAAAGACCTCAGCCGAAACTCATCCGGGGATACCTGCCTCTTCTCGAAATGCAAAAGTGAGGCATCTACCGCTGGTGGGTAGAGCCTCCGTGGAAGGGTCTCGGGAATTTCCCAACGAATCACATGCCGTGTGCCAATGCCACACTCCTGCAAAAGTATGAACATCCTCACGCAGGAAGGTGCGATCTGATGTACTCTCCCAGCCAGACACATACGTATTATTCGGCGAGAAAAGACCCACTTGTATGTTGGGTGATCGGGGAACTGTGCCAATGTACAGGCGTATCTCATGCCCAGTATCTTTCTCCTAGTGGACAAAAGGGGCTTGTGGGCCTCAACAAGGAGGCTCGCTGTTGGAGAGGTCCTGAATCCGCCTGTCGTGATGCGGAAGGCAGTGTGATGCATCGTGTTCAAGGAGCGGGTGTGGTGTGTGGTTGCGTTGCCCAGCAAATCAATAGCATCATAAGTAAACGCTCAAATTAGAGGAAAGAAATTGCAATGATAAGACAGTAGTATTAGCCTTGTTCCTCGGAGCAAAACCATGACAATGGAAATATAGCTGGGTTGATATTTCGGCAACATGCCTTTATCGGAACAATAGCAGAAGTGGATTCAAACTTGCCTGCGATGAGCACGAACACCCAGGGGATTAAACAAAGAGCGATTACCAGCCATTACTACGATGCAGTGCCTACCTAAGAATTACAACGTAATTGTACATTGTAATTACGTTGTAATTCTTAGGTAGGCAACGTACACGATTATGCACATGTGTTACGATGTACAATGTAATTACAATGTAGAATTACATCGTAATTCTTAAGTGGGCACTCTATCGTGGTAATGGTTAGCAATCGCTCTTTGTTTACTCCCCTGAGTGTTCGTGTCCTGTAAAAACTGTGGCTTGCTTTATAAAAAACCTGAAAAATGGAGCAGGATCATCGGTAAGCAATTCTGAATTCGCTTTTGCTATTGTTTCAATAAAGGCATGTTGCCGAAATATCAGCCCAACTATATCTCCATTCTCCTGTTTCTTTTTTCTCTCCGAAGAATAATGCTAATACTACTGTCGTATCTATGTGTAATAAGGTTCCTCCCTAATGCTCCGAACAACTTACGTAATTGAAATGAATTTGGAATGGGAAGAAGCACTCAACATGCGGACGCGATGGATGATAGTAATGCTGGAACAGAAGCCACACTTCCAGGCACCACTTTGCACGTAGTGTGTCGGCGGTAAGCCAGAGCTAGTGTGTGGTTTAAAGAAAAAGGTTATGGAAGAAGGGAAAGTAAAGTTTAAAAACCTTCTTCTCAGCCCACACATCAGACGCACCGCCAGCACGCATGACGTCACGCATTCCAGCTGACGTACGTGCTGACGACAGATCGAACGCGGTCTTAATCTGGGAGATAAAAATTGCCGCTGGTGGGGAAAATCCTTTGAAAAAGCTATCAAATGGGAGATTTTCGCTGGGCTGACGTCCGCGAAATACTAAACATGAACATCGTACGCAGCTACCGGTGCGCAATGGGGTGGCAACCAATGCATTATAATAACAGTGCGACTGCGCAGTAGCAGCGAAGTCGTAAGAGTTCTTGAAGTCAACTTGAAGATCAGAAGCACCGATGCTGAGCGAAATGAGCAAATTGTACATAGATAAACTTACAGTACTTTCAAGTGTACGGATCTAGTCAGATTACCATCACCGCATCTCTAAAACTAAGTGATGTGAATTTGACAAAAAAGACGTTCTTGCCGTCATGGTCACGAAGAGAGAAAATACAAAATGGCGTGTGGCAACTCCTAAATAACTCATGAAAACAAATCTGCGCAGACTAAATGGGTGTATTTTTACAAACTTTATTGGTAGAGAGAAGTTGAAATATGTCGCATACGTGCCAAAAGACATCACAACATGCGCATTGTCACTCGGTGCAGATAATATGACAAGGACGTGTTTCGCAAAATGGGATGGCGGGGGGACTGAGCAATTAATATTTTCATGATCGACCCCTAAACTACGCCACCAGACGCCTTGTTCCGCGGATTTTCCCACTTTCTTCACAAATTTGGGGCAGGCAGGAATCTAGGTGTGTGAGGTGGGGACTGCTACTGAATAGGAAACTGCACCCATGTAACCTGAGGTCACTAGTTCGATGCTTGCGTACTCAGTCCACATGAACATGACCGGTGGCTTGAAAGAGAGAACGCAAGTGATAAACAACGCTCGCCCTGATTCGCCGTTTTTCAAACAGCGGACTGAAAGCGGGGGTCGATGCGCTAATCTCCATGCTTCTGCCGTTTCCAAACCAAAAACGATTAAGTCTGGTAAAAAAACACCAGTGGCTAGGTCTCAAAGACCTCTCGAGATTGCTGCTAACTTTGCTCCTGCTAGGTCGATACTTGAAAGGTCAAATTTTGCCCAGCACCGAATTTGTTCAGCCTTACATGTTCATATGGGCTATATCATGCCCTATGACCACATGACACCTTCAACAGGTGTGTTTATTGTGCAGTTTGGAATATAATAGTGAGCAGTACCATGCGTTTTGATATATACTTATGACGTGTGGCTCCGTTAATGTAACAAGTGCAGGCCCGCCGTGAGCGAACCGCGGCGCTGTCGACTGCCAACCACCGCCTGCGCCGGCCATAGATAGCCGTTGAGTGTTCCCCATTCAGAGGAACACAGGGGCGTTTTGTGTGGAGCGATGTCGACATTGGCCAGTGCTAGGTGGAAAGAGAAGGAGGGAGGGGGGAGAACAACAGCCAAGATTCGTAATGTAATTGGGTAAAGATGAAGTAGACATATCTTCTCGACTTATTTTGATGAATTTCCTTCTGCCCATCCCGATTGTGCGCCATGTACCGCACTACTCTTTCCTTTTCTGTCCTGTCCTGTCATGTAATCTCTTCTCCTGTCCAGACTTATCTTGTCTGCTGTTACACACCCAGAGTGCCGAGACAGTATAGAAGTCAACGCATCTGCGTTAACCACTACAAGTTTGGGAGACCAGAGGCACGGGGTTCGATCCCCCGCGGGGCCGGCTTTCCAGCCAGGATGAGAGACAGGCAACGGCATATAGCCTCGGCAGCGGAGTGCGTCGTAACGTTCTAACGATGACTGCTTTTTAATCCTGTTATCTCCTGCCCTGCGCCGCTATCGCCCACTCATCCTGTTCTATCTTGTCCTCTCTCATCCTGCCCCAGACGATAAGCTGTCTTGTCCTGTCCTGTTGTCACCTATTCCGCATCTCCTGCTTTCTGTTTGACATGTTATGTCGAGTGATGGCGGTACCTCTATGGGGATTGGGGGACGGAAATTAGTTCTTTTAAACAAGATGTTGCTCCAGCGATCTCAGAGTCGTCATTACGCCTACGCCAAAGAAAGCCGAAAATTGTTCCACACAACGTTCTCTTAAATATGATGCTCTACGCCTTTTAACTTTGTTATCTTTGTTGTTGTTTTTATCTCCCTGATTCGTTCTCATCACGTTCCGTTTTGGTTATATGTGGACAGCACCTACTTCTTCACGCATGCCACGTTTGTGTTCAATAATGCTTACTATGCCTGCCAATTTTGTCTTTACAGCAACAGTTGTTTGGGAGCACAGTAAAAAGCTTTTCAAATGTAGTGATTTGGAACACAATTTTGCCAGACGTGGCGTGTTATATCTACCGGAATATATATGCCTCCGCGCCTCCGTAACAGTGCGGACGCAGTGGGAACTGGAAAGCTCATGTCGGTCTGCGTATCGTGGCCGCAAATGCGCCATGCATTTACTTCAAAATGCAACGCACTCGGGTGAATGAACTGGAGTATTACCATTTCTTCCAACATTTATAGGCTCGTTCTATGGTTTTGAGCAAGTAGCAAAAGCGCGAGAACATCGTTCAGGGCAGTTTTCTGTAAAGCTAGAACACTGCATATACCCTAAGACTGTGATATTCAGTGGGCCCTTGGCCTTCACATTGCCTCTGTCAACTTCGGTGGCCATTTTAGTGCATTGCTATCTCTTCTAAAACAAGGTTATACCCGAAGTATGTTTATCCAAGTGCCCTGTATTAATAAGGAAATTGTATTGACTTGCTATGTTACCACGCGGCTCATGCTTACACTTCGCATAAAAAGTCCAATCTATGTGGTGATGATTTGGGTTTCAGGGTGCGCAGGCGATGTTGGTCATATGACACCCATCCGTGTAATCTTGGTTAAGATAATGATGTATGTGATGTGGCTTCAAATGTTGTATCTTATGACCTAGTTTTGTATCATCTGTAGAAAAGAGTAATTTATTTGTAGCATGACAACTTGTTTTAATTATGCAAGGCAGTTATATTTGTATATGCATTGGCAATGCAAGAAGCTAAATAAATTGCATCACGCTGTCATACACAAATCATCCTCAGCCGCAGCTTCACAACAACCCACACATATACTGAGTTCCCTCTCACGTCCAAAGCGATGACCATCCCATCCGTGCTCCGTTAATAGGTGGAAATTTTCAACCCGCTCCATAACCTCGCGGAGTCGTTACGGGGAAGGCCAGATCTGTCGGGGGTTTCCAGATTTTAACTTCGTTCGGGATTTTTGGGCCGAGACATTTGTCTGGACATTTTTGCGTTGTGGCGGTCCGTGACCATGACGCTGCCGACGTGAAGCAGGCTTAAGTGGCGTGGTGATTGGGAGCGAAATATCAGAAGCCGGAAAAGGCCGGCACTCGGCGCAAGGTATTAATCCCAGGAGTGCGAGCAGTCTACTTCCCTGCGCTGGAGTAAGCTCAGACCGCTGATCATAACTGGTAGCGGATGAGAGTCACCCAGGGACATTGATTCCGCAATTCTCGTGCGTTTTGTGGTAGTGTCACTGCATAATACAAAGCGAATTGAACAACTAAGCACAACTGGTGACATTGCTCACCACCGAAAAGCTTTAACGGCTAAACCAATCCGTGCACAAAATTGCGAAGAAGCAAAGCCGATTTTGGACCAATGCCTCTGTAGGGCACATAAATGAGGTGGGCAGAAGAGGTTCATGTTCTTAAAGACTTTGAGGGCCGACATTCATTGTGCCAGCAATCGATAGGATTCGAACGTAGACCATGGTGAAGATTCATCAGTTAAAACACTGCTATTCACGGAGCTTTGTGGGACAATATGAATGAGGGGGAATTTTGGGGCTACAAGATACTGCAAAAACATATGAAAATCTTTTGACACGAAGCATGTTCCAAGCATCAACAACCTGCGAGTGGTCAAACATGATGGAGCTCTTTCTTATCGCTTCTAAAGGCAAAATGCTACCCTTTTTTGTCTCACGAATCCGACCGAAATGCTTTAGCGAGGTTCGTAAATGCTTGAAACGTCACAGAACATACCTAAATATCATAAATTGACCCAACCACACCTTATTTGACCTGAGATGATCTGATAACGACTGAGTCATAATTCTGAGCCAGGATCCAATGTTTGCTGCTGCTTTACATTGATGAAACACGTACAGTCAAGATGATATATCAGACGGTAATTAAATGTGACCTACTTCGAGATCTGCAAAAGATAACAGTGCTTATTTTTATGCCAATTATTCTCAAGTTCCATTTTTGTGCAGGTTGCACATGTTGGCATGCATGTGTAATGTCTAAACCTTAGCAAAGACAATTTTTGTGCTCGACTTCACTATTTACCTTAGTTGTAGTATAAGCAGTTTGTCGCATCGAAAAAATTTATTTGCGTGAGCAAGAATGTGAAAAGATCAACGAGGCCGCTTCCCTTGTCAAACACAACTCAGCTGGCTCAGTCCGACACTGCCAGTTTTGTCCACGCTACAGGCAGTCAAACAACATCACATAACCTCATGACGGTGCAGTCCTTTACCCCTAGTGTCTTACCGTAGCTGAAATCTTCCTACTGGCCACACATTTTACCTTAAATGGCATTCCGTTTGTCTGTGTGAATCAA
>NW_023596448.1:13287691-13357657 GCF_011947565.3 Pollicipes pollicipes | reverse complement strand
AGAGAGGAGAGAGGAGAGAAGGTGTGAATTAGTTGAGAAACAATGGCCAAGTTTTGACGCTTTATCCGATAGAACACAACGCATCAGAGAGTATTGAGCGTGAGCAAGCAGACCATTCCGTTCCCATTCATCAAAACGTTCCATTCCCATTCCCGTTCCCATTCGTTCCCATTCATCAAAATCATTCAGCACATTTTCCAACGCGCTAACGTTTCATCAGCATGTAACTATAATGTCAAAATATGACAAACTTTACATGCATATGTTCTCACAATACGCCTGCTGGCCCATCCCGCACGTATCGTTTCATAAATGAGAGTATACCATACCACCGTACGGTACAGCAACCACTTGTCACCTGGCCTACACGCTGACTGAAGTACCTCAAGCGTGCGCTTAAAAGGAATACACGAATCACCAGCATTGAATGCTTTGATGAACATCGCGGTTTTTTACCAGAGAGTATCGAAAGTCTTGACTGGATGCTGGACTGCCCTTTTTGCATATTCCACACAGGCCGGCATTTTGGCACAGGTCACTGAAAGATGGCTGTGGCGGACGTGCATGTACGATGAGGCTGGCCCTCCAGGAGTGCTCGGCTCCACTCATCCTATGTGACGCGGAACCATTGCACGGGTGACCTGTTTATGCTCAACAGCAAAATAAATTCGACATCCGGTCAGGTGTAATTGCGAGACTCTGAACTCATATTTCGATGCAGTTACCTGAAACAGGTCACTGGCTTTGCTCAATCTGCGCCCGGAATGTCAGGATCTTCAATGGTATTGGATGCATCGCGGGGTTTTCTTCGGCCGGAACCGAAATGGTTCAGTGGGGAAGTCTTGGATGGATGTGTGACGCTGCAAAATGAAAAGAACCTAATATGACTCAGAGGCGTATTTTGAACTAAAGATTCCTGTGTAAGGGACGTGCAAAGAATGGCTTCCAAAGAACAGCATTACGAAGTTTTTGGTGCTAACCGCACTACTGAGAAATTGCTTGCATAATGCCTTTGTTGGCCCACTGGCTCATAGCTAACAACTTCTGTGAACTAAATTTTTCACTCCTGTATAATATCTTTGCGGTCAAATTTTTCACTCCCCACCCAAGCTCAAAAACGATTCTATCTCATATTTGCATATCTATCTCTGGTATTGCAAGTGAGGGTACGCTGGATTGCCAAACATGTGTACGGCACAATGTGTGAAGATAAAAGTGATTAGCAAGGAGCACGAAACAAGATCGCGTCGCGATGGTTTCCACATAAGGTGCGAACGTGCAGTTCAAAATGACGCCTTGTTCAGTGGGGCTTGTGTCGGAAAGTATTGCAATTCACACAAAGGCGTACCACCAATAAACACCATCTGCAAAATAGGGCAGCTTAAACTGGAAGCCACTTTCAAAATAACCTTTGTTTGAAGTAAAATAACCTTTGTTTTAGCCTAATCGGTCAGAAACCGTATTGAATGTATTCAAGCATCCACTGATGGCATCCGGGTTGCATGCGAGCGGTGTTCGATAATTAAGAACAACGGTAAAATCGCGCAAAAATTACAACAGCACATCGTCCTGAAATGTGTCGTGGAGTCACGCGAATCGAGTGATAAAGCGATGTGACGTCATCTCCGCCGGACGTCAGCGCGCAACGTGCTACACAGCACAGAACGCACTCAAACAGAGGGCATTTAGGCAACTCTACTTTGTACCACATTTGTCAAAGCATCTTCATACGCACAGTCGTCTTTATAATATAAATCAAATCATTCGCCCCAGCTTGCATTTCACGGATGTTGAAAGTCTTCTGGAGAACAAAGGAAATAAAAGCGAGAGGAACCATGCCAACAGCACAAGACAAGTGATTACCGGTCCAAGATAATCATAGCACACTATATAACAGAATAGCACATTGTATCACTGTCATCGAGAGCCAGTGACAGGTCAGTAACACACATTCAACAGGAAGGGCAAATGATCCCGTCGTTCGTGCGAAGCAATTTTCCCTCCAGCAGAGCGACGGCAACAGAAGATTACCTGGTAAGCCCCAAGTGACCGCAAAAAGAAACTTAAACTGGCTTGGTCTGAAACGCTCAAAACACAAAACTTAGCACGTGAGTAAGCCTGATTCGAGACCAGGCTTTAGGAACCACCGAATGGCCATTACAAGGAGGTGCTGATAAACTTGCTTCGAGCCGAGTAGAGCGCAAAGCATAGCGGCTGAGTGGGCTTCGCTACCCGCTCCGCACTGATGACGTCAAGTGTCATAAGCAGGAACAGCACACACCACAGCTGACTGCACGCCGCCCAGTTTTCAGTTGGTTTAGCGACCGTCCAGCCTATGATTAGCTGTCGGCGAGCTGGGCACCGCTGGTGGCCGGCTGGACCGATCGGATCAAGTCTAGCGGAAGGCAGCTATGCCGCTTCAATACCTGGGCGGGATTCAGGCAACAAGAAACGCTCTCCTGCCACTATCCAATACCGATGTTGTCACTATGACAAAACCCGTCGTGAATCAGTCCAGAGAGTCGTTCTCAAAAGCTCTGGTGTAAGGGTAAGAGGTAGATGCAAGAGGCGAGAGGAGGCCTTCTTCTAGAACGAGCGCTGCAGTTACACGTACAACGAGCCATCCAGATGCAAATAAGCTGTTTGTAACGCTGCTTTCGTTTGAGAGGCAGAGCTAGTGATACCTACCAGATTACAACACCTGATATGAATTTCAAAATAACCATAATCGAACCCAAGTTTCCTGAGACGAATCAACTTAGTTCGAAAGTTTAATGGAATACGACACGCCAGTGAGAGAAGAGCAAGTACATCTTCGCACGATAAGTACCTCAGCTGCCTGACCAGGAACTGCTCTCCCGGATAAGAGAAAAACGCTAACCTCCAAACATTCATGCCATCCAGTCACTTGTGGCCTGTCAGTAGAAATTTTTTCTCTGACCCCTGCTTATTCGCTTCTCGTCGTTATTGGGACTTCACGACACATTCTGCTACTGAGACTAGATGGCGTTGCCTTCTGCTACTGGTCTTCAAGACACACAGCTTAACTACTACAGTGCCGTTGATCCGCTTCTACTGCTTCCACATATATGGCCAGGCTCCAAATGCTTCCCTAGATCCTAATGTTATAACGGTGTATGGCATAGCATTATTCACAACTATGCATAAAGTATAGCTTATGCTTATGTTGCTTGAGCTTCCGCGCACCTCATGCTCAGCGGCAGGTAAATACAATTTTTGATTTTGCACAAAACAAAAACACCTCGGCAAATACGTTTTTGGAAATTGGGTTATTGGGCTGAAAATGGCGGACCTTCCATACACAAGAAGAGGATGGCCAGACGAAGATTTCAAGCCATCAATGGAGTCAGTTTTGAAAGTAATCCTGCATATCATGACAACATTTTCATCATGCATAACACTGAGGGTTTGATGCATTTGTACGCCAGTAACATTTCCTTTATTGAGGGTTGGTTATTTTAGCATAATAATTTACAATATTGTAGCTTTGCGCTGGAAACATTTCCATAGGTAACCACTCGTCTCTGTAGCGTCAAGCAATAGTCCATCATATTTTTCTCACGGGATTTGTCAGTTCCGAGGAGTAAATCGTGGGACTATGAAAGGGTTGCAGTGCTGTAAAATCACGGCAAGGCAAGGATAGGCAAGCACAAAATGATTTATCTGTTGGCTCAGGACAAATAAAGGGAATGGTTCACATTCGAATATTTTGAAGCAAGCGTCGGGTACGATTACAATTAAGCTCACTTATAACGATTGGTAAGCCCTTACATAGAAAAGGCAGCATTAGTACCACAATTTATCTATGGAGTAAATATGCTTCTCAATACGCTATTGTTTGTTCACGTCATCATACCAAGCACAACAGTGATTACGAGGCAATTGACGGCCTTCATATCTGGAAATTGTGCTAACAAATACCAGATATAAACGACTCGAAAATTATATTTGTACTAGCTTCGATCGCCGCATGGCCAACGAAGTGGCAGGATTTAAATGACGTTATTAAGGCGTCATGTATGCCTGCATGACCTTGAAATAACCTCCACATTTTCGCAGGTGTGTAGTTCAGAAACTGGAGGAGTTTGAGTGTTTAGAAAGGCAGGGCTGTGAACTGCAACAAATGATCTTCAAGATTGCTGTTTCAGTTCAAAACCTTATACGAATGTGGAACACTCGCTTTAAAAAATACATGCATTAGAAAAAGGCAACAGCAGGTATATCCACCCCTTGCCTATTGGTTCGGCTTTTGTCACAGGACTTGCACTAGTGGCGTTGGGGCCGCCAAACTTACCAGCTTCAGCTCCTTTCTTATATTCCTGGTCAGGTCGACACTCCTCTTGTTGATGTATTTGACCGCCACGATGGTACCCTTGTAGACGCCGATCTGCGTAAACAGGTAAATTCAGCAGTCAACAAAAATGACGAGAACATTTCACCACCTGTATTGTATGGCGTCTTCGCTTCTCCAGCCGCGTTCGACATGTGCGTTGTGCGGAAAAGCGGCGACCTTCGTCTCCCATGAAATATTCAGAGCGCACGTGACAAACACACGCCCATCGAGGTCCAACGGTGAAGTGTGTAAAACCAGTGCGTGAAGTTTTAGATTGCTTCATTTAAAAAAAACACAGCGTACAATGACATCAAAACTCCATTTAATCTGGTAGCTATGGCAATCTTCAGGTCCCTGAGGGACACCTCCACAAAAAAACGCGCATGTACCCTAGAGTACAGCCTTGTTCCGGGAGCCGAAAACTAAACATCATTACGGGTAAAATTTGCTTTCCACAATCCATCCGCTACCAATAGGGCTATGCCGATACCCATCCGCTACCCACGGGGCTATGCCGATACCCATTCGCTACCCATGGGGCTATGTCAATACGCATTCGCTACCCATTCTCATTCATTTGTGCGCGTTACCACCTGTTTGTATTTTTCCAGGACTATAGTTCTAAATTATAGCGGTTTCTAGATGTTTACACCCAAACGTACTCTTTTGCGCTTTTGATTGCAAGAGCATTGCAACTCAAACTACTTAAGCTACTCCATCAGCGTCTTACTCCCCGCACTCACGGCAGTCGCCGTTGACACCCGGGCTTCACAACGCACTCAGCTGCTGAGGCTGTATAGTGCCACCCGCTTCCCACCTTGGCAGAAAGGGCAGATCTGTGTGGAATCGAACCCCGTTTTTTCCAGTTTTTTCCAGTTTTTTCCAGTTTTTTCCCCGTTTCCGGTTTTCCAGATACGCAGCTCAACCAATTTCCACTGATGCCCTGCCCGCAGTTTTCTCGAAATACATGCCTAACCTCACCCGACCCCCATTCCACATGGGTGGCCACGGATTTAGCCAGGCCGTGAATCCGGCTCCCCGAGGGACTTACGTGGCAGCAGGTGGATCAGGCTACCCGAGGGACTCACGTGGCAGTAGGTGGACCCGGTCGTAGCCCTGAATCCGGCTACCCGGGGGACTTACGTGGCAGTGGGTGGACCCGGTCGTAGCCGTGAATCTGGCTACCCGGGGGACTTACGTGGCAGTAGGTGGACCCAGTCGTCGCGGCGCCGGCATCGGTGGATTCGGAGCGAGCCATCTGGTGAATACAGCCCCGCGGCTGGAACACCAGCGCGGCGTGAGCACCAGCAAACAGAGGCTGGAACACCAGCGCGGTGTGAGCACCTGCAAACGGAGGCTGCACCTTCGTGACTCTCTCCACCCTGCCCGCTCCGGCCAATGCGTCAATGATCACGGCATGAGAGTGCGGCGACCTAAAACTGCCGACTTTGGGTGTAGAACAACAACCTATGACGAAAACTTTTCACTCCTTTTCCCTTATTTTGTGATTTTTTCACTCCCACCTGACATTGTCTAGCCATGCATACTTAGCCCAAGTTTTCCTTTTAGACTCTCCTCTGATGTCATCCAAGTCTGAGCTCACTTGAGGCCATCAAGCAAGAAAGCTCATTACATGACATGAACACATGAAGCAGCTAGCTCACTTGAACCATCACAAGGCCCAACAGAACCTGGCCACCGATGACTACATCCTGCTCCTCCTAGACCTGAATTATGTGTGAATCATTATGTTTGAGTCACCAATTCAACATCTAAGCCTGAACCTCTGTAACCTACCTATCTATGGCCCCAAGCCAGATCTAAACCATAAATGTGAATGACAGTGAAACGTAAAGTGATTTTTGTCCATAGAAAATGTGAACGGAATGAGATGTACCTAGCTGGGCAAAACGTCCAGAACTGGCTCATGCTTCACTGCATGCAAGCACACAGCACAACACACCACCAATGCCTTATCATGATGAAAGGATGGTCATGGCAGTGCAAAGAAAAGCAAAGCATCTTACCTATATTCGCACCACACAAAAGTGCGAAATAAGCTGCCGCGTATCATACGGCCTAGTCCTTAACGTCTACCTATGCATCCACTGAGCAAGGGCACAACGCGCTTTCTAACACGAGAGCTCCAGTGACTCCAGTCACTTGCATCCAACAATCTTGGCTTGTTCATACATCAGATGTAGTTTACAGCTGTGTGCCAAATATAAGGTTGTTTTACATTCCCAAAGTTTTTTATCACTCCACGCAAACACCTCAAGGGATGGTAGACAATTTTACCCAACGTCACCTTTCCAAAGAGATTTGACTTCTAAGTTTCATCACTCTCAAAATGTGGCAATGTCAAGTTCAGTGAACGCCGTCTGAATGAATTTTAAAATCTGAATATAACGTTGGAACGCTTATTTTCACATATTTTCAGTCAAATGAGTTAATGCGATTTTTAACAGAAAGTGTTAAGCTTTGGTATTTATTCATGTACTTTTGTTCTTCTCGGTCCAATACGAAAGTGACGCAAATACTTTTTTCCTTCTGCGCAATCTTTTTGGATGCCAGTTATGACCTTAAACACTGCAACGAACACTGCAGTTCTCTGCAAAATTTGCGGACTGCAGACTTGAACGTATATCATATATCTTGCATTAGTTCGCCAGCCATCCAAACACGTTTCATATACACCCAAGGACTGAACAATTCATAGCGAATAAAGGAGATAATTTAAAACAAGGCAATCCATTTTTACTGACAAGCTACCATACTAAACCTCTATTCTGCCGTTTTGACTCTTTGCGTGGACCAATGATGATAAATCCAAGGCATGTCAGCTTTGAAATTTTACAAAACTGTATTATCCTGCCGTACAACCAAATTTATGCTGCTTTTGAGACAGAATTGCGCAGCTAATACAGAAGTGCTTCCCAGAGAAATCCTACCATTAAAATCTGTTTTCTCATATCTGTAGTGCACAGTCCCTCTTACTTATGTCGAATTATAATTTTGTTGATTGATGGGAATAAATGATAATTTCATGTTGTGAGTGGGTTAGATGACCCCATCAGTCAGCAAGGCACTCGAAGGACGCTGCCTTTTTTAGCGAAGCAGAAATAATCCTGCTCTTAAGATGTAGTAGTTTTCCTCTTCGGAGCACCTAATTGCTAACCATATATTCTTCTAAAACGTGATGTATAACCAAATTTGCCCATTCTCTGTATCACACTCCACCAATGTTATCCATCCGACAAGTGATATGATGCCCGAGATATTCAATTAACACGCGCTCGGGTGGCGGACGGGGGTCAAGTTGACCTCTCCGATTTTTTTACCGGAATGGTTTCCGAACGGCGCAGCGAAGCCGCTCCAAATTTTGCATAGCTGTAGACAATTTAATAGCGGATCGCTTGGAGTAGAAAAATTAGATGTACCCTGTAAGGTCGCTGACCTATGGCAGATCAAATTCAGGCCATGGGTTCAGCGAAGGCAATCTCTAGGGAATCCTTCAATCTGATCCAACAACGGAGTGTTAGACGAAGCCATACATCTCTGAGTTGTTTTCTTAGGAAACAGAACAGTTGAATGATCAAATTACATTGACCTAAGGCCAGGTATAAAGGTCACAATAAGGTCAAAACCAACCTGTTTTATTACTCCAGGGCGTGCTGTATGGGATGGTTTTTGGTTCTCAATCGAGTTAATTGATAGCAGGAACCACATTATACATCTTCCGTGGACTTCTTAGAGGTCAGAATGTGTCATTGGCCTAAAATGACCCAGGTCAACATTTTGTTTTGGGAACATACTGCCTAGCATAATATTTGTCGCTTAGTCAAACGCAAAACTCAAAGCAATCTTGTATGATTTTGATCACCTTGACCTTCAAAAGGTCAAACAAGGTCCCTGACCTTGAATGAGAATGTGACCTTTTGCTTAGAAACAGTTATCTAGGTTCTGGGGTCACTTTGGAGATCAACCTGGAACTTGACCTTGTTTGCCTTTTTTCCCAAAGGCCATGACTTAGGAACCTGAAACTTCGACCTAAGTGAGTTCACGTACAGGTCAACACACCCTGTAAATTTGGTTTTTCTAGCTTTCTTAGTTCACGAGATCTCAGGGAAAGTGGTGTCAAATTGATCCCCCACACCCGAACGGAGGGTATCTAGCCAGCCACCCGGGCGCGTGTTAAAACATTTTGCCTCGCATCATCCATCGTTTACACAGCATTTGTTGGAGTGGTAAGTTATGTTTGCCCCAACAGGACTTGGCAACTATGCACAAATGGGGCTTTGTGCGTAGTAGCCATGATTTGCTGACTGGCAAATAACTGCACTATGGACATGCGCCATCTTTTTAACAGCGGAATACTAAGCTGCATGGCAATCATCGCACTATTACGACATTCCTAACCTTCAATGTATTGTAAGTCAGCGTAATGACCAAACATATGAGAAAACAAAGCAGTTTTGTCCTATTCATGAGCCTTACTCCATGTGAAATTAAAATTTTTATCTTTGTTAGTCGGGGCATATCTCACTAGTCATAAGTTGTACCTTGAATGACTTGAATTGTGTGCACCCGTGAGGTTTTCCGGTGAAATCTTTCTCTCTCCACCCTAGCTCTGAAGCGATTGCAGCTTGCTGTCAGAGGGATTATCTATATGCTTATTGTGCAGTTTGTAGCCAAAAAAACCTCTAAACACTAGTATTAATTCCGCAATCATCCCGACAGTGAAACAGTTACTGAAATAAAACAACAATTAACGAAAGATGAAAATGCAGATATTACGCGACAAACGTCATGTTAGGCTGACCCTGATCGCTTTCGTGTTTGACCGTAATATTACATGCGTGTGCATGTCTCGCTGCAAGGTCAGTGCACATGGCCGCGGTCACGAATGATGTGGACTTAAACTGTGAGCCAGTACGGCCGGCTCCCAGCTCCGTCGGTGTACCATGGCCTGGCCAGGTGACCAGGCGCAGCGAGATCGAGCTGCCAACGAGGAAAGGTTACTGAAAGCCCGCCGGCACGTAATCCGGGCTTCTCGACATTGTGTCTAACGACAGGTACGTGCCGAGGGCCCGGGACGGGAATCCGCCAAGTCATCCCCAGACGCCAGCAGCAGGGATTTGGAGAATCCGAAAAGCATTCTCCGATACGTTACAGCAATATGGCGACGTATATCGAAGGTTGCGAAAGCTCGCCATCGGGGTTGTAGTTTCCTATTCAGTGGAGGGGAGGGGGAGGGGGGGGGGGAGGCAGGCCAAGGGCTCCATTACGCAACTTTGAGAGGAAAGTTAGTCACCTCCGCGGAAAACCTTTTTTGTTGCATTTAAGGATAGTTTTGGCGAGTTGTCTTTGCTCCGCCCGCCACCCACAACTTGGCGTGGCGGGCTGAGGAACGCAGACAAGCGGGAAACGCAGGAACGCGTTCCTACGTGCCATGGGTCAGCCAGCACAAACAAAATGGGCTGTCCGTGATGTTTTGTACACATCATGACCATCATCGTTTTGATTCTGTGTAAATGTGCCTGCCGCTTTTATGTCGTGTGCATCTCACTGGATTCATAAACTGAGGATGAATCCTTAATAAGCTAATAGAAACGTAGACTTGAACGTATTTTGCGAAACTATGCCAGAGCTGGTCGTGGCCGATAAAACGATACCGAGCGTGATTTTAGGCGTCTCCCTTAACGGGAGTTTTTCGCATTTGATGGGGTTTTGAATTGAAATAGGCAGCTGAAAGATCATTCAGTGCTGTTAATGGACCTGCGTTTGTCAAGTCCTAAACCCATATAGTTTCTGAGCCATACGCCCGCGAAGATGTGCACACTGCTCGGGGTGACTATTGCAAGATCACCCAGGCACCCACGACGTCATAATAACGTCATTGACACCCTGCCAACTTATTAGTCAGCGACGACGATCAAGGCCAAGGGAATATAGCTGTTGAACTGCTCACATCTGGCGTTCGTGAGGACTATTCCTAGGTGTAACGGCCGTCAATTGTTTCTCAATCAATGTTGCGCAAGTTCCGATGACGTTATCAAACCATGACGCATTAAGGAGCATATGTACTCAATAGAAAAATTGCGTTGTCTGGAGCTCTCTGTGTTACTAAACAGGCAAAACAATATTTATGAATGAGCTTATTTCATCATGTCTGATGCTTATTTTAATACTTGCAAATGGTGAACAGTCTGTAATAAACGACTTCAGGAGATCTGAAGCATTGCGAGATAAAAGAGACCTGCGAGACGAACGATGCTCTAAATGGTGGTTCACTGATGTTCCCGAGTGGCGAATGTAAGCGACGCGGGTACAAAACACTCTGAAATGGTCTGATCCTTTTTTCCAGGGAATCTGCGCAGCTCAGAGCTCTGCCCTTTGCGTCGTCAGCGGGCATTGGACGCCTAATATGATATTTGGCCGCATATGTGATTAAGCTCTGGTGTCATCGTCTTTAGCGTCAAGCGAACATTTCCATTGAACGTGCATCTACCATATTGAAAAGAGGATGTAATAATCGATTGGACATCCACTTGAGCTGACAGCAAGCAATACTCTAGCTCATTGATCAATTCAACGTGCCGCACGAGCGGAAACCCCATAGCCAATGCATTGGCTATGCATAGCCTGCCTGATTCGGTAGGGACTGTTTAAGATTGGTGGAAATCAACGCTGAAGTCTAAATACGATCATTAGCCGCCAAGAAGCGCAGGTGGCATTTGCGAGCATACATTGTCGGGTTTCCTTGCAATACGCTGAAGAGTGGTGAAGACACCAACGGCAAGGAACCGAAGGGAGGGTCGCTCCATACAGACATCCAAAGACACATGCATATACATACTTACAGCTGGGTTTGGGGATTAAACATGTATGACTGCATATTAAGCCGTCATTAAAAAGCGTTATAACAAAAACGGAGCATGCTTCTGGCACAAACTCGTTAGATGTTTAACTCATATAACACAGTCGGCACCCGATAGTTATACATGGATATCGGAAGACAGTGATGCTTGGATGACCGCTCAGCAAGACACCTCGAGACCCCCACTGGGCAACACACGGAGACGCCGATCAGTAGTGCTCTAAAATCATAGTACTTTACAAAAACGGTCCAGTTCATTGGGCGCGACGGACGCAGCATTTGTAGTGAATCAAGAACCTTACCTTAAACTGCGTAGCGAAGTTTTCCGAGCCACCTGCCTCTAAGAGAGTAACGTTCTTTAGATCTATCTTCCACAGAAGGCACGCCAGCTTGTGTTCATACATGTAATGCCTGGAAACGCACCAGGTTAGGTGTGTTAGACCGCAATCACAAATCTGCCTCCTTTGCCACTATGGAAGGTACTACACGGTAAACGTCAAGCACTACATCGAGGTCTTTCGTGAGGTGGTCGGAACTTGTGAAAAGTGCAGAGCCGATTGACAAGTACTTATCCTACTTATGTTCATCTCATACTATATCATATACCACACACACACACACACACGCACACACACACACACACACACACACACACACACACACACACACACACACACACACACACACACACACACACACACACACACACGCGCACATACACACACACATACATGCATATATATATATATATATATATATATATATATATATATATATATATATATATATACTTCAAACTATGATGTTGATAAACTATACAGTATAATGCCTATGACAATACATTATGCACTTGAAAACCAAAAATGCTGTGCTGTATACTCTAATACTGTCATCGCTTATCGAAGGCAATCTTCGCACGATCAATTGCACACAGCGCGAACGCTCCTGCCTTGGCGCCACTCGAAAGAAGCCCGGCGGCCGCGGGTCGGCAGATTACGTATGCCCAGCCACGGGGAGCCGAATGGGCGAGGTCGCTACCGGCCCTGCCCCGAATGGTAAACAGCGGCGCAAATCCATCGCGGACTCTCTGGAGTGCTATTACGCCAGAAAACGTTCAAGTTCAGTTCCCAGGGAGCGCTGCGTGCGGGGGGAATGACGGAGAGGGTAACAATGCTGGGGAACGAAGGATTAGTGGCGCGGTAGCGTGAAGCGTGACGACCAAGGAGGGGGGGGGGGGGAGGGGGAGGGATGCAGGGAAGGGTTTAAAAGGTGTGCGTGAAACACGGCAGGCGCATTGCATGTGGCGGTTGGGAGAAGTTGCTGAAGAGTTGGAAAATCGGACGTTTGGACGGATGTTGGTCTCCTTTCGTGGAGCATGTACCAGTGGCTTCGAGCCGAGATCATGATGAGTTGTAGACAATCTGTGTTATCTCGAAGTATATCTAAGACAATAGTAATAACCATATTCCCTGCACGAAGACCATGAAACTGGAAATATAGATGCGTTCATATTTCGGCAATATCCCTTTATCAAAACGAATAGCAAAAGCAAATTTAGAAGTGCCTGCCGATGATCCTAGTCGTTTTTCAGTTTGTTTTTGGTTTTTTGAAACAGGCGATCCGCGGTTTTTACAGGTAACCGACACGCAGGGGAGTAAATAAGTAGCAATTGCCAGTCATTTCTACGATACAGTGCATATGTAACTAAGAATGAGAGTACCTGAAATATGAGTATACGCAAACAAATCAAGTGAGCGTTTAATCGCGTATTCTAGTTCTTAGATATGCACTGTATCGCAGTAATGACTGTCAATTGTTCATTGCTTAGTTCAATGAATGTTGGTGACCTGTAAAAACTGTGGCTCACGATTAAAAAAGCTGAAAATCAGCGGAGAGTATTGAGCTTATCAGTGATATTTGTTTTGGAAAAGTCATGAAGCCGAGATATTAATTCACCTATCTCTCCATTTTCCTGCTTATTGTAAGAGGAAATGGGCTTCTAGTGCTGTCTTACTTAATGCATCATGCGACCTGCAAATGCACGTAACAACTTACTTTCCTTATCATTGCGGATGGAAACCGCAGAAGACGAAGCCATACCAACCCCAATCCAACGTGACAGCTGGCGACCTCACTGATCAGGCAGAATATTCTCAGTAACGGCTTGGACTCATTTGGAATGGATGTCGAGGCGTACCTGAAGACTTCGGAAACCCGAGCGTTTTGGGTGCTCACGACCTCAAGCATTTGTGTCAAGCGTCGAGACTTTTCAGCCGTCAGACTGCAGCGGAATTCGAATGCCCCGAATAATGTATCTCATCAAATAAATACATTGCAATTTTTTTTATAAAGTTCACGGCTGCAGCAGTATAAGATACACAATACAGGACAAATGCTTGGCAGGAGATGGACGACACCCAATAAATCTATGCAGGGTGTGTTTTCCGGTGTTAGTAAGATAGAATTTGCACGGAGAAATTTACGGAAATGGCTATTTCACACGGAGAAATCCCAGTTTTGAGTCACGATTTATAACAAACACTACTAGGATATCAATGATGCCAAACCTCTTTTTTAAAATAGGGGAGACAAAATTTCGGCCTCGGTCCTTCTCTGAGTCTGATTTTTGACAAAAACGTTGCACGAAATTAAATTCGACCTAAAAAAAAACATGCGCAGTGAACGATATGAGTAGCCACTGGCGAGGATTTTAAAAACATCACTTCCGTCATTAAGCCATAACACACACTTTAAAAGATGCATGAATATCAAACATACATCTTATTCGTCCACGCGTAGGTCTAACATAACGCTGCTTCACACATAGATCTTACAAAAAACTTTTTATTGTATTTTGCGCCACCATCATATCGATTACACTATCCATTGCCAAGTGTACACCTACCAATACATGGAGTAGTACTTTTCTTTTTTCGGACTGCGTACTGATTACTGAATTGCTTGTCAGGGAGCTGCGTTGTCTGCAACGCAAATATATAGATACATGCATGCATATGTATATATATATATATATATATATATATATATATATATATATATGCATGCACATACATGTATATATAACCTTTATTTATTAGGGAGGGAGGAAGAGAGAGAGAGAGAGAGAGAGAGAGAGAGAGAGAGAGAGAGAGAGAGGAGAGAGAGAGAGAGAGAGAGAGAGAGAGAGAGAGAGAGAGAGAGAGGAGAGAGAGAGAGAGAGAGAGAGAGAGGAGAGAGAGAGGAGAGAGAGAGAGAGAGAGAGAGAGAGAGAGATGCATATATATATACATTATATATATATATATATATATATATATATATATATATATGTATGTATGTATGTATATGTATATTTACTTAGATGTATATGTTGCTATTAAACCAATCGCGCGAATCTCAATTAGTTAAGATACGCGCCCGGAAAAGTATTGTGTAATATGGATGCGCAAAACAACGCTAAGTGAAATGTAGGTGTGGAAAAGCGCTAGGTAAGATAATTGCGCAAAAATATTGTATATGTACGACATTCATGCATCTAACAGACAGTGTGTGATCATTTTATTGATATAATTCGCTATGCAATTTTCGTCAGTTGCTACCCATATCGATAAGCGTGCATATTTTTAGCACGAGCATTTAGTGCTTCACAGTGGTTTTGCCAACCTCGGACTGAGGGATCAGCAAGTCCAGGGACCATTTTTAGGTAGCGCGTAGCACTACGCACTGTCGTTTATCACTACCTTACTATGTTCGTTTAATCACGAGTCATACCAGCAATCTGTCATGCAAACATCGCAACTTGGCCCTGCTGTCCGAATGTGTCGCAACTAGTGTGGACTCAAAAGTGCAAGGCAAGATGTCGAACTGAAAGGTGTTGCTCTTCCTTCATTGTCATTTTGCGATTTGTGATTCGATGCGACGCTCAGGTGTCATAGGTGATTTACCATTTCATATATTTGCGCCACCGACTAATACGGGAGGCTAAAATACATCAATTTGTTTGATAATTCAATATTCTATGATAAACGTGCATCATTGCTTCCCTGAACCCGAAACGAGACTGAGGCGACTGTGACACAGATGTTGTCAGTTATGGTATATGGGAAGCAAACATAACCTAACAGCTTTTGTAAACAGCGCAAACATGTCAGCTCAACTACTAAACTATCCACTGAAGCCAGATCGCGAGCTAGGTACCTCCTCATGGCATGATAAAGCGGAAGAAGTCCCAAAGCACCGTTAAGTGTGTGGTGTGAATAACATCATGACGAAAAGAATCTTTTGTATGTGCTTCCAAAAACAACAATAGACACTGCAACGCGCTCTAGGGTTGCGGTAAAAAGATTGCGCCCTTGGAATGAATGTCTCCGAGTTGTTTAAGTCAACTGTCCTGCTGCCTTAGATATTGTTGTTGTTGTCGGGCGTTTTCTTTTAAACAAGTCTGAACTTTTGGCTTTAGAATGCATCACATGGGATACGAATAAGAGGAAGTAGCACTTCCATTATGCCAGCGTTTCAGTCCGTTAATGCACGGCTTAACACAAACGCCAAAAAGGAACGCCACGCTTCCGCCAAATTTATTTGTGCCTAGAAGCTATATTTAGGTAAGGCAATTATTTTTCCTATCCAGAAAATGAACATGATAAACTGCTTTCTAAAGTTTATCCTGAAAAAGATTGAACGCGAAGACATCGGACCATTGGCTACAATTGATTTAGAAGGATTTGATGGTGTCCAGGCCATGTCTTCAGGACACCAAACCGCGTCTGCTGCTTCTCGGGACGCCTGGCCACATATACTGCCCTTCAGAACGCCAGGCGACACCTGCTGTCTTTTAGTACGCCAAACCACATCTGCTGCTTCTCAGAACACCAGACCAGACCCGCTGCCTTTCAGAATGCCAGGCCAGACCTGCTGCCTTTCAGGACCCAGACCACGCCTGCTGTCTTTTACGACGCCAGACCAGACCTGCTACCTTTCAGAACACCGGGCAAAACCTGCTGCCTTTCACGACGCCAGACCACACCAGCTGCCTTTCAGAACGCCAGACTAGACCTGCTGCCTTTCAAGATGCCAGACTACACCTGCTACTTATGCAAGCCAACTGTCCGGCATTGCCCTCGAGCTTATTACACAACAGCAGTATTATTGCCTGCACCTCGGTTTCCGTGGTTTCTCCGTTGACCACACTCATAATCCCGACGCCAGATAACACAACGGCATTCCATTCAGCGCTTACAACCGGTACGACGTCGTGCATGCGGTACTGATATTGACCTACATGCGACTGGTTTGTGATCCTAATTGACTGGTGGTTACCTCAGGAGTTGTGCAATGACTAAATTACGGGTTACTGAGCCATTGTTCAAATTGTTTCGAGCGGGGAGTGATAACTGGGGACAAGTTGCACATTCTCGCAGCGTGTTCCAATTGAAGCCATATTGATGGCGACAGTGAGTGTAAAAACAATTTTCCTATACATTGCGCCAGACACGTGACCTGCTAAGCTGGAACCCAAAACTTCCAAAACACGGACACGGCTACATCAGACCTCGGGTGTCATACCTTCGCCTCGTAAACAGCGTGTGCTATCGAATCTGATGTGATGTAATGGACAAACTAATATCCAACTTTCTGTTTAATAATGCATATAACCACACATAGGAGGCAATGACCCGCACTCTCACCACCAGCCTGAACAAAATGGCGGTATCGGACACAAACTCTCACCTGAAAGCAAAGATGGCGGCCACGAGCACCACGCAGACACCTAGGGTGACCACTACTATCGTTTTGGGGTCCGGGTCGAAGCGGCAAAGCTGGCCGTCGAAGCCGCAGGATGGGTGCGCGTGCGGCGGGTGCCCTAGCACCCAGTCAATGCCTTGCTTTGCGTCCAGGTAGCGGAACTCCTGCGGTGGAATAGAAGATGTTAAACGCGATAAGTTTCCATTTAATGTCGTTCTGGGAGAATGGTGCATTATCGGTATCAATGAAAGTGGTGCAAACGAGATTCCACGAAGATGTTAACAAAGGTGATTCAGAAATGCGGCCGCGTAAAAAGATGTTGACCCATATCCAAGTATAGACCACTATAGACATCATCTATTTAATGGGGTTGCCATTGAAAACATAAAATAGTATAATGAACCGACGAGAAGGGCGTAGTGTCGCAAAAACTGCAGCGTTGGGGGCTGTGCAGTGAAAAATGACGCGGCCTTCCCCCAACGTACACCAACGAGTGGGGCTTCGCTCTGCATTTGGTCCCTTTCCCTCTCAAAGTACAAGCTGAGTGGGGCGACTGTTTCCCCAACTGAAAAGAAAACTCTACTACCGGAAAATGGCAATGTTATCAGGCGGTATCGCTGGCAGCACTCGCCAACTTATGTGGCATGGTGGTAAGTAGCGTAATCTGCTAGCTTTAACTCAGTCCTATACTACACCTTCCCCGGGAGCCCATTATTGTAACGAGAATGATGGTTTTGGACAGGTAAAACGGCGGTCGACAGTATGAGCGACAATTTCAGGTTTCATTTCAAGCCAGCTGTTCGTATCGGGGAGGGGGGGGGGGGGCACCCACGTGGGAAATACATTGGCCCGTGCTGTGCCTCTCCCCTAGCAGGTGCGGAGACCTGGGCTTCAGCGACAAACAGGAAAAGAGAAAGCCCAAAAAACATACCACATCACATTGCTCACAGTAGCATGCCAAAACTCTGGGGGCGGGGGATATGGTGAAGATGAGGGGGCAGAATGTTGAAGCCTAGAAACGACAGTGCGCTTGTAAGTAACGGAAGCCACCTCAGGACTTGAGGGCTATGAGTCTATACCGCAACTCAGAAGAGACAACAAAGACAGTCGAGAGTCAAGCGTTTGTTCGTACAAACTACTGAGCCCTACCGGCAGTTCACTTGAGGATCGCGAAGACCGGGTCTCGCCACCCTCAGTGGAGAAATAGCCGACGGGAAGCATTCGGTAGGGCAGACTGCTGTTGCCAGATGGATCTGGCAGCAGTGACACCACCGTGTAATTGCCTTCTGCGTCACCGTTATCATCCATGTGAACCTGCAATGCCGAAAACATTCTGAATCAGCAGTGAATGCATGCAATCGATTGAAAATATCATTCATTGTCAGACAATCTATCACGTAAAACACCAATCTGTCTTAAATGCCCTCAGTTGTTAGAACGGCTGCCTTCCGGTCCATCTACCCGTGGCGGGGTGGGTTCGAGTTACTTATGCGCTCGCTAGTTGCCCTTGACAGATATGGCCTGCGGCCGGTGGTAGCGGCCGCGATAAAGGTCAGATGGCGTCAGAGGTCAGGACGGAGCGTGCCAAGCATTGCAGCGCGTTGCACTTTCACCACCAAATTAATCCGCTGACCTGGAAATGCGCGATCTGATGGTAGGAGCGAGAGCTCACACAATAAGCACTGCTTAGCGTGAGCTCTGAACCCAGAAAGACGCACGGGAGCCTGACCATTCCTACCGGGTTCGACACCACCCTACGGGAGCCTGACCTGAGCCAGATTCGACACCGCCACCCCGGGAGCTTGACCATTCCTGCCGGGTTCGACACCACCCCACGGGAGCCTGACCTGAGCCAGGTTCGACACCGCCACCCCGGGAGCTTGACCATTCCTGCCGGGTTCGACACCACCCCACGGGAGCCTGACCTTTTCTGCCAGGTTCGACACTGCCACCCCGGAAGCTTTACCATTCCTGCCGGGTTCGACACCGCCCCACGGTAGATTGACCATTTCTGCCAGGCTCACACCACCCCACGGGAGCTTGACCATTCCTGCCGGGCTCCACACCGCCCCACGGGAGCCTGACCTTTTCTGCCAGGTTCGACACCGCCACACGGGAGTCTGACCTTTTTCCGCTGGATTTGACGCCACGCCAGCTTTCACGGTCTCCTGGATCTTGTACAGCACCGTTTGGTATCGTCAAACAGCGTGCACACCACTCCAGAGTGGACATTTACCTCGGAAGTTTACCATAGGCTAGGCTTGAGCCTGCCCAATAGCAGCATTCACACAAAGTCAGGTTGAAGGAGCAGAGCCGGAGCTGTAGCCGCCCGACCTTTCAGTTCGCTACGCCATAATCTGGCAATCCTTTTATTTCCGCTCCACGACACCTACACCAAAACGCACTGCCTCCCTTTTGCAGCTATTTCCAGTCGGCTGATGGAGTCATTATTAATCCCACTGCTGGCGTCGGCCCCGTCACAACCGATAACGGTTTCCGCAGCCACCGCCAGAGTCCAAATAACAGTCGGAGTCTGTTTGCGCGGTGTGCAGAATTACGCTCATTCAATACACCCGCTGCTGCTGGCAGTCACGTGATATGTTCCACGCAGGGTACACGCGAGCGGCGTCCTTCCTGGCTCGCACTCCGACGATTTACAGCTGTTTTAGTTCGACGGCCAATTTTATTTAGCTTTCCCGTCCCGTTTGCAGCAACCACAGTTTTTTACTACAGCAGCTAATGCGTCGGCCACTGGACAGCGACCAACAGCTAATGACGCATTGCGGACCGACTTGTGCCGTGATGTAATCAATCGATGACACCTCCACCCCACACCGAGTTCGGTTGCGAGAGCTTCAAATGCCCATCCATACCTTCATGCAGATACAACAACCAAACACCCCTGGACCTAGACGACTGTGATGTGGCCTGTTCAGATGCGAATTATACTGCCAACGGTTCATGATGTCACCTTTGATCGCTACAGTGCGATCAATAGCCACTTATCGCAGCCGCTTCAGAAAATGTTCAGTGTTATTGCCACGTCTCGGCGACCGCAAAATTGTTGCCTCCCTCCATTGCATGCTCACTTGAGGCTCATGCTGGCCTTCACATAGAGTGGTATGCAACGCCCGTTACCAGCGACAGGCCCGATGAACTGATCCGTTTATGATGCTCGGCGTTATTCTTAAAAATGATCCGTTCAGTGCTCTCTTCGACACGGATCTGCTAATGATGACTGCGGTGGTTCACCCCGTGCCCACTAGCACTAGTTGGGTACGTACGAGCGTGTGAGACTTCATTCAGCAATCCGGTATATTCGATACCATCGATCTCATATAACCATCCAAAGGAAGCCCGAACAACGCATGCTAACGCCCCCTGGGTCCCAGATAAGGGTTAACGATCACGGCCCGCCTGTCCGCGAGATGCATCCGCAATTACGTGTTGAAACAGCCAATACTTTGCGGACAATGGCACATCCCAATGTGTACCGCTAATGAGGGGTTCCCTACAGCACCGTATGATCAATGCAAACCACCTCGGCTTTATTCTTAAAAACAAGCCGTTATGACGCCAGCTCTTTTTTCAGCACTCGATTGGTTACTACAAATCACCCTTGGTTTTTGCCCTGTGTCTCGAGGCGAGATCGATGTTTGCCAGCTTATCACGCGCTCGGGTGGGGGTCAAATTGATCCGCCGAAGGTTTTTCCAGATTTTTTTCCAAACAACCCAGCGCAGCCATGCCAAATTTTGCATAGCTGTAGATAATTGAATCGCGGATCGTTTGGGATAAAAAATGTAGATGTACCTTGTAAGGTCGCGGACCTATGACAGGTCAAAGTTAGGCTATGGTGTCAGCGAATGCAATTTCTAGGGAATCCTTCAATCTGATCCAACAACGGGGTGTTAGACGAAACCAAACATATCTGAGATGCTTTCTCACGCAACACAACAGTTGAATGATCAGATTGTATCGAGCTAAGGTCAGGTATGAATGTCACACCGAGGTCAAAACCAACCTGTTTTGTTACTTTAGGACTTGCTGTATGGGATAGTTTTTAGTGCTCATTTCGAATTTATTAGTGGCAGGAACCGCATTATGCACCATCCCTGGACTTCTTAGAGGTCAGAATAGGTCAATAACCTAAAATGACCCAGGTCAACATTTTGTTTTAGGAACATACTGTCTAGCGTAATCCTTGTCGTTTAGTCAAATGCAAATCTCAAAGCAATCTGACATTATTTTTGTCTCATTGACCTTCAAAAGGTCAAACAAGGTCACTGACTTCAAATGAGCATGTGATCTTTTGCTTAGAAACGGTTATCTAGGTTCTGGGGGCACTTTGGAGATCAACCTGGAACTTGAACTCGTTTGACTTTTTTGACCCGGAGGTCATGACCTAGGAATCTGAATATTTGACCTAAGTGAGTTCACACATAGGTCAACATACCCCGCAAATTTGGTGTCTTTAGCTCTCTTAGTTCCCGAGATCTCGGGGTGGGGTGGGGGTCAAATTGACCACCGCCCACCCGAACGGAGGGTATCTCTAGTCGGCCACCCGGGCGCGTGTCAACAGTCACAGTGACGAATCTAGGATTTCTCCTGGAGAAGGTCGAATCGGGTCATATGGTGCACATTCATTCCAGGGGACACTTATCGTCGTTATAGCGGGCCGTGTTGTGAGGTCCGGCGACATTTTTGGAATAGGGATTTTACATTTCGATGCATCAGGTGTATTTTTTGGTGTTTTAAAAGCCCCACAAAGCCATGTCCGGAAGTGTAGAGGGGGGGGGGGGCGCCACTTCTTTGGGAGGGTAAATGGCCTCAAAGGAAACGCTTTGCCCGTCCCGATAGCTTATTTGAAAAGGGCGCCTGGAGTGCGTTCGAGTCGCTTTGGGCGTTCGCTAGTTGCCTTTGACAGATATGACGCGCGCCCTGTGGCAGCGGTCGCGCTGAAGGTTAGGCTATGTTGAACGTTAGGCAATGATGGGAATGACCGTGGGAGCATACTCACGTTAAAATTCCAACGCTACAAAACTGCCGTTAACCCGGTATTGTACGATCAGGCGTTAGGGGTCAAGGCTCACACAAGCGCTGCTTGGCGTGATCTCCGGTCCCACAAATCCATCCGTTTAAAATGTTCGGATTGCACCTTAAAATCTGCATCTTCGCTGCGCCACTGAACTGACATGCAAATAATATGAAATAAAACGTGTTTCGCCTCAATTTTATAGGGAAATGTTGCCGCACGTCAAATAATTTTATTCCCGCCAGCTATCATCACATAAGATATTGTTAGTTGTTCGGTGAATTTGCGAGGAACATTGTTGACATAGATAAGACAGCAGTAATAGCCTTATTCCTCCGACAAAGACCAGGGGAATGGATCAATATATTGGTTACATCTTTTTAAACGACCTATTTCTCCATTTTCCTGGTTTCCGAGGAGCAAGGCTATTACTGCTGTCTTGTCTGTATAAAATAGTGATAAATTTGTCACCAGTAAGACATCTAAAACTACCTTTTCAATAGCGCGGAAGGCCATATCTTATGGTTTGTTTGCCGGAGGATTGGCATTCAATCTCACAGGCACGAAATGCCACCGGGCACCTCCGAAGACGCGTCTTGATGGTGTACGCGTTAGTACTTCCCCTAACCAACGCACCATGTAGCCTCGCAGTGACATGAAGTTGTGTCCACGGATCCTCTGGAGGACAGCGGTGCCGTTCCTGGGGTCACCACCGGCTGCGAGCACCTCGGTCAGCGCCCTTGCGTACAGCAACACCGCGTCGTAGGCGTGCGCCGCAGCCACCGGCACCTGGCAGTCACGAGGTCACGAGGTCAACGGCCAGAGGACAGAGATGAGGCAGCCTCAGGTGCGAGAGGGGAAACTTGGAATTGCCCGGTTTCTGTACCTTTCTCGAAAATTTCCGAAGCGTTCTAAAGAAAAGCATGTGCTGAATCGCGCGATTCGATAAATCCAAAGAAATCGAAGCAGCATTTGTGGAAAATTATGCAACGCATGTTCAAACATTCGTTGTATTAGGTCACTGCGGTAACATTTCCACCTAAAATAAAGTGAAAGAGAGGTTCCAACGATGACTTTGAACGCTGGCGTACATTTTTTGTCATACCTTGCCACAGATCCAAACATGAGAGCATTGCGGGTCCGGTCACTTCCTGAGGCCACTATAATATATATATGTATATATATATATATATATATTATATATATATATATATATATATATATATATATGTGTGTGTGTGTGTGTGTGTGTGTGTGTGTGTGTGTGTGTGTAATATATAAATGCATACATAAAAACTGGCACCCCTGAGTACCCAGAAACACCCCAGTTGTGCCATGACCCCTGAGGGCTGATATAGCCAATGATAATGCAGTCACCGGTACTCCATAAGAGGGGCGTGACGGGCGTCTCATTCTCTTAAAGCATATAAACAAATAGTTTGGGGGTGTGCAGCTTGGACAAAGTGGAATGTAAGGACTCGACCCAAGTTTTCGGTTTGCATATTTAGAAAGCTTTAGCGTTCAACCTTTGAGGCGAGGAACTGAAATCTGTATCCATATTTCCCAATGGTACATATATAAAAGGTCCGAAGGCCTCCCTAACCCTGTTTGAGAAATTGCTTTGACATTTTTTTTATTCTTGATGAAGTTGGACGGGCCAGTGCAACAACTGTCTTCCCTCATTTTACGCAACATGACGCATCACAGTTTACATCAGTCGATGTTCTCCAGTCGCTATCCGATTAAGTGTTCCAACAGCTATTTATCCCGTTTCTTCATCGTCGCAGCCTGCTCAGTTTTTTAGATGGTAAACAGGGTCTAAAAATTTGTGTTTTAAATCCCATTATATATATATATATATATATTCATTGATGTAAACAAATATGGTAACAACGAAGTCAGGACCATGCCCAGCAAAACCCTTTGACCAAACACTGAGGGAGCCAAGAGGCTCATCATAGCCAAGAACATGCATGGACGCAGATGAACTAAACTTACCACACAATCAAGGTTTGCAGCATTGGCACTGACACCACGGGCTGCCACTAGTTTGAACGTAGCCATCTCCACACAAGCCCATCAGCACCAGCCATACTTCAGAAGCCACAGGCCAACAGCGCAACCGCAAGCATGCACATACTTACCGCCCACCCATCCTGTCACTTGGTTTCCTTGCCCCTCCCCCCCCCCCCCCCCCACCCTCCTTCCCTCCCTCCCGCAACGGTTCAGCTGTCGTCATTGTTCTTCAGTACCGACTGCGTGCCTGCCGGTATTTGCGAACACGTGCGAGATACCTTCATCGAGCGGAAAATGCTGTGATGAATCGGCACGCCGAACGGCTCCTCCGTGGACGCGTTCTTTATCTGATCCATGATTTGCCTGCAGACAGTGCGCTGGGTAAGCACAGGCATGGGCCGAACAGCGTATGGAACAATATGCACCGTTGCTTGCCGCAGGCTGCATGACAGGCTTGTGGTGCGCTCATCGCTGAGGACTATGCCGCTATATATATATGTATATATACATATCACATTATGTTAGGCATAGTACAATATGGTTCATCCGGCAGTCCCGTGGAAAGGTGCAAAACATTAAACAAAACAAATGATCAAACCATGTTAACACACTGTTGGCTACAGCTCACACAGCAAAAGCAATTATGACGGCAACAATAAAGAGCGCAGTTTACAGGCTGTCCTGAATATCCTCCACAGCCGGATGGCCGCCTCAGACGCACACGTGGCCACAGCCAGCGCGTGCAGCTTTGGTCGCGGCACCCACTTGTAGTTGCTGTTGGTCGGGTGGCTGGGCGATAGCTTCAGCACGCTGCGCCACGGCTCGTAAATGTTTCGGAGCGCCTCGGCGTCTAGCTGATCCGGCACCCGCAGCGGGTTGGCGTACCCTGCAACATGCAACACGCTGGTCGTCGTGCCCTGCAAACGGTCGGACGGCCCAGCCACACACCTGTCGGGGAACAGATAGCACGCACCAGCCGGGCAGCGCCCAGTCAGTGGGTACTTATTATTTGCGCAATCTTCACTTGACACTTCTCGGTGAATACCATGGCCGAAGAGCAGAATATTGTTAGAACAGGATGATGGGTGGATACATGGCGAATAAAGAATAGTGATCAGGTGGGCCGGTAACGGCACTGTGGCATCGAATAAAAGGATTTCGAATCATCTGAATCGGCAGGCATATTGGAAAAGTTAGCCGTCGTCCATGCTCCGGTAACAAACTCCCAGTGCTCTCGTGGAAACTTTTGGCTAACGACCGCTCTCAACAGTCGATCCTGCGCCCCCTGAAAAGCTGGCTCGTCTCGTTGGGGCAAGCACGTCGCTAACGTATACCAGGTATAAAATGTATGCTCAACCTACGTGCCATGGAATACATTCCAAACATAATGGTGCCAAATGTGGCACATATACTCGATGTGAACCATACCAACTGTGAAATATGTGCCAAATGTGAACCATATCAAATATGACCCATACGTGAAACATGCACCAGATGTGAAAACTGCACAAAATACCACGTCGTTGCCCCATCTGAAGTTTGGAGGGCGACTGATAAGGACTTGTCGTTGCCTGACAACATGACGGGAATCGTAACACAACCGTTCCGAAAGAAGATCGACGCGACCGCCAACTGCTGTTTTTTTTAGGATATCTCTCCGGCATGTCGTGCAGTCGCGCACACATTTCGCTGGCATATGTGGCCTCCATTGAACATCTTTTACACCAAAAACGCGTCCGTACCTTTTCTGGTTTCGGAACAGCGACAGTTTTTGGGGAGCATTGCACGGCGACCTGCGGCGGCGCCGGCAGGCGGGCGATGCCGCGGTGCGCGTGCGGTGGGCCGACACTATTACGTTAAATGTAGTGTTCCACATTTGTATGGTGTTTTTAACTGATATAGCCGTGGCGACGACCTTTTCATGCGACTCACGGCCGTGCTATTTTTAAGACCTGGAGCCATCTGGTTCATGAGCTAGAAGGCTGCAAGGATGTGGGAGAGTGATTTTGGCAAAGTATTTCAAGGGCAATTTAGCATTCATGATGTAATAACGTCATTCGAAACCCGCCATTTAGTACCCTATGCGACGATAAAGGCCGAGAAAATATGACGATCGAGTCGTACATATCTGCCGCTTGTGAGCACAACTTCCAAATATAACGCCAACCAACTGGCTCTCAATAAATATTGTGGAAGGCACGATGACGTGGTGAAAAAAATGACGCATCGAGAATCATCTTTACAAAGCAGAGAAACTGTGTTGTCTCACGCAGTTTTTTCGTCTTAGAATTATACCAAAAGCCATAAGTGAGTTTGCTTTATGACATCTGATGCTTGCTTCAATATCTTTAAATGTGAAATGTGAAATTAAATATCCCATTTAAAGGGAGTGTTAACCATTTGAAGATATTGGAGTATGCATCAGATACCATGGAACAAGCTCACTTGTAACTATTGGCATACTTTTAGGACGGAAAGACTGCTCTCGACGGCACGACACCTCTGTTCAGTAAACATACTTTTAAATACTTCATTGTTTGTTTATGTAATCGTACGTTACAACACATCTGTTGAGGGCCAATTGCAGGCTGTTTAATCTGAAAACTGCGTTCACTAACTCCACATGTGAACGAATCAGTAATTACATTTTTATTGGCCTTCTTTCCCGCATGTCCAATGGAATAACATAATTCGAGTGACGTTACTATGGTGCCATGAATACTGTGACCTCGAAAATGTCTCCCCGAAATACCATGCACACCTTCGTAGGTATGCAGCTCGGAAACTAGAGCAGCTTGGGTCTTAAGAAAGGCAGGGCTGTTGACTGCTCCGGATGATTTTCAAGGTGGCTATTTCAGCCCAAAGACCCATGGAAAAGTACAAGACGCCCTTAAATGTAGCGATACATCATGAATATATGGTCAAGGCAGATAAAATACACATCATTGTGCTCAGAACCAGCAACGCATATACCTGTTTAAGTTTTGTGTCGCTATATGGTACAGACTAGTATGCACGAGATTGCAAAACTGAAAAGTGCGTTTTTCGGGACAACTTGACCTTTAACGTGGCATAGATGGATCATGTTTTGACCCAGCAAACTAAAACGTATTACAAATTGAGAGACCTATTCCAGACCAATCCACTGGTATTTTTCGCCAAGCCTTATCTTTCTAAGTCTGGGAACAGCATGGTGGTCGCATCGACCTCCCCCCCCCCCCCCCATCAATCGGCGTTATGGAAAACGAACAAACAAGGTGGTGGTTAAGAATGGCGGCTCCACATTCTCGCGACCTCCAGGGCACTGGCAGCCGTTTTAATTTACGTGACGTCATTGGAATGGACTGTCCACCGCCGCCGTTGCACTAGGGAAGTTGACATGCGCATCAGGAATGTGGCCGAATCACCAGCTGTGGGACGTGTGCAGATGGAGCACTCGGCAGCAACTGCTACCGTCACTTCGTCGGAGGTTTCTTCGCGGTGGCCAAACGCCAGCGTTGGGGCTCAGTCAGACGGGGAAGTGATCGCTCCCGAGCGGGCGGCTAACAGCATCCCAAGAAACCATGTAAAAATGTACAGCGTTGGTGTGCAGATCGAGAGCTCTCCGGCAGAAGTCTTGTCCGACGACAATGAAATATGGGTGAAACGTCCTGTGTTTAAAATGTGCGGTCTGCTCTTGTTGACGAGATGTTTATATCCGCTTCCCCTGCTGTTCGTAAGATCATAACCCCACGTCACGTTATACGAGTTAAAAAAGGGCAAGGACCAAGAACGGAGGTTGCAGCTGGTCGAAGGCCGTCGCTGATGAGGAACGATGTAAGTCTTCCGTTCGAAACAAGTACATGGAGCAGAAAGACGACTTGATAAAACCCAGGTCAACGGCGTAACTCCCAGGTCAACAGATAACGCCCGGTGACATTAAACAAGCGTCTCTTTTCCTCCGTTTCCTCAGAAAAAGCTAGAGAGGATCTCGATTGGGGGGGGGGGGGGAGAGGGGCGGCTGGCGAGGGATCCCCGCGGCGCCAGAAGCGGACGTAGCGCCCGCACGCCCCGTGGCAGCCGCGGGATGGCCTGCTACCTTTTTCCACGGGTGGAGGCGGTGAGTTTTACCTCTAGAGCCAATACATAAGTGATCATTTTATAGAATTGCCAAAAGTCATGTTTTAACAAAGATCTAGATCGTACGTCAGCGCCTGACCGACATCAGGCGACGCAACTGTGCACCTCACGGTGGAGGTACGAGCAGCACACTACCTCGTTTCAGCGGAGCACTCTTTGTACCTGCGCCGACCGCCCCCAAATGAGAAACCTTCTCTGACTTTGATACTGATGCCTTTATTTTCAGCAAGAAGCACCCGACGCTTCCTAAAGGACGCCGGGTGGTCATCGCCAAAGTTAGAATATATCGGTTACTCAGCGGGGTAATCTCGCGACTGGTGCTCTGGGGAGGAGCGTCTGGAACATTGACGGCCTCCCTGACACCTGTCGGTAATGTGTCCAAAGTTTCTGGCATCGTAAGCAGCGAACCGGAGTTGAAATTAAAGCCTTTCTGAGATAAAGTGATAGTCCACTTGGACCTCTGCAGCAGAGTAAGGGCGTTAAAACTCGGTATGATGGGATATTTGTCAATGTGCCGGCCAGTCTCCCTTCTCCTGATGCGTCTGTCAGAAGTCACCCCATGTCTCCCCTGTCCTTCCACGACGTTTTCCTCAGGCACCCCTCGCAAATCCCAGCACATCACAACACGATTCGATGTCTTTGTTGTTTATTTGTAGGTTGTTTTTTTGGTGGAGCTCTGTCGTGTGGCCATGCTGACGATGTCCTGGTCTTGCGGTAGGTCAGCTCCTCGGCAGCTAGCAATCGTTTGGCGTCTGTGTCGCAGGAAAATGGACCTCGATGAAACCATCACACCTCCGCACCTCCTGAGGCCTACCAAATTTCGAAAACGTCTGCTCACGCTAAAAGTGTTCACGCTGATCGGTAACGGCTTCCCAACGGTTTCTAGTTTAGAGCGCTGAATCGTCAGGTATTTGGGCAGCGGTAGGTCAGCTCGAAGTGGAAGCTACGCGGAAGGACGATTCTCGGAAGATGTTCGACAAACATTGCCGTTCCTAGCCCGGTGTCCAGTGTAGGCAGTGGTGTTCACGCTGGAGGAGAGCCCCCAAATCGCCTCGTGCGACCGCCTTAGACCTGAAACCTAGACCCGCCTGATTCGCCTAGTTAGTGACCCGTTCTAGACAAAAGGTCAATGGGTCCATTTTACCTCAGAGACTGCTTGGCTTTTAGAAGGTCATGGCTACCAAAAGCCTACGAGGCTGTTTGACTTCTTAACTTGAATAGCTTTATGGCTGACGCTAGGCGGTACGTTTCCAAGACCAGCGGGTACTTCAAGGTTGTTTTTGGTCACTATTACCTTTAAAAAGTCCAAAGAAGATGTCTGTTGCGGTCCCCGTTATCAGCACATTTGAAATGAGCATGAGAACCCATCCCGTAAAGCAAGCTCTCCAGTAAAAAATAAATTTGTTTTGACCTCAGTCTGACCTTCACAACCCACCCTAGATCAATTTAATTTGCCAGTATCTCGAATTCAATTGTTGCTTCCCAGATAGACTATTTCAGAAATGTACGGCTTCGTCTAGAACTCTAATGTCACATCAGATTGAACGGTTCCCTAGAAATTGCCTTCGCTGACAGCCACGATCTGACCTTGACCTGTCATAAGTTGGTGAGTTTACAAGGTGCATCCAATTTTTTGACCAAAAGATTCGCTTTGCGATCGCCTACAGCTTTACAAAAACGGGCACGGCTATGCTCCACCGCTCGAAAAGCATTATGTGAATATCCTCGGAGGTCAAATTGACCTCTTACCAGAGCGCGTGCATAAGAAATCTGAGTCACGGAACACTGAATTTGAGGCTACTCACCAGATGCTTGCTCTTAAGGGATCTACCACGGGAAAGTGCAGACATCGGTCTCTAATCCTCGCATCAGCCAATGCTCATCATGCTGACAATGGCCACCTCGTTTACACCAGCTCGTTATCATATCAACTCCGACAGTTAGCAGGCTATACCTGATTTGCTTGACAATACGCCCATTGTTTATACAGTGTGCATCCGCCCGACTAGCTACGCAGTTTTCAACCTTACTTTTTCCGCAGTTCCCAGGGTGTTGGACGGTCGAGCAGCTTACAGCCAGCCCAGACAGTCTGTTCGCTGTCAGATATCTTACAATGCCCGTCGATTGCATATAGGGCCGTACCCGTTTCGCGACGTACCACATCACATGTGGCAAATGTCATTGCAGGACGCAAATTGGGCGATATTGCATGCCCAGAGGTATGACAGTAGATGGTTAAATAATCTGCAACTGATTTCGTTGGAAATAACGATTCGTTCATTGGTTCGGGCTTTCCCTGTAGTTGAATTTGTTTGGAAAAAAACGGAGCTGTGCAACATGAAGCAAATTCTGGTGAACTATGTGCTGGTGTGCGCCATTACTATGCCCTTTGCCCACATTAATGGTTAAATTATAACGCTGAACCAAACTTTCTTCTTTGCTGAGCACACAAGTTAATATAGAGGTACGATCTATCCCAAACTTCCCATTCCGTCAGAGCCCCTGGTACCGCCCACACGGGCCGTCCACCACACTGAAGGAAAGTGATGAGCGCCTACATGACTTACGTTAATAGCAGGTTCAGTGACGCTCGACGACACCCTTCAACGACTGTTTCAACGAGGAACTGAAAACCGCTCAGAATCCCGGGCGAAGGCCAACCGTCCCTTGGGAGTATTTTGTGATCAGCTCATACTGCTGTGCTGGAAGAGGCAGACGCCGTCGAAGGGAAGGCAAGAGCCGTCCGGGGGCTGGAGGACTGCAGGGGCTGAGCTGCATCTGCAGAAGCTGAGCTGCATCTGCAGGAGCTAGGCTTGGGCTGCAGGAGCGCTCCGCCAAAGGTCCCGTCTAGAACGTGATTGGAGCTGGCCAGCCCTGACCTTCGAGGCATAATTAAGGATCGTGGGCGGAAGAACAGGTGGTAACGTCTCTGGTTCCCACTTCTCATGTAGGGTAACTTGGTGATTCACGCATGGAATACATACTAGAACACTCTAAGGATTGAATTTGCAGGATCTGGTCCAGTCCAGTCCGGCTAGCCCAGATCCAATCCGCCTGCCAATCCGCTTTTCTGAGATTTATGAGTCCAACTCGGACGGGTCCGCCTTACCAAACAAACACATTATTAAACGAGTCCGCGCGAATTCGCTTCCACATAAATAACTTTTTAAAATTTCATTAGAAAATTTGGCTGATCACAGCTCTCACACTGAAAGAATTTGTTGAGTTCCATTGGATAGAAAATGTGCAATAAGCTGCCGTAAACCAGTGGGAGGTGAAATACCTAGCACAGCTTGTTACCTGTAAGAAATGCATTTTTTCATTCAGATCAAAACAAACAAGGCCTATCATATTATTACTGGAATCAAATTTATGTTGGCCAACAATTCAGAAGTGCAACAACAGCAGGCACCAAAAATGCTCCTGGTTTCAATATCCTGGAGGAATGACGACATTATCCAATGTTTTCGGGCACCAGGCCAGGTGCCGCCCATGTCACTAGACAGTTTCAGCGGCACCCAGTTATCAAGTCCACGACGACGCTTATCTAGTACGCCTTCTGAATGACTAGAACGGCTATTTCACCTCATGTGTGATACTTTGTATGTGTATCCTTTCCCGGGCACACGTAGTACTGAAACAGCCTCGACTGCGAGCATGATTTCCTGCTTTTTTTCCTGCTATAATACCGGCTGCGTTAACATTATAGTCCACGCGTGCGATTGTCCACCGCCTGCGGTACCTGCTCTTTCATTCACCAGATTGACACAATTGCATCATTTTCGAGCCATATTGCTAACATGCCAGATGCTACCAAATATCCTTGTTCTTGCTCATACCGGAAAAAATACGAAGGTTTTTATTCGTAATCGTGCATGGCACAGCTGCATCAAAACGCGTTTACGCAGTCAAAGGCAAATTCGTTCATACATATTGGTAATAAAACGTAACTTTGAATACGTTGTTTTATTTTTAACGCGCTTGGAGAGCTACTATGAATGCTTTATAATTTCGTGCAGCATTTTTGTCAAAGTATGTAACATCTTTCGTGGGCTAGGTGCCCAGTACACAGATACAGCATACTCCCATATGCGCCAAACGTAGTGCGAGTGTTACATACTTGTCCCAAATACTCCCACATCTGTCATGACCGCTGGCACTTCGACATCTCATACACATGCTAGCTATTTGCCAAGGGCTCTGGTGATGTCACAAGCTTACCAAATCTTACCAAACCTTCGTTTAGATATGAAGGGTAACAAAAACTAGTCTCGATTGGAAGACCACTGTGAAAATCAGGTGATGGAGCCCTTTTAAACCTAGATGTTAACTTATACCTTGAGTGAATGACCAGGTCGAGAAAAACTATTTTGCCGATGGGGTTAACCTTCCTAACTTGTTCAGCGAGGGGTTTGTATTTACAAAAAATCTAATTCGCTTGCTACCCAACAAAACATGCACCTTCTCATCTGCGACAGAAGTAAAACCCCGTATGTAATTTTTGGCCAGTTTGCGTTGTTGTCATCTGATTCGTCTTTTCATGCTGAATTTGGTCATTTAAACAAAACACGAGCTGGGAAAATTGCAACTAATGGCTTAAATGTCCAAATTCAGCATGAGTAGACGAATCAGATGACATGGAAAACGCAAAGTGGCCAGCGCTGAACATATGGGGCTTTATCTTTGGACAACAGTTTTGTTTTTTCAACTCTTAAATGCAGTATCACCTGGGGTTAGATGTGATTGCTGACAAGATAAGGAGGAATGATGGCCATCTTATGATGCGATAGGTTGTTGGATCATTAAATATTTGAGTTGCCTTGGAAGGAATGGGAGCTGTAGTTTTCCATCGCAACATGTATCAATATCACTCAGCCATCTTGATTTGCCACTGTGATCTGTTCACCAAAAAATGTGGTCGTGGAATATTTTGCTCTGTTATGTTCTGGGTAGCCTGTTTGTGCATTGCTGGAATTGAAAGTACTGTCTTGTGTTGGTATAAGAACTCTTTTCTGAGCTGATGTCTTCCTTGAGCGTTTGAGTTGCCATTTAGTGATAATTTTCATGTGATTGTTTTTCAATCAATTTAGTCAGTGTTCAATCAATTTAATCCGTGTCATTTGGAGTGATTGGTTCACTACAAGAGCAACAACCTTTGCCCAACAAATCCTCTGATCCCATCCCACTCAACCAAACTACCCAAAACAAAGCAACAATTAAGTTTGTGTCGTAAAACATGATGAGTGCAGCTTCATCACTAAGACCGCTCACAGTTGTGTTAGCTATCACGGACGGTTTCATGGCGCTGGCCGTCGGCATCCCCGCCGTAGCGCCCATACACGCTCCGCGTCCGGTCCGTCCGACCGCAGAAGTCGGGACGGCTGTGTTGAGCCGCGCAGTCGCCCTCCGACGGGACCGCCTGTCACAGTGTCAATTTGGCACGTGTCCCACTGACCCCACGCAGCGAACGACCTCTGGACCCCGGGGAACGCCCTGGGCGATCGCCTCGCGCCGAAGCGTCAGCTGGTGACCTGCAGGTCAGTCGAACGAAGCCGATAAAATCGAAGCCAAGGATAAACGAGGCCTAGGCGGACTGAGCTGGATCGAACTGGGTCCAGCAGGAGGCTGATGTAGTTTCAGTAGGGCGGAACGATGGTTACGGGAGAACTGCCACGCTCTCGAATGGGTCTGGGGGTTAATTTGATCTCCCCTAAATGTTTTTTCTTCTTCTAGAAATAACCTCTAAAGAGTGAGACAAAGCGATGCCCGCTTGAAGAGCGGTAGCTAAGTGCATTACCGATCTTGTAGAGCAAATAATAAGATATAACTTTCGAGGTCGCCGACCTGTAGCGGGTCAAAATCAGGCCCCAAATATCCACCGAAGTAATCTTAGGGAATCTTGCAATCCAATGCCACATTTAAGATGCAGACGGGGTTATACAAACCTGATTTGTTTGATTGGATAATCAGGCGATTTAAATTAGGATTGAATTTAATAACATTGACCTTGGATCAGGTATGAAGTTAGATCAAGCTCAAAGCTAAACAACATCTTTAATGAACATGACATTGTCTTATCCAGTGGTTTTAACGTTTGTTTTGAATTTCATGGCAAAACTGAGTTTTGCTTTTGTTCACTTAACGAAGATCAGGGCCAGTTGAAGGAGGGAAAGTCTTAAACAGCTTTGATCAATCTTCGGCTTTCAGGAACTCGCCGGCTAGTTGGTTCTTGACGTTAGCTTGAAGTTCAAAGGTCTAAATGATCATTTTTGGATTTTTAAAAATATTTTTTTTCTTCCAAAAGCCGGATTATATAACTGACCCGGAATTCCCCCAAATAACTTCTCGTTTAGGACTGGTATATAGGTTGAAGGTGACTGCGTGAGGAAGCCGTGAACCCTTTGAACACGGGCCTCGGCTTTGCCCCTGTTTAACAATATTTGACCCAAACGACACGACCTAGTGACAAATTATTTGCCCCGTATGCACCAGATCTTTTTGACTAGTAGCTGCATACAAGTCTTCACTGTCTGCGAACTATGAGAAAATCAGCCGAAATCTAGGTCATATCAAGACAAACTTTAAATCTTTGAAAGATACAGATAATGGAAGGTGATATAGTGAAAAAGAAAGCCCTTATGCTCCACTGCGTAAGTAAATAATGGCTTGCTCAACCAGCGTTATTCTGCGAATATGAAAGTAACGAAGACGAGATAGGGTGACATTTCATTTTTGACTAGGACCCGGCAGGTCAACAATGTCATACAGCCCAAAAATGACTCAGGTCATAAACGAGACTATCGTCAATTTCTGTTATTTTGTTTTCGCTCATCGGCAGTAGAATGGACGCCATTCTCCCCGCTCCACCCTCCGGGGACATTGGGTCCGTCGTTCAAGCACTGGATGAATCTATGATTAATGCTTAGCCACGCCGAATGCAATGTCAATGTTGAAAGCAGCCGCTGTAAGTTTGTCAAAATGGGCCTGTTTTAGCCAGCCTCCGGCGTCATCCATAATACTAAGACGAACGAAAACGTAGCCCAATTCCTCTGATTCAAGGCTTTGAGTTCAAGATGATCACGCGCTTCCGTTCGGTTGACTGTTGAGGATATCAACGTTGGACTGTTATTTCAGTTCATGACGTTTGGCCTAATGTTACAAACAGTGCTATGATGAGCATGGCTGGCAGCCAGCCTGAGTCAAAGTTTGAGTGCGGTATGACTTAGCTGTAACTAAGGCAGGCCAAAACTGCAGACAGAGCGGGCCAAACAGAAAGAAAACAGGGTACTGAAGTCTCACCAAAACTATCGTACCTAACCAAGACTAAAACTGGACTCCAACAGACCGCACTGCTCACCATACCACATAAAAGCCAGAGCCATCGCATCGTCAATCGAAAGGAAATTGCAACAGTGAACTGGACCACGTCATATCATACGAGACTAACTGTAGTATCACGTTGGACATACCTGGCATAACAGAGTAAAGCATGGCTTACACCAAACTAGACGAACGACTGCAGCGGCCGGGAAAAGTCTATCCCAAAGTGCTAGATCGAACTGAACCACTTGTTACACCGAAATGAAACAAACTGTCGCACCAGACTACATCACGCTGGCAGCAAACCAGACTAAAGCGCCTTTTCATGTTGACCAAACTATGTAAAGCCATTGCACCAAGCTGGAGCGTGCTGCCTCATCAAGTTGGTTGGAAATGCAACGGCAGTTAGGAATGGAAAGCAGAGTTCGCCGAATCAACTTAACTACACTTGCTGTGTCGTTATGTAGCATTATGGCCCAGCTGCAATAAGCAGGCGGGGCCATTGCAGGCGACTAGAACCGTTGCATGAATGTAAACGATCAGTGAAGAGCGAGCAAGGTTGTGTTCGTCGCCTAAGTGCCACTGGGCTTCCTGAATATGTGAAAGCCTGCGGGTTATTGGAGGGAAGGAAACAGCAAACAACCGCCTCTGCCTCACGTTGGCTTGCTGAAAGTCAGACGCCTGCGAGGATCTATAATCCTTGCTCCAGGCGTATGTTGTTCCGTGGAGGTCTTAAGCCCATACTCAAGACAAGACCGCTGTTTCGAGAAAATGAAACGCTTGCTGAGGATATTCGGCAGTTTCAAGATCGATTCCACTTCAGGCATGCACGCCGTTTCGGAGAGATGAAATCCGTTATCAACGCATGACGCGGTTTCAAAGTCAATTATTGGTCAATGCATATACGTAGGTTCAAGGAGCTACAATCCTTTTCCGCTGAAGGCAAGCACAAAGCGTGACCAGTCATATGTAGCGTGTTCGCCAGTCAGTGGCTGGGCGGACAGCACTGCCGACACCGATACCGGAATCAGACGGTGCGCCTCTCGCCGCAGTGACGGCACTGCCGACACCGATATCGAAATGAGACGGCGCGCCGCACGCCGCAGTGACAGCAGTGTCGACACCGATACTGAGATGAGACGGCGCGCCGCCCGCCGCAGTGACAGCACTGCCGACACCGATACTGAGATGAGACGGCGCGCCGCCCGCCGCAGTGACAGCACTGCCGACACCGATACTGAGATGAGACGGCGCGCCGCCCGCCGCAGTGACAGACAGCACTGCCGACACCGATACTGAGATGAGACGGCGCGCCGCCCGCCGCAGTGACAGACAGCACTGCCGACACCATTACCGGATGCCCGACGGTCAACCAGCAGAGACCAGTACCATCACCGGTGCCCCGAGGTCAAACAGAGAGGCTGCAGTGTCCTTCCTACTTAACCGTATTTTTGTAGAATAATTAATTATCTTTGACCTGAGACGGACCAAGTGAAGTGTCCTTCGAGTCAATTTGTCAACGGGAGCACAAAGATACATATTTCATGTGTTTTTCAGAGCTTAAACAGATGGAGCACAACATACCTGTTTGGAGCCATTTTTACTCTGATTTTACCCTGACTGATGCCCCCAAGGATTACAAGGTAATGGAGGCAGGCATTCTTTCTGAGGATGGAGAAAACTGTTTTTGGTTGGCTTAAGGGGCTCGTAATGCGGGTAAAAATCTAGGGATAATTTCGTAAACTTAACTAAAATCTGACGACATTGTTATGCCCGACACGTTATAAGCCAGTGGATTTGAAACAAACAAGACAATGGTTAAAAGTGGTGGGACAAGCCCATACTTAACACACGTCATTTCCACCCAAAGGCGAGTCAGTTGATGAAATAGTACACTGCAAGTCTTTGTCGTAATTTGGCTACAGTTTTGCAAACCACTTACCTTCCATTCTCAGAGGAAATGTTTCATATGTGAATGGGGTTTTGAAGTGTGATAGCGATTTTAAAGATCAGACAATGCAGCTCACAGATATGACCGGTTTAAGACCCTGTTTGAGCCTCACGCCCGCAAACCTGCCAGACTTTTTCGTGCAGACTATTTCAGCGTCACACGAATACCGTCTCACCTTTGGCCATGTAGTGACCGAGGTCAACAAAAATATGATCATCGAATTATTATTGCTTGGCTATGTCAGCACGATTCATGGCATGACATGACGTGAGTTGGCCTTCAACCAATGTAATGTGTGGAAGAAAAGTTTCGAGCACGAATTACGTTTTGTGGTACTTAATACAGGAATTTGGGCAGTGGTACGGGTTATGACGGAAGTAAGACTGGATATGCAATGACTTCAGAATAGCACCATGACCGAGCATGCAAAGCGCAATCGCTTGCGCTTAAAAGCAACTCAATATTTATCAGTGAGGTTATTTCTTCATGTATGATGCTTGCTTCAGTACCTTTATATGTGTAACATTCCTTTTACCTACGAAGAGGTTTTCATAAACAAAACCTACAGTTTCTTGGCTTGCGTTTATTTCACTCTCCCCAGCTTTTGAGCGTAACCTTACACCCACACGACGATAAAGCTAGACATCTAACACCCTACGTTGGCAGGTTACTTGATACATATCAATCGATTGAGCCCTTAAAGCAGCAAACACTGTATCTAACGCCCCCCGGTCATACATTACGCCCATATCAATAGTCTTCCGCCATGCGATGCATGATGTGGCGAGTGGTGCCGAGAGTGTGGTTAAAAGCTGTGTGTCTGGGAAACCAGAGCTACAAGGTTCGATTCACCGCCGTGCCCGCCCTTTCTGCCAGGGGGAGAGGCAGGCAACACCACATAGCCTCAGCAGTTGAGCACGTCGTGAAGCCCTAATGGCGACGACGTATAACGTGACAGCTAGCCCATAATTCCCTCACCTCTCAACCAGCTTCAATGACAGAAGCCAACCCAACCTAATCACATCACAACTCACTCTCTTGGGCTTAATCACGAGCACAATGACGCCCACCACCCTGAAGTTTCTCGCAGCAAACTTATCCGCCGTAATTCCGCGGCATAGTTAAGCCATCGGCACATCTCATCGACGGCGCCATCACTGCTCCACGAGCGACCGACAAGCCAAGGCAGCGGGCCTGTCCACGAGGAAGGGGGTCATCCCTCTCCTTGAGGTACCAACGCGCCGCGGTCGTTATCCTTGGTTGCTTGAGTTTCGCAGTGCAAACATTTTCATTTCGAAGTGAGGACTCACTTCGAGATTATGTACTCTTGTGTCACCTATCCGCAGACTTGCAATATGACCTAGCTAAAGCAATTGACAAAAGCGATTCGATATCATTCTCATTCGATCGGCGTCTACGCCAGGGCGCTCGTGATGGCCCGAAATTCCCGCGTGATGACCCCAAATTCCCGCGTGATAACCTCACATTCGCGTGTGGTGACATTACATTCGAGTCTGTGGCGCACGTGATGACTTCACATGCGCGTGTGACGGCACATGTGATGGCGCGTGTGATAATCTCACATTCACCCTGCCAACCCCGACCTCCGTTCTATTATAACGAGGCGATTATATCGATCTAACGGCCTCTCCGCCATGCAAAATCTCACGCCAAACCACACCTAAAGAACGGTGGGATCGAACCGCCGATCGGTCTCGCCTTCCCGTCTATAATATACCCTGTTTACATGGGCAGTCGAGGGTAATTTCAATCAAGATCGGAACGGATCATGCGATGTTAAACCTCTCGCCGAGGTGCGTTTACATGGGCGATACATGCTATACGTCGAATTAATGGTCGGTAGTTCGATCCCGCTTAGTTCGAATCAAGGAGCGGATTATGGGCGAAAACTGCGCTTTTGAGGCGACCTGAACAAAAAAAAAAATGGCGGCACTCTGCGTATGGATGGCGAATGTCAAGGGCCGTAGTGGGCGCGAGACGGCTTTGAGAGCGAGGAGGAAGATGGACTCCGTTGGAAAAACGATCTGTGCGGGACTCCTAGGCTTAATAGCCACAGCACAAGCCATAACATTTAAAACACAAAATTTGTATAGTCGGCGCTGCCAAATCTTCCCCATAGCTAGTGTTATATGAAAATGTTCCTAGTGGACTTAAGACGTGTCAATACTGTGCATCGAAAGGAGCACGATCACAGAAATTTGCCCAAAACAGGAAAAACTGACTCACGGATATTGCAGCATATATTTCTGCTAGAATCAGTTTCTTTGGTCACAGGTATGCCATCAAGAATGACAAGGAAGTGAACTGGTAAATAAAACTATAAGCCACTCAATGGCAATGGCAGAGATGACGTTAAAGTAACTTGCATCAGGCCATCCATGCATGACAATAGCTCCAAAAAGTGCAAGCAAGGGCACTGCTTTCGATCCTGCAATGTAGATCATGGCTTGCTGTTCTGACTGGCATCATTTAGGATGACATTTAAGACACACCTGGTGCCTGTGACACCTGAATATTTGCTGCCATGCAAGGGCTAGCAAGAAATCAGCATTTTCTTGTATTGGCCAATGGCACTCACACACTAACCACACTCTGATCAGATGGGCCACACAGCATCATGTCATGTGCTTTGCCCAGCCCAGGAAGCATATCACCTACTCCCACACTAATGCATTTATGAGCAGCTTGCAGCAATGAGCTAAGCTACAGAAATGACTCCTGAATGCTGCACAGTTAGAGGCAAAAATTATGCAGTTATTGTTGCGTTTCTCCGTCCAAGGCAGCATCAATACCTGAGGGCAGCATTGTCATTCAGACTTGGCATGGACTGGCAAGTCAGAATGTCGCTATTTGCTTTCTTGACATACCAGGGTTGAAATACTGCTTTGATATCCTTGTAGTCAACAGCATTGGCTGATATGGACTGATGGCTAGGTGGCACAAACAGCTGTGTTTGCACAGTCCAAAGATCATAACATGTGAACCAGCCCGAGAGCTGTGTCATGACGGAAGCAATCTTAGCTCAAAACTCATAACAAATTATTCATTATGACAGCAGCTTTATTACCTGCCTCATGGAAAGACACCCATCAGAAAAAAACACCAAGGTAACATATCTACTCGCCAGTATACAAGCAGGTAATGATATGCACCACAGACATGTTCTCCGTGCAGCATGTGCCTTTGTGCTAGGTGTTACTTAATGTATGTACCGTTTTCTTCCACAACACTGCTGACGCCTGCTGTCTGCATAAATCAAGCGCCTAGCAAGCTTAAATTACGTGAGCATTTCTGTGCTGCTTGCCACTTCAGGCCCTCAATAAGTGGAGTGCTTGAAGTAGCATGGGGTCAGCTTCGCCTTCTATCCCTTTTTTCCACGTTGGACCTGGATCGTCTTGAGCAGTAGCCAAAAACCCGTGGAAAAGCGGCGACATTAAACAAACCTGCAGTGGCCTTGAACAGAACCTTCCAGCTGGAGGGTGAGCGGTATTGGAGGTAGGATGGAGCAGCTGGAAGGTGAGCGGTATTGGAGGTGGGATGGAGCAGCTGGAAGGTGAGCGGTATTGGAGGTGGGATGGAGCAGCTGGAAGGTGAGCGGTGTGGGAGGTGGGATGGCGCAGCTGGAAAGTGAGCGGTATTGGAGGTGGGATGGAGCTGCTGGAAGGTGAGCTGTATTGGAGGTGGGATGGAGCAGCTGGAAGGTGAGCGGTATTGGAGGTAGGATGGAGCAGCTGGAAGGTGAGTGGTATTGGAGGTAAGATGGAGCAGCTGGAAAGTGAGCGGTATGTCAGGTGGGATGGAGCAGCTGGAGAGTGAGCGGTATATCAGGTGGGATGGAGCAGCTGGAGGGTGAGCGGTATGACAGGTGGGATGGAGCAGCTGGAGGGTAAGCGGTATGACAGGTGGGATAGGGTAGCTGGAGGATGAGCGGTATGACAACACGTCACCAGCGGGAATATGACTGCACGCACGGCATAAGCCTTAATCAAATGCTTGCGTGTGCTATGAGTGAGCATTGCTAGTGTCATTTCATAAACATTGCGAGTTCCAGCAATCTGCTGGTGTATCATGGGTTTTAACTTCATTCTTGTCAATTTCATTCTTTTCATGCCTCGACCCTTTCTATAAAATGTGGGGTATGCCCTCACAAAACAAACCAAGCCTTTTAACTGCACTTAGTTGTTATTTAAGGCCCTCAGAAAACAAACCTCGGAGCTGCATACATTTACTATGGGAGAACTAAATCATGGATGTCCTAACATTGTACCAGCATCGTGAATGCTCCGTAAAAACTAGGTAAACACCAATGTACTCACAACTCATTAGCACTTATCAATCACGGACCACTTCACTGACATGCTTACCTCCTAGTTACCTCTTTCCACTCCACGTGACCTTTGTTTATTCACACGAACCTATCACACATACAAGGCCAGTGAGCGTTTTGGGATCACTTGATTAAATGCACTTGGAACTACACTAGAACACGTTTTGACCATGCATCAGTCCGGGACCCACATTTCACCGTACATCACTCAAAAACCTGTGTTTTGTCCCCTGCTTACCAATCCAAAACTTACATTTGACTTTTTGCTACCTCGAATGCACGTGCCTCAACACATATCACTCTGGGATCCACAGCTTAGTATACATTACCCCGATCTTACTATACATTCCTATACATTACCCCCGACCACCACCACCTCGAAATCTCTCGTTGACCACGCACAGCTCCAGGACATACACTTGATCATGTGCCACTATGGGAGACATAGTATCTGACCACTTGATGTTTCGATATTATGTTCGTTTAGGTACCACGCAAGGACCTCGTGCACATTTGAGTGTGCAGTGTTTCGATACCTTCCTCTGGACCATGCATTACACCAGGACCTGCATCAGATCGTGTACCATTCCGAAGTCTACCTTTGACCATGTACTCCACCAAGACCTACACCTGCTCGTGTACCACTCCGAGACCTACCCCTAACCATATATCACACGTGGACCTATATCTGACCGTGTACAACTCCGGACCTACCTTTGACCATGTACCACTCTGGGTTGACGTCTGGATCGTAGATCTCCTCATCGACCGCGATGATAGCGTACTTTCCCGTCTCCAGGTAGCCCGAGGCGTACATGTGCTGCACGAAGTCGACCAGGAGAATGTGCTCTCCCACAAACACGTACACTGCAACACACTTTTGTCAAAACACAGCAAACCCCGCCACATATGTGTCGAAGGTGTATGTGTCGAATGTGTCGAAGGTGTATGTGTCGAAGGTGTATGTGTCGAAGGTGTATGTGTCGAAGGTGTATGTGTCGAAGGTGTATGTGTCGAAGGTGTATGTGTCGAAGGTGTATGTGTCGAGGGTGTTTTGACTATGATAAACATATACTCCGGGGTGATAATCGCTCAGTTTTTGCGTGATGAGATTTGAAAGACGCAGTATGATCATAAGCATAAATATCGTATCACAAATAATGGTGCCGGGGAAAGTGTTTTAACTTGGCTCTCGTTGTAAGTGTGTTCACTGCACTAATTTGAGCACGCACTGTGCAGGTGTTATGTCAGTCAGCGGCACTCCAGACAAACAGCCACAGAGAGTGACAGGAAATATTTCACACGCGGCACAACGTACAGTACTGCGGCTTAGTTACGCAAAGCCCTGAGCGGTGGCATTACTCTCACACCGTCATGTGGTGTTAGTTTGTAACACTCGTTAAACTTGTAGCAGCGTTATTAGACAATACACTCATAGCCAAAGTTTTTATGCACTGCGCACACGTTTTTGGCCTTGGCATTCTTGACCCTGAGTCGATGTCCAAACTTGAGGGAGGCCCAAGACTGAGAGCCTTCCTACAAACACGTCTTGATGTGAAACTATAGCTTTTCACACGTTCGATGAGTCTTACATCACCCCTCCGTCATATCATTCAACAAAATTTTAGCCAGCACACTGAGGTTTATCTGAGCTTACTGGGGCCTCGCAGCGGCATACAAATGCATCTGTCTCTCATGTTATCATCCGGGCCATTCAGACAATCCCATAACAACCTAACTTAACAAACACATTTAAATAGAAACTGAAATGATAGCGACGAGAGCGACCGTCAGTGATATGTCAGTGAAAACATCGGCCCTGTATTCATTCGCGGAGCCTAATTTATGCTCCATCCCAGGGGCGTTATTCTACAATCGTGGCGCCGAGACAGCTCATGCCAGCCTGTTGTTGACAAGCCCGGGGGGAACTGTATGAGATGCTAGTTCGGCGAGTGCCAAAGTCGGCTGGGCTCCAGCTCCAGCGGCACGACACGACTCCGAGCCCGCCGCGGTCTAGGTTGCGGTATTGAGCTCACTAACGACACCATGTTCGTCTTCGCCCCGGGGATGCGTCCCAGCTCAATGTGTAATGTTCCATCGGGTTCAGTTAAAATATACGAAAATAGTCACTGAATAACTTAAACATTACGCTTAGGTCATGAACTAATACATTATCTGGCAACGAAATTCGAAACTTAAGGAGGAGAATCAGAGAAAGGTGGGGTACCCCGGTCCCCGCCCGTTAGATTCGCCATGCCGTGGAATCCTTTCCTGAGTTCATACGAAGCCAAGCGTTCCTGATCTGATACGGGAGCACGTCGCTGGCACTCCGCTTAACTCTTCGAGACCGCACCAAGTTTGCGTACTGCTTCTTCGATCTGATGGAATTTAAACGCAGAGCCATGCATCAGCTGAAGTTTGAATGTCCAAAACAATTTGCCTTTGTCTAAAGTCGCCTTCCTCAGAGCATGCTTATGTAAGTCTGCGTAAGTACGTGCAACTTCAAATATTTTCGGAACGTTTACAATTTCGGAGCGAATACAATTTTCACCCAGAGCGAAATCCAATTTTCGGAACACAAATTTAACTTAAGCATATCAAAAGCGTATACCTCGTTTGTGTGTTGCGTCACTTTGTTTTCCTCGTTTGTGATCCGTTTTTAACCGATGTGAATCCGCAACCTAACTATGCTCTGTTTAATTGTATGTTTGGAAAAGAAGGATGCAATGGTCACCTGACCTGTTGTCGTTTGATTTTTACGAAAGATATAGCTGCCATGTATTTGCCAGTTTGACAATGTCGCACCGGGAGTGTAGAAGTTATGCTGACTAATCAAATCATCTCATGAAACACATGAGATGATTTGGCTCGAGTGGACGGCGACGTCATACGAATTCACATGGTCACGACACAGAATCTGCAGCACTGCGCTGCAGCGTTCCCACCTCTGGTAGCCTCCCTCGTCTGCTTGGCGATGTCCTTCAGCTTCTCCTGATGGCTGAAGGATAGGTAGTTGCTGACGTCGTGGGTCTTGTGCACGTCCACGCCGTGTTCCACGGCCAGGCCCTGCCCGGCGGAGGGACACGGGAGATCAGTGCTTGTGACATGCGGCGCATGGGAGCTGCCGACGTTATAGGAACTAGCGGCCAAAGAGCCACTTGCCCGTATACTACATGTTATATACATGTACTTACATGCGCTCATGCAATACAGTCCATCCCCGTGTGAAATAAACCCGTCACTGTCCTCAGCAGTTCTCCATTTGCACCAACCGCGGGGTTATTGACACCCGCTCCGCTGTCTCAATAGCCATTTGCACCAATCGCGGGGTTAATCACATGCCCTCCGCTGTCTCAAGAGCCATTCGCACCAATCGCGGGGTTATTGACACCCGCTCCGCTGTCTCAATAGCCATTTGCACCAATCGCGGGGTTAATCACACGCGCTCCGCTGTCTCAAGAGTCATTCGCACCAATCGCGGGGTTATTGACACTCGCTCCGCTGTCTCAAGAGCTCATCGTCGGATCAGAACAATTTAGGCGGCAATAGATGGCCTAGTCACGAACCGTCGTCCAACCTCCCCTGGAAATGGTTACGATGGCATCTGTCACGTGACCCATGACATCACAGATTGCACGAAATACCTCAACGATCATCCAAATTTCTAAAGAACTGAGCACCTCCGGCGTCCGTTCCCACGGTAAATATACATTTCTCAGTCACGTCAGTGAGATTGGGATTCGCCCTTCATAATTATACCACGACCGCAACAAAAATTGTGAGTTAAGGTCAGGTAATGCCTAGATGGCAAAATCCCTTGCAATTGTTTGCCATTTTGGTTCACGCCACTAACAGAGTCTAGTGCAAATTTATACTTGCCGCTCATGGACAGCAATAATTTTGCCGATGAATCCTGCTATTCGTTCCGTTTATCACTTTGGTGAGCGCATCATGGACGTGCACTTCATTGGCCCACGAGTATATTAGTGTAATTCATAAGTTGCCTGGTTCTAAAATTTGGTATCATTTTGGCCGTTGGGCATCGGCATGCGGCGCATCGGAACGGGAGTGTGTCCAACTACAGCAAGACGGGAGAACCTACGGCGCACCGACAGCGCGCCGTCGCGTAGTTTTCGAGTGCGAAGGGTGGTAAGACGCCCGACGCTGCAGTTGGTTACATGTAGTGCCCAGATGGGTCATTATCCTATAGCACTCTGTTAAAGGTGATAAAGTTATTAAAAGGTGGCGGGATGGACACAAATACCAGTCGGCTGCCAATTGCCCCGAAAGTCCAAGACCCATGCGTTTGAGTGAAGTAACTCGCCGAAGAGGAACGGTTAAGAACCACCCCTGATATTTATGCTCACCTTTGGTTCTAACGAAAAGCCATTCATCGTAAGAGTATTGGAGAGATCATGTCAAAGGTCCGTGGCAGGTGGGGGATCCGTGGATGCTTCATTAACCGTAAAACAGGCCTGCATCGATGCGCGTCAGCCATTATTGAAAGAAACTACATCTTGCGGATCCATAAATTTTTGTCGTCCAGGTATTACGCTAGACAAGATCCTACTGCGAAATACTGACGCCAATCGAAGGAGTAAAAGCGAGGAAGCACATCGGTTTTCTACCGGGCACGGAGTGCCACCTATGCCAACCAGATGAACAGAGTGTGTATGGAATTTTCGGAAATCTTGGTGGTGTTACCACATACACATACACACGCACACACACACACACACACACACACACACACACACACACACACACACACACACACACACACACACACACACACACACACACACACACACACGCACACACACACATACACACATGCACACACACACACACACATATGTATATATATATATATATATATTATATATATATATATATATATCTATACATGTATATATACATATATATATGTATACATATGTAAATATGTATATATATGTATATATATACATATATAAACATTCCAGATTGGTTGACGTCGATTTTTTGTTCCAACTGAGACAATTTTTTGTTACGACCATTGGACAAAGATCCAGGATCGCAGCGGATTTGCTGCTGAAACAAGACACAGGAACTATCACAGGCCCTGCTTATTACCCGCGTCATGCACCATCGATCACTCGTCTGGATATTCGCAAACATAAAAGATACTCAGTGTGGAACGCGCTAACTCTAACTAACAAGTGGCAGAACTTACCCCGAATGAGCTTCTCAACCTCAATAATCATCAGCGTGGATTTATTACGAATCGTTCTACATGCATGGCTTAATAATTTATTCATGTCAAATACAATCCTGGTTTGTCACATGAACGTGACAAATGTTTATAGTCAAGACTAGGTAGCAACACAGCACGGCTCCGAGAAGCTGCAATGGTTTCCGGACGAGGGCGCTTGATACGAAAACATCTTGGGCGACGTCGACAGCTGGAAAACGTGCCGCTCTAGAGCAACAGCCACCACCGACCTCATGACGCGCTCACTTCTAAACTTGGCGAGGGGGGTGAACAACGACCGGACCGCCTACGGGTGCGGGCGTCATTTGGGGTGCTGAGGACGCCAATGTGGTCCCGGCGCGTAACAAAGCTAGTCATGCTGTGCCAGCCCAGTGACTCCAGGACCAGGAGATAGGTGATCTCGAACTCCCGCCCCGGGGACGACCCTGGTCGCGAAATTCACAACCTTTTGCACGCGTCTGAGAAAGCACGCGACGCCCCGTCCCAGACTGAGCGCCAGTACACTATCTCAGGGAAACCTGGGTCCGAATAAGTAGTTTGCTGGTTTCGACTGCTCTCGGGCGTGAGATGGTGACGAATCTTACATGCAGGCTGAAATTCCACTTTTGGACTAAGCTGGATGTGTGTGCTTTCCCAAATAGCGTACGGTCGATGGTGACTCCATGAGTTCTCACGGACGGTTATTAGGTCAATATAATGTTGGTGACTTTAAAGCGAATGTTTCACATTTGGAGATGCTGAGGCAAGCATGAGATGTAACAAAACAAGCTCACTTATAAGTATTTATATACTTTTGGAGTGGGAAAGACCACTCTAGACTGTACTATTCTCTGTTTAGTATTCATGATCCTCAATGCGGGGCGGTTTGATTATGTCATGGTACCTTGCGTTGCATTATGAGCGAATTGGCGGCCATTATATCTGGAATTCGTGTTCACGAACGCCGGATATGAGCGCCTTGAAAAATACATTTTTCTTCGCCTTGATCGCTGCATGGCTTATGGAATGGCAGCACTTGAATGACGTCATTATGGCGTCATGAATGCCAAGGTGACTTTGAAGTACTCCCCCGGTATACCTTTCCAATTTTTACGGGCGTGTAGCCCAGAATCTGGAGGGCTCAAGAACGGCAGGATTGCAAACAGCACAAAAAGGCCTTCAAGATGGCTATTTCAATTCAAAACCCCATGTATGTGTGGAACACTCCCTATATGTTGAAGAGACGAGATATAATAATGGGCTAGGGTGTGGCGATTAGAAGAAGGGTAGTTTTGATAGAGTTCGTCTTTGGAGAATCGGTAGTGAAGTTAGATGAGAAGGCAAGGTTGTTTTCCTCCTGTCGAGAGTTTATGGTTGACAGGTGGTCCGAGTAGACCGAGTCGAGAAGCCGGCTATCAACGGTGTAGGAATGAGAAAAGCAGGCACCCATCAGGTCGTCCGTAAAGATTCGGTAGATGATTAGGTTAGCCCGAGACTCCTGGGGATACCGTGGGGCGAGGAAAGTGATGCTGAATCACTTCTAACCACGCGTCACCGTCCATTAAGATTATTCCATAAATGTCTTGAATCGATTCCCAGCCACTGAAGCTCGGTCAGTAGTGCAATGCGCGTGTTGTGTCATGAGCTTTCAAAGCTGTTTGGGGTGATGGTACACATTGTCCCGATAAAGGAGGAGACAGCGTTGAAAAGTGAAAGTTTGAGGGACTTTGGGTGGTAGATTCTAACTTCTGACCGAACTAATCATGGACATCCGTGCACTTCGCATGGAAGTGATTGGCTGAGAAGTATGTTAGCCCTACTGGCTGATGCGAATCATAGATGGGTGGCACGAATCCTTTCGGTCTGACATGTATAGCCTGACCATACCCGTCTCTTTTGGTGTCGTGGTGTGGTTCCGTATAGCATGCTGGACATTGGAAGCCAGGCGGTCGAACCGGTGGGCGGATTACACCAAAACGATCTAAAGCTAGAAATGAGAGCGCTAGCTTTGGTGCGTAGAAGCAAAAGCAGCATTGTAGCCCATCACTTATGACGTAATAACCCTGTTGCTTAACCTGCAATGTCTCCGTAACGTTTTTTTCCAAAACATCAATTTTGTTTTGCCTTTCATTTTTACATAAAGCACCAAAATGATAATATACTTAATCATACTTAATAATATCCCAGAATATTGATTCTGTTTTGCTTTTGCTTTTACATAAAACATCAAAATTATAATATGTCTAGTAATAGTTAATATATAATATAGCAATGCTTAAGATTTAGTAAACCTGCATCGAAGGGTACAAAAGTATTCTAGATACCAAGAGGGCTACTTAATATTGTCACCCCCCACCCGACCCACAGCAGTCGCAGGTTAAAGCAGTTTTACCGTTGACTTCATTGTTAAGCACCATATCCCCTCGCCATCGGATAAGGCCAGGGAACACCTGAAAAGAGAGCATTTTGGAGCCAATCTTAAAATATTTCAAATCGTCTTTGTCAACCTTTGCTTTGTGTATGCGCTAATCTGTATTACCAGGCAGGTATGGCGAATTTCTGTGTTGGCGTGTGCCTGGGAGATGAAGGTTATCAACAACGCGAGGAAAATAGCTGTCTTAATCGACTATCGACTAAAGACAGCTACAGTTACGGCAATGGCGGATACAGCAAGACTAATCGAGTGTCCAAATGCTAATCAGTGTGAAATCCTTGGGAAAACATTGCAATAACTCGTCCTGCTGTACGCAAATGCAGTTGCCACCCCTGCATGGCAGCGCGGATTCTACCCGGCTTCAAAGCACCACTCCCTGGCCAAGTCGAGCGGATTACTCCTCAGAGTACCTCCTCAGAGCAGGCTCGCAACAAGAGCGGAATCGCTCAGTGCAAACAGCTGTCTTATTGGAAACCCGTTCGCCATCTGGCGACGCTGACATCATGTCCCGCCGATGGTCGGGGCGAAAACGCTGCCCAGTCTTCCCCTACCTTCGATTGTGCCTTCAAGCTGGGAAGACATATATCGTGCCCTTAAGTTCGCCAAAGCATTTGGTATTAGTTGGCAGCACAGTCTTCCTTCCCAGCACCACTACAAGGCTCGACTGCACAGCATACGCACGGAGGAAAAGCCGTATTCACCAGCACAGATATACTTTTTCAGTGATATCCTGCGCTCACAAAGCAGACCCCTGCCAACAGCGTGGCTACAAAGCCACGCCTGTATCAGGTTTTTTCGGTCCGCTCCGCGATGCAGTGAAAGCATCGCGGCCTCAGCCTATTGGATCTATTCTTGCCTATTGCGCCGCGCAGCCGTGAACGACGCATCGACGGCGCTGTGGGCAGTATCGCTTTGAGAGCGGCAGACATACGATCGCGAGGCGCGGCGTATGCGCGGAAAAGGCGGCGTGACAGTCGCGGCAGCGATCACAACAGCTGCCACAGGGACTGGCCCAATACGACCGTTTCGCCACAGAAAGATGTTTGCCACGCCGCTCGGTGCCAATATTCATCAGCCTTGCTCGCGCGCAGCGGGGGGGGGGAGGGGGCGCGTTTGACACATGGCTCTGACCGTGGCGCGTGTGAGGAGGGGCGGGGGGGGGGAGGCGTATGGCGATGCACGAGGCGAAGCGACAACGCTCACTGATATACTTGGACAGAAGTTCGCACCGAAGTGCTCGCTAACCTGGCCTTCCAGACAAAAACGACTTTGGCAATGACTGTTGCTCTTCTGATTGCTCTCGATGCGTGCTATTCGTGACACGTCTCAAATGGCAGGGATGTTACTTTAAACCGTCCGAGCTTGAAGAGACAATATAGTTATTTTTAGCAGCTTAGGCGCGAACAGTAACTGGGCCAGGTGAAAAAGCTTACCTGCAACAAGATGAGCGTGAGCTGTTTTAAAGTCATACTTATCTCAAGCCTTTACTTTATTTTCAGAACCAAGCACGGCGATAAGCTGAAGAACGGCACCTCACAATATGATGCGTGGCCCTTGGCTACATGATCTGTGGTCCATGGCTACGTAATGGGTCGCCCTTGGCTGTATGATGTATGGCCCTTGGCTATGTAATGGGTGGGCCTTGGCTATATGATGCGTGACCTAGGTGATGGTGGCTATATGATCTGTGGCCCTTGGCTATGTAGTGTGTGGCCCTTGGTAATATGACGTGTGGGCCTTGGCTATATAATGTGTGGCCCTTGGTTATACGATGTGTGGCAAATTTTCGACGCAGTGTGCGGTATCGCTCCAGCTTCTTTTTTCCCGTTCTGGAGATATCAAGTGGCAATAAATGTCACAATCGCCTGTAGCCTTTCAAAAATTCTTTGATGGTAAGTCATGGCCACGTAGGTAAACCGTTAACCCCCCACCGCAGTACTACCGCCGAGGAATGTTGATAGCAGTGCCGCCAATCATATTTCCCATGTCCTGCTGCCTCTCTAGCGGACCCACTGTTGGTGGCCATCCCCAAGCAGACCCCATCTGATCAGGCATCCGGGCCGTGCGACTGCGCGTCTACTCCGCAAGCCCAAAATGGCGGCACAACAAAGACGCACGGGTAGGGGGAGGGGGGGGGGGGCAACGCGTTCCTAGCCCGTTGTGACACCGAGCAATTACTGACCACCGCTGGAGCCTGTGCCTGGTCCAGCTGCATCGGACGGGCGGACCCCACGACAGCCGGCCAGCGCGTGACGCAGTGTGTCGGCCCGACGGGCCGTCTCCGCCACAGTGACGCGACGCACCGGCACCGACGTCTCACCTGTCCCCGTCACGGACGCGCGGCCGACCGCCTGCCAATATCACCTGCGCTCCCCGCCGGGCTGGTTGCCGGGCCCCTGGCGTCGCCGCAGGGCACGGCTGCACGCGTCATTGCCGCGGACGCCGCTCGCGCCTGAGAAGGCCACTGAGCGCCAGCCGGGCGGGGCCGGTCCCGGCGGGTGTGGTGGTGAGAAGGCGCCGTGGTTAGGGGCCGGGATGACGGGAGGTGGTGGGGCGACTCACCGACTCAGGCGGCTATACCGGGGATGACGGCAGGTGGTGGGGGCGACTCGCTGACTCAGGCGGCTATACCGGGGATGACGGCAGGTGGCGGGGCGACTCGCTGACTCAGGCGGCTATACCGGGGATGACGGCAGGTGGTGGGGGCGACTCGCTGACTCAGGCGGCTATACCGGGGATGACGGCAGGTGGTGGGGGCGACTCGCTGACTCAGGCGGCTATACCGGGGATGACGGCAGGTGGCGGGGGCGACTCGCTGACTCAGGCGGATATACCTGGGATGACGGCAGGTGGCGGGGCGACTCACCGACTCGGACGGCACTCACTGGACATCGCAATCACCCGCATGCTGATAGTGATATCCAATAAGAAATGACGACCCATCTTACCCGTGTAGTCTCCCGTCCAAATTGTTACTGAGGCGTTCCGCACTGGCAAAATTACGAACTAGGATCCGACCGATCTCGAAATATGTGATGCTCGCTTGGCGCACGGAGGACACGCTGTGGTAGCGGCACTCCGTTAGGGTAGCGCCAACCCAGATTATCTTTGACTGGCGGTCAAATGACAATGCTGTATTAAATCCCTGCGCAGGGAAGTACCTCGCATCAAGCGAATTCGTTTTTGCACTAACCTGCGATGGAGTCCTGGATATGCATACTTTGCTGAGAAAACAATGCGTTTGCTGTAATAGGCACACAGGGACAGCTGAGCTCCCACTAACGTGTTCTGATCGATAGGTCCTAAGCACCGCTGACTACGAGTTGCTAGATAATTGCATGCACTGAGTTATGCCTCCATAATTTCCCACTTAGTACGATTGTTATCGATCGTAGATTCACGTATCCGCGGCAAATCCGTCAATATGGACACCAGGCATTGCTAGTTGCGTATGTTACGGGGGCGCTAAAATCACACTTTGAAGCGGCTGCTTTGCGTTTTTATGCGTTCATGGGGCGCCCAGAACCAAAACACCTCTTCCGATGAACAGCATCTGAAGCACGTCCCAGTAATGCACCTTGTAAATCCCCGCATGCGAATACTAAGCGCTCAGAGCCCAGGGAGCCTCTCTAAAGCCAGCGGAATGAATGAGCCGTGAAGACTGCTCGTTCTAACATTTTCAGTGACGGGGACCCCTCAAGCTTCGTTTCGTGACTGCCGTCAGGACTCGCACCAATGTGAACAGCCATCGCGCCATCCAAGTATCTCCAGGTGTTTTACAACATCTCCGGTTGACGATCCCGGCGGACGATTGTCGGGTATGACGGCCTCCAGCGCGATTGTCGGGTATGACGGCCTCCAGCGCGATTGTCGGGTGTGACGTACTCCAGGGCCATTGTCGGGTGTCCCGGCCTCCAGCGTAATTGTCGGGTGTCCCGGCCTCCAGCGCGATTGTCGGGTGTGACGTACTCCATCGCGATTATCGGGTGTGACGGCCTCCAGCGCGATTGTCGGGTGTGACGTTCTCCAGCGCGATTGTCGGGTGTGACGGCCTCCAGCGCGATTGTTGGGTGTGACGGCCTCCAGCGCGATTGTCGGGTGTGACGGCCTCCAGCGCGATTGTCGGGTGTGACGGCCTCCAGCGCGATTGTCGGGTGTGACGGCCTCTAGCGCAATTGTCGGGTGTGACGGCCTCCAGCGCAATTGTCGGGTGTGACGGCCTCCAGCGCGATTGTCGGGTGTGACGGCCTCTAGCGCCGAACCCGCGCGACCCATCCCCGAATTTCCTCACGGTCAGGAAGATTCATGCCCGGAGCGGACCATTCAAACTGGACGGATGGCCCCGGTCACCAGCACACCAGCCTGCGGATCGGTGGACAGCGCACCAGCCTGCGGTTCGGTGGACAGCGCACCAGCCTGCGGATCGGTGGACAGCGCACCAGCCTGCGGTTCAGTGGACAGCGCACCAGCCTGCGGATCGGTGGACAGCGCACCAGCCTGCGGATTGGTGGACAGCGCACCAGCCTGCGGTTCGGTGGACAGCGCACCAGCCTGCGGTTCGGTAGACAGCGCACCAGCCTGCGGATCGGTGGACAGCGCACCAGCCTGCGGTTCGGTGGACAGCGCACCAGCCTGCGGATCGGTGGACAGCGCACCAGCCTGCGGTTCGGTGGACAGCGCACCAGGCTGCGGTTCGGTGGACAGCGCACCAGCCTGAGGATCGGTGGACAGCGCACCAGCCTGCGGATCGGTGGACAGCGCACCAGCCTGCGGTTCGGTGGACAGCGCACCAGCCTGCAGTTCGGTGGACAGCGCACCAGCCTGCGGTTCGGTGGACAGCGCACCAGGCTGCGGTTCGGTGGACAGCGCACCAGCCTGCGGTTCGGTGGCGGCACTCGCCAGTGTTCGAGAAGCGCCTACTAAATTTATGTTCGACGATTTATGGTTTTGGGTCTGCTGAGGGCTTATCGATTTACGGCATCGCAAGCGGCGGGAAACGCCAGAGCTTTTCCGATCCCCACTCTAAAAGTGGCTGCGTCTGTGAGGCCATGCGGAACTCGTTAGTAATGCTCTTTATTTGGTTGTACAGAAAATTAAGTATTTCTCTAAGGCCGCAAAATGAAGAGTGGATGTTGATAGCAGATTGGCCAGATCAGAGCGAAACTTCCGAATCAAACAAAAGCAACTACGGTAATTGTATCTATTCATGAGCACTCACAGCAACGAAACCGAGCAATTTGAGAACATGTTTATGCGTGTTGGGTTATGCAATGCCCCACTGAAAATGCTAGCATTGTAGACAGCAAAATACTAGTAAATTAAATCAAACCAGTGACCCTGAATATTTGTTTTCTATTACTTTATACCAAGTCGTACCTTCTGCGTCTATCCCAAAAAAGCTGTAGTGAGTTATTTCTCAGTGGTATAGCCTGTATAAAACGCCGCGTAAAATGCGACCATTGCATCTTATATCACCACAGAACTTAAACATCTGTAAACTTCTTCACCTTGCTATGAACTAAGAAATTATAGCTGGAGATAATTCTATGAATGGAAATAATTTTTTAGCGCGGAACCCAAAGGAGCGCTTCCCTCACCTCCACAACGTTCGACCAGTCATGGCTGATGACATATGTTGCACGCAATCTAGACCAATCGGCGACTAGCCGCAACCGCAGCCTAAGAATAGTAAGAAAGCCTGTCCGCATGCCGCCTGTGGGATCAGGAGCGCCGAACGCCACGATACTCAACTGCGGGTATAAGAAAACAGCTTTGTCGTAAGCGCTTTTGAACATATAATGACAATACGTCCCAAGATATAACTTAACACAAATGATAATATTTAATAACAGCGCAACAAAGGTGTCAATTCACATCCTGTCAATGAACAAACTCATCATTCTAGAGATTTTGTCTGGCCCCCACCGTGGCCTATCTAGGAGCACATCAAATCCTTGTTAACAGGGTCATGGTACGTTACGGTTCAAACGCTGTGTACCGGCGGACATTGGGGCGCATAAGGAAAGAAAACAATTATCAAGACGTTTATATATTCCCAGCATTTAATACGAGTATGGCGCGCCTGCGACAGACGTTGCTAATTATTGGCGCTGAAACGGCAGGTGCTTTGTGCGTCTTGTATAACGTTGCCGCCGCTCCGGCTTCGCGCGTGGGAGATGGATTTTCAGCGGCAAAGAAGGACGTGTCTGGCGAAGATGGGTGAAAGGTGCGTATCGTTTCACACATGAATGCTGCTTCGATACCCCGATCTTCCTCGTCATTTTTTTCACAAGTGAAAGCACGGTATACTTACCGTGGAATTGCATGAGTTTAGATCAGTTAGTTTGATGAACCAAGGTCTTTGCGAACAGAACAAAATTGAGAATTTCTTTTAAGCATCAATTAGATCTCACACCTAAAAGCATATCTGTATGCCTGCATTAACAAACATGTGCATTCATTGAGAGTGGTTCATTTGCTTACACCATAAAGGCTAGCAATGTCTGATTCGTAACATACATCACCTGATCATAATACCAACACGCATGGCAACAATCTACATTCCAGCACTTTCTGGTCATGCCCACATCTAAAACTCAATTGATCTTGTATATTGTTCTAGGGTCTACACATCTGAATCCTTTTGAGCCTGATTTCTAGCTTCAGAAGCAGCGCACTTATATGCGGGAGCAATGACTGGGATTCAGCTGTTGCCTGTTCATTGTTAATGGCCTCCAACAAGCAATGAATGTTCATGAATTATAATTTGGCATACCGCATGGAAGTGTTTTTAACAGGTTTGACAAAAGTATCAATACTATGCAGCCTAAGGTTTCTAGCACAAGTTTCCCATGGTATCAACACCTACAAAAGCCCTCAGAATTCTGGCCTCGCCGTGAGGGAAGTAAGTAAGTCTGATAGAAATACTGACGAGATCATAATGCTGTGATGGTGATCATATGCAAACAAAACATCAGGAACTTCAGCCCAGCGTGGTCTGGGCTATGCTGGCACACCCATGCACCAAACAGTCTGCACATTGATCTTACCTCCATGCCATTCAGCGGATGCCTTTTGCTGACTGCATTGTTGACCTCATTCAGCTGTTTGACAAGGCCTTATTCATTTGAGCACCTTTGGTACCGCTCTACAATGTATGTTGACATTTGGCTGCATGCTACATTGCAGTAGGATGAATTTGGTCTCTTTCAAGGGAGTATTGCCCACTGAATGTCCTTGTAATGATCATGTTTCCGAGCCTTGTGTCAGGCTTACATTTCCCAACCCAACCGAATGCTACATTTCTTCTGGCCAGTACACAAACCTATGTTGGTGTTTGATTATTCATGAGAACTTCCCAGTTTTTTAAAGACAAACTTAAAAGCGGGTATCATGTGTATCATGGCAAAAGTATCACTGTGTGTTGTGACATTTCCGGTTTTCACTCTGTTGGATTTTATCGATGACATGCACTATTCATTTTTTAATTCCTTCAATTTTATTAATTTCATTCTTTTCAATGATGTTATAATGGACAGAGCATAATGCCAGGTCAATTGCATGTTCCACTGCATTTCCGTTGCTCTCCTGCATGACCATAAACATGATAACCATTTTCATCTCACAGCTCATGTGGCACAGAGTGACTAATGTTCATTTAATGCTTGTTTTTTCCTGAACCATTTTCCATCCTTTTCAGATGAAGAGTATCAGCACCCAGAAGTTCTATGGGACACCCCGGAATACAGTTATCAAATCATCTCTTGCTCTTGTTGCCCAGTCTTTAAACACCAAAATCTTCAAGGCTCTTCGTTTTCCTGTTCGGCAAAAAGCAAGCTGTACTGTCAGCGTGCCAGTTCTGTTTAAGGACCTTCACTACTTTGTGAGCAAAAGCGTGGACACTATCCTAAAGAATAGTGAGACACACCAGCGAGGATGGCGTGTGCGTTGTGTTAGTGCAGTGGGAGACGCCAATGAAGTAGTGCCTTCTGAGTGCACTGTAAGGGTGAGGAGGATGAGAAAGGACAAGGAGTATGTGATGGAGGATGATGTGATGAAAGAAAAGTAGAGAGAGCATGGGTATGAGCTGGTAGTGACCATGTGGCGTAAGCGCAGAACTGGAGTCCTTACGCCCTATCTCCATATTCTTGGCCACCACTGCCATGAAATTAATTCACGCGTGGGTCGCCTAGGTGTCTTTGAACAACAAAATGAATAAAACCTAAATCATTTCGTGACCTCAACATACTTCAGTGCAACAAACTTCAACCAGGCCCCAAAGCAGATCCTTCTGAGGCGAGCAAGGGTCCTGAATCACCTGCTCTGTGGGTCAAAGAAGGGCGCGTCCAATGCATGAGTGTGCCGTGGCGGCTGCACATCGCAGGCAGACTTTCTAGAACGCTGCGAGGAAGCGCTGCCTCTACGGAGACGCGGCCAGTGACCCAGCCGCATGGAAGATGGTGCGACCGGGCTGGACAGCCACCGAAGCCGTGGTGTCGCCCTCGCGTGTAGGCGGGTCGTCGTATCGGCGGCACCGCCGCCTACTGTTATGATTGGCCTTCAGATTTGTGTGCAATCAAGAAACCTCGTTATTTTTACTGGTTTTCGTTCAGAACTTGGATTTTTGCTATGTCTGTTGATTCTACGGTTGTGCTGAGTTGCACTTGCTGTATTCGAAGCGCCGTAAATGCATCACCCAATCGTCAGGCTGCCGTCCGTTGACAGGTCTCCGGGACTGAAGCTCAAACCAAGGTCAACGGGATGAGTTGAAATTTGATGAAATTCTCATTGATGAAATAAGACCTTCAATTTTCTGCGCAGACAGACGCAGCGCCGTGACCAGATTCGGACACGGCGTGCAAGGGGGGGGGGGGGGGGGGGCAGCAAAGTGCAGTGACTATGCCGTACATATTTTAATTTTTGCATTCTCTGGTTCTGCTGAATCAGCTGCTGATACCAGGGCCCCGTTATAGTTGCAGTGAAGCAGCTCACATCAATGCATACGTTTATGCGCAAACACATTTGCACCTGAACGTTTTTATGTTTATGCGTAAAGCCATTCACGCATATACATTTCTGCATTTATGCATGAATGTTAAAACTTGTAGACAAGCGTCGACCTGCGCACGATTGTCCCGTCACTGACAAGGACAGAATGCGCGCATGCCATATCACGGACGTCCTGCGCGCAGGTGACACCCGTGACATCCATTAGTTTAACTGAAATTCGCGACGACATACTAAATCACACCAGGAAATGTGTAACGCCATCAAACGGGGAATTAAATTATCTATCATTATCCGCCCTAGCAATGAAATGATATGATATTTTAACGACCTGGTGCTGCATCATTTGAATGTTCCGCGTGGGCGCTTCGCGCGGCAATTGAGTTTACACGTGGCAACACCCTTGACATTGCTCTGATTTAATTACTTTGGCGACGACATGCTCAAAGCTTAACAACTATTTTTAACACCGTCATGTAAAGAATTAAATTCTGCACCAAAATATGGACTAGCAAAGGATAATTTATGACTCCATGGCACACGGCGTACGCGCAAACACAAAATTTTACTCCTGAGACAACACCGCGGTAAACACACTAGTTCAATATCCTGCCACCAGGGTCAGCCGCGGCGCCACTAGTAGTCATGTCCGCTCATGGAACGTAACGAAGAGATGGCGGTTATCGCGCACGACTGGGCACGGGGCGCTTATTAGCACCATGGCTATGATAACGTTTTGAACGGACAGTGATCAGCTGCGAAGCGTGCTTTAAGCACGAATTAAAGCTATCGGAAAAGGTGCAGAGTGCTCGCAATTGTCAAGATGGCGCCCATAATGCACCTTCACAAGACATTACTCGTTACATATCAAGGTCAGAGGTTTTGCCCGGCCAAATGTGATCAATGTCTAGCACAGGTGGACCACAAATGTGCTTTGCTTACGACGACCGAGCTTTGCAAGCCAGTGCCATAAGAAGCGCACCTGACGATCATTCGTCACACGCTGCAGAAACCGCTCCACAAATGAACATGCTTGTGCGTGGCTGTTCGCGTCCGTGACACAGAAACTCCGGCAAGGCGTGGTAACTTGCATAATTTTCGGGATTGTGCTGTCGTCATAAATCAGCTAAGTTTGCCTTTCCAAATGAAGTTGGTCACGAATACGACAAATGGCCCACAGCTCAGCCAAAAGTGTTTCCTCCTTTATAAGAAGTTCTGAAGAGAGCTAATACGGATGGCGTGATTGATAACCACGCATGGTTCTGCAGTGTGAACGAGAGCATGCCCCAAATGCAGCAGCAACAGTACGTCCTAGAGCTGACTCTTACAACGTTCGGCATTCATATAAACATCTAAGCGAATGCGAAACTAACCCGTTCCCACTCCCATGCACCGACCCCATACTGTATATATATATATATATATATATATATATATATATATATATATATATATCTTTGCCACATAGGTTTAACAGCGATATGTCCAGTTGCTGGCAACGTCTATTTTGGGCGCGCTATCTCTTGGTCAAATGCCACTTTTCACGGTGGACTTGATGAACAGATATGAATCATTTTGCATATCCGCGTTCATCGACCCAGCAGGCTTCTCATCGACCCGGCACCTGCGCCGCCTCCCTGAAATTGGCATGAGGCACTGTGTCACACCCCACGACACGTTCGCCTGTGCCACTGGAAGTAACCGTATAGACTGCGGTTAAGTACGCAATATCATTGAAGGCAACGACAACGTAACTTACACTTACATGTCGGGACATAATTTGCACATAACTTCACCTCTTGCGATACCAACCGACGAAAAAAATACTTGAAAAGACATAGACAATTTCCGCTAGTTTTCCGTGTTAGGCCAAGATCCATGTCCAAATCAGCCCCCTCGCCTGCGAGCGTGAACGGCTGGCGCATCAAATTGCTATCCGGTGATAGCTGAGCGGTTATGACCCCGGATAAGATAGGCGTGAAATCGCTGTCCGCCGGCGCCCGTCACCTGCCCCCTAACAACGGTCGACGACCGTAACGCAGCCGGACGTGGCGGGCGAGCGGCCGCTGCCGCAGCGCCCACTCTCTCCGCCGGGCCATGAGATTCGGCGGCCGCATTATCTGCACCATAGCTGGCCCATTAGAGACACAGATTACGCCATCAATTGTCGCGTGCGGTCCTAATTAGACAACGTCAGGGCGTGACGGGTTCGTCGCTCACAGTCCGTGGCACTGATTGCCCAACCGGAGGCGGCACGGGCTAAATGTCACGAGCGGCGACGTCTAATGAACGTCATCTCGACGAAACGAGCGTTCGGACCTGTGCCAGCCGGTCCTCGTCGCCTTGGGGTATGTTTTGCGGCCGGTCATGTCGTGTGGTGGCCTTGGCCGTGTGTCGTAAACTGGTCTGCGCGACCACTTCATGCTGCCAGAGGAGTACCGGGGGAGACAAAACGACCATCCTTCCTATCCACCGTATCTTTAGCAATATTAACGTATTCCTTAAAAACAGTACGCATCAAAAACATCATTGAGTGTCTAAGTGCAAGCGGCAGGGTTCCGCAATACGTCCCAAGGCCTTAAACCCGCGCTCTGCCTGGGCCTCCCGACCACCTCGTCCATGGTCATCGTCTCAGCTAGCAGCTGGGACGAGAGTGCAGTGGGCCGCGGGCCCCCTGGCGGCGATGGCTGTTTTTCGTTATTGTTATGAATGGAGCTCAGATGCAAGCGTTCGGCTTTAGCGCCAATCCACTCATCACAGCATATACGCATTCATAATCGAATTATCAACAAACAAACAAACAACCTCGCCCTAGGGAAGCTGGGGGAGGCTCTAACTGTTCCTCCCCAGCTTGTCTATTGTTTGAGCAAGATACACCGACACGAAAAACAGCGTATTTCTTGTCAAAATTTCAATGGACCCTGCCTTTTATTTTTCGGCCATAGTATGACCTAGCCGGTACGAAAATGATTTAATGACAGACGATTGCAACTTAAAGCTTGCGTAGCCACTGCGCCAGAACTACCCCAGCGCGGCGTCATGAAAACGACACCATGGTCTTCCTCTATGTTTAGAGCATAATAGGACGCGTTGGTGGCCCGTGCTAAGTGAACTTGCGATCTCGCTGAGTATTGTCAATGTTCCCATGGTGAGCACCGACAATCTGTTTTTGTGAAATTCTTGGTAGCCAGGAGTGTATTTAGGTTAATATGAAGCAACAATATTTCTAAACCAATTTTGCACAACTTCAATCAGCGAACGACTGCTGTCCAACCATGGTCATCCTATGTCGCTTGCCTTATTTGAACCTGGAACCCCACGGCTTAGCTAGCATGAATCAGCGTGATCTCAAGACCTCACTTTACCGCATGTCTTCGTTGGTCGTGGTTGTCCGTTTGCTTGCTGGCACACTTGGGACCTAAGTTATGCCTGTACTTCACTACATTCACATAACGTGACATGGCCCGAATCTGACAATGCAAGTCAGAATGGGCCGATCGGCCAAACTTGGCCGATCCATCGCGTAAGCCTCCGAGAACGACCTTATAAGACATCGGGTCACAACTGATCTCGTAATATGACGAAACAGGTTTTTACCCTCACATCTTAAGCGTAAGTTTTTACCCTCATATCTTCCCCCGCTGCATCGGAAAAACTGGGGCGGGGGGAGTGATCGATTGGCGCCTGCTGGTAAGACCAGGGCTCAGTTCCAACGCGTGGAAGTCGAACCTCAGACGTGTCAAGGTTGGAACACATCATCACTGTGATTCACACTTGTGTTTTGTTTCGGGTAATTTTGACTTTGTGTGTCTCGAGAGAAGATTGTCCCAGGCTTAATTCACAGCGCTTGGACTTACCTTGGCGTGTACCGCACGCGTCACGTGCATGCACACGCTCGTGGGATATCATATTATGAGAATAACATTAAAGGAGGTGTTAGACGCTTCCTCATTTTAAAACATGTTGGGAGACATTAACATTGAAAGGATAGTAAGCGTCTCCATCTTACTGACATTCTCCTAAAGCCCTGGATTTACATATAGACTGGAACATAACTGAGCGGATAAGATTGCGAATATAAAACACCACTGAAGCGTATGATTGGCTTTTCATTAACCATGCGAGCAACAAGACCAAACCAATCTGGCGGCGAAGTCATTTCAGCCGTATCACGCCGCTGACTCAAACCAAAGCGTAATAACACTTATTGAACTGCTGTTAGTGGGATTGAAGCCTTGTGAAGCCGTGCTCATCTGCTACAATGAGGAAAATTTGGGGCCCTCGCGGGTAAAAATCCCGTTACCTAATCCACTCGCTACGCAGGGCGCTTTGCCCACACAAAACCGCAGCCTATTCCCAATCATTGTTAACACCCGTTTGTCATTTTCCAGCAGTTCGGCTATAAGTTATGGAAACTTGTCGGAAACGTTTACACCCAGATTTTTGCCCTTTTACGCTGGTCATACAACATTGGTGCGAAGGGAGTCGATTATAATAAAATCCTGCACGCAGTATCGTTGTGTACCATCTTTAACTACCTACATGCCATGTCGTAAAAGGAATTGCCCATTGAAAAAGGAATTACCCGCATACATGCCCATAATTTTTCAAAAATATGCACCAAATCTAAGCCATCGCTCATTCCATATCGACACTTATTGGTTTACCCACCCGTGAAGTCCTCTGGGAGACACGTACAGTTAGACATCGTACCACCCAGCTGTAGCCGATATGAAGAGGCAATCAGCAATACTGCCTGTCACCCTCCTATAGTTAATTACTAGTCCCAATGGAATCCCAGCCGGAAAAATCGTCCAACAGCGACGAACTCCACCCTGTCCACCACCATCTTCCGCTTGCCCACCTTGATGGCGTCCGCGATCATGCTCCACTCGGTCTTGGTGGATCGCACGATGACGATGCGATCCCAGCTGAAGCGCAGCAGCAGCGACACCACTGACTTGGAGATCTTGGTGGACGGCGGCCGGGTGCGGGCTGTCGTCGGGTACGTGTCCTTGTTGGAGATCCTCGGATCCGAACATTGCTGCCGGGAGAAACGGGAGTTATTGGTGCGGTTGGGTATGGGAAGATCTCCCAAGACACTCGGGTCTAACCGTGGCTGCCGGGGAACAGAGGAGTTTGAGGGAGTATCCGTTTTTGAGATCATCGTACGTTAACATATTGCCTGAAACAGGGAAGCTGAAGATACGCACGTTTGTTGAGGCCATTGATATCCGAGCTTTGTCGCCAGCAGATGATCAGACCTGACAATAATGGACAATGTTTGAGACCATCTGTTCCAAACACTGCTGACGACAGACAGAAGACTTGGAATAGGAGAGTTATGAATACAGCTCCCTGTTCGAGGCCTCGAAAACACTGTTGCGGTAAAGAGAAGGGTTCGCCAGCTGTGGCACGCTAATGTGTTGGGGATTGCCGAGCTTAAGCGTTGTTATCCTGAGGCTGACAGTGACAAACATTAGTGTTGGAGAAGAGCAGTGCTTCTGTATACAAAATGGAGGGTTATGATGACGTAGCTCAACCATGTGTAGTTGCACCAAAAAGGTACCCATAAAGCAGATATGAGTTGCTGTAAATGACAGTGTGTTCAAGAGGTCACAATTGTTTGCCGATGTTTCGTTTGCTTTCCCTCTAGCGGGCTCTGAGTTTTTGTACGCGTAGACAAACTAATGTTAGCTTGCACTCACCTAATTTTTCGAAGCCTTATTTATATACATTGCACGTCACATTGGTGGTGGCGTTGCTTGTAAATAATTTTGTGCAAACTTTTTGTTTTTCCGAGTTCGGCAACTGGTGGCTGTGAACTCAGGATCCGTACTAAGCAAAGCAAAGCTACAAAACTAAGCAGATAATGCAGACAGAACTTGATTATGTTTCGACAAAGCCCAGCACCATAGGGGGTCGGGGTTCAGCGCGCCGTGAAAAGCACGACGTCACGTCTTCACCTCTCCGGGTCTTCCCTCTGGCCAGCAACCGACTCACCTCTAGGTCAGATTTGGACCAGACAACGCGCGCAATTCGATACTGATACACAGCATTAGTATGAGAGCCTGAGCTGCCACCAACGTTTCCCATAAGGAGTGCGGCCGGACGAGGGTCGGATCGAGCGCATGATTTTTGGAAACCACGATCAGAACACAGCACCGATTTCCCGAAGGCCAAGTTTCAAGAGCAAGCTGCCGGCTTTCTTCGGACGTGGCCCTGGGAACATCTTAGGGTCATTGTCCCACCTAGCTTTAGACTGATAGCGATCCTGTGCAGGACACCGCTCTTCTCCAATAACGCTGGCTGGCGCGGGTGTATGACGAGAGCGGTCACGTTACGGGCAAGACAAAGATACAGCACATACCGAACATGATCATATCACAGCTCGCAGCCAACCCCTTGGCTCATCTGCTGGCCGTTATTGCTTGGAACGGGCGAGCGCTGCGGGTAGCTGTGATTCCAGCCTGTATCGACTACTCTGGGTAAAAATAAAGGGTCAACGATCCACGGGCTTCGACGCCGATCGCTACGCTTCAAGTTGTTTTTAATTACTCGGAGTGGACGTCGAAGCTATCATGAGCTCTGCGTCGACAGCCATAATACTAAAAGGAGCGTAATCTCGTCCTGCAGCGACGGCGGGTCCAGAGCGCCGCCCTCGGACTCTGGCTGCGGGAAAAGCCCGCAATGGTCTCCGGTGTGGAAACAGCTTTCCTTGATAAAAGCGACTCAGATTTTCTTGAAGTCAAGATATATGCCAACCCCTGCCGGAAGTTGGCCATCTCGGAGAGGGTCATAACCAGCTTCTCCCCTGGTTCCCTCGTGTCTCGCAGCACCTAGCCTTTATTCCTGAAATACGTCTCAGTTTTTTAACAGTTGTGAATTCGTGGGACACCGTGCGAGACAAGTTGCAGGCAAACTGCAGTGACATTAACTTTATCTGCACCGAACACCGCACCCGCAGTTACAACGGCCAGCCGAAAACGGCCCGACCAGTGTCGTAACAACGAGATTCCGAGCCCGACCAGTGTCGTAGCAACGAGATTCCGAGCCCGACCAGTGCCGTAACAACGAGAATCCGAGCCTGACTGCCGTAACAGCGAGATCCCGAGCCCGACCAGTGCGGTAACAACGAGAATCCGAGCCCGACCAGTCGTAGCAACGAGATCCAAGCCGACAGTGTCGTAGCAACGAGAATCCAGGCCCGACCAGTGTCGTAACAACGAGAATCCGAGCCCGACCAGTGTCGTAGCAACGAGATTCCAAGTCAGAAAAGTGTGTGTGGGGGGGGGGGGAACTGATGGGTGTTAAGCAAAAAAGCGTCATTACGTCCAAACGACTGAATGGTGCCACGGTCGGTGAGGTGAAGGAGCCCAATCTAAAATGTGTCGCCCGTGTTTCAGCGTTCACACGGGGTATGTCCAAACATGCAAACGTCTTCATTTTATCACCCCGAAGTCCCAACACGCCAAGAAGTGTTTTGTTTGTGTTTTGTTTTGCAGTGTTTTGCAGCAACAATCTTGGATCATAAAGCTTGAAGGCTTCCAGAAATTTTACGGTAGCGCAATTTGGTGACTTATTTTCCTGCGAGCTACCACCATGCTGATTGGGGCTTTATGGCGCGTCGAGTACTAGGCCGTATAACGTCCATAAATAAGTAAGACAGACACTCAGGACTGCTCGTCTGAGTTTGAACCATCCCAAAACGTCAAAAAAGCGATGCGTAATGTTAAGGAATAAAAGATGTTCCACATTTGCGTGGGGTTTGAACTCAAGCATACTGTCATACTCATACTGTCATACTGAAGATTATTCGGTGAAGTTTCCAGCCCTGCCCATCTCAAGACCTGAACCTCTAGTTTCTGGCTTCACACCCGCAAAGATGTGCAGGCTATTTCGGAGCAATCAAATTCAACGTCAACAAGACATCCATTACGCCATAATAACGTCCTCCAAATCTTGCAATTCCATCAGCCATGCAGTGAACGAAAGCCAAGACAACTACATTTTTCGATTCTTACTTATCTGGCGTTCGTGAATACCATTTCCAGATATAACGGCCATCAATTGGCTTTCAATCAATTTGCGCAAGTTGCAATGACACAATCAAACATTGAGCTTTGAGGAGCATTTACATTACAGAGAAACAGTGCTGTCTAGAGCGGTCTGTTCCACTTAAAGGTGTACTTATTGTAATGAGTGGCATGACTACACCATATGTGATGCCTGCTTCAACATCTTCAAATGTGGAGCATTCCCTTTAATTGATCTCAGTGAAAATCAAAGCACTGGGCCGTTGAACCGTTGCAAGCACATTTACTAACTTACAAACGCAAACATCACACAAGCAAGCAAGTTACTTTTCGACATTTATTTGTTCTGCTTAGCGTGCGCAACTGGGATAAATAACGTCACATTACAACTTTCATCTACAGCTAAGTTCCAGAGCATGCTCGAGGCCGTAACCGACGCCGAGAAACGCTGGATGCGCCTCGGTCGCGAGGTGGCTTGGACCTCCTAAATCTTCTCTCGCCCCGTCCGTCCAACGTCAGGCTCGCGGGTAACGACTCGATTGCGTGGTCGGAGACTATCGACTCCCTTCGGACTTGATAATTGCCATCAGGGAGTCACACGAGGTCATGCGCCCCAGCAAGGTCGGCGGTCACACACACGACTGCGACCAGGCTTGGAAGACAAATGGTGCCACTTGCCGGATATGGCTGGGCATCCCACAGGGCGCACAGGAGATTCAGTCCTGTCAATAGTCAGGTGCGAGGCGTGAGTGACTGCATCAGGTTAATAGCACGTACGTGCAGCAGACAGCAGCAATAATACGGGGCGTGGCGAGCGGTCGACTAGCATTCATCTCTGTCCGGACGCTTCCCTTTCCTATTGAAACAAATGCAAAGTATAGTACTGATAGCTTTAATATAGTTATCCGCACTAGCCCAATATGCTACTTCATCGAACATACGCCTCAGCATTACTTCTATTAAACAGACCGCGTAGTCCCGCCCGGTCATCCATTTAGTTATTATTAGTTAGTAGTATTATTAGTTATACGCTGCATTACTTCTACGGGGAAAAATAAAACAATAAAATGCGTCGTCTTTACTTATACGCCACATTACTCTACTGTAAAAACCCCGTACACAATCTGAATGCTTCACGGTTAGACTGCTGAAAAACACATACTCGTCGCTTCTTCTATTCCTGTCATTATGGCTCCTGCAAGAATCTAAAGCATTACTTTATCAGCGAAAGCACTTTACCGGCCAACACCTACATTTGCTGCATTTGTGCATCCGGTGCTCACAAGCGGCACCGCGACTCAGATCGGTGCTGACGTCATCCCACACCATCACACCCGTGGGCGTCCTCTCACACCATCACACTCGCGGAGGTCATCCCACGCCATCACACCTGTGGATTTCATCCCGCCCATCACACCCGCGGACGTCATCCCACACCATCACACCCGCGGACGTCTATCCCGTTCATCCACCACCCGCGGCGTTGTCCACCCGAACACCATCCACACCCACGGACGTCATCACACACCATCACACCCCGCACGGAGTCATCCCATACCACTCACACCCCGCCGGACATTCCATCCCCACACCATCAGCACCCGAGGAGTCATCCCACACCATTACGCCACCCGCGGATTCATCTCACACCATCACACCCCGCGAACCTCATCCCGTCCATCACACCCGCGGAAGTCATTCCCACACATACGCCCGCGTACGTCAACTCACACCATTTGCGCCCCGCGGTAATCATCTCACACCATCACACCCGCGGACGTCCTCCCACACCATTAAGCCCGCGGAGTCATCCCGCCACCATCTACGGCCACGGGAGTCATTCCACACCATTACGGCCCGCGGAAGTCATCACTCACACTACCATCACAGCTGAGGGCAGTGACCGATCCGCGGCACCGCCAGGGCCTGGTCGGCATCGTTCACCCGCCGGCCATACTATCAAATTTGCATTCGAGCTGCTCAGGAACACCCCGAGGTTTGGAGGAAAGCAGCTGGCGTGACAGAGAATGCGGGAATGGACATGAAGCGAGAAAAATGCATTAATAAATTCAAACGAGCGTGAAAGATTGCAAAACTTCACGATTGCAACGCCAGGGTGTAGTTTTCTGTTTAACCGGGGAGAGTGTCTCCAGCTCCCCAACTTTAATGAGAAATGCAACTGCGGGAAAACCGGTTCCCCAAAGATTTTAAAAGCGTTAGCTATTTTTACTGTTTAGCACCTTCCTGCCCCTAATTATGTTGCCGAGTACACTTCTGGGCAGGAAGTAGTTTTTAATTAATTAACTTTGAGCAGGGATAAGGTGAAAAATAGCAACAGTCAATTTGGGTGTGATTGCGTTATCAAAGTTACTTGATATCATTGAAGCGTTACTGAAAGGCACATACACCTTTGGACAATACTGGACTTCGTCAATGCATCCATGTGATACAGGTATTTGACACGCAGTATTATCTATGCTCCAACTTGAGACCGCAATGATGACGGCATCGCGCGGCATGGAGCGGCACAATTCAGAAAAGCCTCCTTCCTTCTTCACATCTTCAGGTGCGCATTTCGTGCTTATTCAAGTTACACAGGTCTCAAAAGCCATCAATATCTCCAGCATTGACACCACGCCGCCGCCATGTCTTTGGAGCTTTCGAACTGCCAACCTCATAATCCATCCGACGATTCCGGCTGACCCCGGAGAACATCGTCGGATGGATTATGACCCCGGAGAACATCGTCGGATGGATTATGACCCCGGAGAACATCGTCGGATGGATTATGACCCCGCCCCTCTGCTGACAACATAAGGCGCTGGTTTAACCGAGCACACACCAGAAGCACCCGCATCGGAGACAAATAACCTCCCGGAACAGCGAGTGGCGCCACGCGTCATCGCAACCTGTTGGGTGGTAGTTTCCAGGGTATCACCAAGCCGGCCATCCGTCGTCTGGCTCGCCGCGGTGGCGTCAACCGCGTCAGCGGCCTCATCTACGAAGAGACGCGCAGCGTTCTCAAGGTTCTTCAGGGGAATGCTATCCGCGACGGCGTCACCTACACCGAGCACGCCAAGCACAAGACCGTCTCCGCCACGACGCTGCCTACGCGTATTGTTCGCTGCTGTACAGATATCGATGGCTCGCTTATTGCTCGCATTGCTCATCCGCTAAGATGAGCTCGCCAGTCGGGTGTTGCCGGCCCATCGGTGGTGCCCGCCCCGATAGGGAAGGTCATTGATTTGATGCACGCTACCAAGCGGAACGTATTTCTGTGCCCGTCAGATGAAACTGGACTTTTGCAAGGCTGTGTGGAGAGGGTTCAGCGTCATAAACTCAGACCGGGTGTTGGATGCGTCGTCAGTGGTCAGGACAGCGCAAAGTTGGCATGTACGTCAAGTGGACTTCGCAGCACTTGAACGTAACTTGCCCATGTTTGGTCGTAGGGAGGCCTGCCCCAATAAAATCCCTGATTTGTGCCACCACTC
>NW_023596448.1:13220857-13286691 GCF_011947565.3 Pollicipes pollicipes | reverse complement strand
ATCGCTACAGTGCGATCAATAGCCACTTATCGCAGCCGCTTCAGAAAATGTTCAGTGTTATTGCACGTCTCGGCGACCGCAAAATTGTTGCCTCCCTCCATTGCATGCTCACTTGAGGCTCATGCTGGCCTTCACATAGAGTGGTATGCAACGCCCGTTACCAGCGACAGGCCCGATGAACTGATCCGTTTATGATGCTCGGCGTTATTCTTAAAAATGATCCGTTCAGTGCTCTCTTCGACACGGATCTGCTAATGATTACTGCGGTGGTTCACCCCGTGCCCACTAGCACTAGTTGGGTACGTACGAGCGTGTGAGACTTCATTCAGCAATCCGGTATATTCGATACCATCGATCTCATATAGCCATCCAAAGGAAGCCCGAACAACGCATGCTAACGCCCCCTGGGTCCCAGATGAGGGTTAACGATCACGGCCCGCCTGTCCGCGAGATGCATCCGCAATTGCGTGTTGAAATAGCCAATACTTTGCGGACAATGGCACATCCCAATGTGTACCGCTAATGAGGGGTTCCCTACAGCACCGTATGATCAATGCGAACCACCTCGGCTTTATTCTTAAAAACAAGCCGTTATGACGCCAGCTCTTTTTTCAGCACTCGATTGGTTACTACAAATCACCCTTGGTTTTTGCCCTGTGTCTCGAGGCGAGATCGATGTTTGCCAGCTTATCACGCGCTCGGGTGGGGGTCAAATTGATCCGCCGAAGGTTTTTCCAGATTTTTTTCCAAACAACCCAGCGCAGCCATGCCAAATTTTGCATAGCTGTAGATAATTGAATCGCGGATCGTTTGGGATAAAAAATGTAGATGTACCTTGTAAGGTCGCGGACCTATGACAGGTCAAAGTTAGGCTATGGTGTCAGCGAATACAATTTCTAGGGAATCCTTCAATCTGATCCAACAACGGGGTGTTAGACGAAACCAAACATATCTGAGATGCTTTCTCACGCAACACAACAGTTGAATGATCAGATTGTATCTAGCTAAGGTCAGGTATGAATGTCACACCGAGGTCAAGACCAACCTGTTTTGTTACTTTAGGACTTGCTGTATGGGATAGTTTTTAGTGCTCATTTCGAATTTATTAGTGGCAGGAACCGCATTATGCACCATCCCTGGACTTCTTAGAGGTCAGAATAGGTCAATAACCTAAATGACCCAGGTCAACATTTGTTTTAGGAACATACTGTCTAGCGTAATCCTTGTCGTTTAGTCAAATGCAAATCTCAAAGCAATCTGACATTATTTTTGTCTCATTGACCTTCAAAAGGTCAAACAAGGTCACTGACTTCAAATGAGCATGTGATCTTTTGCTTAGAAACGGTTATCTAGGTTCTGGGGGCACTTTGGAGATCAACCTGGGAACTTGAACTCGTTTGACTTTTTTGACCCGGAGGTCATGACCTAGGAATCTGAATATTTGACCTGAGTGAGTTCACACATAGGTCAACATACCCTGCAAATTTGGTGTCTTTAGCTCTCTTAGTTCCCGAGATCTCGGGGGGGGGGTGGGGGTCAAATTGACCACCGCCCACCCGAACGGAGGGTATCTCTAGTCGGCCACCCGGGCGCGTGTCAACTGTCACAGTGACGAATCTAGGATTTCTCCTGGAGAAGGTCGAATCGGGTCATATGGTGCACATTCATTCCAGGGGACACTTATCGTCGTTATAGCGGGCCGTGTTGTGAGGTCCGGCGACATTTTTGGAATAGGGATTTTATATTTCGATGCATCAGGTGTATTTTTTTGGTGTTTTTTAAAAGCCCACAAAGCCATGTCCGGAAGTGTAGCGGGGGGGGGGGGGGGCGCCACTTCTTTGGGAGGGTAAATGGCCTCAAAGGAAACGCTTTGCCCGTCCCCATAGCTTATTTGAAAAGGACGCCTGGAGTGCGTTCGAGTCGCTTTGGGCGTTCGCTTAGTTGCCTTTGATAGATATGACGCGCGCCCTGTGGCAGCGGTCGCGCTGAAGGTTAGGCTATGTTGAACGTTAGGCAATGATGGGAATGACCGTGGGAGCATACTCACGTTAAAATTCCAACGCTACAAAACTGCCGTAACCCGGTATTGTACGATCAGGCGTTAGGGGTCAAGGCTCACACAAGCGCTGCTTGGCGTGATCTCCGGTCCCACAAATCCATCCGTTTAAAATGTTCGGATTGCACCTTAAAATCTGCATCTTCGCTGCGCCACTGAACTGACATGCAAATAATATGAAATAAAACGTGTTTCGCCTCAATTTTATAGGGAAATGTTGCCGCACGTCAAATAATTTTATTCCCGCCAGCTATCATCACATAAGATATTGTTAGTTGTTCGGTGAATTTGCGAGGAACATTGTTGACATAGATAAGACAGCAGTAATAGCCTTATTCCTCCGACAAAGACCAGGGGAATGGATCAGTATATTGGTTACATTTTTTTAAACGACCTATTTCTCCATTTTCCTGGTTTCCGAGGAGCAAGGCTATTACTGCTGTCTTGTCTGTATAAAATAGTGATAAATTTGTCACCAGTAAGACATCTAAAACTACCTTTTCAATAGCGCGGAAGGCCATATCTTATGGCTTGTTTGCCGGAGGATTGGCATTCAATCTGACAGGCACGAAATGCCACCGGGCACCTCCGAAGACGCGTCTTGATGGTGTACGCGTTAGTACTTCCCCTAACCAACGTACCATGTAGCCTCGCAGTGACATGAAGTTGTGTCCACGGATCCTCTGGAGGACAGCGGTGCCGTTCCTGGGGTCACCACCGGCTGCGAGCACCTCGGTCAGCGCCCTCGCGTACAGCAACACCGCGTCGTAGGCGTGCGCCGCCGCCACCGGCACCTGGCAGTCACGAGGTCACGAGGTCAACGGCCAGAGGACAGAGATGAGGCAGCCTCAGGTGCGAGAGGGGAAACTTGGAATTGCCCGGTTTCTGTACCTTTCTCGAAACTTTCCGAAGCGTTCTAAAGAAAAGCATGTGCTGAATCGCGCGATTCGATAAATCCAAAGAAATCGAAGCAGCATTTGTGGAAAATTATGCAACGCATGTTCAAACATTCGTTGTATTAGGTCACTGCGGTAACATTTCCACCTAAAATAAAGTGAAAGAGAGGTTCCAACGATGACTTTGAACGCTGGCGTACATTTTTTGTCATACCTTGCCACAGATCCAAACATGAGAGCATTGCGGGTCCGGTCACTTCCTGAGGCCACTATAATATATATATATATATATATATATATATATATATATATATATATTATAGTTTATAGTATATAGTATATAGTATATATATATATATATATATATATATATATATATATATAATATATGTATGTGTGTGTTGTGTGTGCGTGTGTGTGTGTGTGTGTGTGTGTGTGGTGTGGGTGTGTGTGTGTGTGTGTGTGGTGTGTGTGGTGTGTGTGTGTGTGTGTGTGTGTGTGTGGTGTGTGTGTGTGATATTAAATCATACATAAAACTGGCACCCCTGAGCACCAAGAAATACCCCAGTTGTGCCATGACCCCTGAGGGCTGATATAGCCAATGATAATGCAGTCACCGGTACTCCATAAGAGGGGCGTGACGGGCGTCTCATTCTCTTAAAACATACAAACAAATAGTTTGGGGTGTGCAGCTTGGACAAAGTGGAATGTAAGGACTCGACCCAAGTTTTCGGTTTGCATATTTAGAAAGCTTTAGCGTTCAACCTTTGAGGCGAGGAACTGAAATCTGTATCCATATTTCCTAATGGTACATATATAAAAGGTCCGAAGGCCTCCCTAACCCTGTTTGAGAAATTGCTCTGACATTTTTTTTATTCTTGATGAAGTTGGACGGGCCAGTGCAACAACTGTCTTCCCTCATTTTACGCAACATGACGCATCACAGCTTACATCAGTCGATGTTCTCCAGTCCCTATCCGATTAAGTGTTCCAACAGCTATTTATCCCGTTTCTTCATCGTCGCAGCCTGCTCAGTCTTTTAGATGGTAAACAGGGTCTAAAAATTTGTGTTTTAAATCCCATTATATATATATATATATATATATATATATATATATATATATTCATTGATGTAAAAAAATATGGTAACAACGAAGTCAGGACCATGCCCAGCAAAACCCTTTGACCAAACACTGAGGGAGCCAAGAGGCTCATCATAGCCAAGAACATGCATGGACGCAGATGAACTAAACTTACCACACAATCAAGGTTTGCAGCATTGGCACTGACACCACGGGCTGCCACTAGTTTGAACGTAACCATCTCCACACAAGCCCATCAGCACCAGCCATACTTCAGAAGCCACAGGCCAACAGCGCAACCGCAAGCATGCACATACTTACCGCCCACCCATCCTGTCACTTGGTTTCCTTGCCCCTCCCCCCCCCCCCCCCCACCCTCCTTCCCTCCCTCCCGCAACGGTTCAGCTGTCGTCATTGTTCTTCAGTACCGACTGCGTGCCTGCCGGTATTTGCGAACACGTGCGAGATACCTTCATCGAGCGGAAAATGCTGTGATGAATCGGCACGCCGAACGGCTCCTCCGTGGACGCGTTCTTTATCTGATCCATGATTTGCCTGCAGACAGTGCGCTGGGTAAGCACAGGCATGGGCCGAACAGCGTATGGAACAATATGCACCGTTGCTATATATATATATATATATATATATATATATATAATATATATGTATGTATATATATATATGTATATATACATATCACATTATGTTAGGCATAGTACGATATGGTTCATCCGGCAGTCCCGTGGAAAGGTGCAAAACATTCAACAAAACAAATGATCAAACCATGTTAACACACTGTTGGCTACAGCTCACACAGCAAAAGCAATTATGACGGCAACAATAAAGAGCGCAGTTTACAGGCTGTCCTGAATATCCTCCACAGCCGGATGGCCGCCTCAGACGCACACGTGGCCACAGCCAGCGCGTGCAGCTTCGGTCGCGGCACCCACTTGTAGTTGCTGTTGGTCGGGTGGCTGGGCGATAGCTTCAGCACGCTGCGCCACGGCTCGTAAATGTTTCGGAGCGCCTCGGCGTCTAGCTGATCCGGCACCCGCAGCGGGTTGGCGTACCCTGCAACATGCAACACGCTGGTCGTCGTGCCCTGCAAACGGTCGGACGGCCCAGCCACACACCTGTCGGGGAACAGATAGCACGCACCAGCCGGGCAGCGGCCAGTCAGTGGGTACTTATTATTTGCGCAATCTTCACTTGACACTTCTCGGTGAATACCATGGCCGAAGAGCAGAATATTGTTAGAACAGGATGATGGGTGGATACATGGCGAATAAAGAATAGTGATCAGGTGGGCCGGTAACGGCACTGTGGCATCGAATAAAAGGATTTCGAATCATCTGAATCGGCAGGCATATTGGAAAAGTTAGCCGTCGTCCATGCTCCGGTAACAAACTCCCAGTGCTCTCGTGGAAACTTTTGGCTAACGACCGCTCTCAACAGTCGATCCTGCGCCCCCTGAAAAGCTGGCTCGTCTCGTTGGGGCAAGCACGTCGCTAACGTATACCAGGTATAAAATGTATGCTCAACCTACGTGCCATGGAATACATTCCAAACATAATGGTGCCAAATGTGGCACATATACTCGATGTGAACCATACCAACTGTGAAATATGTGCCAAATGTGAACCATATCAAATATGACCCATACGTGAAACATGCACCAGATGTGAAAACTGCACAAAATACCACGTCGTTGCCCCATCTGAAGTTTGGAGGGCGACTGATAAGGACTTGTCGTTGCCTGACAACATGACGGGAATCGTAACACAACCGTTCCGAAAGAAGATCGACGCGACCGCCAACTGCTGTTTTTTTTAGGATATCTCTCCGGCATGTCGTGCAGTCGCGCACACATTTCGCTGGCATATGTGGCCTCCATTGAACATCTTTTACACCAAAAACGCGTCCGTACCTTTTCTGGTTTCGGAACAGCGACAGTTTTTGGGGAGCATTGCACGGCGACCTGCGGCGGCGCCGGCAGGCGGGCGATGCCGCGGTGCGCGTGCGGTGGGCCGACACTATTACGTTAAATGTAGTGTTCCACATTTGTATGGTGTTTTTAACTGATATAGCCGTGGCGACGACCTTTTCATGCGACTCACGGCCGTGCTATTTTTAAGACCTGGAGCCATCTGGTTCATGAGCTAGAAGGCTGCAAGGATGTGGGAGAGTGATTTTGGCAAAGTATTTCAAGGGCAATTTAGCATTCATGATGTAATAACGTCATTCGAAACCCGCCATTTAGTACCCTATGCGACGATAAAGGCCGAGAAAATATGACGATCGAGTCGTACATATCTGCCGCTTGTGAGCACAACTTCCAAATATAACGCTAACCAACTGGCTCTCAATAAATATTGTGGAAGGCACGATGACGTGGTGAAAAAAATGACGCATCGAGAATCATCTTTACAAAGCAGAGAAACTGTGTTGTCTCACGCAGTTTTTTTGTCTTAGAATTATACCAAAAGCCATAAGTGAGTTTGTTTTATGACATCTGATGCTTGCTTCAATATCTTTAAATGTGAAATGTGAAATTAAATATCCCATTTAAAGGGAGTGTTAACCATTTGAAGATATTGGAGTATGCATCAGATATCATGGAACAAGCTCACTTGTAACTATTGGCATACTTTTAGGACGGAAAGACTGCTCTCGACGGCACGACACCTCTGTTCAGTAAACATACTTTTAAATACTTCATTGTTTGTTTATGTAATCGTACGTTACAACACATCTGTTGAGGGCCAATTGCAGGCTGTTTAATCTGAAAACTGCGTTCACTAACTCCACATATGAACGAATCAGTAATTACATTTTTATTGGCCTTCTTTCCCGCATGTCCAATGGAATAACATAATTCGAGTGACGTTACTATGGTGCCATGAATACTGTGACCTCGAAAATGTCTTCCCGAAATACCATGCACACCTTCGTGGGTATGCAGCTCGGAAACTAGAGCAGCTTGGGTCTTAAGAAAGGCAGGGCTGTTGACTGCTGCGGATGATTTTCAAGGTGGCTATTTCAGCCCAAAGACCCATGGAAAAGTACAAGACGCCCTTAAATGTAGCGATACATCATAAATATATGGTCAAGGCAGATAAAATACACATCATTGTGCTCAGAACCAGCAACGCATATACCTGTTTAAGTTTTGTGTCGCTGTATGGTACAGACTAGTATGCACGAGATTGCAAAACTGAAAAGTGCGTTTTTCGGGACAACTTGACCTTTAACGTGGCATAGATGGATCATGTTTTGACCCAGCAAACTAAAACGTATTACAAATTGAGAGACCTATTCCAGACCAATCCACTGGTATTTTTCGCCAAGCCTTATCTTTCTAAGTCTGGAAACAGCATGGTGGTCGCATCGACCTCCCCCCCCCCCCCCCATCAATCGGCGTTATGGAAAACGAACAAACAAGGTGGTGGTTAAGAATGGCGGCTCTACATTCTCGCGACCTCCAGGGCACTGGCAGCCGTTTTAATTTACGTGACGTCATTGGAATGGACTGTCCACCGCCGCCGTTGCACTAGGGAAGTTGACATGCGCATCAGGAATGTGGCCGAATCACCAGCTGTGGGACGTGTGCAGATGGAGCACTCGGCAGCAACTGCTACCGTCACTTCGTCGGAGGTTTCTTCGCGGTGGCCAAACGCCAGCGTTGGGGCTCAGTCAGACGGGGAAGTGATCGCTCCCGAGCGGGCGGCTAACAGCATCCCAAGAAACCATGTAAAAATGTACAGCGCTGGTGTGCAGATCGAGAGCTCTCCGGCAGAAGTCTTGTCCGACGACAATGAAATATGGGTGAAACGTCCTGTGTTTAAAATGTGCGGTCTGCTCTTGTTGAGGAGATGTTTATATCCGCTTCCCCTGATGTTCGTAAGATCATAACCCCACGTCACGTTATACGGGTCAAAAAAGGGCAAGGACCAAGAACGGAGGTAGCAGCTGGTCGAAGGCCGTCGCTGATGAGGAACGATGTAAGTCTTCCGTTGGAAACAAGTACATGGAGCAGAAAGACGACTTGATAAAACCCAGGTCAACGGCGTAACTCCCAGGTCAACAGATAACGCCCGGTGACATTAAACAAGCGTCTCTTTTCCTCCGTTTCCTCAGAAAAAGCTAGAGAGGATCTCGATTGGGGGGGGGGGGGGGAGAGGGGCGGCTGGCGAGGGATCCCCGCGGCGCCAGAAGCGGACGTAGCGCCCGCACGCCCCGTGGCAGCCCCGGGATGGCCTGCTACCTTTTTCCACGGGTGGAGGCGGTGAGTTTTACCTCTAGAGCCAATACATAAGTGATCATTTTATAGAATTGCCAAAAGTCATGTTTTAACAAAGATCTAGATCGTACGTCAGCGCCTGACCGACATCAGGCGACGCAACTGTGCACCTCACGGTGGAAGGTACGAGCAGCACACTACCTCGTTTCAGCGGAGCACTCTTTGTACCTGCGCCGACCGCCCCCAAATGAGAAACCTTCTCTGACTTTGATACTGATGCCTTTATTTTCAGCAAGAAGCACCCGACGCTTCCTAAAGGACGCCGGGTGGTCATCGCCAGAAGTTAGAATATATCGGTTACTCAGCGGGGTAATCTCGCGACTGGTGCTCTGGGGAGGAGCGTCTGGAACATTGACGGCCTCCCTGACACCTGTCGGTAATGTGTCCAAAGTTTTTGGCATCGTAAGCAGCGAACCGGAGTTGAAATTAAAGCCTTTCTGAGATAAAGTGATAGTCCACTTGGACCTCTGCAGCAGAGTAAGGGCGTTAAAACTCGGTATGATGGGATATTTGTCAATGTGCCGGCCAGTCTCCCTTCTCCTGATGCGTCTGTCAGAAGTCACCCCATGTCTCCCCTGTCCTTCCACGACGTTTTCCTCAGGCACCCTTCGCAAATCCCAGCACATCACAACACGATTCGATGTCTTTGTTGTTTATTTGTAGGTTTTTTTTGGTGGAGCTCTGTCGTGATGGCCCTGCTGACAATGTCCTGGTCTTGCGGTAGGTCAGCTCCTCGGCAGCTAGCAATCGTTTGGCGTCTGTGTCGCAGGAAAATGGACCTCGATGAAACCATCACACCTCCGCACCTCCTGAGGCCTACCAAATTTCGAAAACGTCTGCTCACGCTAAAAGTGTTCACGCTGATCGGTAACGGCTTCCCAACGGTTTCTAGTTTAGAGCGCTGAATCGTCAGGTATTTGGGCAGCGGTAGGTCAGCTCGAAGTGGAAGCTACACGGAAGGACGATTCTCGGAAGATGTTCGACAAACATTGCCGTTCCTAGCCCGGTGTCCAGTGTAGGCAGTGGTGTTCACGCTGGAGGAGAGCCCCCAAATCGCCTCGTGCGACCGCCTTGGACCTGAAACCTAGACCCGCCTGATTCGCCTAGTTAGTGACCCGTTCTAGACAAAAGGTCAATGGGTCCATTTTTCCTCAGAGACTTTGCTTGGCTTTTAGAAGGTCATGGCTACCAAAAGCCTAAAAGGCTGTTTGACTTCTTAACTTGAATAGCTTTATGGCTGACGCTAGACGGTACATTTCCAAGACCAGCGGGTACTTCAAGGTTGTTTTTGGTCACTATTACCTTTAAAAAGTCCAAAGAAGATGTCTGTTGCGGTCCCTGTTATCAGCACATTTGAAATGAGCATGAGAACCCATCCCGTAAAGCAAGCTCTCCAGTAAAAAATAAATTTATTTTGACCTCAGTCTGACCTTCACAACCCACCCTAGATCAATTTAATTTGCCAGTATCTCGAATTCAGTTGTTGCTTCCCAAATAGACTATTTCAGAAATGTACGGCTTCGTCTAGAACTCTAATGTCACATCAGATTGAACGGTTCCCTAGAAATTGCCTTCGCTGACAGCCACGATCTGACCTTGACCTGTCATAAGTTGGTGAGTTTACAAGGTGCATCCAATTTTTTGACCAAAAGATTCGCTTTGCGATCGCCTACAGCTTTACAAAAACGGGCACGGCTATGCTTCACCGCTCGAAAAGCATTCTGTGAATATCCTCGGAGGTCAAATTGACCTCTTACCAGAGCGCGTGCTTAAGAAATCTGAGTCACGGAACACTGAATTTGAGGCTACTCACCAGATGCTTGCTCTTAAGGGATCTACCACGGGAAAGTGCAGACATCGGTCTCTAATCCTCGCATCAGCCAATGCTCATCATGCTGACAATGGCCACCTCGTTTACACCAGCTCGTTATCACATCAACTCCGACAGTTAGCAGGCTATACCTGATTTGCTTGACATTACGCCCATTGTTTATACAGTGTACATCCGCCCGACTAGCTACGCAGTTTTCAACCTTACTTTTTCCGCAGTTCCCAGGGTGTTGGACGGTGGAGCAGCTTACAGCCAGCCCAGACAGTCTGTTCGCTGTCAGATATCTTACAATGCCCGTCGATTGCATATAGGGCCGTACCCGTTTCGCGACGTACCACATCACATGTGGCAAATGTCATTGCAGGACGCAAATTGGGCGATATTGCATGCCCAGAGGTATGACAGTAGATGGTTAAATAATCTGCAACTGATTTCGTTGGAAATAACGATTCGTTCATTGGTTCGGGCTTTCCCTGTAGTTGAATTTGTTTGGAAAAAACGGAGCTGTGCAACATGAAGCAAATTCTGGTGAACTATGTGCTGGTGTGCGCCATTACTATGCCCTTTGCCCACATGAATGGTAAATTATAACGCTGAACCAAACTTTCTTCTTTACTGAGCACACAAGTTAATATAGAGGTACGATCTATCCCAAACTTCCCATTCCGTCACAGCCCCTGGTACCGCCCACACGGGCCGTCCACCACACTGAAAGAAAGTGATGAGCGCCTACGTGACTTACGTTAATAGCAGGTTCAGTGACGCTCGACGACACCCTTCAACGACTGTTTCAACGAGGAACTGAAAACCGCTCAGAATCCTGGGCGAAGGCCAACCGTCCCTTGGGAGTATTTTGTGATCAGCTCATACTGCCGTGCTGGAAGAGGCAGACGCCGTCGAAGGGAAGGCAAGAGCCGTCCGGGGGCTGGAGGACTGCAGGGGCTGAGCTGCATCTGCAGAAGCTGAGCTGCATCTGCAGGAGCTAGGCTTGGGCTGCAGGAGCGCTCCGCCAAAGGTCCCGTCTAGAACGTGATTGGGGCTGGCCAGCCCTAACCTTCGAGGCATAATTAAGGATCGTGGGCGGAAGAACAGGTGGTAACGTCTCTGGTTCCCACTTCTCATGTAGGGTAACTTGGTGATTCACGCATGGAATACATACTAGAACACTTTAAGGATTGAATTTGCAGGATCTGGTCCAGTCCAGTCCGGCTAGCCCAGATCCAATCCGCCTGCCAATCCGCTTTTCTGAGATTTATGAGTCCAACTCGGACGGGTCCGCCTTACCAAACAAACACATTATTAAACGAGTCCGCGCGAATTCGCTTCCACATAAATAACTTTTTTAAATTTCATTAGAAGATTTGGCTGATCACAGCTCTCACACTGAAAGAATTTGTTGAGTTCCATTGGATAGAAAATGTGCAATAAGCTGCCGTAAACCAGTGGGAGGTGAAATACCTAGCACAGCTTGCTACCTGTAAGAAATGCATTTTTGCATTCAGATCAAAACAAACAAGGCTTATCATATTATTACTGGAATCAAATTTATGTTGGCCAACAATTCAGAAGTGCAACAACAGCAGGCACCAAAAATGCTCCTGGTTTCAATATCCTGGAGGAATGACGACATTATCCAATGTTTTCAGGCACCAGGCCAGGTACCGCCCATGTCACTAGACAGTTTCAGCGGCACCCAGTTATCAAGTCCACGACGACGCTTATCTAGTACGCCTTCTGAATGACTAGAACGGCTATTTCACCTCATGTGTGATACTTTATATGTGTATCCTTTCCCGGGCACACGTAGTACTGAAACAGCCTCGACTGCGAGCATAATTTCCTGCTTTTTTTCCTGCTATAATACCGACTGCGTTAACATTATAGTCCACGCGTGCGATTGTCCACCGCCTGCGGTACCTGCTCTTTCATTCACCAGATTGACACAATTGCATCATTTTCGAGCCATATTGCTAACATGCCAGATGCTACCAAATATCCTTGTTCTTGCTCACACCGGAAAAAATACGAAGGTTTTTTATTCGTAATCGTGCATGGCACAGCTGCATCAAAACGCGTTTACGCAGTCAAAGGCAAATTCGTTCATACATAGTGGCAATAATACGTAACTTTGAATACGTTGTTTTATTTTTAACGCGCTTGGAGAGCTACTATGAATACTTATGAAATTATTAAAATATTATGAAAACTTATACCTTTGAGTGAATGACCAGGTCGAGAAAAACTAGTGTTGCCGTGGGGTTAACCTTCCTAACTTGTTCAGCGAGGGGTTTGTATTTCAAAAATCTAATGCGCTTGCTACCAACAAAACATGCACTTCTCATCTGCCGTACAGAAGTAAAACCCCGTATGTTAATTTTTGGCCAGTTTGCGTTATTGTCATCTGATTCGTCTTTTCATGCTGAATTTGGTCATTTAAACAAAACACGAAGCTGGGAAAATTGCAACTAATGGCTTAAATGTCCAAATTCAGCATGAGTAGACGAATCAGATGACATAGATAACGCAAAGTGGCCAGCGCTGAACATATGGGGCTTTATCTTTGGACAACAGTTTTGTTTTTTCAACTCTTAAATGCAGTATCACCTGGGGTTAGATGTGATTGCTGACAATATAAGGAGGAATGTTGGCCATCTTTTGATGCGATAGGTTGTTGGATCATTAAGTATTTGAGTTGCCTTGGAAGGAATGGGAGCTGTAGTTTTCCATCGCAACATGTATCGATATCACTCAGCCATCTTGATATGCCACTGTGATCTGTTCACCAAAAAAATGTGGTTGCGGAATATTTTGCTCTGTTATGTTCTGGGTAGCCTGTTTGTGCATTGCTGGAATTGAAAGTACTGTCTTGTGTTGGTATAAGAACCCTTTTCTGAGCTGATGTCTTCCTTGAGCGTTTGAGGGGCTATTTAGTGATAATTTTCATGTGATTGTTTTTCAATCAATTTAGTCCGTGTTCAATCAATGTAATCCGTGTCATTTGGAGTGATTGGTTCACTACAAAAGCAACAACCTTTGCCCAACAAATCCTCTGATCCCATCCCACTCAACCAAACTACCCCAAACAAAGCAAAAAGTAAGTTTGTGTCGTAAAACATGATGAGTGCAGCTTCATCACTAAGACCGCTCACAGTTGTGTTAGCTATCACGGACGGTTTCATGGCGCTGGCCGTCGGCATCCCCGCCGTAGCGCCCATACACGCTCCGCGTCCGGTCCGTCCGACCGCAGAAGTCGGGACGGCTGTGTTGAGCCGCGCAGTCGCCCTCCGACGGGACCGCCTGTCACAGTGTCAATTTGGCACGTGTCCCACTGACCTCACGCAGCGAACGACCTCTGGACCCCGGGGAACACCCTGGGCGATCGCCTCGCGCCGAAGCGTCAGCTGGTAACCTACGGGTCAGTCGAACGAAGCTGGTAAAATCGAAGCCAAAGATAAACGAGGCCTAGGCGGACTGAGCTGGATCGAACTGGGTCCAGCAGGAGGCTGATGTAGTCTCAGTAGGACGGAACGATGGTAACGGGAGAACTACCACGCTCTCGAATGGGTCTGGGGGTTAATTTGATCTCCCCTAATGTTTTTTCTTCTTCTAGAAATAACCTCTACAGAGTGAGACAAAGCGATGCCCGCTTGAAGGGCGGTAGCTAAGTGCATTACCGATCTTGTAGAGCAAACAATAAGATATAACTTTCGAGGTCGCCGACCTGTAGCAGGTCAAAATCAGGCCCCAAATATCCACCGAAGTAATCTTAGTAATCGAAGTAATCTTAGAAGTAATCTTGCAATCCAATGCCACACTTGAGATGCAGACGGGGTCATACAAACCTGATTTGTTTGATTGGATAATCAGGCGATTTAAAGTAGGATTGAATTTAATAACATTGACCTTGGATCAGGCATGAAGTTAGATCAAGCTCAAAGCTAAACAATATCTTTAATGAACATGACATTGTCTTATCCGGTAGTTTTAACGTTTGTTTTTAATTTCATGGCAAAACCGAGTTTTGCTTTTGTTCACTTAATGAAGATCAGGGCCAGTTGAAGGAGGGAAAGTCTTAAACAGCTTTGATCAATCTTCGGCTTTCAGGAACTCGTCGGCTAGTTAGTTCTTGACGTTAGCTTGAAGTTCAAAGGTCTAAATGATCATTTTTGAATTTTTAAAAATATTTCTCTCTTCCAAAAGTCGGATTATATAACTGACCCGGAATTCCCCCAAATAACTTTTCGTTTAGGACTGGTATATAGGTTGAAGGTGACTGCGTGAGGAAGCCGTGAACCCTTTGAACACGGGCCTCGGCTTTGCCCCTGTTTAACAATATTTGACCCAAACGACACGACCTAGTGGCAAATTATTTGCCCCGTATGCACCAGATCTTTTTGACTAGTAGCTGCATACAAATCTTCACTGTCTGCGAACTATGAGAAAATCAGCCGAAATCTAGGTCATATCAAGACAAACTTTAAATCTTTGAAAGATACAGATAATGGAAGGTGATATAGTGAAAAAGAAAGCCCTTATGCTCCTCTGCGTAAGTAAATAATGGCTTGCTCAACCAGCGTTATTCTGCGAATATGAAAGTAACGAAGACGAGATAGGGTGACATTCCATTTTTGACTAGAACCCGGCAGGTCAACAATGTCATACAGCCCAAAAATGACTCAGGTCATAAACGAGCCTATCGTCAATTTCTGTTATTTTGTTTTCGCTCATCGGCAGTAGAATGGACGCCATTCTCCCCGCCCCACCCTCCGGGGACATTGGGTCCGTCGTTCAAGCACTGGATGAATCTATGATTAATGCTTAGCCACGCCGAATGCAATGTCAATGTTAAAAGCAGGCGCTGTAAGTCTGTCAAAATGGGCCTGTTTTAGCCAGCCTCCGGCGTCATCCATAATACTAAGCCGAACGAAAACGTAGCCCAATTCCTCTGATTCAAGGCTTTGAGTTCAAGATGATCACGCGCTTCCGTTCGGTTGACTGTTGAGGATATCAACGTTGGACTGTTATTTCAGTTCATGACGTTTGGCCTAATGTTACAAACAGTGCTATGATGAGCATGGCTGGCAGCCAGCCTGAGTCAAAGTTTGAGTGCGGTATGACTTAGCTGTAACTAAGGCAGGCCAAAACTGCAGACAGAGCGGGCCAAACAGAAAGAAAACAGGGTACTGAAGTCTCACCAAAACTATCGTACCTAACCAAGACTAAAACTGGACTCCAACAGACCGCACTGCTCACCACACCACATAAAAGCCAGAGCCATCGCATCGTCAATCGAAAGGAAATTGCAACACTGAACTGGACCACGTCATGATATCATACGAGACTAACTGTAGTATCACGTTGGACATATCTGGCATAACAGAGTAAAGCATGGCTTACACCAAACTAGACCAACGACTGCAGCAGCCGGGAAAAGTCTATCCCAAAGTGCTAGATCGAACTGAACCACTTGTTACACCGAAATGAGACAAACTGTCGCACCAGACTACATCACGCTGGCAGCAAACCAGACTAAAGCGCCTTTTCATGTTGACCAAACTATGTAAAGCCATTGCACCAAGCTGGAGCGTGCTGCCTCATCAAGTTGGTTGGAAATGCAACGGCAGTTAGGAATGGAAAGCAGAGTTCGCCGAATCAACTTAACTACACTTGCTGTGTCGTTATGTAGCATTATGGCCCTGCTGCAATAAGCAGGCGGGGCCATTGCAGGCGACTAGAACCGTTGCATGAATGTAAACGATCAGTGAAGAGCGAGCAAGGTTGTGTTCGTCGCCTAAGTGCCACTGGGCTTCCTGAATATGTGAAAGCCTGCGGGTTATTGGAGGGAAGGAAACAGCAAACAACCGCCTCTGCCTCACGTTGGCTTGCTGAAAGTCAGACGCCTGCGAGGATCTATAATCCTTGCTCCAGGCGTATGTTGTTCCGTGGAGGTCTTAAGCCCATACTCAAGACAAGACCGCTGTTTCGAGAAAATGAAACGCTTGCTGAGGATATTCGGCAGTTTCAAGATCGATTCCTCTTCAGGCATGCACGCCGTTTCGGAGGGATGAAATCCGTTATCAACGCATGACGCGGTTTCAAAGTCAATTATTGGTCAATGCATATACGTAGGTTCAAGGAGCTACAATCCTTTTCCGCTGAAGGCAAGCACAAAGCGTGACCAGTCATATGTAGCGTGTTCGCCAGTCAGTGGCTGGGCGGACAGCACTGCCGACACCGATACCGGAATCAGACGGTGCGCCTCTCGCCGCAGTGACGGCACTGCCGACACCGATATCGAAATGAGACGGCGCGCCGCACGCCGCAGTGACAGCACTGCCGACACCGATACTGAGATGAGACGGCGCGCCGCCCGCCGCAGTGACAGACAGCACTGCCGACACCGATACTGAGATGAGACGGCGCGCCGCCCGCCCGTAGTGACAGCACTGCCGACAACCGATACTGAGATGAGACGGCGCGCCGCCCGCCGTAGTGACAGCACTGCCGACACCGATACTGAGATGAGACGGCGCGCCGCACGCCGCAGTGACAGCACTGCCGACACCGATACTGAGATGAGACGGCGCGCCGCCCGTCGCAATGCCAGACAGCACTGCCGACACCGATACTGAGATGAGACAGCGCGCCGCCCGCCGCAGTGACGGCACTGCCGACACCGATACTGAGATGAGACTGCGCGCCACCCGCCGCAGTGACAGCACTGCCGACACCGATACTGAGATGAGACGGCGCGCCGCCCGCCGTAGTGACAGCACTGCCGACACCGATACTGAGATGAGACGGTGCGCCGCCCCGCAGTGACGGCACTGCCGACACCGATATGAGATGAGACGGCGCGCCGCCGCCACAGTGACAGCACTGCCGACACCGATACTGAGATGAGACGGCGCGCCGCACGCCGCAGTGACAGCACATGCCGACACCGATACTGAGATGAGACGGCGCGCCGCACGCCGCAGTGACAGCACTGCCGACACCGATACTGAGATGAGACGGCGCGCCGCCCGCCTTAGTGACAGACAGCACTGCCAACACCGATACTGAGATGAGACGGCGCGCCGCACGCCGCAGTGACAGCACTGTCGACACCGATACTGAGATGAGATGGCGCACCGCACGCCGCAGTGACAGACAGCACTGCCGACACCGATACTGAGATGAGACGGCGCGCCGCCCGCCGCAGTGACAGACAGCACTGCCGACACCGATACTGAGATGAGACGTAGACCAGCAGCGTAGACCAGCACCATTACCGGTGCCCCGAGGTCAAACAGAGACCAGTACCATTACCGGTGCCCCGAGGTCAAACAGAGAGGCTGCAGTGTCCTTCCTACTTAACCGTATTTTTGTAGAATAATTAATTATCTATGACCTGAGACGGACCAAGTGAAGTGTCCTTCGAGTCAATTTGTCAACGGGAGCACAAAGATACATATTTCATGTATTTTTCAGAGCTTTAACAGATGGAGAACAACATACCTGTTTGGAGCCATTTTTACTCTGATTTTACCCTGACCGATGCCCCCAAGGATTACAAGCTAATGGAGACAGGCATTCTTTCTGAGAATGGAGAAAACTGTTTTTGGTTGGCTTAAGGGGCTCGTAATGCGGGTAAAAATCTAGGGATAATTTCGTAAACTTAACTAAAATCTGACGACATTGTTATGCCCGACACGTTATAAGCCAGTGGATTTGAAACAAACAAGACAATGGTTAAAAGTGGTGGGACAAGCCCATACTTAACACACGTCACTTCCACCCAAAGGCGAGTCAGTTGATGAAATAGTACACTGCAAGTCCTCGTCGTAATTTGGCTACAGTTTTGCAAACCACTTACCTCCCATTCTCAGAGGAAATGTTTCATATGTGAATGGGGTTTTGAAGTGTGATAGCGATTTTAAAGATCAGACAATGCAGCTCACAGATATGACCGGTTTAAGACCCTGTTTGAGCCTCACGCCCGCAAACCTGCCAGACTTTTTCGTGCAGACTAATTCAGCGTCACACGAATACCGTCTCACCTTTGGCCATGTAGTGACCGAGGTCAACAAAAATATGATCATCGAATTACTATTGCTTGGCTATGTCAGCACGATTCATGACATGACATGACGTGAGTTGGCCTTCAACCAATGTAATGTGTGGAAGAAAAGTTTCGAGCACGAATTACGTTTTGTGGTACCTAATACAGGAATTTGGGCAGTGGTACGGGTTATGACGGAAGTAAGACTGGATATGCAATGACTTCAGAATAGCACCATGACCGAGCATGCAAAGCGCAATCGCTTGCGCTTAAAAGCAACTCAGTATTTATCAGTGAGGTTATTTCTTCATGTATGATGCTTGCTTCAGTACCTTTATATGTGTAACATTCCTTTTACCTACGAAGAGGTTTTCATAAACAAAACCTACAGTTTCTTGGCTTGCGTTTATTTCACTCTCCCCAGCTTTTGAGCGTAACCTTACACCCACACGACGATAAAGCTAGACATCTAACACCCTACGTTGGCAGGTTACTTGATACATATCAATCGATTGAGCCCTTGAAGCAGCAAACATTGTATCTAACGCCCCCCGGTCATACATTACGCCCATATCAATAGTCTTCCGCCATGCGATGCATGATGTGGCGAGTGGTGCCGAGAGTGTGGTTAAAAGCTGTGTGTCTGGGAAACCAGAGCTACAAGGTTCGATTCACCTCCGTGCCCGCCCTTTCTGCCAGGGGGAGAGGCAGGCAACACCACATAGCCTCAGCAGTTGAGCACGTCGTGAAGCCCTAATGACGACGACGTATAACGTGACAGCTAGCCCATAATTCCCTCACCTCTCAACCAGCTTCAATGACAGAAGCCAACCCAACCTAATCACATCACAACTCACTCTCTTGGGCTTAATCACGAGCACAATGACGCCCACCACCCTGAAGTTTCTCGCAGCAAACTTATCCGCCGTAATTCCGCGGCATAGTTAAGCCATCGGCACATCTCATCGACGGCGCCATCACTGCTCCACGAGCGACCGACAAGCCAAGGCAGCGGGCCTGTCCACGAGGAAGGGGGTCATCCCTCTCCTTGAGGTACCAACGCGCCTCAGTCGTTATCCTTGGTTGCTTGAGTTTCGCAGTGCAAACATTTTCATTTCGAAGTGAGGACTCACTTCGAGATTATGTACTCTTGTGTCACCTATCCGCAGACTTGCAATATGGCCTAGCTAAAGCAATTGACAAAAGCGATTCGATATCATTCTCATTCGATCGGGGTCTACGCCAGGGCGCTCGTGATGGCCCGAAATTCCCGCGTGATGACCCCAAATTCCCGCGTGATAACCTCACATTCGCGTGTGGTGACATTACATTCGGGTCTGTGGCGCACGTGATGACTTCACATGCGCGTGTGACGGCACGTGTGATGGCGCGTGTGATAATCTCACATTCACCCTGCCAACCCCGACCTCCGTTCTATTATAACGAGGCGATTATATCGATCTAACAGCCTCTCCGCCATGCAAAATCTCACGCCAAACCACACCTAAAGAACGGTGGGATCGAACCGCCGATCGGTCTCGCCTTCCCGTCTATAATATACCCTGTTTACATGGGCAGTCGAGGGTAATTTCAATCAAGATCGGAACGGATCATGCGACGTTAAACCTCTCGCCGAGGTGCGTTTACATGGGCGATACATGCTATACGTCGAATTAATGGTCGGTAGTTCGATCCCGCTTAGTTCGAATCAAGGAGCGGATTATGGGCAAAAACTGCGCTTTTGAGGCGACCTGAACAAAAAAAAAAATGGCGGCACTCTGCGTATGGACGGCGAATGTCAAGGGCCGTGGTGGGCGCGAGACGGCTTTGAGAGCGAGGAGGAAGATGGACTCCGTTGGAAAAACGATCTGTGCGGGACTCCTAGGCTTAATAGCCACAGCACAAGCCATAACATTTAAAACACAAAATTTGTATAGTCGGCGCTGCCAAATCTTCCCCATAGCTAGTGTTATATGAAAATGTTCCTAGTGGACTTAAGACGTGTCAATACTGTGCATCGAAAGGAGCACGATCACAGAAATTTGCCTAAAACAGGAAAAACCGACTCACGGATATTGCAGCATATATTTCTGCTAGAATCAGTTTCTTTGGTCGCAGGTATGCCATCAAGAATGACAAGGAAGTGAACTGGTAAATAAAACTATAAGCCACTCAATGGCAATGGCAGAGATGACGTTAAAGTAACTTGCATCAGGCCATCCATGCATGACAATAGCTCCAAAAAGTGCAAGCAAGGGCACTGCTTTCGATCCTGCAATGTAGATCATGGCTTGCTGTTCTGACTGGCATCATTTAGGATGACATTTAAGACACACCTGGTGCCTGTGACACCTGAATATTGGCTGCCATGCAAGGGCTAGCAAGAAATCAGCATTTTCTTGTATTGGCCAATGGCACTCACACACTAACCACACTCTGATCAGATGGGCCACACAGCATCATGTCATGTACTTTGCCCAGCCCAGGAAGCATATCACCTACTCCCACACTAATGCATTTATGAGCAGCTTGCAGCAATGAGCTAAGCTACAGAAATGACTCCTGAATGCTGCAACAGTTAGAGGCAAAAATTATTCAGTTATTGTTGCGTTTCCCCGTCCAAGGCAGCATCAATACCTGAGGGCAGCATTGTCATTCAGACTTGGCATGGACTGGCAAGTCAGAATGTCGCTATTTGCTTTCTTGACATACCAGGGTTGAAATACTGCTTTGATATCCTTGTAGTCAACAGCATTGGCTGATATGGACTGATGGCTAGGTGGCACAAACTGCTGTGTTTGCACAGTCCAAAGATCATAACATGTGAACCAGCCCGAGAGCTGTGTCGTGACGGAAGCAATCTTAGCTCAAAACTCATAACAAATTATTCATTAAGACAGCAGCTTTATTACCTGCCCCATGGAAAGACACCCATCAGAAAAAACACCAAGGTAACATATCTACTCACCAGTATACAAGCAGGTAATGATATGCACCACAGACATGTTCTCCGTGCAGCATGTGCCTTTGTGCTAGGTGTTACTTAATGTATGTACCGTTTTCTTCCACAACACTGCTGAAGCCTGCTGTCTGCATAAATCAAGCGCCTAGCAAGCTTAAATTACGTGAGCATTTCTGTGCTGCTTGCCACTTCAGGCCCTCAATAAGTGGAGTGCTTGAAGTAGCATGGGGTCAGCTTCGCCTTCTATCCCTTTTTTCCACGTTGGACCTGGATCGTCTTGAGCAGTAGCCAAAAACCCGTGGAAAAGCGGCGACATTAAACAAACCTGCAGTGGCCTTGAACAGAACCTTCCAGCTGGAGGGTGAGCGGTATTGGAGGTGGGATGGAGCAGCTGGAAGGTGAGCGGTATTGGAGGTGGGATGGAGCAGCTGGAAGGTGAGCGGTATTGGAGGTGGGATGGAGCAGCTGGAAGGTGAGCGGTGTGGGAGGTGGGATGGCGCAGCTGGAAAGTGGGCGGTATTGGAGGTGGGATGGAGCTGCTGGAAGGTGAGCTGTATTGGAGGTAGGATGGAGCAGCTGGAAGGTGAGCGGTTTGGAGGTAAGATGGAGCAGCTGGAAAGTGAGCGGTATGTCAGGTGGGATGGAGCAGCTGGAGAGTGAGCGGTATATCAGGTGGGATGGAGCAGCTGGAGGGTGAGCGGTATGACAGGTGGGATGGAGCAGCTGGAGGGTAACCGGTATGACAGGTGGGATAGGGCAGCTGGAGGGTGAGCGGTATGACAACACGTCACCAGCGGGAATATGACTGCACGCACGGCATAAGCCTTAATCAAATGCTTGCGTGTGCTATGAGTGAGCATTGCTAGTGTCATTTCATAAACATTGCGAGTTCCAGCAATCTGCTGGTGTATCATGGGTTTTAACTTCATTCTTGTCAATTTCATTCTTTTCATGCCTCGACCCTTTCTATAAAATGTGGGGTATGCCCTCACAAAACAAACCAAGCCTTTTAACTGCACTTAGTTGTTATTTAAGGCCTTCAGAAAACAAACCTCGGAGCAGCATACATTTACTATGGGAGAACTAAATCATGGATGTCCTAACATTGTACCTCATCGTGAATGCTCCGTAAAAACTAGGTAAACACCAATGTACTCACAACTCATTAGCACTTATCAATCACGGACCACTTCACTGACATGCTTACCTCCTAGTTACCTCTTTCCACTCCACGCGACCTTTGTTTATTCACACGAACCTATCACACATACAAGGCCAGTGAACGTTTTGGGATCACTTGATTAAATGCACTTGGAACTACACTAGAACACGTTTTGACCATGCATCAGTCCGGGACCCACATTTCACCGTACATCACTCAAAAACCTGTGTTTTGTCCCCTGCTTACCTATCCAAAACTTACATTTGACTTTTTGCTACCTCGAATGCACGTGCCTCAACACATATCACTCCGGGATCCACAGCTTAGTATACATTACCCCGATCTTACTATACATTCCTATACATTACCCCCGACCATCACCACCTCGAAATCTCTCGTTGACCACGCACAGCTCCAGGACATACACTTGATCATGTGCCACTATGGGAGACATAGTATCTGACCACTTGATGTTTCGATATTATGTTCGTTTAGGTACCACGCAAGGACCTCGTGCACATTTGAGTGTGCAGTGTTTCGATACCTTCCTCTGACCATGCATTACACCAGGACCTGCATCAGATCGTGTACCATTCCGAAGTCTACCTTTGACCATGTACTCCACCAAGACCTACACCTGCTCGTGTACCACTCCGAGACCTACCCCTAACCATATATCACACGTGGACCTATATCTGACCGTGTACAACTCCGGACCTACCTTTGACCATGTACCACTCTGGGTTGACGTCTGGATCGTAGATCTCCTCATCGACCGCGATGATAGCGTACTTTCCCGTCTCCAGGTAGCCCGAGGCGTACATGTGCTGCACGAAGTCGACCAGGAGAATGTGCTCTCCCACAAACACGTACACTGCAACACACTTTTGTCAAAACACAGCAAACCCCGCCACATATGTGTCGAAGGTGTATGTGTCGAATGTGTCGAAGGTGTATGTGTCGAAGGTGTATGTGTCGAAGGTGGATGTGTCGAGGGTGTTTTGACTATGATAAACATATACTCCGGGGTGATAATCGCTCAGTTTTTGCGTGATGAGATTTGAAAGACGCAGTATGATCATAAGCATAAATATCGTATCACAAATAATGGTGCCGGGGAAAGTGTTTTAACTTGGCTCTCGTTGTAAGTGTGTTCACTGCACTAATTTGAGCACGCACTGTGCAGGTGTTATGTCAGTCAGCGGCACTCCAGACAAACAGCCACAGAGAGTGACAGGAAATATTTCACACGCGGCACAACGTACAGTACTGCGGCTTAGTTACGCAAAGCCCTGAGCGGTGGCATTACTCTCACACCGTCATGTGGTGTTAGTTTGTAACACTCGTTAAACTTGTAGCAGCGTTATTAGACAATACACTCATAGCCAAAGTTTTTATGCACTGCGCACACGTTTTTGGCCTTGGCATTCTTGAACCCTGAGTCGATGTCCAAACTTGAGGGAGGCCCAAGACTGAGAGCCTTCCTACAAACACGTCTTGATGTGAAACTATAGCTTTTCACACGTTCGATGAGTCTTACATCACCCCTCCGTCATATCATTCAACAAAATTTTAGCCAGCACACTGAGGTTTATCTGAGCTTACTGGGGCCTCGCAGCGGCATACAAATGCATCTGTCTCTCATGTTATCATCCGGGCCATTCAGACAATCCCATATCAGCCTAACTTAACAAACACATTTAAATAGAAACTGAAATGATAGCGACGAGAGCGACCGTCAGTGATATGTCAGTGAAAACATCGGCCCTGTATTCATTCGCGGATCCTAATTTATGCTCCATCCCAGGGGCGTTATTCTACAATCGTGGCGCCGAGACAGCTCATGCCAGCCTGTTGTTGACAAGCCCGGGGGGAACTGTATGAGATGCTAGTTCGGCGAGTGCCAAAGTCGGCTGGGCTCCAGCTCCAGCGGCACGACACGACTCCGAGCCCGCCGCGGTCTAGGTTGCGGTATTGAGCTCACTAACGACTCCATGTTCGTCTTCGCCCCGGGGGATGCGTCCCAGCTCAATGTGTAATGTTCCATCGGGTTCAGTTAAAAATATACGAAAATAGTCACTGAATAACTTAAACATTACGCTTAGGTCATGAACTAATACATTATCTGGTAACGAAATTCGAAACTTAAGGAGGAGAATCAGGGAAAGGTGGGGTACCCCGGTCAGGGCCCGTTAGATTCGCCATGCCGTGGAATCTTTTCCTGAGTTCATACGAAGCCAAGTGTTCCTGATCTGATACGGGAGCACGTCGCTGGCACTCCGCTTAACTCTTCGAGACCGCACCGAGTTTGCGTACTGCTTCTTCGATCTGATGGAATTTAAACGCAGAGCCATGCATCAGCTGAAGTTTGAATGTCCAAAACAATTTGCCTTTGTCTAAAGTCGCCTTCCTCAGAGCATGCTTATGTAAGTCCGCGTAAGTACGTGCAACTTGAAATATTTTCGGAACGTTTGCAATTTCGGAGCGAATACAATTTTCACCCAGAGCGAAATCCAATTTTCGAAACACAAATTTAACTTAAGCATATCAAAAGCGTATACCTTGTTTGTGTGTTGCGTCATTTTGTTTTCCTCGTTTGTGATCCGTTTTTAACCGATGTGAATCCGCAACCTAACTATGCTCTGTTTAATTGTATGTTTGGAAAAGAAGGATGCAATGGTCACCTGCCCTGTTGTCGTTTGATTTTTACGAAAGATACAGCTGCCATGTATTTGCCAGTTTGACAATGTCGCACCGGGAGTGTAGAAGTTATGCTGACTAATCAAATCATCTCATGAAACGCATAAGATGATTTGGCTCGAGTGGACGGCGGCGTCTTACGAATTCACATGGTCACGACACAGAATCTGCAGCACTGCGCTGCAGCGTTCCCACCTCTGGTAGCCTCCCTCGTCTGCTTGGCGATGTCCTTCAGCTTCTCCTGATGGCTGAAGGATAGGTAGTTGCTGACGTCGTGGGTCTTGTGCACGTCCACGCCGTGTTCCACGGCCAGGCCCTGCCCGGTGGAGGGACACGGGAGATCAGTGCTTGTGACATGCGTCGCATGGGAGCTGCCGACGTTATAGGAACTAGCGGCCAAAGAGCCACTTGCCCGTATACTACATGTTATATACATGTACTTACATGCGCTCATGCAATACAGTCCATCCCCGTGTGAAATAAACCCGTCACTGTCCTCAGCAGTTCTCCATTTGCACCAACCGCGGGGTTATTGACACCCGCTCCGCTGTCTCAAGAGCCATTCGCACCAATCGCGGGGTTATTGACACTCGCTCCGCTGTCTCAAGAGCTCATCGTCGGATCAGAACAATTTAGGCGGCAATAGATGGCCTAGTCACAAACCGTCATCCAACCTCCCCTGGAAATGGTTACGATGGCATCTGTCACGTGACCCATGACATCACAGATTGCACGAAATACCTCAACGATCATCCAAATTTCTAAAGAACTGAGCACCTCCGGCGTCCGTTCCCACGGTAAATATACATTTCTTAGTCACGTCAGTGAGATTGGGATTCGCCCTTCATAATTATACCACGACTGCAACAAAAATTGTGAGTTAACGTCAGGTAATGCCTAGATGGCAAAATTCCTTGCAATTGTTTGCCATTTTGGTTCACGCCACTAACAGAGTCTAGTGCAAATTTATACTTGCCGCTCATGGACAGCAATAATTTTGCCGATGAATCCTGTTATTCGTTCCGTTTACCACTTTGGTGAGCGCATCATGGACGTGCACTTCATTGGCCCGCGAGTATATTAGTATAATTCATAAGTTGCCTGGTTCTAAAACTTGGTATCATTTTGGCCGTTGGGCATCGGCATGCGGCGCATCGGAACGGGAGTGTGTCCAACTACAGCAAGACGGGAGAACCTACGGCGTGCGGACAGCGCGCCGTCGCGTAGTTTTCGAGTGCGAAGGGTGGTAAGACGCCCGACGCTGCAGTTGGTTACATGTAGTGCCCAGATGGGTCATTATCCTATAGCACTCTGTTAAAGGTGATAAAGTTATTAAAAGGTGGCGGGATGGACACAAATACCAGTCGGCTGCCAATTGCCCCGAAAGTCCAAGACCCATGCGTTTGAGTGAAGTAACTCGCCGAAGAGGAACGGTTAAGAACCACCCGTGATATTTATGCTCACCTTTGGTTCTAACGAAAAGCCATTCATCGTACGAGTATTGGAGAGATCATGTCAAAGGTCCGTGGCAGGTGGGGGATCCGTGGATGCTTCATTAACCGTAAAACAGGCCTGCATCGATGCGCGTCAGCCATTATTGAAAGAAACTACATCTTGCGGATCTATAAATTTTTGTCGTCCAGGTATTACGCTAGACAAGATCCTACTGCGAAATACTGACGCCAATCGAAGGAGTAAAAGCGAGGAAGCACATCGGTTTTCTACCGGGCACGGAGTTCCACCTATGCCAACCAGATGAACAGAGTATGTATGGAATTTTCGGAAATCTTGGTGGTGTTACCACATACACATACACACGCGCACACACACACACACACACACACACACACACACACACACACACACACACACACACACACACACACACACACACACACACACAACCGCACACACACACACACACACACACACACGCACACACACACACCACACACCACACACACACACACACACACACACACACACACACCACACACACACACACATACACACACACACACACACACACACACACGCACACACACACATACACACATGCACACACACACATATGTATATATATACATGTATATTTACATATATATATATATATATATATATATATATATATATATATATATATATACATATATAAACATTCCAGATTGGTTGACGTCGATTTTTTGTTCCAACTGAGACAATTTTTTGTTACGACCATTGGACAAAGATCCAGGATCGCAGCGGATTTGCTGCTGAAACAAGACACAGGAACTATCACAGGCCCTGCTTATTCCCCGCGTCATGCACCATCGATCATTCGTCTGGATATTCGCAAACATAAAAGATACTCAGTGTGGAACGCGCTAACTCTAACTAACAAGTGGCAGAACTTACCCCGAATGAGCTTCTCAACCTCAATAATCATCAGCGTGAATTTATTACGAATCGTTCTACATGCATGGCTTAATAATTTATTCATGTCAAATACGATCCTGGTTTGTCACATGAACGTGACAAATGTTTATAGTCAAGACTAGGTAGCAACACAGCACGGCTCCGAGAAGCTGCAATGGTTTCCGGACGAGGACGCGTGATACGAAAACATCTTGGGCGACGTCGACAGCTGGAAAACGTGCCGCTCTAGAGCAACAGCCACCACCGACCTCATGACGCGCTCACTTCTAAACTTGGCGAGGGGGGTGAACAACTACCGGACCGCCTACGGGTGCGGGCGTCATTAGGGGTGCTGAGGACGCAAATGTGGTCCCGGCGCGTAACAAAGCTAGTCATGCTGTGCCAGCCCAGTGACTCCAGGACCAGGAGATAGGTGATCTCGAACTCCCGCCCCGGGGACGACCCTGGCCGCGAAATTCACAACCTTTTGCACGCGTCTGAGAAAGCACGCGACGCCCCGTCCCAGACTGAGCGCCAGTACACTATCTCAGGGAAACCTGGGTCCGAATAAGTAGTTTGCTGGTTTCGACTGCTCTCGGGCGTGAGATGGTGACGAATCTTACATGCAGGCTGAAATTCCACTTTTGGACTAAGCTGGATGTGTGTGCTTTCCCAAATAGCGTACGGTCGATGGTGACTCCAAGAGTTCTCACGGACGGTTATTAGGTCAATATAATGTTGGTGACTTTAAAGCGAATGTTTCACATTTGGAGATGCTGAGGCAAGCATGAGATATAACAAAACAAGCTCACTTATAAGTATTTATATACTTTTGGAGTGGGAAAGACCACTCTAGACTGTACTATTCTCTGTTTAGTATTCATGATCCTCAATGCGGGGCGGTTTATATGTCATGGTACCTTGCGTTGCATTGATTATGAGCGAATTGGCGGCCATTATATCTGGAATTCGTGTTCACGAACGCCGGATATGAGCGCCTTGAAAAATACATTTTTCTTCGCCTTGATCGCTGCATGGCTTATGGAATGGCAGCACTTGAATGACGTCATTATGGCGTCATGAATGCCAAGGTGACTTTGAAGTACTCCTCCCGGTATACCTTTCCAATTTTTACGGGCGTGAAGCCCAGAATCTAGAGGGCTCAAGAACGGCAGGATTGCAAACAGCACAAAAAGGCCTTCAAGATGGCTATTTCAATTCAAAACCCCATGTGTATGTGGAACACTCCCTATATGTCGAAGAGACGAGATATAATAATGGGCTAGGGTGTGGCGATTAGAAGAAGGGTAGTTTTGATAGAGTTCGTCTTTGGAGAATCGGTAGTGAAGTTAGATGAGAAGGCAAGGATGTTTTCCTCCTGTCGAGAGTTTATGGTTGACAGGTGGTCCGAGTAGACCGAGTCGAGAAGCCGGCTATCAACGGTGTAGGAATGAGAAAAGCAGGCACCCATCAGGTCGTCCGTAAAGATTCGGTAGATGATTAGGTTAGCCCGAGACTCCTGGGGATACCGTGGGGCAAGGAAAGTGATGCTGAATCACTTCTAACCACACGTCACCGTCCATTAAGATTATTCCATAAATGTCTTGAATCGATTCCCAGCCACTGAAGCTCGGTCAGTAGTGCAATGCGCATGTTGTGTCATGAGCTTTCAAAGCTGTTTGGGGTGATGGTACACATTGTCCGGATAAAGGAGGAGACAGCGTTGAAAAGTGAAAGTTTGAGGGACTTTGGGTGGTAGATTCTAACTTCTGACCGAACTAATCATGGACATCCGTGCACTTCGCATGGAAGTGATTGGCTGAGAAGTATGTTAGCCCTACTGGCTGATGCGAATCACAGATGGGTGGCACGAATCCTTTCGGTCTGACATGTATAGCCTGACCATTACCCGTCTCTTTTGGTGTCGTGGTGTGGTTCCGTATAGCATGCTGGACATTGGAAGCCAGGCGGTCGAACCGGTGGGCGGATTACACCAAAACGATCTAAAGCAAGAAATGAGAGCGCTAGCTTTGGTGCGTAGAAGCAAAAGCAGCGTTGTAGCCCATCACTTATGACGTAATAACCCTGTTGCTTAACCTGCAATGTCTCCGTAACGTTTTTTTCCAAAACATCAATTTTGTTTTGCCTTTCATTTTTACATTAATGCACCAAAATGATAATATACTTAATCATACTTAATAATATCCCAGAACTATTGATTCTGTTTTGCTTTTGCTTTTACATAAAACATCAAAATTATAATATGTCTAGTAATAGTTAATATATAATATAGCAATGCTTAAGATTTAGTAAACCTGCATCGAAGGGTACAAAAGTATTCTAGATACCAAGAGGGCTACTTAATATTGTCACCCCCCACCCGACCCACAGCAGTCGCAGGTTAAAGCAGTTTTACCGTTGACTTCATTGTTAAGCACCATATCCCCTCGCCATCGGATAAGGCCAGGGAACACCTGAAAAGAGAGCATTTTGGAGCCAATCTTAAAATATTTCAAATCGTCTTTGTCAACCTTTGCTTTGTGTATGCGCTAATCTGTATTACCAGGCAGGTATGGCGAATTTCTGTGTTGGCGTGTGCCTGGGAGATGAAGGTTATCAACAACGCGAGGAAAATAGCTGTCTTAATCGACTGTCGACTAAAGACAGCTACAGTTACGGCAATGGCGGATACAGCAAGACTAATCGAGTGTCCAAATGCTAATCAGTGTGAAATCCTTGGGAAAACATTGCAATAACTCGTCCTGCTGTACGCAAATGCAGTTGCCACCCCTGCATGGCAGCGCGGATTCTACCCGGCTTCAAAGCACCACTCCCTGGCCAAGTCGAGCGGATTACTTCTCAGAGTACCTCCTCAGAGCAGGCTCGCAACAAAAGCGGAATCGCTCAGTGCAAACAGCTGTCTTATTGGAAACCCGTTCGCCATCTGGCGACGCTGACATCATGTCCCGCCGATGGTCGGGGCGAAAACGCTGCCCAGTCTTCCCCTACCTTCGATTGTGCTTTCAAGCTGGGAAGACATATAACGTGCCCTTGAGTTCGCCAAAGCATTTGATATTAGTTGGCAGCACAGTCTTCCTTCCCAGCACCACTACAAGGCTCGACTGCACAGCATACGCACGGAGGAAATGCCGCATTCACCAGCACAGATATACTTTTTCAGTGATATCCTGCGCTCACAAAGCAGACCCCTGCCAACAGCGTGGCTACAAAGCCACGCCTGTATCAGGTTCTTTCGGTCCGCTCCGCGATGCAGTGAAAGCATCGCGGCCTCAGCCTATTGGATCTATTCTTGCCTATTGCGCCGCGCAGCCGTGAACGACGCATCGACGGCGCTGTGGGCAGTATCGCTTTGAGAGCGGCAGACATACGAGCGCGAGGCGCGGCGTATGCGCGGAAAGGCGGCGTGACAGTCGCGGCAGCGATCACAACAGCTGCCACAGGGACTGGCCCAATACGACCGTTTCGCCACAGAAAGATGTTTGCCACGCCGCTCGGTGCCAATATTCATCAGCCTTGCTCGCGCGCAGCGGGGGGGGGGGGAGGGGGCGCGTTTGACACTATGGCTCTGACCGTGGCGCGTGTGAGGAGGGGCGGGGGGGGGGGAGGCGTATGGCGATGCACGAGGCGAAGCGACAACGCTCACTGATATACTTGGACAGAAGTTCGCACCGAAGTGCTCGCTAACCTGGCCTTCCAGACAAAAACGACTTTGGCAATGACTGTTGCTCTTCTGATTGCTCTCGATGCGTGCTATTCGTGACACGTCTCAAATGGCAGGGATGTTACTTTAAGCCGTCCGAGCTTGAAGAGACAATATAGTTATTTTTAGCAGCTTAGGCGCCAACAGTAACTGGGCCAGGTGAAAAAGCTTACCTGCAACAAGATGAGCGTGAGCTGTTTTAAAGTCATACTTATCTCAAGCCTTTACTTTATTTTCAGAACCAAGCACGGCGATAAGCTGAAGAACGGCACCTCACAATATGATGCGTGGCCCTTGGCTACATGATCTGTGGTCCATGGCTACGTAATGGGTCGCCCTTGGCTGTATGATGTATGGCCCTTGGCTATGTAATGGGTGGGCCTTGGCTATATGATGCGTGGCCTAGGTGATGGTGGCTATATGATCTGTGGCCCTTGGCTATGTAGTGTGTGGCCCTTGGTAATATGACGTGTGGGCCTTGGCCATATAATGTGTGGCCCTTGGTTATACGATGTGTGGCAAATTTTCGACGCAGTGTGCGGTATCGCTCCAGCTTCTTTTTTCCCGTTCTGGAGATATCAAGTGGCAATAAATGTCACAATCGCCTGTAGCCTTTCAAAAAATCCTTTGATGGTAAGTCATGGCCACGTAGGTAAACCGTTAACCCCCCACCGCAGTACTACCGCCGAGGAATGTTGATCGCAGTGCCGCCCATCATATTTCCCATGTCCTGCTGCCTCTCTAGCGGACCCACTGTTGGTGGCCATCCCCAAGCAGACCCCATCTGATCAGGCATCCGGGCCGTGCGACTGCGCGTCTACTCCGCAGGCCCAAAATGGCGGCACAACAAAGACGCACGGGTAGGGGGAGGGGGGGGGGGGGCAACGCGTTCCTAGCCCGTTGTGACACCGAGCAATTACTGGCCACCGCTGGAGCCTGTGCCTGGTCCAGCTGCATCGGACGGGCGGACCCCACGACAGCCGGCCAGCGCGTGACGCAGTGTGTCGGCCCGACGGGCCGTCTCCGCCACAGTGACGCGACGCACCGGCACCGACGTCTCACCTGTCCCCGTCACGGACGCGCGGCCGACCGCCTGCCAATATCACCTGCGCTCCCCGCCGGGCTGGCTGCCGGGCCCCTGGCGTCGCCGCAGGGCACGGCTGCACGCGTCATTGCCGCGGACGCCGCTCGCGCCTGAGAAGGCCACTGAGCGCCAGCCGGGCGGGGCCGGTCCCGGCGGGTGTGGTGGTGAGAAGGCGCCGTGGTTAGCGGCCGGGATGACGGGAGGTGGTGGGGCGACTCACCGACTCAGGCGGATATACCTGGGATGACGGCAGGTGGCGGGGCGACTCACCGACTCGGACGGCACTCACTGGACATCGCAATCACCCGCATGCTGATAGTGATATCCAATAAGAAATGACGACCCATCTTACCCGTGTAGTCTCCCGTCCAAATTGTTACTGAGGCGTTCCTCACTGGCAAAATTACGAACTAGGATCCGACCGATCTCGAAATATGTGATGCTCGCTTGGCGCACGGAGGACACGCTGTGGTAGCGGCACTCCGTTAGGGTAGCGCCAACCCAGATTATCTTTGACTGGCGGTCAAATGACAATGCTGTCTTAAATCCCTGCGCAGGGAAGTACCTCGCATCAAGCGAATTCGTTTTTGCACTAACGTGCGATGGAGTCCTGGATATGCATACTTTGCTAAGAAAACAATGCGTTTGATGTAATAGGCACACAGGGACAGCTGAGCTCCCACTAACGTGTTCTGATCGATAGGTCCTAAGCACCGCTGACTACGAGTTGCTAGATAATTGCATGCACTGAGTTATGCCTCCATAATTTCCCACTTAGTACGATTGTTATCGATCGTAGATTCACGTATCCGCGGCAAATCCGTCAATATGGACACCAGGCATTGCTAGTTGCGTATGTTACGGGGGCGCTAAAATCACACTTTGAAGCGGCTGCTTTGCGTTTTTATGCGTTCATGGGGCGCCCAGAACCAAAACACCTCTTCCGATGAACAGCATCTGAAGCACGTCCCAGTAATGCACCTTGTAAATCCCCGCATGCGAATACTAAGCGCTCAGAGCCCAGGGAGCCTCTCTAAAGCCAGCGGAATGAATGAGCCGTGAAGACTGCTCGTTCTAACATTTTCAGTGACGGGGACCCCTCAAGCTTCGTTTCGTGACTGCCGTCAGGACTCGCACCAATGTGAACAGCCATCGCGCCATCCAAGTAGCTCCAGGTGTTTTACAACATTTCCGGTTGACGATCCCGGCGGACGATTGTCGGGTATGACGGCCTCCAGCGCGATTGTCGGGTATGACGGCCTCCAGCGCGATTGTCGGGTGTGACGTACTCCAGGGCCATTGTCGGGCGTCCCGGCCTCCAGCGCGATTGTCGGGTGTCCCGGCCTCCAGCGCGATTGTCGGGTGTGACGTACCCATCACGATTGTCGGATGTGACTCCAGGGCCATTGTCGGGGTGTCCCGGCCTCCAGCGCGATTGTCGGGTGTCCCGGCCTCCAGCGCGATTGTCGGGTGTGACGGCCTCCAGCGCGATTGTTGGGTGTGACGGCCTCCAGCGCGATTGTCGAGTGTGACGGCCTCCAGCGCGATTGTCGGGTGTGACGGCCTCCAGCGCGATTGTCGGTGTGTGACGGCCTCTAGCGCAATTGTCGGGTGTGACGGCCTCCAGCGCAATTGTCGGGTGTGACGGCCTCCAGCGCGATTGTCGGGTGTGACGGCCTCCAGCGCAATTGTCGGGTGTGACGTACTCCAGGGCGATTGTCGGGTGTGACGTACTCCAGCGCGATTGTCGGGTGTGACGGTGATTGTCGGGTGTGACGGCCTCCAGCGCGATTGTCGGGTTGTGACGGCCTCTAGCGCCGAACCCGCGCGACCCATCCCCGAATTTCCTCACGGTCAGGAAGATTCATGCCCGGAGCGGACCATTCAAACTGGACGGATGGCCCCGGTCACCAGCACACCAGCCTGCAGATCGGTGGACAGCGCACCAGCCTGCGGTTCGGTGGACAGCGCACCAGCCTGCGGATCGGTGGACAGCGCACCAGCCTGCGGTTCAGTGGACAGCGCATCAGCCTGCGGATCGGTGGACAGCGCACCAGCCTGCGGATCGGTGGACAGCGCACCAGCCTGCGGTTCGGTGGACAGCGCACCAGCCTGCGGATCGGTGGACAGCGCACCAGCCTGCGGTTCGGTGGACAGCGCACCAGCCTGCGGATCGGTGGACAGCGCACCAGCCTGCGGTTCGGTGGACAGCGCACCAGCCTGCGGATCGGTGGACAGCGCACCAGCTGCGGTTCGGTGGACAGCGCACCAGCCTGCGGATCGGTGGACAGCGCACCAGCCTGCGGATCGGTGGACAGCGCACCAGCCTGCGGTTCGGTGGACAGCGCACCAGCCTGCGGTTCGGTGGACAGCGCACCAGCCTGCGGATCGGTGGACGCGAGTGGACAGCGCACCAGCCTGCGGTTCGGTGGACAGCGCACCAGCCTGCGGTTCGGTGGACAGCGAACCAGCCTGCGGTTCGGTGGCGGCACTCGCCAGTGTTCGAGAAGCGCCTACTGAATTTATGTTCGACGATTTATGGTTTTGGGTCTGCTGAGGGCTTATCGATTTACGGCATCGCAAGCGGCGGGAAACGCCAGAGCTTTTCCGATCCCCACTCTAAAAGTGGCTGCGTCTGTGAGGCCATGCGGGACTCTTTAATAATGCTCTTTATTTGGTTGTACAGAAAATTAAGTATTTCTCTAAGGCCGCAAAATGAAGAGTGGATGTAGGTAGCAGATTGGCCAGATCAGAGCGAAACTTCCGAACCAAACAAAAGCAACTACGGTAATTATATCTATTCATGAGCACTCACAGCAACGAAACCGAGCAATTTGAGAACATGTTTATGCGTGTTGGGTTATGCAATGCCCCACTGAAAATGCTAGCTTTGTAGACAGCAAAATACTAGTAAATTAAATCAAACCAGTGCCCCTGAATATTTGTTTTCTTTTACTTCATACCAAGTCGTACATTCTGCGTCTATCCCAAAAAAGCTGCAGTGAGTTATTTCTCATTGGTATAGCCTGTATAAAACGCCGCGTAAAATGCGACCATTGCATCTTATATCACCACAGAACTGAAACGTCTGTAAACTTCTTCACCTTGCTATGAACTAAGAAATTATAACTGGAGATAATTCTAAGAATGGAGATAATTTTTAGCGCGGAACCCAAAGGAGCGCTTCCATACCGAATGATTCGTGATGCCACGCAGGTTATACCTAGAAACATGAACCCAATTTGCATTGCGTGTAATGCAGGCCGTATACGCTTGCTTCATCCTGATCAGCCATCCACTTGCCAAACTTTTGCTTCAGGTAACGTGGCGGAAACGAGGCACATCGTCCTTTCACGCAAGTTTCTCTTCACCTTTATTCCGGACATTCCCTCACCTCCACAACGTTCGACCAGTCATGGCTGATGACGTATGTTGCACGCAATCTAGACCAATCGGCGACTAGCCGCAACCGCAGCCTAAGAACAGTAAGAAAGCCTGTCCGCATGCCGCCTGTGGGATCAGGAGCGCCGAACGCCACGATACTCAACTGCGGGTATAAGAAAACAGCTTTGTCGTAAGCGCTTTTGAACATATAGTGACAATACGTCCCAAGATATAACTTGACACAAATGATAGTATTTAATAACAGCGCAACAAAGGTGTCAATTCACATCCTGTCAATGAACAAACTCATCATTCTAGAGATTTTGTCTGGCCCCCACCGTGGCCTATCTCGGAGCACATCAAATCCTTGTTAACAGGGTCATGGTACGTTACGGTTCAGACGCTGTGTACCGGCGGACATTGGGGCGCATAAGGAAAGAAAACAATTATCAAGACGTTTATATATTCCCAGCATTTAATACGAGTATGGCGCGCCTGCGACAGACGTTGCTAATTATTGGCGCTGAAACGGCGGGTGCTTTGTGCGTCTTGTATAACGTTGCCGCCGCTCCGGCTTCGCGCGTGGGAGATGTGGACATGGATTTTCAGCAGCAAGGAAGGACGTGTCTGGCGAAGATGGGTGAAAGGTGCGTATCGTTTCACACATGAATGCTGCTTCGATACCCTGATGCATCATCCAATCTTCCTCGTCATTTTTTTCACAAGTGAAAGCACGGTATACTTACCGTGGAATTGCATGAGTTTAGATCAGTTAGTTTGATGAACCAAGGTCTTTGCGAACAGAACAAAATTGAGAATTTCTTTTAAGCATCAATTAGATCTCACACCTAAAAGCATATCTGTATGCCTGCATTAACAAACATGTGCATTCATTGAGAGTGGTTCATTTGCTTACACCATAAAGGCTAGCAATGTCTGATTCGTAACATACATCACCTGATCATAATACCAACACGCATGGCAACAATCTACATTCTAGCACTTTCTGGTCATGCCCACATCTAAAACTAAGTTGATCTTGTATATTGTTCTAGGGTCTACACATCTGAATCCTTTTGAGCCTGATTTCTAGCTTCAGAAGCAGCGCACTTATATGCGGGAGCAATGACTGGGATTCAGCTGTTGCCTGTTCATTGTTAATGGCCTCCAACAAGCAATGAATGTTCATGAATTATAATTTGGCATACTGCATGGAAGTGTTTTTAACAGGTTTGACAAAAGTATCAATACTATGCAGCCTAAGGTTTCTAGCACAAGTTTCCCATGGTATCAACACCTACAAAAGCCCTCAGAATTCTGGCCTCGCCGTGAGGGAAGTAAGTAAGTCTGATAGAAATACTGAAGAGATCATAATGCTGTGATGGTGATCATATGCAAACAAAACATCAGGAACTTCAGCCCAGCGTGGTCTGGGCTATGCTGGCACACCCATGCACCAAACAGTCTGCACATTGATCTTACCTCCATGCCATTCAGCGGATGCCTTTTGCTGACTGCATTGTTGACCTCATTCAGCTGTTTGACAAGGCCTTATTCATTTGAGCACCTTTGGTACCGCTGTACAATGTATGTTGACATTTGGCTGCATGCTACATTGCAGTAGGATGAATTTGGTCTCTTTCAAGGGAGTATTGCCCACTGAATGTCCTTGTAATGATCATGTTTCCGAGCCTTGTGTCAGGCTTACATTTCCCAACCCAACCGAATGCTACATTTCTTCTGGCCAGTACACAAACCTATGTTGGTGTTTGATTATCCATGGGAACTTCCCAGTTTTTTAAAGACAAGCTTAAAAGCGGGTATCATGTGTATCATGGCAAAAGTATCACTGTGTGTTGTGACATTTCCGGTTTTCACTCTGTTGGATTTTATCGATGACAAGCACTATTCATTTTTTAATTCCTTCAATTTTATTAATTTCATTCTTTTCAATGATGTTATAATGGACAGAGCATAATGCCAAGTCAATTGCATGTTCCACTGCATTTCCGTTGCTCTCCTGCATGACCATAAACATGATAACCACTTTCATCTCACAGCTCATGTGGCACAGAGTGACTGATGTTCATTTAATGCTTGTTTTTTCCTGAACCATTTTCCATCTTTTTCAGATGAAGAGTATCAGCACCCAGAAGTTCTATGGGACACCCCGGAATACAGTTATCAAATCATCTCTTGCTCTTGTTGCCCAGTCTTTAAACACCAAAATCTTCAAGGCTCTTCGTTTTCCTGTTCGGCAAAAAGCAAGCTGTACTGTCAGCGTGCCAGTTCTGTTTAAGGACCTTCACTACTTTGTGAGCAAAAGTGTGGACACTATCCCAAAGAATAGTGAGACACACCAGCGAGGATGGCGTGTGCGTTGTGTTAGTGCAGTGGGAGATGCCAATTAAGTAGTGCCTTCTGAGTGCACTGTAAGGGTGAGGAGGATGAGAAAGGACAAGGAGTATGTGATGGAGGATGATGTGATGAAAGAAAAGTAGAGAGAACATGGGTACGAGCTGGTAGTGACCATGTGGCGTAAGCGCAGAACTGGAGTCCTTACGCCCTATCTCCATATTCTTGGCCACCACTGCCATGAAATTAATTCACGTGTGGGTCGCCTAGGTGTCTTTGAACAACAAAATGAATAAAACCTAAATCATTTCGTGACCTCAACATACTTCAGTGCAACAAACTTCAACCAGGCCCCAAAGCAGATCCTTCTGAGGCGAGCAAGGGTCCTGAATCACCTGCTCTGTGGGTCAAAGAAGGGCGCGTCCAATGCATGAGTGTGCCGTGGCGGCTGCACATCGCAGGCAGACTTTCTAGAACGCTGCGAGGAAGCGCTGCCTCTACGGAGACGCGGCCAGTGACCCAGCCGCATGGAAGATGGTGCGACCGGGCTGGACAGCCACCGAAGCCGTGGTGTCGCCCTCGCGTGTAGGCGGGTCGTCGTATCGGCGGCACCGCCGCCTACTGTTATGGTTGGCCTTCAGATTTGTGTGCAATCAAGAAACCTCGTTATTTTTACTGGTTTTCGTTCAGAACTTGGATTTTTGCTATGTCTATTGATTCTACGGTTGTGCTGAGTTACACTTGCTGTATTCTAAGCGCCGTAAATGCATCATCCAATCGTCAGGCTGCCGTCCGTTGACAGGTCTCCGGGACTGAAGCTCAAACCAAGGTCAACGGGATGAGTTGAAATCTGATGAAATTCTCAGTGATGAAATAAGACCTTCAATTTTCTGCGCAGACAGACGCGGCGCCGTGACCAGATTCGGACACGGCGTGCAAGGGGGGGGGGGGGGGGCAGCAAAGTGCAGTGACTATGCCGTACATATTTTAATTTTTGCATTCTCTGGTTCTGCTGAATCAGCTGCTGATACCAGGGCCCCGTTATCGTTGTAGTGAAGCAGCTCACATCAATGCATACGTTTATGCGCAAACACATTTGCACCTGAACGTTTTTATGTTTATGCGTAAAGCCATTCACGCATGTACATTTCTGCATTTATGCATGAATGTTAAAACTTGTAGACAAGCGTCGACCTGCGCACGATTGTCCCGTCACTGACAAGGACAGAATACGCGCATGCCATATCACGGACGTCCTGCGCGCAGGTGACACCCGTGACATCCATTAGTTTAACTGAAATTCGCGACGACATACTAAATCACGCCAGGAAATGTGTAACGCCATCAAACGGGGAATTAAATTATCTATCATTATCCGCCCTAGCAATGAAATGATATGATATTTTAACGACCTGGTGCTGCATCATTTGAATGTTCCGCGTGGGCGCTTCGCGCGGCAATTGAGTTTACACGAGGCAACACCCTTGACATTGCTCTGATTTAATTACTTTGGCGACGACATGCTCAAAGCTTAACAACTATTTTTAACACCGTCATGTAAAGAATTAAATTCTGCACCAAAATATGGACTAGCAAATGATAATTTATGACTCCATGGCACACGGCGTACGCGCAAACACAAAATTTTGCTCCTGAGACAACACCGCGGTAAACACACTAGTTCAATATCCTGCCACCAGGGTCGGCCGCGGCGCCACTAGTAGTCATGTCCGCTCATGGAACGTAACGAAGAGATGGCGGTTATCGCGCACGACTAGGCACGGGGCGCTTATTAGCACCATGGCTATGATAACGTTTTGAACGGACAGTGATCAGCTGCGAAGCGTGCTTTAAGCACGAATTAAAGCTATCGGAAAAGGTGCAGAGTGCTCGCAATTGTCAAGATGGCGCCCATAATGCACCTTTACAAGACATTACTCGTTACATATCAAGGTCAGAGGTTTTGCCCGGCCAAATGTGATCAATGTCTAGCACAGGTGGACCACAAATGTGCTTTGCTTACGACGACCGAGCTTTGCAAGCCAGTGCCATAAGAAGCGCACCTGACGATCATTCGTCACACGCTGCAGAAACCGCTCCACAAATGAACATGCTTGTGCGTGGCTGTTCGCGTCCGTGACACAGAAACTCCGGCATGGCGTGGTAACTTGCATAATTTTCGGGATTGTGCTGTCGTCATAAATCAGCTAAGTTTGCCTTTCCAAATGAAGTTGGTCACGAATAAGACAAATGGCCCACAGCTCAGCCAAAAGTGTTTCCTCCTTTATAAGAAGTTCTGAAGAGAGCTAATACGGATGGCGTGATTGATAACCACGCATGGTTCTGCAGTGTGAACGAGAGCATGCCCCAAATGCAGCAGCAACAGTACGTCCTAGAGCTGACTCTTACAACGTTCGGCATTCATATAAACATCTAAGCGAATGCGAAACTAACCCGTTCCCACTCCCATGCACCGACCCCATACTGTATATATATATATATATATATATATATATATATATATATATATATCTTTGCCACATAGGTTTAACAGCGATATGCCCAGTTGCTGGCAACGTCTATTTTGGGCGCGCTATCTCTTGGTCAAATGCCACTTTTCACGGTGGACTTGATGAACAGATATGAATCATTTTGCATATCCGCGTTCATCGACCCAGCAGGCTTCTCATCGACCCGGCACCTGCGCCGCCTCCCTGAAATTGGCATGAGGCACTGTGTCACACCCCACGACACGTTCGCCTGTGCCACTGGAAGTAACCGTATAGCCTGCGGTTAAGTACGCAATATCATTGAAAGCAGCGACAACGTAACTTACACATACATGTCGGGACATAATTTGCACATAACTTTACCTCTTGCGATAGCGACCGACGAAAAAAATACTTGAAAAGACATAGACAATTTCCGCTAGTTTTCCGTGTTAGGCCAAGATCCATGTCCAAATCAGCCCCCTCGCCTGCGAGCGTGAACGGCTGGCGCATCAAATTGCTATCCGGTGATAGCTGAGCGGTTATGACCCCGGATAAGATAGGCGTGAAATCGCTGTCCGCCGGCGCCCGTCACCTGCCCCCTAACAACGGTCGACGACCGTAACGCAGCCGGACGTGGCGGGCGAGCGGCCGCTGCCGCAGCGCCCACTCTCTCCGCCGGGCCATGAGATTCGGCGGCCGCATTATCTGCACCATAGCTGGCCCATTAGAGACACAGATTACGCCATCAATTGTCGCGTGCGGTCCTAATTAGACAACGTCAGGGCGTGACGGGTTCGTCGCTCACAGTCCGTGGCACTGATTGCCCAACCGGAGGCGGCACGGGCTAAATGTCACGAGCGGCGACGTCTAATGAACGTCATCTCGACGAAACGAGCGTTCGGACCTGTGCCAGCCGGTCCTCGTCGCCTTGGGGTATGTTTTGCGGCCGGTCATGTCGTGTGGTGGCCTTGGCCGTGTGTCGTAAACTGGTCTGTGCGACCACTTCATGCTGCCAGAGGAGTACCGGGGGAGACAAAACGACCATCCTTCCTATCCACCGTATTTTTAGCAATATTAACGTATTCCTTAAAAACAGTACGCATCAAAAACATCAGTGAGTGTCTAAGTGCAAGCGGCAGGGTTCCGCAATACGTCCCAAGGCCTTAAACCCGCGCTCTGCCTGGGCCTCCCGACCACCTCGTCCATGGTCATCGTCTCAGCTAGCAGCTGGGACGAGAGTGCAGTGGGCCGCGGGCCCCCTGGCGGCGATGGCTATTTTTCGTTATTGTTATGAATGGAGCTCAGATTCAAGCGTTCGGCTTTAGCGCCAATCCACTCATCACAGCATATACGCATTCATAATCGAATTATCAACAAACAAACAAACAACCTCGCCCTAGGGAAGCTGGGGGAGGCTCTAACTGTTCCTCCCCAGCTTGTTTATTGTTTGAGCAAGATACACCGACACGAAAAACAGCGTATTTCTTGTCAAAATTTCAATGGACCCTGCCTTTTATTTTTCGGCCATAGAATGACCTAGCCGGTACGAAAATGATTTAATGACAGACGATTGCAACTTAAAGCTTGCGTAGCCACTGCGCCAGAACTACCCAGCGCGGCGTCATGAAAACGACACCATGGTCTTCCTCCATGTTTAGAGCATAATAGGACGCGTTGGTGGCCCGTGCTAAGTGAACTTGCGATCTCGCTGAGTATTGTCAATGTTCCCATGGTGAGCACCGACAATCTGTTTTTTGTGAAATTCTTGGTAGCCAGGAGTGTATTTAGGTTAATATGAAGCAACAATATTTCTAAACCAATTTTGCACAACTTCAATCAGTTAACGACTGCTGTTCAACCATGGTCATCCCATGTCGCTTGCCTTATTTGAACCTGGAACCCCACGGCTTAGCTATGATGAATCAGCGTGATCTCAAGACCTCACTTGACCGCATGTCTTCGTTGGTCGTGGTTGTCCGTTTGCTTGCTGGCACACCTGGGACCTAAGTTATGCCTGTACTTCACTACATTCACATGTGACATGGCCCGAATCTGACAATGCAAGTCAGAATGGGTCAGGGGGTCAAAGTCTGTTTTGTACACTTCATGATTTTCAGCATAGCTGTATCGTTAGGTATCCGCTGCATCACATCATAGTCAGTCATGTGACGTCACTGACCCGGTTTGATATTTGATAGATCAGAGATCAACAGCTCGTCTTTTCAGACCGGATTTGGCCTGTTCGCTCTCGTTTGGCCCCATTTCATGAAAAAATTACTAGGTATGTGCAGTAGCGTGTGTCTCCAGTAACAAAACCAAGTGAGACAAAGAAATTCTTTGGTACTGGAGCCCAAAAGTATACGTCATAGCAAAGGTTCTTTCCAAAAACATAAATTCGTGAGGCGCGAGTCGATCGAAATATCGCCGTGAACCGACACCCGGCGTTGCAGTCACCCAATGCTGGGCGGCGCTTGCCACCGCAGGTAACACCAAGCCGTGAGTGGCAAGCGACACAAAATACCTTTGCGTAAAGAAACGATGCTACTGAGCGCTCCGTAAGCCGTCGTGTGAGAATGTCCCGGCCTAAGGCGTAATATGCGGACCATATATTGTCCGATTGGTTGCCTTTTGACGGAAACTTTTTTTGCTGTTGAGCATGAACTCGTTGTACAAATGTGCTGATTATTCTTGCTTTAGACTTTTACTTTTCTAAGACAACTCACGTGATGCAAACAAAACTATGTATAGGATAGGACTCAGAATATATTGTCTGGTGTACAACTGAATACATACAGCAAGTTCTCCAGCCTGTACCACGGACGCAGAAGGGGGGGGGGGACAGTAGCGTGACCCCATGCACATCTTACTCATTGCCGAGCCTGTGTAGTCGATGCACCGGCCCAAACAGCAACTGCTCACAGAGTGGAAACCCTAAACACGTGATGGCAGAGAGCGTTCGGTAGCAGAAATACCTTCGCAGCTGGGCTCCACATATTGCCGAAGCTCCAGCTCCAGCCTCAGACGTCCTCGGCAGTGCGACGCTGTGTCGCACTCCTAGTGTGAGCCAGATAGGGCAAGATGGCCAGCGGTGCCTGCACTTTGTTCCGCAGCACGCAGTCGCTGAGGTTTCGCAGTGGGGGCCGTGTGACTGGTCTGTGCCAGGGAATAAGTTCGGTGTATCTCATGGCCTCGACGTTTACCGCTAAGATAGCGAAGACACTGGGCTGAAGAAGGTCCTCGGTTTCCTGCCCACTAGCGGCGCGACGATCGGAACCGCCTTTTCGCGGACCTCGCGGTTCTCATCCCACACCATATCCAGCAGCAGGTGTTCCGGACGCACCCAGCACACGTTACGCTGGAAGACTGGCTTCACTGTGGCCTATGTGTACTGCGTCAGGTCGAGGAGCAGCGCGATGCTCCAAAACAAGTTGCATAAGCCAAAGTCGCAGCCGCTGTTTTGCCGGATAGCGGACCATACCGATACATAGTGGCCGACCACGCACTGAGCGAGGTTCTTGAAAGCGCTGCTGGAAGTCTCGGTAGAGATGTGAACTAGGAGCAGACCAGCGGCCAGTGTCAACCATCTGAAAACAAAAGCGAATATATTAGAACAATTCGCTACGAACTGAGCCAGCCAGTTAATGCGCGTCTTTAGTGTATGTAAGTATGCCAATATCCAGCCCTCAAATGTGACGGAATACATGTAAACAAATATGCTAGTAAGGATGAACCAACCAGCAAATGATGCGACATACTACGGCACAAGATATGATAATAATTAAATGCTCAACAGTGAGAACATGGAATATCGATTGATACTTGATGGACTTTAAACACTCATTGTGATAAGTTCGAAGATAAAGTGCTTTCATATTTACCTGACATGGTTCGATGGTCCCATTCGCCGCTGGGCCGTCACGTTTTGGACAGAGCCATTTGGAACGCCGGAGACCAGAAGGTAGAGCAGCTGCTGGTTGGTACTCAGCTGTTGAATCAGGTCGATCGGCAGGTTTGGCACGTACCCCGACCTAGGGTTGAATGCCACAACGTCTCTCTCCCAGACCTCTCCGGCACAGGTCTCGTCGATGGGTCCAGAAAAAATTTGATCCTGTGGTCGTGCCGTCCAAGCTCAGCAGCAGATGGAGGAGGTTCAATTCGTTGCCACGCAGCTGGCAGATGAACCAGTGTACGGGTGACTCGGCGGCCAGCTCAAACAGCCGGAACACGTCGAGTATCGTTTCGGTGTTGACGGCCGTGCCACCGCAGCCGAGCACATTGATGTGACCGTCGTGCTGCGGGCTCACGGAGTGTAGTTCGTTGAACGGGTGCAGGGTGCGGCCGAACTCGGACGTAAAATGAGTCATGTAGCGGCTGCCTGGCTCAGTAATGACAACCACGTGTTTTTCGACGGCATTCGTCTGGCTCCGTGTGGCTCGTGAAGCTCCTGCCTTCGCGTCCGTCGGAAAAGAGGACTGTCGAACCTGACTCGTGGATTGCTCAACCATTTTGACGAGCCGTCTATTTTCTCCTTCCGTCTCTTGCGCAACAGATCTTCTTAGGATCTACGATATTTGATTTCAAGTAGCCAGCCCATCTCTGCTGTATTGTTGAAAGGCGATTATAGCAGCAGCAACCCGTTTTGAACCACCGTAGCCGTCAACCGCCAGAGAGGTGTTAGTCAGATCGTTAACGTTATAATCTTTGGTGGCAGTGGTCTCAACCGGAACGAACAATCGGCGTCGTCGCCGTCTTCCACTATGCACGGAATCGTGAATGAATACATGAATCCGTGCTCTCAGCTCACTCGTCAGCACTGAGACCACTTGGTCCCGGAGCAGGCTCGGGGTCAGCACTAGCAGCAATCGCTGGCTCTGCAGGAGGCGCGGATTCAGCAGTCGGCGGAAAAGGCGACTCAGGTTCAGCAGCACACACCGCTTCACTGACGAACGAGCCACGACGCCCCTGGAGTTGTCTGGCCACCTTCCGCATCTCACGAGCCTCTCTAGTCACAATCATCCTCTCTAGTCACAATCCCGGCCATACAACCCCAGGGTAAGCTTCCGGTACCTGCACTGGTCCATCATGGCAACCTCCTCCTGATACACTGTGCAGGCAACTGGGCATGGAAAACTGCACTGAGGCTTGCACTGGCATTTCGCGACATCAAGAAGCTTGTTGAATTTCGCGGTGGCGGCGTTGCTGTGTCACCTTCTTTCTTTCTTTGATTTCTTGCTGATAGATCTGTTGGGATGATATCAATCTTTCTCTACCAATTTTACCACGTATTTTAGATCATGGGCAGTGATCGCTTCGTTGGTCCACAGTGCCTTAATTTCTACCGTCGCGGTCTTGAAGATGGTGTTTGTTTGTTTCTTTTGTTTGTTTCAAAATGTTTCAGTACTGGCAAAACTAAACTAAAGGTCCGCATCTCTCACGCAAAAAGCACATAAATTGCAAATCAACATCACAATGATACGTTAGCGATAGCAGACTTGAGCCTTACCCGGTCTCCTAGGGCATTTCCATAGCTGCACAGCCTTGGATTTTATCAAAAATTAATGTGTTCTTTACTAATAAGCTCGCTTTAACGCTGTTTGGCAATGTTTTGCTGATGCTCTTCATGATATTATTTCATACTTAATCTGCCAAGTACCAGCAGTGTGGAAAGCGGCAGCGTTGAGGCTTGTTGGAGGATGATTCCAGTGCGTGAAATAGGTCGCGCTAGTATCGAATGCGGTTTTCTTGGTCTATAAAAAACTGCTCTCGCCTCACGAATATCAACATCCGTGCGGTGCGACAGACCTGAAAGCTTGTCATTAACCCATGTGCCAGGGAAAAACTTTGTCTCATCTGATTTCAATAGATTCACCCCCTCGATGACACACTCTAATGTGCTGCATGCACCCGAAAGAAAAAAAAAAACAGGAAAACGGCCGATCCATCGCGTAAGCCTCCGAGAACGACCTTATAAGACATCGGGTCACAACTGATCTCGTAATATGACGAAACAGGTTTTTACCCTCACATCTTAAGCGTAAGTTTTTACCCTCATATCTTCCCCCGCTGCATCGGAAAAACTGGGGCGGGGGGAGTGATCGATTGGCGCCTGCTGGTAAGACCAGGGCTCAGCTCCAACGCGTGGAAGTCGAACCTCAGACGTGTCAAGGTTGGAACACATCATCACTGTGATTCACACTTGTGTTTTGTTTCGGATAATTTTGACTTTGTGTGTCTCGAGAGAAGATTGTCCCAGGCTTAATTCACAGCGCTTGGACTTACCTTGGCGTGTACCGCACGCGTCACGTGCATGCACACCCTCGTGGGATATCATATTATGAGAAATAACATTAAAGGAGGTGTTAGACGCTTCCTCATTTTAAAACATGTTGGGAGACATTAACATTGAAAGGATAGTAAGCGTCTCCATCTTACTGACATTCTCCTAAAGCCCTGGATTTACATATAGACTGGAACATAACTGAGCGGATAAGATTGCGAATATAAAACACCACTGAAGCGCATGATTGGCTTTTCATTAACCATGCGAGCAACAAGACCAAACCAATCTGGCGGCGAAGTCATTTCAGCCGTATCACGCCGCTGACTCAAACCAAAGCGTAATAACACTTATTGAACTGCTGTTAGTGGGATTGAAGCCTTGTGAAGCCGTGCTCATCTGCTACAATGAGGAAAATTTGAGGCCCTCGCGGGTAAAAATCCCGTTACCTAATCCACTAGCTACGCAGGGCGCTTTGCCCACACAAAACCGCAGCCTATTCCCAATCATTGTTAACACCCGTTTGTCATTTTCCAGCAGTTCGGCTATAAGTTATGGAAACTTGTCGGAAACGTTTACACCCAGATTTTTGCCCTTTTACGCTGGTCATACAACATTGGTGCGAAGGGAGTCGATTATAATAAAATCCTGCACGCAGTATCGTTGTGTACCATCTTTAACTACCTACATGCCATGTCGTAAAAGGAATTGCCCATTGAAAAAGGAATTACCCGCATACATGCCCATAATTTTTCAAAAATATGCACCAAATCTAAGCCATCGCTCATTCCATATCGACACTTATTGGTTTACCCACCCGTGAAGTCCTCTGGGAGACACGTACAGTTAGACATCGTACCACCCAGCTGTAGCCGATATGAAGAGGCAATCAGCAATACTGCCTGTCACCCTCCTATAGTTAATTACTAGTCCCAATGGAATCCCAGCCGGAAAAATCGTCCAACAGCGACGAACTCCACCCTGTCCACCACCATCTTCCGCTTGCCCACCTTGATGGCGTCCGCGATCATGCTCCACTCGGTCTTGGTGGATCGCACGATGACGATGCGATCCCAGCTGAAGCGCAGCAGCAGCGACACCACTGACTTGGAGATCTTGGTGGACGGCGGCCGGGTGCGGGCTGTCGTCGGGTACGTGTCCTTGTTGGAGATCCTCGGATCCGAACATTGCTGCCGGGAGAAACGGGAGTTATTGGTGCGGTTGGGTATGGAAGATCTCCCAAGACACTCGGGTCTAACCGTGGCTGCCGGGGAACAGAGAAGTTTGAGGGAGTATCCGTTTTTGAGATCATCGTACGTTAACATATTGCCTGAAACAGGGAAGCTGAAGATACGCACGTTTGTTGAGGCCATTGATATCCGAGCTTTGTCGCCAGCAGATGATCAGACCTGACAATAATGGACAATGTTTGAGACCATCTGTTCCAAACACTGCTGACGACAGACAGAAGACTTGGAATAGGAGAGTTATGAATACAGCTCCCTGTTCGAGGCCTCGAAAACACTGTTGCGGTAAAGAGAAGGGTTCGCTAGCTGTGGCACGCTAATGTGTTGGGGATTGCCGAGCTCAAGCGTTGTTATCCTGAGGCTGACAGTGACAAACATTAGTGTTGGAGAAGAGCAGTGCTTCTGTATACAAAATGGAGGGTTATGATGACGTAGCTCAACCATGTGTAGTTGCACCAAAAAGGTACCCATAAAGCAGATATGAGTTGATGTAAATGACAGTGTGTTCAAGAGGTCACAATTGTTTGCCGATGTTTCGTTTGCTTTCCCTCTAGCGGGCTCTGAGTTTTTGTACGCGTAGACAAACTAATGTTAGCTTGCACTCACCTAATTTTTCGAAGCCTTATTTATATACATTGCACGTCACATTGGTGGTGGCATTGCTTGTAAATATATTTTGTGCAAACTTTTTGTTTTCCCGATGTTCGGCACTGGTGGCTGTGAACTCAGGGTCCGTACTAAGCAAAGCAAAGCTACAAAACTAAGCAGATAATGCAGACAGAACTTGATTATGTTTCGACAAAGCCCAGCACCATAGGGGTCGGGGTTCAGCGCGCCGTGAAAAGCACGACGTCACGTCTTCACCTCTCCGGGTCTTCCCTCTGGCCAGCAACCGACTCACCTCTAGGTCAGATTTGGACCAGACAACGCGCGCAATTCGATACTGATACACAGCATTAGTATGAGAGCCTGAGCTGCCACCAACGTTTCCCATAAGGAGTGCGGTCGGACGAGGGCCGGATCGAGCGCATGATTTTTGGAAACCACGATCAGAACACAGCACCGATTTCCCGAAGGCCAAGTTTCAAGAGCAAGCTGCCGGCTTTCTTCGGACGTGGCCCTGGGAACATCTTAGGGTCATTGTCCCACCTAGCTTTAGACTGATAGCGATCCTGTGCAGGACACCGCTCTTCTCCAATAACGCTGGCTGGCGCGGGTGTATGACGAGAGCGGTCACGTTACGGGCAAGACAAAGATACAGCACATACCGAACATGATCATATCACAGCTCGCAGCCAACCCCTTGGCTCATCTGCTGGCCGTTATTGCTTGGAACGGGCGAGCGCTGCGGTAGCTGTGATTCCAGCTGTATCGACTACTCTGGGTAAAAATAAAGGGTCAACGATCCACGGGCTTCGACGCCGATCGCCACGCTTCAAGTTGTTTTTAATTACTCGGAGTGGACGTCGAAGCTATCATGAGCTCTGCGTCGACAGCCATAATACTAAAAGGAGCGTAATCTCGTCCTGCAGCGACGGCGGGTCCAGCGCGCCGCCCTCGGACTCTGGCTGCGGGAAAAGCCCGCAATGGTCTCCGGTGTGGAAACAGCTTTCCTTGATAAAAGCGACTCAGATTTTCTTGAAGTCAAGATATATGCTAACCCCTGCCGGAAGTTGGCCATCTCGGAGAGGGTTATAACCAGCTTCTCCCCTGGTTCCCTCGTGTCTCGCAGCACCTAGCCTTTATTCCTGAAATACGTCTCAGTTTTTTAACAGTTGTGAATTCGTGGGACACCGTGCGAGACAAGTTGCAGGCAAACCGCAGTGACATTAACTTTATCTGCACCGAACACCGCACCCGCAGTTACAACGGCCAGCCGAAAACGGCCCGACCAGTGTCGTAACAACGAGATTCCGAGCCCGACCAGTGTCGTAGCAACGAGATTCCGAGCCCGACCAGTGCCATAACAACGAGAATCCGAGCCTGACTGCCGTAACAGCGAGATCCCGAGCCCGACCAGTGCGGTAACAACGAGAATCCGAGCCCGACCAGTGTCGTAGCAACGAGATTCCAAGCCAGAAAAGTGTGTGTGTGGGGGGGGGGGGGGGGGGAACTGATGGGTGTTAAGCAAAAAAGCGTCATTACGTCCAAACGACTGAATGGTGCCACGGTCGGTGAGGTGAAGGAGCCCAATCTAAAATGTGTCGCCCGTGTTTCAGCGTTCACACGGGGTATGTCCAAACATGTAAACGTCTTCATTTTGTCACCCCGAAGTCCCAACACGCCAAGAACGTGTTTTGTTTGTGTTTTGTTTTGCAGTGTTTTGCAGCAACAATCTTGGATCATAAAGCTTGAAGGCTTCCAGAAATTTTACGGTAGCGCAATTTGGTGACTTATTTTCCTGCGAGCTACCACCATGCTGATTGGGGCTTTATGGCGCGTCGAGTACTAGGCCGTATAACGTCCATAAATAAGTAAGACAGACACTCAGGACTGCTCGTCTGAGTTTGAACCATCCCAAAACGTCAAAAAAGCGATGCGTAATGCTAAGGAATAAAAGATGTTCCACATTTGCGTGGGGTTTGAACTCAAGCATACTGTCATACTCATACTGTCATACTGAAGATTATTCGGTGAAGTTTCCAGCCCTGCCCATCTCAAGACCTGAACTCTTCTAGTTTCTGAGCTTCACACCCGCAAAGATGTGCAGGCTATTTCGGAGCAATCTAATTCAACGTCAACAAGACATCCATTACGCCATAATAACGTCCTCCAAATCTTGCAATTCCATCAGCCATGCAGTGAACGAAAGCCAAGACAACTACATTTTTCGATTCTTACTTATCTGGCGTTCGTGAATACCATTTCCAGATATAACGGCCATCAATTGGCTTTCAATCAATTTGCGCAAGTTGCAATGACACAATCAAACATTGAGCTTTGAGGAGCATATTTACATTACAGAGAAACAGTGCTGTCTAGAGCGGTCTGTTCCACTTAAAGGTGTACTTATTGTAATGAGTGGCATGACTACACCATATGTGATGCCTGCTTCAACATCTTCAAATGTGGAGCATTCCCTTTAATTGATCACAGTGAAAATCAAAGCACTGGGCCGTTGAACCGTTGCAAGCACATTTACTAACTTACAAACGCAAACATCACACAAGCAAGCAAGTTACTTTTCGACATTTATTTGTTCTGCTTAGCGTGCACAACTGGGATAAATATAACGTCACATTACAACTTTCATCTACAGCTAAGTTCCAGAGCATGCTCGAGGCCGTAACCGACGCCGAGAAACGCTGGATGCGCCTCGGTCGCGAGGTGGCTTGGACCTCCTAAATCTTCTCTCGCCCTGTCCGTCCAACGTCAGGCTCGCGGGTAACGACTCGATTGCGTGGTCGGAGACTATCGACTCCCTTCGGACTTGATAATTGCCATCAGGGAGTCACACGAGGTCATGCGCCCCAGCAAGGTCGGCGGTCACACACACGACTGCGACCAGGCTTGGAAGACAAATGGTGCCACTTGCCGGATATGGCTGGGCATCCCACAGGGCACACAGGAGATTCAGTCCTGTCAATAGTCAGGTGCGAGGCGTGAGTGGCTGCATCAGGTTAATAGCACGTACGTGCAGCAGACAGCAGCAATAATACGGGGCGTGGCGAGCGGTCGACTAGCATTCATCTCTGTCCGGACGCTTCCCTTTCCTATTGAAACAAATGCAAAAGTATAGTACTGATAGCTTTAATATAGTATTATCCGCACTAGCCCAATATTCTACTTCATCGAACATACGCCTCAGCATTACTTCTATTAAACAGACCGCGTAGTCCCGCCCGGTCATCCATTTAGTTATTATTAGTTAGTAGTATTATTAGTTATACGCTGCATTACTTCTACGGGGAAAAAAACAATAAAATGCGTCGTCTTTACTTATACGCCACATTACTCTACTGTAAAAACCCCGTACACGATATGAGTGCTTCACGGTTAGACTGCTGAAAAACACATACTCGTCGCTTCTTCTATTCCTGTCATTATGGCTCCTGCAAGAATCTAAAGCATTACTTTATCAGCGAAAGCACTTTACCGGCCAACACCTACATTTGCTGCATTTGTGCATCCGGTGCTCACAAGCGGCACCGCGACTCAGATCGGTGCTGACGTCATCCCACACCATCACACCCGTGGGCGTCCTCTCACACCATCACACTCGCGGAGGTCATCCCACGCCATCACACCTGTGGATTTCATCCCGCCCATCACACCCGCGGACGTCACCCCACACCATCACACCCGCGGACGTCATCCCGTTCATCACACCCGCGGACGTCACCCGACACCATCACACCCGCGGACGTCATCACACACCATCACACCCGCGGAGTCATCCCATACCATCACACCCGCGGACATCATCCCACACCATCACACCCGAGGAGTCATCCCACACCATTACGCCCGCGGAGTCATCTCACACCATCACACCCGCGAACGTCATCCCGTCCATCACACCCGCGGAGTCATCCCACACCATTACGCCCGCGGAGTCAACTCACACCATTGCGCCCGCGGAATCATCTCACACCATCACACCCGCGGACGTCATCCCACACCATTAAGCCCGCGGAGTCATCCCGCACCATTACGCCCGCGGAGTCATCCCACACCATTACGCCCGCGGAGTCATCCCACACCATCACAGCTGAGGCAGTGACCGATCCGCGGCACCGCCAGGGCCTGGTCGGCATCGTTCACCGCCGGCCATACTATCAAATTTGCATTCGAGCTGCTCAGGAACACCCCGAGGTTTGGAGGAAAGCAGCTGGCGTGACAGAGAATGCGGGAACGGACATGAAGCGAGGAAAATGCATTAATAAATTCAAACGAGCGTGAAAGATTGCAAAACTTCACGATTGCAACGCCAGAGGTGTAGTTTTCTGTTTAACCGGGGAGAGTGTCTCCAGCTCCCCAACTTTAATGAGAAATGCAACTGCGGGAAAACCGGTTCCCCAAATATTTTAAAAGCGTTAGTTATTTTCACTGTTTAGCACCTTCCTGCCCCTAATTATGTTGCCGAGTACACTTCTGGGCAGGAAGTAGTTCTTAATTAATTAACTTTGAGCAGGGATAAGGTGAAAAATAGCAACAGTCAATTCGGGTGTGATTGCGTTATCAAAGTTACTTGATATCATTGAAGCGTTACTGAAAGGCACATACACCTTTGGATAATACTGGACTTCGTCAATGCATCCATGTGATACAGGTATTTGACACGCAGTATTATCTATGCTCCAACTTGAGACCGCAATGATGACGGCATCGCGCGGCATGGAGCGGCACAATTCAGAAAAGCCTCCTTCCTTCTTCACATCTTCAGGTGCGCATTTCGTGCTTATTCAAGTTACACAGGTCTCAAAAGCCATCAATATCTCCAGCATTGACACCACGCCGCCGCCATGTCTTTGGAGCTTTCGAACTGCCACACCTCATAATCCATCCGACGATTCCGGCTGACCCCGGAGAACATCGTCGGATGGATTATGACCCCGGAGAACATCGTCGGATGGATTATGACCCCGGAGAACATCGTCGGATGGATTATGACCCCGGAGAACATCGTCGGATGGATTATGACCCCGCCCCTCTGCTGACAACATAAGGCGCTGGTTTAACCGAGCACACACCAGAAGCACCCGCATCGGAGACAAATAACCTCCCGGAACAGCGAGTGGCGCCACGCGTCATCGCAACCTGTTGGGTGGTAGTTTCCAGCGTATCACCAAGCCGGCCATCCGTCGTCTGGCTCGCCGCGGTGGCGTCAACCGCGTCAGCGGCCTCATCTACGAAGGGACGCGCAGCGTTCTCAAGGTTCTTCAGGGGAATGCTATCCGCGACGGCGTCACCTACACCGAGCACGCCAAGCACAAGACCGTCTCCGCCACGAACGCTGCCTACGCGTATTGTTCGCTGCTGTACAGATATCGATGGCTCGCTTATTGCTCGCATTGCTCATCCGCTAAGATGAGCTCGCCAGTCGGGTGTCTGCCGGCCCATCGGTGGTGCCCGCCCCGATAGGGAAGGTCATTGATTTGATGCACGCTACCAAGCGGAACGTATTTCTGTGCCCGTCAGATGAAACTGGACTTTTGCAAGGCTGTGTGGAGAGGGTTCAGCGTCATAAACTCAGACCAGGGTGTTGGATGCGTCGTCAGTGGTCAGGACAGCGCAAAGTTGGCATGTACGTCAAGTGGACTTCGCAGCACTTGAACGTAACTTGCCCATGTTTGGTCGTAGGGAGGCCTGCCCCAATAAAATCCCTGATTTGTGCCACCACTCTGTTCATGTCAATGTGTGACGTTGCCACATTAGTCACAGTTCAGTCCACCCTGAACGCGTAACGACTGGTTGTGTTTCCTAGCCTTTTAGGTCCCTGTACCCTGCGAACAGAGCATAAGGCATGCGTATTAACACGCGCTCGGGTGGGGGCCTCAAAGTGACCCCCCAAAGGTTTTTCCAAACTGATTTCCGAACGGCGTGGCGTAGCCGCGCCAAATTGTGCATAGCTGTAGAAAATTGAATGACGGATCGTATGGTATCAAAAATTTAGATTCAAAACTTTAAATAAAAATTATGCAAATATATATATATATATATATATATATATATATATATATATATATATATGTGTGTGTGTGTGTGTGTGTGTGTGTGTGTGTGTGTGTGTGTGTGTGTGTGTGTACCTTGTAGGATCGTGGACCTGTGGCAGGTCAAAGTCAGGCCGTGGTTTCAGCGAAGGCAATTTCTAGGGAATCGTTCAATCTGATACAACAACGGAGTGTTAGACCAAGCCATACATCTCTGAAATGCTTTCTTAGGCAATACAACAGTTAAATGAGTAAATTACGTTTACCTAAGCTTAGGTATGAAGGTCACACCAAGGTAAAAAACAACGTGTTTTATACTCCAGGGTTTGCTGTATGGGATAGCTTCTGGTGCTCATTTCGAATTTATTGATAACAGGAACCGCATTACACATCTTTCATGGACCTTTATAGGTCAGAATAAATCATTGACCTAACATGACCCAGGTCAACATTTTATTTTAGCAACACCACATAGCGTAATATTTGTCGCTTAGCCAAATGCAGAACTCAAAGCAATCTTGTATGATTTTGGTCACCATGGCCTTTTATAGGCAAAACAAGATGACTGACCTTAAATGAGCATGTGGCTTTTTGCTTAGAAACGGTTATCTGGGTTCCGAGGACACTTTAGAGACCAACCTGGAACTTGACCTTATTTGACCCTTTTTGGCCCAAAGGTCATAACCTGGGAACCTGAAACTTTGACCTAAGTGATTTCAAGTACAGGTCAACACACCCTGTAAATTTTGTGCCTCTAGCCCTCTTAGTTCTTGTGATCTCAGGGGTCAAATTGACCCTCGCCCGAGCGAAGGGTATTTAACCGGCCACCCGGGCGCGCGTTAATTCATACTTTGAACAAGATCATGTAAGCTGCTAATAGGCCAGATGTTGTGCACGCTCTAAAGAAGCGTTCTTCATGATGATCGCATTCTTGCAACACAAATCATACCATTTCATTGAGTTCTCGGTATCTTGCCTGAGAAAACACACACACACACATATATATATATATATATATATATATATATATATATATATAGATATCTTCTGTTCAGTGCCAGCGGTGCATGTAAGTGCCTGTGACAAAATTAACCTCCAGTCAGTTCTTGGCGCTTACTAGACCTATTGTCACTGTCCTTCCTTCCTGTTAGCGCCGCCTGTGTGATTTTCTACGTTGATTCATATATGATTTGGCTGCTTAGCCATTGCCCTCTGGAATTCTTATATTCTCGGCCATTGGCGCCTCATGACGCACTCCGCTCTCGAGGCTCTATGGCGCCGCCGACCTCTCATCCTGGCAGGTTGGGCATCACTGGGAATCGAAAAATTTTAGCAGGCACCGCAGATCGGAGGCGGACAATGCAGGGCAACTTTAGCAGGACTTCCCCGTGGTTCAGAACGCCAGGACAGGTCAATCCTCACAAGCGCCCCCTCCCCCCTTCCTACCCTACATTTCCCCCTGGCAACGGATCATCGCACAGGCGGGCGGACGGCGAGCAGTCCCCTCGCCCCACCACCGGCGGGCATGTGTGAAAAGCATGAGATGCATGACCACTCAGCGCTGGACAGCAATGACCCGCGGCCGTCAGGGGCGCACCCAGGAGCGCTACAGGGTAGGCGGGGTGGGGACGCCACCGCGTAGAAAGGGGCGGCGCCAGCCCGTTCGGCCGGCGGGCGTCGGAAATCCGTGTCGGCGGCGCGGGGTGGACGGCAGCCACACTGGGAACGCCTCTGCCGACCGCTTCCTCACGGGATCTCCGCGGGAAGATTGGTTTTCGGCGCCGCGGCGTGCTGCCGGCGGTCGGGCGGAGAGCAAACATTCATCATGGTCGTCCCAGGGGTACGGCACGGCGTCGAGACGGCGCCCTCAAGAGGCCATCGTTAGCGCGACATTTGGCGGAGCTGAAGAGGTGCTGGCGATCCGACCTGGTGCCTTTGTAAAAGGAAATCTCATTTAAGATGCTTGAGACTCAGTTTGAGGGCGTAAAGTATCTACTTATGTGGAGTAATTTTCTACTCAGTTTGTCGGCACATTTTTGGGGGCTAGGCTTCGTCATTTTCCACTGCTCAGCCTCCAGCTGATCTTACGAAGCTAGAAGCTAGAAGCGAAGCTAGACTACATGGCTGAGGAGACCACCACGCCCCTGGCTTGTTAGACCACATCAAAACGAGAGACCATTGTCGGTGCCGGAAAAACCAAGAGCCGCCGTCGCCGTTACAAGCATGGCGCCATGTTCAGCTGATGGTATGCTCTGCAATGAACTGGATGCATCATGTCGATCAGAATGATTGCACGGCAATAAGAACAATCGCTCGAGCATCGTGTCAATGCCACTACGACCATTGCTGCACTACGGCGCTGCCATTTGTCCGCTGCGGTCAAGGGGGCGGAGGGGGGGGGGGGACAACGGACCACCGGTGTTGTGGAATAATGAGTCGGTTACAGTTTAACGGAACAACTGAAACGGATTATTAGTCTAACGGTCGGGATGGTGGTTCGGACAATTACCCTTGTCTTCTGTGTTAGTAGTTTATAAGTAGTATTGCAGTAATAGTAATAACTACACCGGACCTTTGCATGCAGGCTGTATGGGTCACGGACCACATTTGAGAACAAACCAAAATATTTGAAGCATCGGATAAGCCGGACCAGGACTGCGGTATGTCATCAGGTAAAAGCGTGTCACCAGCTGGGTGCGCCCGGCCCCGGACGGGGTACGCGGACCTGGCCGAGCGACTTGCCGATGGACAGCGAGCACCCCTCGGGAAGAACCGGGATCGCCCGCAGGCGGTCGTTTTCCGCCCGCGTTCGCCAGCGTTTGGGCACTTGTGCGCCGTTAGCTGTTTGCCAAAATTGTTTTCTTTAGGAGTGGTATGTCTTGCGTAGATTCGTGACTGCTGGATGCGGTGATGTCGATTTGTTGGAGTTTATTGATCATTTAAGCCAGAAATGCATCGTCTGATATCGGTACTTGTTTGATTGCCGACATTGTGGAACTTCTTTGCGAGGTGAACTTACTTGGCGCCAAGCCACCACCTTTCTCTTTATTCGGCGTTTGATGGCGATGGCGGCGACTTCGAACACGTCCGTGGCCAGTCTGTAGTAAGGCGATACCGTCGGTAGGCGTAGACGAACGGATATGATGATAAGGTTCATTTGTCGAGTTATGGGATCAGTTTGAAGTGTATTGGTAGTCAAATAATGGTTTCATTATAACGCAGCAGATAAATCTGTGTGATGGAAATTGTTTTGATTGCAGCATGTCTTTTCATTGCATCTATACAACGGTGAAATGTTTCCCAGAAACCGCATCATGGCTCTCGGCACAATACCCTGTACCAGAGTTATGCACGCGTTTTGACAACGGCATGAGTCATCTGACAACGTGTGTGCGTCATGGTTCTTGGCACAATACAAGATGCCAGAGATACGTACGTGTGTCGACGACTTTTGAGGCTGTGGGCGGTTGCATTAGGTCACCAAGATGGGCGTAATGTTTGACTCCGAAGATGATTTTCATAACCAAGTACGTATTCGTTATTTCGCGTCACCGATGCTTCAGGATTGGTCCCATAAAAACTGAGTACATCAAGGACTACAGCAGCGCGGTAGGACGCGTTGCTCCATGATGACGGAACAAAAACGCTTTTAAATTAAGGTTAACCGTTTTTTCGACACGGCTGAAAAACGACAACTAGTCGCGTTCCCGTTTCTCTTTTTGCTTGTACCTTTCGGAATAAGGCGCCTTTGGAATGCGACGGGATACAGTAAGGTACCAGTCGAATAAACGCTAGCATGAAAATGGCCACTGTAAGAGGGCTGCGGTGTAGGGGTACTGTGTACATGCTACATGTCTGGTGTGTGAGCATACCAACGTACCAAGCGAGCGTGGCAAAACGAGCGATTATTTCATCAATGAGAATATTGTTCCTGATCTCTTTAAAAAAAAAAGACTGAGAGCTTGCCAATTGTCAGCGATCTCTTGCCGTCGGACGGCTGTCTCAGTCGATCCCTAATCAATCCCTTCGGAACAGCGGCAGTCCAGGACAGCGGTAGTCCAGGACAGCTGTCCAGTAGAGCGGCAGTCCAGGACAGCGGCAGGCCAGTTGGCAGTGCTGCCCCAGTCCTAATCGCCGGAAACGTCAGCTGGTTAGTCACGATGACCCTGCTGGCATGGGTGTAAATGGCGCTCCGGCAGCCGACATGAATAAGGCTGGCCCCAGGCGGTACAAGTATAGGAGGCGATGACAGTCGGTCACAAGGCGTTATTTGACGGGTCTTATTTACGCGAGGACGCCAGATTTCCAATATCGGCTCAACAGCCGGCGCCCGCCCGTCACGCTGAGGCCCACCGAGGCCCGCGGGAGGTGAGGAGTGGGCATCAGGTGCTGCTCCCGCCGCATGCTGCCGCAATGAAGATTCGTCGGCCGTCGTTTAGCGCTCCCCGGGCGTCGCAGGGATGGTTATTTTCGCGTCGCATCTGTCAACGTCGCTGCGCTATCCAGGCCCGCCCACCTGCGGCAGCGACGCTCGACAACGTCCGGCATCGCCCGGAAGGCGTCGGATTCACAGAGAGGTCAACTGACACAAAAATAGCTGACCCTTCGCTCACCCCGCGGCTGCCATGCACCGGCCGGTCGAAGCATGATACACTACTTCGGCACCCTGACCGTTTTCATTTCGCTGTTATTCGAGCCGCGGCGATGTGTTCAGAGTAACGGGTAGTACGAATAAAGCTGATGAAGTGGAGGACTGCGTTAGCGTATTGTAAGACGGGAGCCTGAGGGCGACTTTTTCCAACGGAAAAGTGCTCCATATATTCTAAAAAAAGAAAAAAAAGAAGCAACAGACAGCCAAACAGCTGGAACGGATGCCGACACAAGTAATATGAAAGCTCACGTAGGAAAACAGTGGCTGGTTTACGGGCTCCTAGAATGCAAACCGTATGCTGCATAGATTTGGCTATGACTTCTGTGCCTATGTGTCCCGTCTATGCAGATCGTTATTGGCCATTGTGGACAAAGCACAAGATTCAGAGCCTGAGCAGACTTTTGGGAGCCGACGCCGAAGGAGCTCCCAGACCAGTCAGGCATTTGGGAGCCGACGCCGAAGAAGCTTCCGGCTGGGCAGGATATTTCCAGATCTCTCGACAGAGGGCGCTGTTTCGGCCTCGACCGATCAATTCCGGTTTCGACGCCTGATGTTCCGTGTCTCCAGACAATTTCGAGCTTCCTGTCACCGGCTTTAATGCTGCTTGATGGATACTCGAGTCATGACTATGGCGCGTCCAATGGCGCACTCTGGGTGAACTCGGTGATGGACGGAGGTGGGTTGGGCAGTTTTGAATTGACTAAACATTGCGTCTGGTGAATATGCTAATGCTGAGAGCCTCTGCATCACCACGGTGGGCTTCAAATGCATACTTCAACAAACACGCTGGGCTGGTGCATGGCAGATTATCAGGGTAATTCAGATGGGGTTATGCAGGGCAGGTTACTAGGGAAATCCGGCCAGCCTGCAGCAGGGCAGATTTACCAGGGTAATTCAGATCAGCCCGTACATTGCAAATTGACCGTGGTAATTCAGCTGGCACGGGGCAGGCCAGAACACCAGGGTGTTTGGCTGGGCTGGTGCAGGGCAGATTAACATGGCATTAGACTATAAGCGGAAATTCGTTAGAAAACAATAGACTTGAAATACAGCATGGCCGGATACTCATGTGTATCCGGCGCAGAGCCGTCTCCGTAAGATCCGCTCAGCTGGTGAGGTTTCCGCGGCTATCAAATGAACAAGGCCGTATGTTGGTAGCCTGGCAGAGCCGTGCTGTTTTTCATACTTGTAGCAAAGTGATGATATAATCGCAAGCATCACCTCTCAGTAAAAACATCAGGCTCAAGATGTGCAGACTGAAAGGCAATGAAAAATGGCGTAAGTTGTCGACAGACGAGGCGGCTGCGGCGGCGCGCAGAACAGGACGCCTTCACACGCTCCAAACCTCGACGTCCTGCAAAACATGGCAGCCGGCTCACAAAACGAATAACCGTCCCGGAAAAAAACAGTTGTCGATGCGGCGCCCCGCCTCTACAGCTCAAAACAGGTTTTTGTCGCGTAGCTGGACTCACAGCTTGTTAACTGTCTTGACAATAGTGTCCCACGCTCCAGACGTAATGCGTTTTTTTCCAGCCAGAACCAATTGCATGTTCGCCGACACCTGCGCGTGGGCGAATTCTGTTTCCAGCCAAGCCCGGGACCGGGCGAGGTGGACGAAGGGCATCCTTCAAATGATGGTGAACACAAATAAGTAATGCGGCGAATTGATCAAAGCCAGGCAGCTATGTTAGCCACGGGGTGCGGACCGCGTGGGCTGCTTTGACCGGCCAGGCAATAAGCCAGGGGTCGAGGTCAAGATAGAGTGCGCGCGTCATCACGCAAGGCCTCCCGCCATGCACGTAAGGAATGACGGCAAGCAGGGCGCAGGGGAAGGTAACAGGTGCTGGTGTTGCAGACTGGACGGTACTTTTCTTCATTATGTCCGCAGTCATGTCGGCATTCTTCCTGTGCTGTCGTGGGGGCCCCTCGCAGACTGGCTTCTGTATTCTTGCGGAGGCCCCTCGTGGGTGGTTTTCTGTGCTGTTGCGGAGGCCTCTCGACGGGAGGGGAAGGGGGAGGGGGGGGGGGGGGGGGGGTTCGCAGTGAGCTTGAAATTTCGCTTGTTTTTTGCACCTGGTTAAGATCCAGACACCAGGAGTGAGGCCTGACTGACGTGGTTGCTGAGCGCCCAATACACAATCTAACAAGCATGCTCCTGAGTGGTCCGCAGAAGCTTCAATCACAGCTGGCTCTGGACGGAGCCAATGAAACAAGGTCAAAAAGATTAATAAACGTGCACTTTTCGAGGCAGAAAACCTTCTGATGAAAAGCAGCGGATCTGGAATGAGCACGGTATGTGAAATCCCTTTCCGCTTTTCTTTTCCCACTGCTGCCTCCCAGGGCAGCCTTGCCCATCTTCTTGCAAACTTCGTAGCCCTGCTGTAAAACTCAGGCCAACATGCCATCGTTCTTCTGTATTGTTGCCTCAGCTCAGCCCAGCCACTGAGGCATTGAGAGGCTGCATTTTCTGCCCCCTCAACAGACGCTGGCTAAAGGTCGATGGCTAGACCCCCAGGGTGTAGGATGCACCCGATACGCATCACAAAAAGCTTCCGCGGATCCATAGCCAGAGCCGTGGGGAAGGGTCTGTGAGACCAGCATGCAAAAGACTTGCTTGCTGTTGTCTCTGCAGGGCCTGATGAAGGCAAAACTAGTTTATAAAAACCAAGTTTTGGTCGACTCTAGCCTGCGGTCGACCCGCGGCGCGCTTCCTGAATCAGGAGGTGGGAAATAACGCTAAGTGGTGTATAATATTGAACCACTTTTATGACCACGAAAGATAGAACGATGTATGGGCTGTTCGGTATGCACGACACGAGGGCATTGTATTGTATTGCATTGAGTAGCTCGTGTTTTCACACCTTTCGCAACTAGTTAACAGGAGTGCTCCACATTTGCATGGGGGTTTAAATTGAAATAACCATCTTGAAGATCATTCGGTGCAGTTTACAGTACTACCCTTCTTTTCTGAGCTACACACCAGCAAAAATGTGCAGACTATTTCGGGGAGACCATTTGAAGTTACCCAGGTGTTGGTGACGTCGCAATGGCGTAATTCAAAACCTGTCATTCCATTGGACGAGCAGTGATCATGGCAAATAAAAATGTAATTGTTGAAACGTTCATGTACGGCGTTCGTGAGCACGATTTGCAGATATAACGTCCGCCAAATGGCTTCCGATCCACCCAATCGCGGCCGGAGTGCGGGGGGAGGGGGGGGGGGGGTCGACTCACTTTAGGCGTTCTCTTCTTGTCCTTGACAGCTTTGGTTTACGGCTGGTGGCAGCGCCCGCGCTAAAGGTCAGGTGACGTCAGGGGCAGTGCAGACCGTGCCGAGCATTGCGTCGCGATACGCCATAAATAAACCTTCGCCGCCAAACCCTGCCGTTGACCTGGCATTGCGCGATCGGGTGGGAGGGGTAAGGGCTTACGCAACAAGCACTGCTTAGAGTGAGCTCTTTTCCCAGAAATCCATCCATTCAAAAGATTCGGATTAAAAATATCAGAAAGTACGCAAGACGAACGACGTCATTTTTTATTGTTCATGCAAATGCATTCTTGGATTTGAGGTTAAGATCAAGGCAACGAGTTTCCTCCAAATAACACCTCTTTTGCTCATAAGATAAATAACATATTTCTGTGTGTGATACGCACATAAAGCTCGTCAGGCGCAGGCACCAAGCTCGAGTAGTCCGTACTGGTGGGTCACGATAACGGTGGTATGTTCATAGTTAATGGCACAGCTAAATCACGATGAACGCGAAAGACAGTTTGAGTCCCCTATGCCGTCTTTGCTCTGTTGTTTTTCACTTGTTCCTCCTTGCATTTATTTTGCTGTCTACTTTTTGCCCCCCTTAAATGCCTTCCATTCGCTCACTGCACCTTTGCCGACGGAATTTCCTGCTCCTTGCGTTCGCTTTTCATCGAAGTTCTTCAAATTCAGGACGCCTTTAGACCTCAGTCACGCCTAAATTGCCATGGTCTGGAGCATTTACTGTACAAAGGGACTTGAAGTGAATCAGGTGAAAACTTGCGTTGCCTTCTAGAAGTGGCAAACTTTTTAAAACACAATTAAGCTTTGTGCATACGGAAAATTAATGCTCAAAAGATTCTCTTTGCAGTGTAAATAGGCCGTAGGATCCCCTTGCTATTTTTTCACTGCAAATGTTTGAATTGGCAATGGTGGCAGTTTTTAAAACGAGAATATTGACGACACAACATGAACACACGACAGTTGGGCGTAATGTACGCCTAGTCTATATACCACTGGGTGGACAAGAGATAAACGGCCAAACACTCAAGCCCCCGTTCTAACGCATCTAGCGCCATACTTTCCATCAACGTTACAAGAGGTTGCAGCTTGTTTCGCTGCGCGAATATGCAACGGTATTGACGTTGATAGCTGCGCCGTCACCGACTTGACGTTGGCTCGTATCTGAATCATGGTAAGTAGATATAAGTTAGAACAGGCGATTTACCAGAATACTTATTCACGTGGATTGGCCGCCAGAGGTTCTCCGAACTCACGCGGATGTTGACCGAAATCATGCCCGATCAGCCGGTTTCTAGTGGAAACGCCACCGGCAAGCAGGGGTGGTGTGGGGTTATATTACCCCACGCCTTGGATTTTCAGGATCCCATCCATTCCAGTCTGGCTAGTCCAGATCCAATTTGCCTGGCGACCCGCTTTTTCCCAGATTTCTCAATCTCATACGGTCCGGTCCGACTCACCGGAAATATTTTCCAAGCCAATTGGTGCCAATCTGCTTTAACATAACGGATATTTTAACAATGTGGTTCATCCGGGCACCTTAGATTTCACTTATTCCTGAACGCGCGCCCGGGTGGCCGTCTAGATATCCTTCGCTCGGGGGTCAATTTGACCATCCCTCCCGGAGATCCCGGAAACTAAGGGAGCCAAAGACACCAAATTCATAAGAGGAACTAACTTGTACATGAACTCACTGAGGTTAAAATTTGAGGTTCCTGGGTCATGACCTCCGGGTCAAATGTCAAGTAAGGTCAACTCCCAGATTGGTCTCCAAAGTGCCCCCAGAACCTACATAAATTTTGTAAGCAAAAGTTCAGATGCTCAGTTAAGGTAAGTGACCTTGTCCGACCTTTTAAAGGCCATTGTGACCAAAATCATACAGGACTACTCTGAGCTCGGCATTTGAATAAGCGACAAATAATACGCTAGGCAGTGTTTCTGAAAACAAAATGTTGACCTGGGTCATTTTAGGTCAGTTATCTATTCTGACCTCGGGAGGGAGGGGTCAGTTTGACGCCCCGCCCCAACCGAGCGAGTGTTAAATTCCATAAAAAGCTCAATAACTTGCCATAGATCAGTGGGTAGATAATACTTAGAGCAGCTAGAAGTCTGGTGGTAAAGCAATTTGCATAAGGACCAGAACAAACGGGGTTTATCATATAAATTAGATCACAATTGTCAGCCAATAATTCACAGATACCACCACTTCCCAGAGCCCAAATAGTTCTTGGTTTTTTGCACGCGCTCGGGTGGGGGGGGGGAAGTTTACCTTCTCGAAGGTTTTTCCAGAATGGTTTCTGAACGGCGCGGCATAGCCCCGGCAAATTCTGCATAGGTATAGACAATTGAATAGCAGATCGTTTGGTGTAAGAAATTTAGATATACCTAGCAAGGTCACTGACTTATGGCAGGTCAAAGTCAGGTCATTATTTCATCGAAGGCAATTTCTAGGAAACCGTTCAATCTGATGCAACAATGAAGTGTCATACAAAGCCACACATATCTTAATGCTTTCTTAGGCAACAAAAATACTGAATGAGCAATTTACGTTGACCTGAGGTCAAGTATGAAGGTCAGACCAAGGTCAAAACCACGCTGTTTTATTACTCTAGGGCTTACTGTATGGGATAGTTCCTGGTGCTCATTTCGAATTATTGATAGCAGGAAGCGCATTATACATTTTTCATTGTCTTGTAGAGGTCTGAATAGGTCATTGCCCTAAGATGACCCAGGTCGACAGTTTGTTTTTAGAAGCATGCTGCTTTGCGTAATCTTCGTCGCTTATTCAAATGCAAAGCTCAGAGCAGTTTTGTATGATTCTAACCACCATGACCTTCAAAAGGTCAAAAAGGTCAATAACCTTACATGAACTTGTGACTTTTTGCTTAGAAACAGTTATCTAGGTTCCAGGGGCACTTTGGAAACCAGCTTGAAATGATACCTTGTTTGACCTTTTTTGACCCAAAGGCCATGATTTAGGAACATTAAACCTTGACCTAAGTGAGTTCACGTACATGTTGGCATACCCTGCAAATTTGGTGCCTTTAGCTTCTTTTCCGGGCACCTGGGCGCTTGTTAATATTCCGAAGGTGTGGGCATATTACCTAGAATTTCAGATTACATTGTCGGACTCAGTCAGTTACGCTTGTCAATCGACAGTTTCAGTGGTACACAGTTTACAAGCATTTAGTGGACGATGACGCCGGTCATTTAGTAGAATTCAGGATGACGCTCATTTAATGCGATTGCTGAAAAACTAAAACGACTATTTC
>NW_023596448.1:13210520-13219857 GCF_011947565.3 Pollicipes pollicipes | reverse complement strand
ACGCTGACATCATGTCCCGCCGATGGTCGGGGCGAAAACGCTGCCCAGTCTTCCCCTACCTTCGATTGTGCTTCAAGCTGGGAAGACATATACGTGCCCTTGAGTTCGCCAAAGCATTTGTATTAGTTGGCAGCACAGTCTTCCTTCCCAGCACCACTACAAGGCTCGACTGCACAGCATACGCACGGAGGAAAGCCGCATTCACCAGCACAGATATACTTTTTCAGTGATATCCTGCGCTCACAAAGCAGACCCCTGCCAACAGCGTGGCTACAAAGCCACGCCTGTATCAGGTTCTTTCGGTCCGCTCCGCGATGCAGTGAAAGCATCGCGGCCTCAGCCTATTGGATCTATTCTTGCCTATTGCGCCGCGCAGCCGTGAACGACGCATCGACGGCGCTGTGGGCAGTATCGCTTTGAGAGCGGCAGACATACGAGCGCGAGGCGCGGCGTATGCGCGGGAAAGGCGGCGTGACAGTCGCGGCAGCGATCACAACAGCTGCCACAGGGACTGGCCCAATACGACCGTTTCGCCACAGAAAGATGTTTGCCACGCCGCTCGGTGCCAATATTCATCAGCCTTGCTCGCGCGCAGCGGGGGGGGGGGAGGGGGCGCGTTTGACATGGCTCTGACCGTGGCGCGTGTGAGGAGGGGCGGGGGGGGGGGAGGGGTATGGCGATGCACGAGGCGAAGCGACAACGCTCACTGATATACTTGGACAGAAGTTCGCACCGAAGTGCTCGCTAACCTGGCCTTCCAGACAAAAACGACTTTGGCAATGACTGTTGCTCTTCTGATTGCTCTCGATGCGTGCTATTCGTGACACGTCTCAAATGGCAGGGATGTTACTTTAAACCGTCCGAGCTTGAAGAGACAATATAGTTATTTTTAGCAGCTTAGGCGCCAACAGTAACTGGGCCAGGTGAAAAAGCTTACCTGCAACAAGATGAGCGTGAGCTGTTTTAAAGTCATACTTATCTCAAGCCTTTACTTTATTTTCAGAACCAAGCACGGCGATAAGCTGAAGAACGGCGCCTCACAATATGGTGCGTGGCCCTTGGCTACATGATCTGTGGTCCATGGCTACGTAATGGGTCGCTCTTGGCTGTATGATGTATGGCCCTTGGCTATGTAATGGGTGGGCCTTGGCTATATGATGCGTGGCCTAGGTGATGGTGGCTATATGATCTGTGGCCCTTGGCTATGTAGTGTGTGGCCCTTGGTAATATGACGTGTGGGCCTTGGCATATAATGTGTGGCCCTTGGTTATACGATGTGTGGCAAATTTTCGACGCAGTGTGCGGTATCGCTCCAGCTTCTTTTTTCCCGTTCTGGAGATATCAAGTGGCAATAAATGTCACAATCGCCTGTAGCCTTTCAAAAATCTTTGATGGTAAGTCATGGCCACGTAGGTAAACCGTTAACCCCCCACCAGTACTACCGCCGAGGAATGTTGATAGCAGTGCCGCCAATCATATTTCCCATGTCCTGCTGCCTCTCTAGCGGACCCACTGTTGGTGGCCATCCCCAAGCAGACCCCATCTGATCAGGCATCCGGGCCGTGCGACTGCGCGTCTACTCCGCAGCCCAAAATGGCGGCACAACAAAGACGCACGGGTAGGGGGAGGGGGGGGGGGGCAACGCGTTCCTAGCCCGTTGTGACACCGAGCAATTACTGGCCACCGCTGGAGCCTGTGCCTGGTCCAGCTGCATCGGACGGGCGGACCCCACGACAGCCGGCCAGCGCGTGACGCAGTGTGTCGGCCCGACGGGCCGTCTCCGCCACAGTGACGCGACGCACCGGCACCGACGTCTCACCTGTCCCCGTCACGGACGCGCGGCCGACCGCCTGCCAATATCACCTGCGCTCCCCGCCGGGCTGGCTGCCGGGCCCCTGGCGTCGCCGCAGGGCACGGCTGCACGCGTCATTGCCGCGGACGCCGCTCGCGCCTGAGAAGGCCACTGAGCGCCAGCCGGGCGGGGCCGGTCCCGGCGGGTGTGGTGGTGAGAAGGCGCCGTGGTTAGCGGCCGGGATGACGGGAGGTGGTGGGGCGACTCACCGACTCAGGCGGATATACCTGGGATGACGGCCAGGTGGCGGGGCGACTCACCGACTCGTACGGCACTCACGGACATCGCAATCAACCCGCATGCTGATAGTGATATCCAATAAGAAATTGACGACCCATCTTACCCGTGTAGTCTCCCCGTCCAAATTGTTACTGAGGCGTTCCTCACTGGCAAAATTACGAACTAGGATCCGACCGATCTCGAATATGTGATGCTCGCTTGGCGCACGGAGGACACGCTGTGGTAGCGGCACTCCGTTAGGGTAGCGCCAACCCAGATTATCTTTGACTGTGGCGGTCAAATGGACAATGCTGTATTAAATCCCTGCGCAGGAGTACCTCGCATCAAGCGAATTCGTTTTGCACTAACCTGCGATGGAGTCCTGGATATGCATACTTTGCTAAGAAAAACAATGCGTTTGCTGTAATAGGCCACCAGGGACAGCTGAGCTCCCACTAACGTGTTCTGATCGATAGGTCCTAAGCACCGCTGACTACGAGTTGCTAGATAATTGCATGCACTGAGTATGCCTCCATAATTTCCCACTTAGTACGATTGTTATCGATCGTAGATTCACGTATCCGCGGCAAATCCGTCAATATGGACACCAGGCATTGCTAGTTGCGTATGTTAGGAGGGGGGGCGCTAAAATCACACTTTGAAAGCGGCCTGCTTTGCGTTTGTATGCGTTCATGGGGCGCCCAGAACCAAAAACACCTCTTCCGATGAACAGCATCTGAAGCACGTCCCAGTAATGCACCTTGTAAATCCCCCGCATTGCGAATACTAAGCGCTCAGAGCCCAGGGAGCCTCTCTAAAGCCAGCGGAATGAATGAGCCTTGAAGACTGCTCGTTCTAACATTTCAGTGACGGGGACCCCTCAAGCTTCGTTTCGTGACTGCCGTCAGGACTCGCACCAATGTGAACAGCCATCGCGCCATCCAAGTAGCTCCAGGTGTTTTACAACATTTCCGGTTGACGATCCGGCGGACGATTGTCGGGTATGACGGCCTCCATCGCGATTGTCGGGTATGACGGCCTCCAGCGCGATTGTCGGGTGTGACGTACTCCAGGGCCATTGTCGGGCGTCCCGGCCTCCAGCGCGATTGTCGGGGTGTCCCGGCCTCCAGCGCGATTGTCGGTGTGACTTACTCCATCACGATTGTCGGATGTGACGGCCTCCAGCGCGATTGTCGGGTGTGGCGTACTCCAGCGCGATTGTCGGGTGTGACGGCCTCCAGCGCGATTGTCGGGTGTGACGGCCTCCAGCGCGATTGTCGGGTGTGACGACCTCCAGCGCGATTGTCGGGTGTGACGGCCTCCAGCGCAATTGTCGGGTGTGACGGCCTCCAGCGCGACTGTCGGGTGTGACGGCCTCCAGAGCGATTGTCGGGTGTGACGGCCTCCAGCGCAATTGTCGGGTGTGACGTACTCCAGGGCGATTGTCGGGTGTGACGTTCTCCAGCGCGATTGTCGGGTGTGACGGCCTCTAGCGCCGAACCCGCGCGACCCATCCCCGAATTTCCTCACGGTCAGGAAGATTCATGCCCGGAGCGGACCATTCAAACTGGACGGATGGCCCCGGTCACCAGCACACCAGCCTGCGGATCGGTGGACAGCGCACCAGCCTGCGGTTCGGTGGACAGCGCACCAGCCTGCGGATCGGTGGACAGCGCACCAGCCTGCGGTTCGGTGGACAGCGCACCAGCCTGCGGATCGGTGGACAGCGCACCAGCCTGCGGATCGGTGGACAGCGCACCAGCCTGCGGATCGGTGGACAGCGCACCAGCCTGCGGTTCGGTCAGCGCACCAGCCTGCGGATCGGTGGACAGCGCACCAGCCTGCGGATCGGTGGACAGCGCACCAGCCTGCGGATCCGTGGACAGCGCACCAGCCTGCGGTTCGGTGGACAGCGCACCAGCCTGCGGTTCGGTGGACAGCGAACCAGCCTGCGGTTCGGTGGCGGCACTCGCCAGTGTTCGAGAAGCGCCTACTGAATTTATGTTCGACGACGATTTATGGTTTGGGTCTGCTGAGGGCTTATCGATTTACGGCAATCGCAAGCGGCGGGAAACGCCAGAGCTTTTCCGATCCCCACTCTAAAAGTGGCTGCGTCTGTGAGGCCATGCGGGACTCTTTAATAATGCTCTTTATTTGGTTGTACAGAAATTAAGTATTCTCTAAGGCCGCAAAATGAAGAGTGGATGTAGGTAGCAGATTGGCCAGATCAGAGCGAAACTTCCGAACCAAACAAAAGCAACTACGGGTAATTATATCTATTCATGAGCACTCACAGCAACGAAACCGAGCAATTTGAGAACATGTTTATGCGTGTTGGGTTATGCAATGCCCCACTGAAAATGCTAGCTTTGTAGACAGCAAAATACTAGTAAATTAATCAAACCAGTGCCCCTGAATATTTGTTTTCTTTTACTTCATACCAAGTCGTACATTCTGCGTCTATCCCAAAAAGCTGCAGTGAGTTATTTCTCATTGGTATAGCCTGTATAAAACGCCGCCGTAAAATGCGACCATTGCATCTTATATCACCACAGAACTGAAAACGTCTGTAAACTTCTTCACCTTGCTATGAACTAAGAAATTATAACTGGAGATAATTCTAAGAATGGAGATAATTTTTAGCGGCGGAACCCAAAGGAGCGCTTCCATACCGAATGATTCGTGATGCCACGCAGGTTATACCTAGAAACATGAACCCAATTTGCATTGCGTGTAATGCAGGCCGTATACGCTTGCTTCATCCTGATCAGCCATCCACTTGCCAAACTTTTGCTTCAGGTAAACGTGGCGGAAACGAGGCACATCGTCCTTTCACGCAAGTTTCTCTTCACCTTTATTCCGGACATTCCCTCACCTCCACAACGTTCGACCAGTCATGGCTGATGACGTATGTTGCCGCAATCTAGACCAATCGGCGACTAGCCGCAACCCGCAGCCTAAGAACAGTAAGAAAGCCTGTCCGCATGCCGCCTGTGGGATCAGGAGCGCCGAACGCCACGATACTCAACTGCGGGTATAAGAAAAACAGCTTTGTCGTAAGCGCTTTTGAACATATAGTGACAATACGTCCAAGATATAACTTGACACAAATGATAGTATTTAATAACAGCGCAACAAAGGTGTCAATTCACATCCTGTCAATGAACAAACTCATCATTCTAGAGATTTTGTCTGGCCCCCACCGTGGCCTATCTCGGAGCACATCAAATCCTTGTTAACAGGGTCATGGTACGTTTACGGTTCAGACGCTGTGTACCGGCGGACATTGGGGCGCATAAGGGAAAGAAAACAATTATCAAGACGTTTATATATTCCCAGCATTTAATACGAGTATGGCGCGCCTGCGACAGGACGTTGCTAATTATTGGCGCTGAAACGGCGGGTGCTTTGTGCGTCTTGTATAACGTTGCCGCCGCTCCGGCTTCGCGCGTGGGAGATGTGGACATGGATTTTCAGCAGCAAGGAAGGACGTGTCTGGCGAAGATGGGTGAAAGGTGCGTATCGTTTCACACATGAATGCTGCTTCGATACCCTGATGCATCATCCAATCTTCCTCGTCATTTTTTTCACAAGTGAAAGCACGGTATACTTACCGTGGAATTACATGAGTTTAGATCAGTTAGTTTGATGAACCAAGGTCTTTGCGAACAGAAAAAAATTGAGAATTTCTTTTAAGCATCAATTGGATCTCACACCTAAAAGCATATCTGTATGCCTGCATTAACAAACATGTGCATACATTGAGAGTGGTTCATTTGCTTACACCATAAAGGCTAGCAATGTCTGATTCGTAACATACATCACCTGATCATAATACCAACACGCATGGCAACAATCTACATTCTAGCACTTTCTGGTCATGCCCACATCTAAAACTAAGTTGATCTTGTATATTGTTCTAGGGTCTACACATCTGAATCCTTTTGAGCCTGATTTCTAGCTTCAGAAGCAGCGCACTTATATGCGGGAGCAATGACTGGGATTCAGCTGTTGCCTGTTCATTGTTAATGGCCTCCAACAAGCAATGAATGTTCATGAATTATAATTTAGCATACTGCATGGAAGTGTTTTTAAACAGGTTTGACAAAAGTATCAATACTATGCATGCCTAAGGTTCTAGCACAAGTTTCCCATTGGTATCAAACACCTACAAAAGCCCCTCAGAATTCTGGCCCTCGCGCCTGAGGGGAAGTAAGTAAGTCTGATAGAAATACTTGAAGAGATCATAATGCTGTGATGGTGATCATATGCAAACAAAAATATCAGGAACTTCAGCCCAGGGTGGTCTGGGCTATGCTGGCACACCCATGCACCAACAGTCTGTACATTGATCTTACCTCCATGCCATTCAGCGGATGCCTTTTGCTGACTGCATTGTTTGACCTCATTCAGCTGTTTGACCAAGGCCTTATTCATTTGAGCACCTTTGGTACCGCTGTACAATGTATGTTGACATTTGGCTGCATGCTACATTGCAAGTTAGGATGAATTTGGTCTCTTTCAAGGGAGTATTGCCCACTGAATGTCCTTGTAATGATCATGTTTCCGAGCCTTGTGTCAGGCTTACATTTCCCAACCCAACCGAATGCTACATTTCTTCTGGCCAGTACACAAACCTATGTTGGTGTTTGATTATCCATGGGAACTTCCCAGTTTTTTAAAGACAAGCTTAAAAGCGGGTATCATGTGTATCATGGCAAAAGTATCACTGTGTGTGTTGTGACATTCCGGTTTTCATCTGTTGGATTTTATCGATGACAAGCACTATTCATTTTTTAATTCCTTCAATTTTATTAATTTCATTCTTTTCAATGATGTTATAATGGACAGAGCATAATGCCAAGTCAATTGCATGTTCCACTGCATTTCCGTTGCTCTCCTGCATGACCATAAACATGATAACCACTTTCATCCTCACAGCTCATGTGGCACAGAGTGACTGATGTTCATTTAATGCTTGTTTTTTCCTGAACCATTTCCATCTTTTTCAGATGAAGAGTATCAGCACCCAGAAGTTCTATGGGACACCCCGGAATTACAGTTATCAAATCATCTCTTGCTCTTGTTGCCCAGTCTTTAAACACCAAAATCTTCAAGGCTCTTCGTTTTCCTGTTCGGCAAAAAGCAAGCTGTACTGTCAGCGTGCCAGTTCTGTTTAAGGACCTTCACTACTTTGTGAGCAAAAGTGTGGACACTATCCTAAAGAATAGTGAGACACACCAGCGAGGATGGCGTGTGCGTTGTGTTAGTGCAGTGGGAGATGCCAATGAAGTAGTGCCTTCTGAGTGCACTGTAAGGGTGAGGAGGATGAGAAAGGACAAGGAGTATGTGATGGAGGATGATGTGATGAAAGAAAAGTAGAGAGAACATGGGTATGAGCTGGTAATGACCATGTGGCGTAAGCGCAGAACTGGAGTCCTTACGCCCTATCTCCATATTCTTGGCCACCACTGCCATGAAATTAATTCACGTGTGGGTCGCCTAGGTGTCTTTGAACAACAAAAAAGAATAAAACCTAAAACATTTCGTGACCTCAACATACTTCAGTGCAACAAACTTCAACCAGGCCCCAAAGCAGATCCTTCTGAGGCGAGCAAGGGTCCTGAATCACCTGCTCTGTGGGTCAAAGAAGGGCGCGTCCAATGCATGAGTGTGCCGTGGCGGCTGCACATTGCAGGCAGACTTTCTAGAACGCTGCGAGGAAGCGCTGCCTCTACGGAGACGCGGCCAGTGACCCAGCCGCATGGAAGATGGTGCGACCGGGCTGGACAGCCACCGAAGCCGTGGTGTCGCCCTCGCGTGTAGGCGGGTCGTCGTATCGGCGGCACCGCCGCCTACTGTTATGGTTGGCCTTCAGATTTGTGTGCAATCAAGAAACCTCGTTATTTTTACTGGTTTTCGTTCAGAACTTGGATTTTTGCTATGTCTGTTGATTCTACGGTTGTGCTGAGTTGCACTTGCTGTATTCGAAGCGCCGTAAATGCATCACCCAATCGTCAGGCTGCCGTCCGTTGACAGGTCTCCGGGACTGAAGCTCAAACCAAGGTCAACGGGATGAGATTGAAATTGATGAAATTCTCAGTGATGAAATAAGACCTTCAATTTTCTGCGCAGACAGACGCGGCGCCGTGACCAGATTCGGACACGGCGTGCAAGGGGGGGGGGGGGGGGCAGCAAAGTGCAGTGACTATGCCGTACATATTTTAATTTTTGCATTCTCTGGTTCTGCTGAATCAGCTGCTGATACCAGGGCCCCGTTATCGTTGTAGTGAAGCAGCTCACATCAATGCATACGTTTATGCGCAAACACATTTGCACCTGAACGTTTTTATGTTTATGCGTAAAGCCATTCACACATATACATTTCTGCATTTATGCATGAATGTTAAAACTTGTAGACAAGCGTCGACCTGCGCACGATTGTCCCGTCACTGACAAGGACAGAATACGCGCAGGCCATATCACGGACGTCCTGCGCGCAGGTGACACCCGTGACATCCATTAGTTTAACTGAAATTCGCGACGACATACTAAATCACACCAGGAAATGTGTAACGCCATCAAACGGGGAATTAAATTATCTATCATTATCCGCCCTAGCAATGAAATGATATGATATTTTAACGACCTGGTGCTGCATCATTTGAATGTTCCGCGTGGGCGCTTTGCGCGGCAATTGAGTTTACACGTGGCAACACCCTTGACATTGCTCTGATTTCATTACTTTGGCGACGACATGCTCAAAGCTTAACAACTATTTTTAACACCGTCATGTAAAGAATTAAATTCTGCACCAAAATATGGACTAGCAAATGATAATTTATGACTCCATGGCACACGGCGTACGCGCAAACACAAAATTTTACTCCTGAGACAACACCGCGGTAAACACACTAGTTCAATATCCTGCCACCAGGGTCGGCCGCGGCGCCACTAGTAGTCATGTCCGCTCATGGAACGTAACGAAGAGATGGCGGTTATCGCGCACGACTAGGCACGGGGCGCTTATTAGCACCATGGCTATGATAACGTTTTGAACGGACAGTGATCAGCTGCGAAGCGTGCTTTAAGCACGAATTAAAGCTATCGGAAAAGGTGCAGAGTGCTCGCAATTGTCAAGATGGCGCCCATAATGCACCTTTACAAGACATTACTCGTTACATATCAAGGTCAGAGGTTTTGCCCGGCCAAATGTGATCAATGTCTAGCACAGGTGGACCACAAATGTGCTTTGCTTACGACGAC
>NW_023596448.1:13051181-13209818 GCF_011947565.3 Pollicipes pollicipes | reverse complement strand
ATCCTGCGCTCACAAAGCAGACCCCTGCCAACAGCGTGGCTACAAAGCCACGCCTGTATCAGGTTCTTTCGGTCCGCTCCGCGATGCAGTGAAAGCATCGCGGCCTCAGCCTATTGGATCTATTCTTGCCTATTGCGCCGCGCAGCCGTGAACGACGCATCGACGGCGCTGTGGGCAGTATCGCTTTGAGAGCGGCAGACATACGAGCGCGAGGCGCGGCGTATGCGCGGGAAAGGCGGCGTGACAGTCGCGGCAGCGATCACAACAGCTGCCACAGGGACTGGCCCAATACGACCGTTTCGCCACAGAAAGATGTTTGCCACGCCGCTCGGTGCCAATATTCATCAGCCTTGCTCGCGCGCAGCGGGGGGGGGGGGGGCGCGTTTGACACATGGCTCTGACCGTGGCGCGTGTGAGGAGGGGCGGGGGGGGGAGGCGTATGGCGATGCACGAGGCGAAGCGACAACGCTCACTGATATACTTGGACAGAAGTTCGCACCGAAGTGCTCGCTAACCTGGCCTTCCAGACAAAAACGACTTTGGCAATGACTGTTGCTCTTCTGATTGCTCTCGATGCGTGCTATTCGTGACACGTCTCAAATGGCAGGGATGTTACTTTAAACCGTCCGAGCTTGAAGAGACAATATAGTTATTTTTAGCAGCTTAGGCGCGAACAGTAACTGGGCCAGGTGAAAAAGCTTACCTGCAACAAGATGAGCGTGAGCTGTTTTAAAGTCATACTTATCTCAAGCCTTTACTTTATTTTCAGAACCAAGCACGGCGATAAGCTGAAGAACGGCACCTCACAATATGATGCGTGGCCCTTGGCTACATGATCTGTGGTCCATGGCTACGTAATGGGTCGCCCTTGGCTGTATGATGTATGGCCCTTGGCTATGTAATGGGTGGGCCTTGGCTATATGATGCGTGACCTAGGTGATGGTGGCTATATGATCTGTGGCCCTTGGCTATGTAGTGTGTGGCCCTTGGTAATATGACGTGTGGGCCTTGGCTATATAATGTGTGGCCCTTGGTTATACGATGTGTGGCAAATTTTCGACGCAGTGTGCGGTATCGCTCCAGCTTCTTTTTTCCCGTTCTGGAGATATCAAGTGGCAATAAATGTCACAATCGCCTGTAGCCTTTCAAAAATTCTTTGATGGTAAGTCATGGCCACGTAGGTAAACCGTTAACCCCCCACCGCAGTACTACCGCCGAGGAATGTTGATAGCAGTGCCGCCAATCATATTTCCCATGTCCTGCTGCCTCTCTAGCGGACCCACTGTTGGTGGCCATCCCCAAGCAGACCCCATCTGATCAGGCATCCGGGCCGTGCGACTGCGCGTCTACTCCGCAGCCCAAAATGGCGGCACAACAAAGACGCACGGGTAGGGGGAGGGGGGGGGGGGCAACGCGTTCCTAGCCCGTTGTGACACCGAGCAATTACTGGCCACCGCTGGAGCCTGTGCCTGGTCCAGCTGCATCGGACGGGCGGACCCCACGACAGCCGGCCAGCGCGTGACGCAGTGTGTCGGCCCGACGGGCCGTCTCCGCCACAGTGACGCGACGCACCGGCACCGACGTCTCACCTGTCCCCGTCACGGACGCGCGGCCGACCGCCTGCCAATATCACCTGCGCTCCCCGCCGGGCTGGCTGCCGGGCCCCTGGCGTCGCCGCAGGGCACGGCTGCACGCGTCATTGCCGCGGACGCCGCTCGCGCCTGAGAAGGCCACTGAGCGCCAGCCGGGGGGGCCGGTCCCGGCGGGTGTGGTGGTGAGAAGGCGCCGTGGTTAGGGGCCGGGATGACGGGAGGTGGTGGGGCGACTCACCGACTCAGGCGGCTATACCGGGGATGACGGCAGGTGGCGGGGCGACTCACCGACTCAGGCGGCTATACCGGGGATGACGGCAGGTGGCGGGGCGACTCACCGACTCGGACGGCACTCACTGGACATCGCAATCACCCGCATGCTGATAGTGATATCCAATAAGAAATGACACCCATCTTACCCGTGTAGTCTCCCGTCCAAATTGTTACTGAGGCGTTCCGCACTGGCAAAATTACGAACTAGGATCCGACCGATCTCGAAATATGATGCTCGCTTGGCGCACGGAGGACACGCTGTGGTAGCGGCACTCCGTTAGGGTAGCGCCAACCCAGATTATCTTTGACTGGCGGTCAAATGACAATGCTGTCTTAAATCCCTGCGCAGGGAAGTACCTCGCATCAAGCGAATTCGTTTTTGCACTGACGTGCGATGGAGTCCTGGATATGCATACTTTGCTAAGAAAACAATGCGTTTGCTGTAATAGGCACACAGGGACAGCTGAGCTCCCACTAACGTGTTCTGATCGATAGGTCCTAAGCACCGCTGACTACGAGTTGCTAGATAATTGCATGCACTGAGTTATGCCTCCATAATTTCCCACTTAGTACGATTGTTATCGATCGTAGATTCACGTATCCGCGGCAAATCCGTCAATATGGACACCAGGCATTGCTAGTTGCGTATGTTACGGGGGCGCTAAAATCACACTTTGAAGCGGCTGCTTTGCGTTTTTATGCGTTCATGGGGCGCCCAGAACCAAACACCTCTTCCGATGAACAGCATCTGAAGCACGTCCCAGTAATGCACCTTGTAAATCCCCGCATGCGAATACTAAGCGCTCAGAGCCCAGGGAGCCTCTCTAAAGCCAGCGGAATGAATGAGCCGTGAAGACTGCTCGTTCTAACATTTTCAGTGACGGGGACCCCTCAAGCTTCGTTTCGTGACTGCCGTCAGGACTCGCACCAATGTGAACAGCCATCGCGCCATCCAAGTATCTCCAGGTGTTTTACAACATCTCCGGTTGACGATCCCGGCGGACGATTGTCGGGTATGACGGCCTCCAGCGCGATTGTCGGGTATGACGGCCTCCAGCGCGATTGTCGGGTGTGACGTACTCCAGGGCCATTGTCGGGTCGTCCCGGCCTCCAGCGTGATTGTCGGGTGTCCCGGCCTCCAGCGCGATTGTCGGGTGTGACGTACTCCATCGCGATTATCGGGGTGGACGGCCTCCAGCGCGATTGTCGGGTGTGACGTTCTCCAGCGCGATTGTCGGGTGTGACGGCCTCCAGCGCGATTGTTGGGTGGTGACGGCCTCCAGCGCGATTGTCGGGTTGTGACGGCCTCCAGCGCGATTGTCGGGTGTGTGACGGCCTCCAGCGCGATTGTCGGGTGTGACGGCCTCTAGCGCAATTGTCGGGTGTGACGGCCTCCAGCGCAATTGTCGGGTGTGACGGCCTCCAGCGCGATTGTCGGGTGTGACGGGCCTCTAGCGCCGAACCCGCGCGACCCCATCCCCGAATTTCCTCACGGTCAGAAGATTCATGCCCGGATGACGGACCATTCAAACTGGAGGATGGGCCCCGGTCACCAGCACACACCAGCCTGCGGACCGGTGGACAGCGCACCAGCCTGCGGTTCGGTGGACAGCGCACCAGCCTGCGGATCGGTGGACAGCGCACCAGCCTGCGGTTCAGTGGACAGCGCACCAGCCTGCGGATCGGTGGACAGCGCACCAGCCTGCGGATTGGTGGACCGCGCACCAGCCTGCGGTTCGGTGGACAGCGCACCAGCCTGCGGTTCGGTAGACAGCGCACCAGCCTGCGGATCGGTGGACAGCGCACCAGCCTGCGGTTCGGTGGACAGCGCACCAGCCTGCGGAATCGGTGGACAGCGCACCCAGCCTGCGGTTCGGTGGACAGCGCACCAGGCTGCGGTTCGGTGGACAGCGCACACCAGCCTGAGGATCGGTGGACAAACGCACACCTGCGGATCGGTGGACAGCGCACAGCCTGCGGTTCGGTGGACAGCGCACCAGCCTGCAGTTCGGTGGACAGCGCACCAGCCTGCGGTTCGGTGGACAGCGCACCAGGCTGCGGTTCGGTGGACAGCGCACCAGCCTGCGGTTCGGTGGCGGCACTCGCCAGTGTTCGAGAAGCGCCTACTAAATTTATGTTCGACGATTTATGGTTTTGGGTCTGCTGAGGGCTTATCGATTTACGGCCGTCGCAAGCGGCGGGAAACGCCAGAGCTTTTCCGATCCCCACTCTAAAAGTGGCTGCGTCTGTGAGGCCATGCGGAACTCTTTAGTAATGCTCTTTATTTGGTTGTACAGAAAATTAAGTATTTCTCTAAGGCCGCAAAATGAAGAGTGGATGTTGATAGCAGATTGGCCAGATCAGAGCGAAACTTCCGAATCAAACAAAAGCAACTACGGTAATTGTATCTATTCATGAGCACTCACAGCAACGAAGCCGAGCAATTTGAGAACATGTTTATGCGTGTTGGGTTATGCAATGCCCCACTGAAAATGCTAGCATTGTAGACAGCAAAATGCTAGTAAATTAAATCAAACCAGTGACCCTGAATATTTGTTTTCTATTACTTTATACCAAGTCGTACCTTCTGCGTCTATCCCAAAAAAGCTGTAGTGAGTTATTTCCTCAGTGGTATAGCCTGTATAAAACGCCGCGTAAAATGCGACCATTGCATCTTATATCACCACAGAACTTAAACATCTGTAAACTTCTTCACCTTGCTATGAACTAAGAAATTATAACTGGAGATAATTCTATGAATGGAAATAATTTTTTAGCGCGGAACCCAAAGGAGCGCTTCCATACCGAATGATTTGTGATGCCACACAGGTTATACCTAGAAACATGAGCCCAATTTGCATTGCGTGTAATGCAGGCCGTATACGCTTGCTTCATCCTGATCAGCCATCCACTTGCCAGACTTTTGCTCCAGGTAACGTGGCGGAAACGAGGCACATCGTCCTTTCACGCAAGTTTCTCTTCACCTTTATTTCGGACATTCCCTCACCTCCACAACGTTCGACCAGTCATGGCTGATGACATATGTTGCACGCAATCTAGACCAATCGGCGACTAGCCGCAACCGCAGCCTAAGAATAGTAAGAAAGCCTGTCCGCATGCCGCCTGTGGGATCAGGAGCGCCGAACGCCACGATACTCAACTGCGGGTATAAGAAAACAGCTTTGTCGTAAGCGCTTTTGAACATATAATGGACAATACGTCCCAAGATATAACTTGACACAAATGATAATATTTAATAACAGCGCAACAAAGGTGTCAATTCACATCCTGTCAATGAACAAACTCATCATTCTAGAGATTTTGTCTGGCCCCCACCGTGGCCTATCTAGGAGCACATCAAATCCTTGTTAACAGGGTCATGGTACGTTACGGTTCAAACGCTGTGTACCGGGCGGACATTGGGGCGCATAAGGAAAGAAAACAATTATCAAGACGTTTATATATTCCCAGCATTTAATACGAGTATGGCGCGCCTGCGACAGACGTTGCTAATTATTGGCGCTGAAACGGCGGGTGCTTTGTGCGTCTTGTATAACGTTGCCGCCGCTCCGGCTTCGCGCGTGGGAGATGGATTTTCAGCGGCAAAGAAGACGTGTCCTGGCGAAGATGGGGAAAGGTGCGTATCGTTTCACACATGAATGCTGCTTCGATTACCCCAATCTTCCTCGTCATTTTTTTCACAAGTGAAAGCACGGTATACTTACCGTGGAATTGCATGAGTTTTAGATCAGTTAGTTTGATGAACCAAGGTCTTTTGCGAACAGAACAAAATTGAGAATTTCTTTAAGCATCAATTAGAATCTCACACCTAAAAGCATATCTGTATGCCTGCATTAACAAACATGTGCATTCATTGAGAGTGGTTCATTTGCTTACACCATAAAGGCTAGCAATGTCTGATTCGTAACATACATCACCTGATCATAATACCAACACGCATGGCAACAATCTACATTCCAGCACTTTCTGGTCATGCCCACATCTAAAACTCAATTGATCTTGTATATGTTCTAGGGTCTACACATCTGAATCCTTTTGAGCCTGATTTTCTAGCTTCAGAAGCAGCGCACTTATATGCGGGAGCAATGACTGGGATTCAGCTGTTGCCTGTTCATTGTTAATGGCCTCCAACAAGCAATGAATGTTCATGGATTATAATTTGGCATACCGCATGGAAGTGTTTTTAACAGGTTTGACAAAAGTATCAATACTATGCAGCCTAAGGTTTCTAGCACAAGTTTCCCATGGTATCAACACCTACAAAAGCCCTCAGATTTCTGGCCTCGCCGTGAGGGAAGTAAGTAAGTCTGATAGAAATACTGAAGAGATCATAATGCTGTGATGGTGATCATATGCAAACAAAACATCAGGAACTTCAGCCCAGCGTGGTCTGGGCTATGCTGGCACACCCATGCACCAAACAGTCTGCACATTGATCTTACCTCCATGCCATTCAGCGGATGCCTTTTGCTGACTGCATTGTTGACCTCATTCAGCTGTTTGACAAGGCCTTATTCATTTGAGCACCTTTGGTACCGCTCTACAATGTATGTTGACATTTGGCTGCATGCTACATTGCAGTAGGATGAATTTGGTCTCTTTCAAGGGAGTATTGCCCACTGAATGTCCTTGTAATGATCATGTTTCCGAGCCTTGTGTCAGGCTTACGTTTCCCAACCCAACCGAATGCTACATTTCTTCTGGCCAGTACACAAACCTATGTTGGTGTTTGATTATCCATGAGAACTTCCCAGTTTTTTAAAGACAAACTTAAAAGCGGGTATCATGTGTATCATGGCAAAAGTATCACTGTGTGTTGTGACATTTCCGGTTTTCACTCTGTTGGATTTTATCGATGACAAGCACTATTCATTTTTTAATTCCTTCAATTTTATTAATTTCATTCTTTTCAATGATGTTATAATGGACAGAGCATAATGCCAAGTCAATTGCATGTTCCACTGCATTTCCGTTGCTCTCCTGCATGACCATAAACATGATAACCATTTTCATCTCACAGCTCATGTGGCACAGAGTGACTGATGTTCATTTAATGCTTGTTTTTTCCTGAACCATTTTCCATCCTTTTCAGATGAAGAGTATCAGCACCCAGAAGTTCTATGGGACCACCCCGGAATACAGTTATCAAATCATCTCTTGCTCTTGTTGCCCAGTCTTTAAACACCAAAATCTTCAAGGCTCTTCGTTTTCCTGTTCGGCAAAAAGCAAGCTGTACTGTCAGCGTGCCAGTTCTGTTTAAGGACCTTCACTACTTTGTGAGCAAAAGTGTGGACACTATCCTAAAGAATAGTGAGACACACCAGCGAGGATGGCGTGTGCGTTGTGTTAGTGCAGTGGGAGACGCCAATGAAGTAGTGCCTTCTGAGTGCACTGTAAGGGTGAGGAGGATGAGAAAGGACAAGGAGTATGTGATGGAGGATGATGTGATGAAAGAAAAGTAGAGAGAACATGGGTATGAGCTGGTAGTGACCATGTGGCGTAAGCGCAGAACTGGAGTCCTTACGCCCTATCTCCATATTCTTGGCCACCACTGCCATGAAATTAATTCACGCGTGGGTCGCCTAGGTGTCTTTGAACAACAAAATGAATAAAACCTAAATCATTTCGTGACCTCAACATACTTCAGTGCAACAAACTTCAACCAGGCCCCAAAGCAGATCCTTCTGAGGCGAGCAAGGGTCCTGAATCACCTGCTCTGTGGGTCAAAGAAGGGCGCGTCCAATGCATGAGTGTGCCGTGGCGGCTGCACATCGCAGGCAGACTTTCTAGAACGCTGCGAGGAAGCGCTGCCTCTACGGAGACGCGGCCAGTGACCCAGCCGCATGGAAGATGGTGCGACCGGGCTGGACAGCCACCGAAGCCGTGGTGTCGCCCTCGCGTGTAGGCGGGTCGTCGTATCGGCGGCACCGCCGCCTACTGTTATGGTTGACCTTCAGATTTGTGTGCAATCAAGAAACCTCGTTATTTTTACTGGTTTTCGTTCAGAACTTGGATTTTTGCTATGTCTGTTGATTCTACGGTTGTGCTGAGTTGCACTCGCTGTATTCGAAGCGCCGTAAATGCATCACCCAATCGTCAGGCTGCCGTCCGTTGACAGGTCTCCGGGACTGAAGCTCAAACCAAGGTCAACGGGATGAGTTGAAATTTGATGAAATTCTCATTGATGAAGTAAGACCTTCAATTTTCTGCGCAGACAGACGCGGCGCCGTGACCAGATTCGGACACGGCGTGCAAGGGGGGCGGGGGGGGGGGGGGCAGCAAAGTGCAGTGACTATGCCGTACATATTTTAATTTTTGCATTCTCTGGTTCTGCTGAATCAGCTGCTGATACCAGGGCCCCGTTATCGTTGTAGTGAAGCAGCTCACATCAATGCATACGTTTATGCGCAAACACATTTGCACCTGAACGTTTTTATGTTTATGCGTAAAGCCATTCACGCATATACATTTCTGCATTTATGCATGAATGTTAAAACTTGTAGACAAGTGTCGACCTGCGCACGATTGTCCCGTCACTGACAAGGACAGAATGCGCGCATGCCATATCACGGACGTCCTGCGCGCAGGTGACACCCGTGACATCCATTAGTTAACTGAAATTCGCGACGACATACTAAATCACACCAGGAAATGTGTAACGCCATCAAACGGGGAATTAAATTATCTATCATTATCCGCCCTAGCAATGAAATGATATGATATTTTAACGACCTGGTGCTGCATCATTTGAATGTTCCGCGTGGGCGCTTCGCGCGGCAATTGAGTTTACACGTGGCAACACCCTTGACATTGCTCTGATTTAATTACTTTGGCGACGACATGCTCAAAGCTTAACAACTATTTTTAACACCGTCATGTAAAGAATTAAATTCTGCACCAAAATATGGACTAGCAAAGGATAATTTATGACTCCATGGCACACGGCGTACGCGCAAACACAAAATTTTACTCCTGAGACAACACCGCGGTAAACACACTAGTTCAATATCCTGCCACCAGGGTGGGCCGCGGCGCCACTAGTAGTCATGTCCGCTCATGGAACGTAACGAAGAGATGGCGGTTATCGCGCACGACTGGGCACGGGGCGCTTATTAGCACCATGGCTATGATAACGTTTTGAACGGACAGTGATCAGCTGCGAAGCGTGCTTTAAGCACGAATTAAAGCTATCGGAAAAGGTGCAGAGTGCTCGCAATTGTCAAGATGGCGCCCATAATGCACCTTCACAAGACATTACTCGTTACATATCAAGGTCAGAGGTTTTGCCCGGCCAAATGTGATCAATGTCTAGCACAGGTGGACCACAAGTGTGCTTTGCTTACGACGACCGAGCTTTGCAAGCCAGTGCCATAAGAAGCGCACCTGACGATCATTCGTCACACGCTGCAGAAACCGCTCCACAAATGAACATGCTTGTGCGTGGCTGTTCGCGTCCGTGACACAGAAACTCCGGCATGGCGTGGTAACTTGCATAATTTTCGGGATTGTGCTGTCGTCATAATCAGCTAAGTTTGCCTTTCCAAATGAAGTTGGTCACGAATACGACAAATGGCCCACAGCTCAGCCAAAAGTGTTTCCTCCTTTATAAGAAGTTCTGAAGAGAGCTAATACGGATGGCGTGATTGATAACCACGCATGGTTCTGCAGTGTGAACGAGAGCATGCCCCAAATGCAGCAGCAACAGTACGTCCTAGAGCTGACTCTTACAACGTTCGGCATTCATATAAACATCTAAGCGAATGCGAAACTAACCCGTTCCCACTCCCATGCACCGACCCCATACTGTATATATATATATACCTTTGCCACATAGGTTTAACAGCGATATGCCCAGTTGCTGGCAACGTCTATTTTGGGCGCGCTATCTCTTGGTCAAATGCCACTTTTCACGGTGGACTTGATGAACAGATATGAATCATTTTGCATATCCGCGTTCGACCCAGCAGGCTTCTCATCGACCCGGCACCTGTGCCGCCTCCCTGAAACTGGCATGAGGCACTGTGTCACACCCCACGACACGTTCGCCTGTGCCACTGGAAGTAACCGTATAGACTGCGGTTAAGTACGCAATATCATTGAAAGCAGCGACAACGTAACTTACACTTACATGTCGGGACATAGTTTGCACATAACTTCACCTCTTGCGATAGCGACCGACGAAAAAAATACCTGAAAAGACATAGACAATTTCCGCTAGTTTTCCGTGTTAGGCCAAGATCCATGTCCAAATCAGCCCCCCTCGCCTGCGAGCGTGAACGGCTGGCGCATCAAATTGCTATCCGGTGATAGCTGAGCGGTTATGACCCGGATAAGATAGGCGTGAAATCGCTGTCCGCCGGCGCCCGTCACCTGCCCCCTAACAACGGTCGACGACCGTAACGCAGCCGGACGTGGCGGGCGAGCGGCCGCTGCCGCAGCGCCCACTCTCTCCGCCGGGCCATGAGATTCGGCGGCCGCATTATCTGCACCATAGCTGGCCCATTAGAGACACAGATTACGCCATCAATTGTCGCGTGCGGTCCTAATTAGACAACGTCAGGGCGTGACGGGTTCGTCGCTCACAGTCCGTGGCACTGATTGCCCAACCGGAGGCGGCACGGGCTAAATGTCACGAGCGGCGACGTCTAATGAACGTCATCTCGACGAAACGAGCGTTCGGACCTGTGCCAGCCGGTCCTCGTCGCCTTGGGGTATGTTTTGCGGCCGGTCATGTCGTGTGGTGGCCTTGGCCGTGTGTCGTAAATGGTCTGCGCGACCACTTCATGCTGCCAGAGGAGTACCGGGGGAGACAAAACGACCATCCTTCCTATCCACCGTATCTTTAGCAATATTAACGTATTCCTTAAAAACAGTACGCATCAAAAACATCATTGAGTGTCTAAGTGCAAGCGGCAGGGTTCCGCAATACGTCCCAAGGCCTTAAACCCGCGCTCTGCCTGGGCCTCCCGACCACCTCGTCCATGGTCATCGTCTCAGCTAGCAGCTGGGACGAGAGTGCAGTGGGCCGCGGGCCCCCTGGCGGCGATGGCTGTTTTTCGTTATTGTTATGAATGGAGCTCAGATTCAAGCGTTCGGCTTTAGCGCCAATCCACTCATCACAGCATATACGCATTCATAATCGAATTATCAACAAACAAACAAACAACCTCGCCCTAGGGAAGCTGGGGGAGGCTCTAACTGTTCCTCCCCAGCTTGTCTATTGTTTGAGCAAGATACACCGACACGAAAAACAGCGTATTTCTTGTCAAAATTTCAATGGACCCTGCCTTTTATTTTTCGGCCATAGTATGACCTAGCCGGTACGAAAATGATTTAATGACAGACGATTGCAACTTAAAGCTTGCGTAGCCACTGCGCCAGAACTACCCAGCGCGGCGTCATGAAAACGACACCATGGTCTTCCTCTATGTTTAGAGCATAATAGGACGCGTTGGTGGCCCGTGCTAAGTGAACTTGCGATCTCGCTGAGTATTGTCAATGTTCCCATGGTGAGCACCGACAATCTGTTTTTGTGAAATTCTTGGTAGCCAGGAGTGTATTTAGGTTAATATGAAGCAAACAATATTTCTAAACCAATTTTGCACAACTTCAATCAGCGAACGACTGCTGTCCAACCATGGTCATCCTATGTCGCTTGCCTTATTTGAACCTGGAACCCCACGGCTTAGCTAGCATGAATCAGCGTGATCTCAAGACCTCACTTGACCGCATGTCTTCGTTGGTCGTGGTTGTCCGTTTGCTTGCTGGCACACTTGGGACCTAAGTTATGCCTGTACTTCACTACATTCACATAACGTGACATGGCCCGAATCTGACAATGCAAGTCAGAATGGGCCGATCGGCCAAATTTGGCCGATCCATCGCGTAAGCCTCCGAGAACGACCTTATAAGACATCGGGTCACAACTGATCTCGTAATATGACGAAACAGGTTTTTACCCTCACATCTTAAGCGTAAGTTTTTACCCTCATATCTTCCCCCGCTGCATCGGAAAAACTGGGGCGGGGGAGTGATCGATTGGCGCCTGCTGGTAAGACCAGGGCTCAGTTCCAACGCGTGGAAGTCGAACCTCAGACGTGTCAAGGTTGGAACACATCATCACTGTGATTCACACTTGTGTTTTGTTTCGGGTAATTTTGACTTTGTGTGTCTCGAGAGAAGATTGTCCCAGGCTTAATTCACAGCGCTTGGACTTACCTTGGCGTGTACCGCACGCGTCACGTGCATGCACACGCTCGTGGGATATCATATTATGAGAAATAACATTAAAGGAGGTGTTAGACGCTTCCTCATTTTAAAACATGTTGGGAGACATTAACATTGAAAGGATAGTAAGCGTCTCCATCTTACTGACATTCTCCTAAAGCCCTGGATTTACATATAGACTGGAACATAACTGAGCGGATAAGATTGCGAATATAAAACACCACTGAAGCGTATGATTGGCTTTTCATTAACCATGCGAGCAACAAGACCAAACCAATCTGGCGGCGAAGTCATTTCAGCCGTATCACGCCGCTGACTCAAACCAAAGCGTAATAACACTTATTGAACTGCTGTTAGTGGGATTGAAGCCTTGTGAAGCCGTGCTCATCTGCTACAATGAGGAAAATTTGGGGCCCTCGCGGGTAAAAATCCCGTTACCTAATCCACTCGCTACGCAGGGCGCTTTGCCCACACAAAACCGCAGCCTATTCCCAATCATTGTTAACACCCGTTTGTCATTTTCCAGCAGTTCGGCTATAAGTTATGGAAACTTGTCGGAAACGTTTACACCCAGATTTTTGCCCTTTTACGCTGGTCATACAACATTGGTGCGAAGGGAGTCGATTATAATAAAATCCTGCACGCAGTATCGTTGTGTACCATCTTTAACTACCTACATGCCATGTCGTAAAAGGAATTGCCCATTGAAAAAGGAATTACCCGCATACATGCCCATAATTTTTCAAAAATATGCACCAAATCTAAGCCATCGCTCATTCCATATCGACACTTATTGGTTTACCCACCCGTGAAGTCCTCTGGGAGACACGTACAGTTAGACATCGTACCACCCAGCTGTAGCCGATATGAAGAGGCAATCAGCAATACTGCCTGTCACCCTCCTATAGTTAATTACTAGTCCCAATGGAATCCCAGCCGGAAAAATCGTCCAACAGCGACGAACTCCACCCTGTCCACCACCATCTTCCGCTTGCCCACCTTGATGGCGTCCGCGATCATGCTCCACTCGGTCTTGGTGGATCGCACGATGACGATGCGATCCCAGCTGAAGCGCAGCAGCAGCGACACCACTGACTTGGAGATCTTGGTGGACGGCGGCCGGGTGCGGGCTGTCGTCGGGTACGTGTCCTTGTTGGAGATCCTCGGATCCGAACATTGCTGCCGGGAGAAACGGGAGTTATTGGTGCGGTTGGGTATGGAAGATCTCCCAAGACACTCGGGTCTAACCGTGGCTGCCGGGGAACAGAGGAGTTTGAGGGAGTATCCGTTTTTGAGATCATCGTACGTTAACATATTGCCTGAAACAGGGAAGCTGAAGATACGCACGTTTGTTGAGGCCATTGATATCCGAGCTTTGTCGCCAGCAGATGATCAGACCTGACAATAATGGACAATGTTTGAGACCATCTGTTCCAAACACTGCTGACGACAGACAGAAGACTTGGAATAGGAGAGTTATGAATACAGCTCCCTGTTCGAGGCCTCGAAAACACTGTTGCGGTAAAGAGAAGGGTTCGCCTAGCTGTGGCACGCTAATGTGTTGGGGATTGCCGAGCTCAAGCGTTGTTATCCTGAGGCTGACAGTGACAAACATTAGTGTTGGAGAAGAGCAGTGCTTCTGTATACAAAATGGAGGGTTATGATGACGTAGCTCAACCATGTGTAGTTGCACCAAAAAGGTACCCATAAAGCAGATATGAGTTGCTGTAAATGACAGTGTGTTCAAGAGGTCACAATTGTTTGCCGATGTTTCGTTTGCTTTCCCTCTAGCGGGCTCTGAGTTTTTGTACGCGTAGACAAACTAATGTTAGCTTGCACTCACCTAATTTTTCGAAGCCTTATTTATATACATTGCACGTCACATTGGTGGTGGCGTTGCTTGTAAATATATTTTGTGCAAACTTTTTGTTTTCCCGATGTTCGGCACTGGTGGCTGTGAACTCAGGATCCGTACTAAGCAAAGCAAAGCTACAAAACTAAGCAGATAATGCAGACAGAACTTGATTATGTTTCGACAAAGCCCAGCACCATAGGGGTCGGGGTTCAGCGCGCCGTGAAAAGCACGACGTCACGTCTTCACCTCTCCGGGTCTTCCCTCTGGCCAGCAACCGACTCACCTCTAGGTCAGATTTGGACCAGACAACGCGCGCAATTCGATACTGATACACAGCATTAGTATGAGAGCCTGAGCTGCCACCAACGTTTCCCATAAGGAGTGCGGTCGGACGAGGGCCGGATCGAGCGCATGATTTTTGGAAACCACGATCAGAACACAGCACCGATTTCCCGAAGGCCAAGTTTCAAGAGCAAGCTGCCGGCTTTCTTCGGACGTGGCCCTGGGAACATCTTAGGGTCATTGTCCCACCTAGCTTTAGACTGATAGCGATCCTGTGCAGGACACCGCTCTTCTCCAATAACGCTGGCTGGCGCGGGTGTATGACGAGAGCGGTCACGTTACGGGCAAGACAAAGATACAGCACATACCGAACATGATCATATCACAGCTCGCAGCCAACCCCTTGGCTCATCTGCTGGCCGTTATTGCTTGGAACGGGCGAGCGCTGCGGTAGCTGTGATTCCAGCTGTATCGACTACTCTGGGTAAAAATAAAGGGTCAACGATCCACGGGCTTCGACGCCGATCGCCTACGCTTCAAGTTGTTTTTAATTACTCGGAGTGGACGTCGAAGCTATCATGAGCTCTGCGTCGACAGCCATAATACTAAAAGGAGCGTAATCTCGTCCTGCAGCGACGGCGGGTCCAGCGCGCCGCCCTCGGACTCTGGCTGCGGGAAAAGCCCGCAATGGTCTCCGGTGTGGAAACAGCTTTCCTTGATAAAAGCGACTCAGATTTTCTTGAAGTCAAGATATATGCTAACCCCTGCCGGAAGTTGGCCATCTCGGAGAGGGTTATAACCAGCTTCTCCCCTGGTTCCCTCGTGTCTCGCAGCACCTAGCCTTTATTCCTGAAATACGTCTCAGTTTTTTAACAGTTGTGAATTCGTGGGACACCGTGCGAGACAAGTTGCAGGCAAACCGCAGTGACATTAACTTTATCTGCACCGAACACCGCACCCGCAGTTACAACGGCCAGCCGAAAACGGCCCGACCAGTGTCGTAACAACGAGATTCCGAGCCCGACCAGTGTCGTAGCAACGAGATTCCGAGCCCGACCAGTGCCATAACAACGAGAATCCGAGCCTGACTGCCGTAACAGCGAGATCCCGAGCCCGACCAGTGCGGTAACAACGAGAATCCGAGCCCGACCAGTGTCGTAGCAACGAGATTCCAAGCCAGAAAAGTGTGTGTGTGGGGGGGGGGGGGGGAACTGATGGGTGTTAAGCAAAAAAGCGTCATTACGTCCAAACGACTGAATGGTGCCACGGTCGGTGAGGTGAAGGAGCCCAATCTAAAATGTGTCGCCCGTGTTTCAGCGTTCACACGGGGTATGTCCAAACATGTAAACGTCTTCATTTTAGTCACCCCGAAGTCCCAACACGCCAAGAACGTGTTTTGTTTGTGTTTTGTTTTGCAGTGTTTTGCAGCAACAATCTTGGATCATAAAGCTTGAAGGCTTCCAGAAATTTTACGGTAGCGCAATTTGGTGACTTATTTTCCTGCGAGCTACCACCATGCTGATTGGGGCTTTATGGCGCGTCGAGTACTAGGCCGTATAACGTCCATAAATAAGTAAGACAGACACTCAGGACTGCTCGTCTGAGTTTGAACCATCCCAAAACGTCAAAAAAGCGATGCGTAATGTTAAGGAATAAAAGATGTTCCACATTTGCGTGGGGTTTGAACTCAAGCATACTGTCATACTCACACTGTCATACTGAAGATTATTCGGTGAAGTTTCCAGCCCTGCCCATCTCAAGACCTGAACCCCTCTAGTTTCTGGGCTTCACACCCGCAAAGATGTGCAGGCTATTTCGGAGCAATCAAATTCAACGTCAACAAGACATCCATTACGCCATAATAACGTCCTCCAAATCTTGCAATTCCATCAGCCATGCAGTGAACGAAAGCCAAGACAACTACATTTTTCGATTCTTACTTATCTGGCGTTCGTGAATACCATTTCCAGATATAACGGCCATCAATTGGCTTTCAATCAATTTGCGCAAGTTGCAATGACACAATCAAACATTGAGCTTTGAGGAGCATATTTACATTACAGAGAAACAGTGCTGTCTAGAGCGGTCTGTTCCACTTAAAGGTGTACTTATTGTAATGAGTGGCATGACTACACCATATGTGATGCCTGCTTCAACATCTTCAAATGTGGAGCATTCCCTTTAATTGATCTCAGTGAAAATCAAAGCACTGGGCCGTTGAACCGTTGCAAGCACATTTACTAACTTACAAACGCAAACATCACACAAGCAAGCAAGTTACTTTTCGACATTTATTTGTTCTGCTTAGCGTGCGCAACTGGGATAAATATAACGTCACATTACAACTTTCATCTACAGCTAAGTTCCAGAGCATGCTCGAGGCCGTAACCGACGCCGAGAAACGCTGGATGCGCCTCGGTCGCGAGGTGGCTTGGACCTCCTAAATCTTCTCTCGCCCCGTCCGTCCAACGTCAGGCTCGCGGGTAACGACTCGATTGCGTGGTCGGAGACTATCGACTCCCTTCGGACTTGATAATTGCCATCAGGGAGTCACACGAGGTCATGCGCCCCAGCAAGGTCGGCGGTCACACACACGACTGCGACCAGGCTTGGAAGACAAATGGTGCCACTTGCCGGATATGGCTGGGCATCCCACAGGGCGCACAGGAGATTCAGTCCTGTCAATAGTCAGGTGCGAGGCGTGAGTGACTGCATCAGGTTAATAGCACGTACGTGCAGCAGACAGCAGCAATAATACGGGGCGTGGCGAGCGGTCGACTAGCATTCATCTCTGTCCGGACGCTTCCCTTTCCTATTGAAACAAATGCGAAAGTATAGTACTGATAGCTTTAATATAGTATTATCCGCACTAGCCCAATATGCTACTTCATCGAACATACGCCTCAGCATTACTTCTATTAAACAGACCGCGTAGTCCCGCCCGGTCATCCATTTAGTTATTATTAGTTAGTAGTATTATTAGTTATACGCTGCATTACTTCTACGGGGAAAAATAAAACAATAAAATGCGTCGTCTTTACTTATACGCCACATTACTCTACTGTAAAAACCCCGTACACGATATGAATGCTTCACGGTTAGACTGCTGAAAAACACATACTCGTCGCTTCTTCTATTCCTGTCATTATGGCTCCTGCAAGAATCTAAAGCATTACTTTATCAGCGAAAGCACTTTACCGGCCAACACCCTACATTTGCTGCATTTGTGCATCCGGTGCTCACAAGCGGCACCGCGACTCAGATCGGTGCTGCCGTCATCCCACACCATCACACCCGTGGGCGTCCTCTCACACCATCACACTCGCGGAGGTCATCCCACGCCATCACACCTGTGGATTTCATCCCGCCCATCACACCCGCGGACGTCATCCCACACCATCACACCCGCGGACGTCATCCCGTTCATCACACCCGCGGACGTCACCCGACACCATCACACCCACGGACGTCATCACACACCATCACACCCGCGGAGTCATCCCATACCATCACACCCGCGGACATCATCCCACACCATCACACCCGAGGAGTCATCCCACACCATTACGCCCGCGGAGTCATCTCACACCATCACACCCGCGAACATCATCCCGTCCATCACACCCGCGGAGTCATCCCACACCATTAAGCCCGCGGAGTCATCCCACACCATTACGCCCGCGGAGTCATCCCACACCATCACAGCTGAGGCAGTGACCGATCCGCGGCACCGCCAGGGCCTGGTCGGCATCGTTCACCGCCGGCCATACTATCAAATTTGCATTCGAGCTGCTCAGGAACACCCCGAGGTTTGGAGGAAAGCAGCTGGCGTGACAGAGAATGCGGGAATGGACATGAAGCGAGAAAAATGCATTAATAAATTCAAACGAGCGTGAAAGATTGCAAAACTTCACGATTGCAACGCCAGGGGTGTAGTTTTCTGTTTAACCGGGGAGAGTGTCTCCAGCTCCCCAACTTTAATGAGAAATGCAACTGCGGGAAAACCGGTTCCCCAAAGATTTTAAAAGCGTTAGCTATTTTTACTGTTTAGCACCTTCCTGCCCCTAATTATGTTGCCGAGTACACTTCTGGGCAGGAAGTAGTTTTTAATTAATTAACTTTGAGCAGGGATAAGGTGAAAAATAGCAACAGTCAATTCGGGTGTGATTGCGTTATCAAAGTTACTTGATATCATTGAAGCGTTACTGAAAGGCACATACACCTTTGGATAATACTGGACTTCGTCAATGCATCCATGTGATACAGGTATTTGACACGCAGTATTATCTATGCTCCAACTTGAGACCGCAATGATGACGGCATCGCGCGGCATGGAGCGGCACAATTCAGAAAAGCCTCCTTCCTTCTTCACATCTTCAGGTGCGCATTTCGTGCTTATTCAAGTTACACAGGTCTCAAAAGCCATCAATATCTCCAGCATTGACACCACGCCGCCGCCATGTCTTTGGAGCTTTCGAACTGCCAACCTCATAATCCATCCGACGATTCCGGCTGACCCCGGAGAACATCGTCGGATGGATTATGACCCCGGAGAACATCGTCGGATGGATTATGACCCCGGAGAACATCGTCGGATGGATTATGACCCCGGAGAACATCGTCGGATGGATTATGACCCCGCCCCTCTGCTGACAACATAAGGCGCTGGTTTAACCGAGCACACACCAGAAGCACCCGCATCGGAGACAAATAACCTCCCGGAACAGCGAGTGGCGCCACGCGTCATCGCAACCTGTTGGGTGGTAGTTTCCAGGGTATCACCAAGCCGGCCATCCGTCGTCTGGCTCGCCGCGGTGGCGTCAACCGCGTCAGCGGCCTCATCTACGAAGAGACGCGCAGCGTTCTCAAGGTTCTTCAGGGGAATGCTATCCGCGACGGCGTCACCTACACCGAGCACGCCAAGCACAAGACCGTCTCCGCCACGGACGCTGCCTACGCGTATTGTTCGCTGCTGTACAGATATCGATGGCTCGCTTATTGCTCGCATTGCTCATCCGCTAAGATGAGCTCGCCAGTCGGGTGTTTGCCGGCCCATCGGTGGTGCCCGCCCCGATAGGGAAGGTCATTGATTTGATGCACGCTACCAAGCGGAACGTATTTCTGTGCCCGTCAGATGAAACTGGACTTTTGCAAGGCTGTGTGGAGAGGGTTCAGCGTCATAAACTCAGACCGGGGTGTTGGATGCGTCGTCAGTGGTCAGGACAGCGCAAAGTTGGCATGTACGTCAAGTGGACTTCGCAGCACTTGAGCGTAACTTGCCCATGTTTGGTCGTAGGGAGGCCTGCCCCAATAAAATCCCTGATTTGTGCCACCACTCTGTTCATGTCAATGTGTGACGTTGCCACATTAGTCACAGTTCAGTCCACCCTGAACGTGTAACGACTGGTTGTGTTTCCTAGCCTTTTAGGTCCCTGTACCCTGCGAACAGAGCATAAGGCATGCGTATTAACACGCGCTCGGGTGGGGGCGTCAAAGTGACCCCCAAAGGTTTTTCCAAACTGATTTCCGAACGGCGTGGCGTAGCCGCGCCAAATTGTGCATAGCTGTAGAAAATTGAATGACGGATCGTATGGTATCAAAAATTTAGATTCAAAACTTTAAATAAAAATTATACATATATATATATATATATATATATATATATATGTGTGTGTGTGTGTGTGTGTGTGTGTGTGTGTGTGTGTGTGTGTACCTTGTAGGATCGTGGACCTGTGGCAGGTCAAAGTCAGGCCGTGGTTTCAGCGAAGGCAATTTCTAGGGAATCGTTCAATCTGATACAACAACGGAGTGTTAGACCAAGCCATACATCTCTGAAATGCTTTCTTAGGCAATACAACAGTTAAATGAGTAAATTACGTTTACCTAAGCTTAGGTATGAAGGTCACACCAAGGTAAAAAACAACGTGTTTTATACTCCAGGGTTTGCTGTATGGGATAGTTTCTGGTGCTCATTTCGAATTTATTGATAACTGGAACCGCATTACACATCTTTCATGGACCTTTATAGGTCAGAATAAATCATTGACCTAACATGACCCAGGTCAACATTTTATTTTAGCAACACCACATAGCGTAATATTTGTCGCTTAGCCAAATGCAGAACTCAAAGCAATCTTGTATGATTTTGGTCACCATGGCCTTTTATAGGCAAAACAAGATGACTGACCTTAAATGAGCATGTGGCTTTTTGCTTAGAAACGGTTATCTGGGTTCCGAGGACACTTTAGAGACCAACCTGAAACTTGACCTTATTTGACCCTTTTTGACCCAAAGGTCATAACCTGGGAACCTGAAACTTTGACCTAAGTGATTTCAAGTACAGGTCAACACACCCTGTAAATTTTGTGCCTCTAGCCCTCTTAGTTCTTGTGATCTCAGGGGTCAAATTGACCCTCACCCGAGCGAAGGGTATTTAACCGGCCACCCGGGCGCGTGTTAATTCATACTTTGAACGAGATCATGTAAGCTGCTAATAGGCCAGATGTTGTGCACGCTCTAAAGAAGCGTTCTTCATGATGATCGCATTCTTGCAACACAAATCATATCATTTCATTGAGTTCTCGGTATCTTGCCTGAGAAAACACACACACACACATATATATATATATATATATATATATATATATATATATATATATATATATATATATCTTCTGTTCAGTGCCAGCGGTGCATGTAAGTGCCTGTGACAAAATTAACCTCCAGTCAGTTCTTGGCGCTTACTAGACCTATTGTCACTGTCCTTCCTTCCTGTTAGCGCCGCCTGTGTGATTTTCTACGTTGATTCATATATGATTTGGCTGCTTAGCCATTGCCCTCTGGAATTCTTATATTCTCGGCCATTGGCGCCTCATGACGCACTCCGCTCTCGAGACTCTATGGCGCCGCCGACCTCTCATCCTGGCAGGTTGGGCATCACTGGGAATCGAAAAATTTTAGCAGGCACCGCAGATCGGAGGCGGGCAATGCAGGGCAACTTTAGCAAGACTTCCCCGTGGTTCAGAACGCCAGGACAGGTCAATCCTCACAAGCGCCCCCTCCCCCCTTCCTACCCTACATTTCCCCCTGGCAACGGATCATCGCACAGGCGGGCGGACGGCGAGCAGTCCCCTCGCCCCACCACCGGCGGGCATGTGTGAAAAGCATGAGATGCATGACCACTCAGCGCTGGACAGCAATGACCCGCGGCCGTCAGGGGCGCACCCAGGAGCGCTACAGGGTAGGCGGGGTGGGGACGCCACCGCGTAGAAAGGGGCGGCGCCAGCCCGTTCGGCCGGCGGGCGGCGGAAATCCGTGTCGGCGGCGCGGGGTGGACGGCAGCCACACTGGGAACGCCTCTGCCGACCGCTTCCTCACGGGATCTCCGCGGGAAGATTGGTTTTCGGCGCCGCGGCGTGCTGCCGGCGGTCGGGCGGAGAGCAAACATTCATCATGGTCGTCCCAGGGGTACGGCACGGCGTCGAGACGGCGCCCCAAGAGGCCATCGTTAGCGCGACATTTGGCGGAGCTGAAGAGGTGCTGGCGATCCGACCTGGTGCCTTTGTAAAAGGAAATCTCATTTAAGATGCTTGAGACTCAGTTTGAGGGCGTAAAGTATCTACTTATGTAGAGTAATTTTCTACTCAGTTTGTCGGCACATTTTTGGGGGCTAGGCTTCGTCATTTTCCACTGCTCAGCCTCCAGCTGATCTTACGAAGCTAGAAGCTAGAAGCGAAGCTAGACTACATGGCTGAGGAGACCACCACGCCCCTGGCTTGTTAGACCACATCAAAACGAGAGACCATTATCGGTGCCGGAAAAACCAAGAGCCGCCGTCGCCGTTACAAGCATGGCGCCATGTTCAGCTGATGGTATGCTCTGCAATGAACTGGATGCATCATGTCGATCAGAATGATTGCACGGCAATAAGAACAATCGCTCGAGCATCGTGTCAATGCCACTACGACTATTGCTGCACTACGGCGCTGCCATTTGTCCGCTGCGGTCAAGGGGGCGGGGGGGGGGGGGACAACGGCCCACCGGTGTTGGGGAATAATGAGTCGGTTACAGTTTAACGGAACAACTGAAACGGATTATTAGTCTAACGGTCGGGATGGTGGTTCGGACAATTACCCTTGTCTTCTGTGTTAGTAGTTTATAAGTAGTATTGCAGTGATAGTAATAACTACACCGGACCTTTACATGCTGGCTGTATGGGTCACGGACCACATTTGAGAACAAACCAAAATATTTGAAGCATCGGATAAGCCGGACCAGAACCGCGGTATGTCATCAGGTGAAAGCGTGTCACCAGCTGGGTGCGCCCGGCCCCGGACGGGGTACGCGGACCTGGCCGAGCGACTTGCCGATGGACAGCGAGCACCCCTCGGGAAGAACCGGGATCGCCCGCAGGCGGTCGTTTTCCGCCCGCGTTCGCCAGCGTTCGGGCACTTGTGCGCCGTTAGCTGTTTGCCAAAATTGTTTTCTTTAGGAGTGGTATGTCTTGCGTAGATTCGTGACTGCTGGATGCGGTGATGTCGATTTGTTGGAGTTTATTGATCATTTAAGCCAGAAATGCACCGTCTGATATCGGTACTTGTTTGATTGCCGACATTGTGGAACTTCTTTGCGAGGTGAACTTACTTGGCACCAAGCCACCACCTTTCTCTTTATTCGGCGTTTGATGGCGATGGCGGCGACTTCGAACACGTCCGTGGCCAGTCTGTAGTAAGGCGATACCGTCGGTAGGCGTAGACGAACGGATATGATGATAAGGTTCATTTGTCGAGTTATGGGATCAGTTTGAAGTGTATTGGTAGTCAAATAATGGTTTCATTATAACGCAGCAGATAAATCTGTGTGATGGAAATTGTTTTGATTGCAGCATGTCTTTTCATTGCATCTATACAACGGTGAAATGTTTCCCAGAAACCGCATCATGGCTCTCGGCACAATACCCTGTACCAGAGTTATGCACGCGTTTTGACAACGGCATGAGTCATCTGACAACGTGTGTGCGTCATGGTTCTTGGCACAATACTAGATGCCAGAGATACGTACGTGTGTCGACGACTTTTGAGGCTGTGGGCGGTTGCATTAGGTCACCAAGATGGGCGTAATGTTTGACTCCGAAGATGATTTTCATAACCAAGTACGTATTCGTTATTTCGCGTCACCGATGCTTCAGGATTGGTCCCATAAAAATTGAGTACATCAAGGACTACAGCAGCGCGGTAGGACGCGTTGCTCCATGATGACGGAACAAAAACGCTTTTAAATTAAGGTTAACCGTTTTTTCGACACGGCTGAAAAACGACAACTAGTCGCGTTCCCGTTTCTCTTTTTGTTGTACCTTTCGGAATAAGGCGCCTTTGGAATGCGACGGGATACAGTAAGGTACCAGTCGAATAAACGCTAGCATGAAAATGGCCACTGTAAGAGGGCTGCGGTGTAGGGGTACTGTGTACATGCTACATGTCTGGTGTGTGAGCATACCAACGTACCAAGCGAGCGTGGCAAAACGAGCGATTATTTCATCAATGAGAATATTGTTCCTGATCTCTTTAAAAAAAAAAGACTGAGAGCTTGCCAATTGTCAGCGATCTCTTGCCGTCGGACGGCTGTCTCAGTCGATCCCTAATCAATCCCTTCGGAACAGCGGCAGTCCAGGACAGCGGTAGTCCAGGACAGCTGTCCAGTAGAGCGGCAGTCCAGGACAGCGGCAGGCCAGTTGGCAGTGCTGCCCCAGTCCTAATCGCCGGAAACGTCAGCTGGTTAGTCACGATGACCCTGCTGGCATGGGTGTAAATGGCGCTCCGGCAGCCGACATGAATAAGGCTGGCCCCAGGCGGTACAAGTATAGGAGGCGATGACAGTCGGTCACAAGGCGTTATTTGACGGGTCTTATTTACGCGAGGACGCCAGATTTCCAATATCGGCTCAACAGCCGGCGCCCGCCCGTCACGCTGAGGCCCACCGAGGCCCGCGGGAGGTGAGGAGTGGGCATCAGGTGCTGCTCCCGCCGCATGCTGCCGCAATGAAGATTCGTCGGCCGTCGTTTAGCGCTCCCCGGGCGTCGCAGGGATGGTTATTTTCGCGTCGCATCTGTCAACGTCGCTGCGCTATCCAGGCCCGCCCACCTGCGGCAGCGACGCTCGACAACGTCCGGCATCGCCCGGAAGGCGTCGGATTCACAGAGAGGTCAACTGACACAAAAATAGCTGACCCTTCGCTCACCCCGCGGCTGCCATGCACCGGCCGGTCGAAGCATGATACACTACTTCGGCACCCTGACCGTTTTCATTTCGCTGTTATTCGAGCCGCGGCGATGTGTTCAGAGTAACGGGTAGTACGAATAAAGCTGATGAAGTGGAGGACTGCGTTAGCGTATTGTAAGACGGGAGCCTGAGGGCGACTTTTTCCAACGGAAAAGTGCTCCATATATTCTTAAAAAAGAAAAAAAAAGAAGCAACAGACAGCCAAACAGCTGGAACGGATGCCGACACAAGTAATATGAAAGCCCACGTAGGAAAACAGTGGCTGGTTTACGGGCTCCTAGAATGCAAACCGTATGCTGCATAGATTTGGCTATGACTTCTGTGCCTATGTGTCCCGTCTATGCAGATCGTTATTGGCCATTGTGGACAAAGCACAAGATTCAGAGCCTGAGCAGACTTTTGGGAGCCGACGCCGAAGGAGCTCCCAGACCAGTCAGGCATTTGGGAGCCGACGCCGAAGAAGCTTCCGGCTGGGCAGGATATTTCCAGATCTCTCGACAGAGGGCGCTGTTCGGCCTCGACCGATCAATTCCGGTTTCGACGCCTGATGTTCCGTGTCTCCAGACAATTTCGAGCTTCCTGTCACCGGCTTTAATGCTGCTTGATGGATACTCGAGTCATGACTATGGCGCGTCCAATGGCGCACTCTGGGTGAACTCGGTGATGGACGGAGGTGGGTTGGGCAGTTTTGAATTGACTAAACATTGCGTCTGGTGAATATGCTAATGCTGATAGCCTCTGCATCACCACGGTGGGCTTCAAATGCATACTTCAACAAACACGCTGGGCTGGTGCATGGCAGATTATCAGGGTAATTCAGATGGGGTTATGCAGGGCAGGTTACTAGGGAAATCCGGCCAGCCTGCAGCAGGGCAGATTACCAGGGTAATTCAGATCAGCCCGTACATTGCAAATTACCGTGGTAATTCAGCTGGCACGGGGCAGGCCAGAACACCAGGGTGTTTGGCTGGGCTGGTGCAGGGCAGATTAACATGGCATTAGACTAGAAGCGGAAATTCGTTAGAAAACAATAGACTTGAAATACAGCATGGCCGGATACTCATGTGTATCCGGCGCTGAGCCGTCTCCGTAAGATCCGCTCAGCTGGTGAGGTTTCCGCGGCTATCAAATGAACAAGGCCGTATGTTGGTAGCCTGGCAGAGCCGTGCTGTTTTTCATACTTGTAGCAAAGTGATGATATAATCGCAAGCATCACCTCTCAGTAAAAACATCAGGACTCAAGATGTGCAGACTGAAAGGCAATGAAAAATGGCGTAAGTTGTCGACAGACGAGGCGGCTGCGGCGGCGCGCAGAACAGGACGCCTTCACACGCTCCAAACCTCGACGTCCTGCAAAACATGGCAGCCGGCTCACAAAACGAATAACCGTCCCGGAAAAAAACAGTTGTCGATGCGGCGCCCCGCCTCTACAGCTCAAAACAGGTTTTTGTCGCGTAGCTGGACTCACAGCTTGTTAACTGTCTTGACAATAGTGTCCCACGCTCCAGACGTAATGCGTTTTTTTCCAGCCAGAACCAATTGCATGTTCGCCGACACCTGCGCGTGGGCGAATTCTGTTTCCAGCCAAGCCCGGGACCGGGCGAGGTGGACGAAGGGCATCCTTCAAATGATGGTGAACACAAATAAGTAATGCGGCGAATTGATCAAAGCCAGGCAGCTATGTTAGCCACGGGGTGCGGACCGCGTGGGCTGCTTTGACCGGCCAGGCAATAAGCCAGGGGTCGAGGTCAAGATAGAGTGCGCGCGTCATCACGCAAGGCCTCCCGCCATGCACGTAAGGAATGACGGCAAGCAGGGCGCAGGGGAAGGTAACAGGTGCTGGTGTTGCAGACTGGACGGTACTTTTCTTCATTATGTCCGCAGTCATGTCGGCATTCTTCCTGTGCTGTCGTGGGGGCCCCTCGCAGACTGGCTTCTGTATTCTTGCGGAGGCCCCTCGTGGGTGGTTTTCTGTGCTGTTGCGGAGGCCTCTCGACGGGAGGGGAAGGGGGAGGGGGGGGGGGGGTTCGCAGTGAGCTTGAAATTTCGCTTGTTTTTTGCACCTGGTTAAGATCCAGACACCAGGAGTGAGGCCTGACTGACGTGGTTGCTGAGCGCCCAATACACAATCTAACAAGCATGCTCCTGAGTGGTCCGCAGAAGCTTCAATCACAGCTGGCTCTGGACGGAGCCAATGAAACAAGGTCAAAAAGATTAATAAACGTGCACTTTTCGAGGCAGAAAACCTTCTGATGAAAAGCAGCGGATCTGGAATGAGCACGGTATGTGAAATCCCTTTCCGCTTTTCTTTTCCCACTGCTGCCTCCCAGGGCAGCCTTGCCCATCTTCTTGCAAACTTCGTAGCCCTGCTGTAAAACTCAGGCCAACATGCCATCGTTCTTCTGTATTGTTGCCTCAGCTCAGCCCAGCCACTGAGGCATTGAGAGGCTGCATTTTCTGCCCCCTCAACAGACGCTGGCTAAAGGTCGATGGCTAGACCCCCAGGGTGTAGGATGCACCCGATACGCATCACAAAAAGCTTCCGCGGATCCATAGCCAGAGCCGTGGGGAAGGGTCTGTGAGACCAGCATGCAAAAGACTTGCTTGCTGTTGTCTCTGCAGGGCCTGATGAAGGCAAAACTAGTTTATAAAAACCAAGTTTTGGTCGACTCTAGCCTGCGGTCGACCCGCGGCGCGCTTCCTGAATCAGGAGGTGGGAAATAACGCTAAGTGGTGTATAATATTGAACCACTTTTATGACCACGAAAGATAGAACGATGTATGGGCTGTTCGGTATGCACGACACGAGGGCATTGTATTGTATTGCATTGAGTAGCTCGTGTTTTCACACCTTTCGCAACTAGTTAACAGGAGTGCTCCACATTTGCATGGGGGTTTAAATTGAAATAACCATCTTGAAGACCATTCGGTGCAGTTTACAGTACTACCCCTCTTTTCTGAGCTACACACCAGCGAAAATGTGCAGACTATTTCGGGGAGACCATTTGAAGTTACCCAGGTGTTGGTGACGTCGCAATGGCGTAATTCAAAACCTGTCATTCCATTGGACGAGCAGTGATCATGGCAAATAAAAATGTAATTGTTGAAACGTTCATGTACGGCGTTCGTGAGCACGATTTGCAGATATAACGTCCGCCAAATGGCTTCCGATCCACCCAATCGCGGCCGGAGTGCGGGGGGAGGGGGGGGGGGGGTCGACTCACTTTAGGCGTTCTCTTCTTGTTCTTGACAGCTTTGGTTTACGGCTGGTGGCAGCGCCCGCGCTAAAGGTCAGTTGACGTCAGGGGCAGTGCAGACCGTGCCGAGCATTGCGTCGCGATACGCCATAAATAAACCTTCGCCGCCAAACCCTGCCGTTGACCTGGCATTGCGCGATCGGGTGGGAGGGGTAAGGGCTCACGCAACAAGCACTGCTTAGAGTGAGCTCTTTTCCCAGAAATCCATCCATTCAAAAGATTCGGATTAAAAATATCAAAAAGTGCGCAAGACGAACGACGTCATTTTTTATTGTTCATGCAAATGCATTCTTGGATTTGAGGTTAAGATCAAGGCAACGAGTTTTCTTCAAATAACACCTCTTTTGCTCATAAGATAAATAACATATTTCTGTGTGTGATACGCACATAAAGCTCGTCAGGCGCAGGCACCAAGCTCGAGTAGTCCGTACTGGTGGGTCACGATAACGGTGGTATGTTCATAGTTAATGGCACAGCTAAATCACGATGAACGCGAAAGACAGTTTGAGTCCCCTATGCCGTCTTTGCTCTGTTGTTTTTCACTTGTTCCTCCTTGCATTTATTTTGCTGTCTACTTTTTGCCCCCTTTAAATGCCTTCCATTCGCTCACTGCACCTTTGCCGACGGAATTTCCTGCTCCTTGCGTTCGCTTTTCATCGAAGTTCTTCAAATTCAGGACGCCTTTAGACCTCAGTCACGCCTAAATTGCCATGGTCTGGAGCATTTACTGTACAAAGGGACTTGAAGTGAATCAGGTGAAAACTTGCGTTGCCTTCTAGAAAGTGGCAAACTTTTAAAACACAATTAAGCTTTGTGCATACGGAAAATTAATGCTCAAAAAATTCTCTTTGCAGTGTAAATAGGCCGTAGGATCCCCTTGCTATTTTTTCACTGCAAATGTTTGAATTGGCAATGGTGGCAATTTTTAAACAAGAATATTGACGACACAACATGAACACACGACAGTTGGGCGTAATGTATGCCAGTCGATATACCACTGGGTGGACAAGAGATAAACGGCCAACACTCAAGCCCCGTTCTAACGCACCTAGCGCCATACTTTCCATCAACGTTACAAGAGGTTGCAGCTTGTTTCGCTGCGCGAATACGCAACGGTATTGACGTTGATAGCTGCGCCGCCACCGAATTGACGTTGGCTCGTATCTGAATCATGGTAAGTAGATATAAGTTAGAACAGGCGATTTACCAGAATTCTTATTCACGTGGATTGACCGCCAGAGGTTCTCCGAACTCACGCGGATGTTGACCGAAATCATGCCCGATCAGCTGGTTTCTAGTGGAAACGCCACCGGTAAGCAGCGGTGGTGTGGGGTTAAATCACCCCACGCCTTGGATTTTCAGGATCCCATCCATTCCAGTCTGGCTAGTCCAGATCCAATTTGCCTGGCGACCCGCTTTTTCCCAGATTTCTCAATCTCATACGGTCCGGTCCGACTCACCGGAAATATTTTCCAAGCCAATTGGTGCCAATCTGCTTTAACATAACGGATATTTTAACAATGTTTGGTTCATCCGGGCACCTTAGATTTCACTTATTCCTGAACGCGCGCCCGGGTGGCCGTCTAGATATCCTTCGCTCGGGGGTCAATTTGACCATCCCTCCCGGAGATCCCGGAAACTAAGGGAGCCAAAGACACCAAATTCATAAGAGGAACTAACTTGTACATGAACTCACTGAGGTTAAAATTTGAGGTTCCTGGGTCATGACCTCCGGGTCAAATAGTCAAGTAAGGTCAACTCCCAGATTGGTCTCCAAAGTGCCCCCAGAACCTACATAAATTTTTGTAAGCAAAAGTTCAGATGCTCAGTTAAGGTAAGTGACCTTGTCCGACCTTTTAAAGGCCATTGTGACCAAAATCATACAGGACTACTCTGAGCTCGGCATTTGAATAAGCGACAAATAATACGCTAGGCAGTATGTTTCTGAAAACAAAATGTTGACCTGGGTCATTTTAGGTCAGTTATCTATTCTGACCTCGGGAGGGAGGGGTCAGTTTGACGCCCCGCCCCAACCGAGCGAGTGTTAAATTCCAGTAAAAAAGCTCAATAACTTGCCATAGATCAGTGGGTAGATAATACTTAGAGCAGCTAGAAGTCTGGTGGTAAAGCAATTTGGCATAAGGACCAGAACAAACGGGGTTTATCATATAAATTAGATCACAATTGTCGGCCAATAATTCACAGATACCACCACTTCCCAGAGCCCAAATAGTTCTTGGTTTTTTGCACGCGCTCGGGTGGGGGGGGGGAAGTTTACCTTCTCGAAGGTTTTTCCAGAATGGTTTCTGAACGGCGCGGCATAGCCCCGGCAAATTCTGCATAGGTATAGACAATTGAATAGCAGATCGTTTGGTGTAAGAAATTTAGATATACCTAGCAAGGTCACTGACTTATGGCAGGTCAAAGTCAGGTCATTATTTCATCGAAGGCAATTTCTAGGAAACCGTTCAATCTGATGCAACAATGAAGTGTCATACAAAGCCACACATATCTTAATGCTTTCTTAGGCAACAAAAATACTGAATGAGCAATTTACGTTGACCTGAGGTCAAGTATGAAGGTCAGACCAAGGTCAAAACCACGCTGTTTTATTACTCTAGGGCTTACTGTATGGGATAGTTCCTGGTGCTCATTTCGAATTATTGATAGCAGGAAGCGCATTATACATTTTTCATTGTCTTGTTAGAGGTCTGAATAGGTCATTGCCCTAAGATGACCCAGGTCGACAGTTTGTTTTTAGAAGCATGCTGCTTTGCGTAATCTTCGTCGCTTATTCAAATGCAAAGCTCAGAGCAGTTTTGTATGATTCTAACCACCATGACCTTCAAAAGGTCAAAAAGGTCAATAACCTTACATGAACTTGTGACTTTTTGCTTAGAAACAGTTATCTAGGTTCCAGGGGCACTTCGGAGCACAGGGGCTTGAAATGATACCTTGTTTGACCTTTTTTGACCCAAAGGCCATGATTTAGGAACATTAAACCTTGACCTAAGTGAGTTCACGTACATGTTGGCACACCCTGCAAATTTGGTGCCTTTAGCTTCTTTTCCGGGCACCTGGGCGCTTGTTAATATTCCGAAGGTGTGGGCATATTACCTAGAATTTCAGATTACATTGTCGGACTCAGTCAGTTACGCTTGTCAATCGACAGTTTCAGTGGTACACAGTTTACAAGCATTTAGTGGACGATGACGCCGGTCATTTAGTAGAATTCAGGATGACGCTCATTTAATGCGATTGCTGAAAAACTAAAACGACTATTTCACCTCGCATATGATACTTCAGATGTGTATCAGTTTTCGGACACACCAACTGATGAAATAACCTAACCTGCGACTAACATTCCCCGTCAGATTACCGACTGCGTCAAAAGCATAACCCATGCGCGCGACTGTCCACTGATATGTACCTGCGATGCTTTCATCCAGGAGAATGACACAACTGTGTCGTTTTTACATCTACTGCTGAAATGCCAGATGCTACCAATTTTTTTGCCAAATATTGTGCATACGGGGAAAGAATACGAGAACTCTTTTATTTGTAATCGTGCAACGAATTTTGAGTGGTCAAAGGCAGGCAGTGTGTGGAGGACTGACTTCCTTCCCGGAAACCCACGCAGTGCCCCAGGCATCCGTAGTCTGTTCGGTATTCTTCACCCCATTCGCAAAGGACATGCCCAGTGGGGTGTGTCATCGAGCGGGTGAGTCTCTTGGAGTCAACTGAGAGAGAGTTTTTCATTCGCACATGGATTAATAATAATTTTTCAGGCCGGTCACACGGCACCAATGTTGATATCCGTGAAGCAAAAGCGGCTTTTCTTCGATGGTCCAAGCAAATCGTATTCGATACTAGCTTCACGTATCGGACGCACTGGCGACATTCTCCGACAAGTTTTAATCTCGCCACTTTCCACACTACTGGTACCTAGTGGATCAAGCATGAAGTAGATATCACGAAGAACACCAGCAAAGCATTGTCACACAGCTATTTAGTTTTCTTTTGTCCAAGCAAGCTTACAGTTTTGGCAAAAACCAAAACTGTAACCACCTACACGACACCTATTGCTCCTACCGGGTGAGACTGCCGTCACTGCAGATCGTAACGTCAACGATCTGACTAACACCGCTCTGGCGGTCGACAGCTACGGTGGCTCAAGCCGGCTGCTGCTTTCGTCAACGCCTTCCAACATGACAGCAGAGACAGACTGGCTGCTTGAAGTTAAATATTGCAGATCCTAAGAAGATATTGCGCGCAAGAGACAGAGCGAGAAAAACGACGGCTCATAAAAATGCTGAATCAATCTACAAGTAAGGTTTGATAATCCTCTACTTCGACAGCCGCGAAGACAGGACCTACATGAGCCACACGCAGCCACGCGAATGCCGTCGAAAAACACGTGGTTGTCATCGCTGAGCCAGGTAGCCGCTACGTGACTCGCTTCAAAACGAGTCCGGTCTCGCCCTGTATTTGCTCAACGAGCAAACTGCACTCCGTGAGCCTGCGGTGCGACGGTTGCGCCAATGTGCTCGGGTGCGACGACACGACCGTCGACACCGAGACAATAGGCGACGTGCTCCGGCTGTTTGAGCTGGTCACCGAGTCACCCGCAGACTGGTTCATCCGCCAGCTCCACGGCAACGAGATCAACCTCCGCTGCATGGTGCTGAGCCTGGACGGCACGACCACGGGACCGAAATATTTTTCTGGACCCATCCGCAAGACCTACGCAGGATAGGCTTGGCAGAGGGACGTTGTGGCATTCGAGCCTATGCCGGGGTACGTGCCAAACGTGCCGTTCGACCTAATCCAGCAGCTGAGCACCGACTAGCAGTTGCTGTACTTGCTGGCCTCCGGTGCTCAAAACGATCGGACCGGACCGCGACAGCCAGACGGCGAACCGGACCATCGAACCATGCCAGGTAAATATGAAAACGCATTATCTTGGACTTTATAGCTTTGAATATTTCAAGTTCATCGCGTTTAATTTGGCATTTCATGTGCTCACTGTTGAGCATTTACTCATAATGATACGCTGTGACATGGTATGCTGAACCATTTGCTCGTCGGTGCACGCTTACTAGTATGTGTGCTGTTTGTACTCCGTCACATCTAAGGGCTCTGAATATTGGCATGATTACATACATTAAGAGACGCAAGAATTTTCATGTGACTTTCTTATGAATTTGGTCCGAATCCTTTGAATGGATGGATTTCTGGGATCAGCGCTCACGCTAAGCAGTGCTTGCTGTGTGAGCCCTGATCCCCACCATCCGATCGCGCAGTTCCAGGCAACGGCAGAATTTAGTGGCGAAAGCTTAAGGTGCCGCAATGCTCGGCACGGTCCGTCCTGCCCTCTGACGTCAACTGACCTTTAGCGCGACTGCTGCCACCGGCCGCAGGCCATACCTTCCAAGGGCAAATAGCGAGCGCCCTAAAGCGACTCGAACCCATCCCGCCACGGATGGGTGGGTCGGAATGCAGGCGCTCTAACCAACTGAGCCACCGGGACAACCAACTGAGCCACCGGGACTTATTTCCCAGTTCGTAACAAATTGTTGTAATCCATTGGCTTCTGTTTCAGATTGTTGACACTGACCTTTTGTCTGCTCGTAGCTTGCATCTCTATTGAGACATCCATCGGCGCTCTCAAGGACCTCGTCCAGTAAGATGTTGGCCACTGCGCCGATGTGGTTCCCCCATCCGGCAGAACAGCAGCTGCAACTTTGGCTCACGCAACTTGCCCCGGAGCATCGCGCTGCTCCGCAAGCTGCCGCAGCACACACAGGCCGCGATGCATCCAGTCCTCCAGCACAACGGGTACTGGACCAGCCTGCTGGCCATGGTGGCGAACGAGAACCGTATGGTCCGCGTGCAGGCGGTTTGTGGATCACCGCGCCGCGCGTGAGCGGCAAGCCGAAGGTCTTCTTCAGTCCAGGGTCTTCGTCACCCCAGCGATAAGCTTGGAGGCCGCAAGGCACACTGAACTGATCTCCAAGCGCGGACTAGTCGCGCAGCCTCCACTGCGAGACCTCAGCGACGGTGAGCTGCGGGACAAGGTGCAGGCTCCGCTGGCCATCCCACCCTATTCGGCTCACACCCAGGCGGTGGAGACGGCCGTGTGCACCGCAACCGAGGCGTGTTCGGCGGAGATGGGAGAAGTGGGGCGGCATGGCCTCGTCACCCCGGCACTCAGCTCCGTGTTACCGTAGCACCGCTTTCATGCGCGAAGCTATTTTGAATCGATTGCCGTCCATGGCTTGGTTTTACCTGTAGCAGCCGACACCGCCGAGCATCCGGTGACTGCAAGGCCGAACGCCGGTTTGCAGCGCTGTTTCGATCAGCTCGCGCGTCACGGCTTTAAGTTTTGGGGAAGAACTTTTACTACGCCATGTTCTTCTGGGCTCTAGCGCCATGGGATTTATATGTCTCACTTGGTTTTGTTACTGATGACATATCCTATTGGCCAGTCATCTGTCACATGGACACCTGGTCTCACATGCCGATGACATTCAGCTCCTTGACGCGCTCCTCCCAACAAGCAGCCTCGAAGCATACAACGTCGGCTGGAAAGATCAATTTGCTAACCTCAGGCCTGTTTCAGTGCAACCCCTCTGAAAATAAACAAAAGCAAAACGACTTTGTTGCGATAGGTGCAACATATAATTTAACGAAAACCTTTAATTTTCCCTTCAGGATAGGTGGACAGGCCATCTCATCCTCACAGCACATCACATTTTTCGGTGTGATCGCAGACTTGGCCGTTTCGTGCGGGGAGCGTGTCGCTAAAATCGTGCGGAATGCAACGGAGGTACATCATCGTTGCACCACCTCAGGAATTACTTTGCTCCTGATGTTCTCAAAATCACTATCGAAGGCTACATTTTTCCACAAATATCTCATTGTCTATGCGTATGGGGTGGCGCAATCAAGCGTCAGGCGCAGATGATTCAAAATGAGATGACTGTTACTCCCAGGATCGTCTCTGGCATGGGGCACATCCAGCATATCCCACCGACTCTGGAATGTCTAGGCTGGTCCCGGACTGATGAATTGGTGAAAGGGGGGGACATGCTGAAAGTCTTCAAAGCCTTAAGGTGCTAAGAATTATCCCCGGTTGTCCAATCTCTTTCTAAGCCACATTCCTCTGTTTTACTCAGGGAGACGCGCTCCTCTAAGACAATGTCTCTTCACCTGCCCAGGTGCCGATTGGAAGCCATCTAACGAGCCTTTCCTTATCGTACCGCGGCGAGCTGGAACCGCCTGCCTCCACCATCACTATGTCTTCGTCTCTGACTTCCGAGGGATTAAAACTCGCATTTTAGAACGCAACGGTTAGGTTATGCGACTTTGTTTTAACCTGGCATTGACTCAGCGGGGGTCAAATCTGTCCCCCTTTTCAATATTCGCGATGATTTTTTTAAAAAATGATTGAGATATGGCTGCGAGATTTGCAGCAGCTGTCAATTGATGAGCTTTTCGCCTTGTGCCAAAATAACAACTCTGATACCATAACAGATTAAGCTTAAGTGGCGTCAGAATGACGTCATGCTTGCCAATTATTTTCACAAAAGTGTGTAGCCTAAGATAAATTTGCACACAAACCGGACGAAAGAAAACATTCTGCACCTGTAAATGGGACATGTTAGCCAATTTGTCCAACATTTGTTTTATCGTTGTGTTGTTTGAAAATTGCACCTTAAAGTATTGGCATGCCGAATAGCGCAAATATGGGTAAAAAGAACACCCCACATTTGTCCTGTCTCATACTTTTGAATGAAAATTGAATTTTCAATTGATAAATCAGATTTTGAAAACAGGACAAATGTGTTTTTCATACGGCTATGAAGGATACCTGCACCAAGCGAAAAGTAACTATATGAAGCAATATCCAGTTTATGGCTTGAAACGGATCTCAGCGCATGCTGCTCCCACCCAGAAGCCCGACCCGCGGCGGCGGCCGGTGGGACTCAGGTCTGCCGAAGCGGAGCGGTAACGAGGCGGCGGCAGCCGTGTATCAGTTCCACACGCAAGCAACAGGTCTGCACCGTCGAAAACAACGCACAAATCAATCCGACCGCCTATTCACCACCGTGGTCAACCAACCGATCTTGATCTTAGGTGGTTGGGCGGTTGAACAAGTAACTGCTCTTGCTCACGTGTCTGATGCCCATAATTTCGACGAGGCTCTGCCACTCCGCGCTTAAATGGCTGAGATGTAACAGAAATGAATAGACCAAGGCAGACATACACACCCAAATTTCAGCTGTGATTTGCACGGTACGTCATAAGGTACGTTTCCAAATAAAATACGTTGTGGGAGCCGTCAGATATTTCAAAGTAGCCTTTTTTAGAATGAAACCTTGGCCTGAGACGTTAATACATACTTAACCTCAAGTTTATATGGTCGTTGGCCGTGGTCGGTGTGGTTGGCGACCGCACGCCACGGCGCTATCGATCGCTGTTCAGATTTTTATTCGGCTTGGCCGTTTTTCAGATTACCAGGGGACGGGGGTCGAATCTGTCCCCCACCGGCCAATAATGTGCCGCTTAGGGGCCCGGTCACTGCCGGGTTAAGCCCATGCTGGGTGCCTGTATGACTGCATGCCATATGCATGTACGTGTATGATCTTTGCGAGCCGTTGTGGATGTTTTTGTTTTAATGTTTTAAGTTGACACACGTGCACGTGCACACACACGTGCACGTGCACACACACGTGCACGTGCACACACACACACACACACACACACACACACACACACACACACACACACACACACACACACACACACACACACACACACCTATACGGGTTTGCGGGGCGAAGTCGGGACCCCATCGAAATGCGGCGAAGCGAGGACCGGTTCGACGCCCCTTTACATTGGTCGCAGGACGATGGGAATAAGTTCATTGATACCCGGGAGACGAGTAGGTTGCGATGGCAAACATATTAAAGGGCTGCGCACGACGGAAACGAACCCGTGTAATGCAGTGAAGTAGGGACCGATTGGCATGACGTCACAATGACGTCACGGTTTACACAAACCGCAATGTAGGGACCGGCTCCTATTTTGCTTGGTGTATCCGACATCTTATAGTTTTTATCATTTAGCGGTGTGATATATATCGATGGCTTAACCTTGCACCCCGTGCCGCGCTGGGGTACTCAGCCAGTTACACCGTCGTCGCGATTCTCTCTGGGGGTTTCCGAATCTGAGTTATACATTCATAGCATTGAACCACCCAGCTTTTGTTATTAATCCAAACCAAAACTGACAAGCATTGGGAGAAGACAAACGAGGCCCTGGGAGCACTACTATGCTCTGCTTATCGTAAGAAAGAACGGAATTAAAGCTGGTCAATCAATTCGTCACGAGCATCACGCTGAATCTTTTTCAAACTCAAAATTGGTCGGAAGGCCTGCAGGACAGCACTGCGGATCTCTCGAAGCAATAGCAGTTTTGGATGTTTGCATTGCTTGCGGCAACTTCATGTTCATATGGTTGATCGATTTATATATATATATATATATATATATATATATATATATATATATATATATATATATATATATATATGTATATATATTGGCACTGGGGTTATTTTCGTTGGCAATTATTTTTACGTTCTAAATTCATTGCCTACCTTTGAAGCAAGTTATGCTATGCTTTCATTCGGTAATTGCTCCAAACTGGTGCTGTTACATGAATAACATGGGAAAATCCCAAACACAGAAAATTAATTCGCTCAGTTTTATTGAAGGTATTCCACAAAACGCTGAGTATTCAGCTGCAGATATATGTACAATACATCCAGCTCAAACACCCCACACGTAACTACATGCCACATCCACGTAAACGCTACGAAGTCAGTTGAAAAGAACGAAACGGAAACACTTGTCATGATCGATGTGTCATACTGTTCTCATTCATCGTTGTCGCTGCCACAGTCGGTGCCGGAGTCGCTGCTATCATCGGTTGTTACGACAACCGGTGGGAGATCTTCTAGCAGCGTCATTCGTCCAGTACTGCTGCTCCAGCCTTTTGACGTGCCCACAGCACTTACTCCAGTCCTCTGGAGAGACAGCTGCAACACCTGCCTCCACCAGCCGTTCCACCTCCTCCATCCGCCCCGTCAAGTTCCCTCGTCTTATCACGCGCTTCATCTGTGCCCACACTAACTCCATCGGGTTCAAGTCGCAGTGATACGGCGGCAGGCGAACGATCCGATGACCATGATCTCTAGCAAGGTTGTCCAGAAGATATTCCTTCTTCCGGTTCTGGGACTTGACTAGCTCCAGCAGCTCCACCTTCCGCATCTCTTCGTGGATGGTCACACCTGCCTGCTTCAACCACTCCTGGATTTCCGCTTTACGCCAGCTAGAAGTTGGCACTTTTGGGCACAAACGGGAGTGATATCAGGCATTATCTGTGATGATCACAGAGTGCTCGGGCACGTTCGGAAGCAGACACTCGGTGAACCACTTCTCGTAGCAGTTCTCGTAGCGTAGCAGTCGGCGTGCATCGACGTATGATAGTTGGCGTTCTTGCCATCGGTCCTGAGGTGGAGAAGTGCGCCCGGTATAAATCCTTCTGAAGAGCCGGCTTGGACGATGATAAAACGTGCTCCTTTTCCAATGGCGTTCTTCCGTCCGTTAATTTGATTGCCGTCCAGCCACGCAAGTCCTCCATATCGTACTGATTATACCATGTCTCGTCGGTGTAAATGATTTTGCTATCGGGAACTTCTCTACGCAGCCTCCTCATCTCCCGCAAGAACTGACATCTCGTTGCTGCAATACGAGGTTTCTCGATCAGGATCTCGCACTTGTCGATCCTTCCGTACTTAAATCCGTTCGCGAGTAGGTGTTTTCTTGCGGTGGATCTAGACATGGTGACGCCGAGCTGTTCGTGAAGAGCATCCTTGATGGTATCCAGAGTAACATGTTTTCCATCGATGTACATTTGGTGCACCATTCTCATCATCGCGCAAACATCGAATGGATCTAGATCCACCCTTGGTCTTGCTGCAGCTGGTCGGGATCGGCTTGGAGATTTCAGTCTGGCACCATTCTGGGCTTCACGTTGTATGCGGTAGACTGTAGTCTTCCCAACGCCCGTTACAGCTGCAGTTCTTGATAATGGACTCTCCCGGACGGCGTCGTCGTCTCCCGCCTTCAACTTCATGTCCCAGTCTTCGACAAAATGTTGATACACATTATAAACAATTTCCCTGCTTTGTGCCCCGCGAATCCTTCCAGACGCTAGATTAGATTTTTCATTCATTGGTAAGTAGGTACTAAAACATATCAAAGATATAAAAATACAATGAAATATACAGGTAAAACAATATAACAACTTTTCACCGCGTAAAACATTACGGCAACACCAAAATGACGCCGGTCATGACACCGGTAATTTTGGGGCTACAGCACACTCGAATAATGACCCACGCGCAAAAAACCGTGCAAAATCGTTGGCAGCACTTTAATTCCGTTCTTTCTTACGATAAACGGAGCACAATAATGTAGTATCGTACGCCGCGCCCAGGGTCATTTTTCTGTTGCAGTGTCCAGAAAAAAATTATACATTCAAAAATGTCAGACAGCGAAACATGCATTTTCCAGTATCGGTGAGCGCGTTAAACGACGCATACTTCACAATACGCTTGCTCCAGAGAAGATGAAGGTATACACGACATGGTCATGTTTACAATGGGTACAGACAACTATGGTATTCAAACAGACATTTTAAATGTCCGTACTACGACTATTTTAAAACGATGTTACATGCGCGGGGCGTTTGCTCTTTCACATCGCGTGCCGCAGAAGAATGCAATGAACTCTCTTTACTCTGTCATTCAACATTAAAGTTCTACTAACTTAAATGTATTTGGATATCTAGTTTTCAGTGAATATCCCTGAACACCAAAAATGAGCGCTGCTTCATTTATAGCCAGATGATTCAATATTATGTTTCACATTTCATGGTGCTGTAGAAGGCATTGAGAAAACAGCATAACCAACGCAAACTACCTCGCTTCGAAACTAGCGCAGTGCAAATTTAAATTGCTATTTGAATGTTATAGTTATATTGGCCCGTGCTGCGCTCACTTCCATTATTCACATTGAAGCACAAATCCGTGTGGCCCAGGTATCGAGAAAAACGTGAGCATGCTGGTAATATACTGGTATATTACGTAGCGGCTCTCGAGTTCACCAACACAAGACAGCTTGTGTCAAGAACTTTTCCACATGCCACCAACGCTTAAGTTGGTCTAGTCTGATCTGAACAATGCAGTTGGGAAAACCTTGAGCACAGGTCAAAGAACGGCCTCAACGGGTGGCTGCCCTTGACCGTTTGCATATTGCTGCAGCATGGTGAAACTAGTCTCACAGATTCAGGCTACGCCTATGTTTTACGACGAGGTTATATGCACAGTACTTCACGTCGGTCCAGGAGCGACGACACAAATCTGGCTCGGCGTGCAAAGCGGCGATGCAATCGGCCATACCGGGACAGGTCAAGTCGCTCATAGACCTGGACATCTGACTTTCAATTGCTTGCATTTCACGAACGGTCCATGAGATCTTTCGTATCTTTCTCTCGGGGACAGGAAGGCGGTTAGTGGAATGTCTAGTGGAAGGTGAGCCCTGATCATCACGTCCACCACTTTCAGGCATCACATCACATTCTGTCTTCTGCCGTTTACGTTTTCCTTTTTCCTCTTCACTTTCTTCCATTTGTCGTTTTGGTCCTTTCGCCTCATTGTCGTAGCTCTCACCTAGGTCTTCAACCACGCTCTTGTCTTCATCACTTGTGCAGGGGTCGAGTTTTTCCAACGCCTTACCAACGTATGCACTGCCAGGCTTCTTCATTGCCAGGAGCAGCTCGCTGACTTAAGCGCCATACACCGTCCGCTCGGGCAAGCGGTAATATTCCCGATGAGCCCTGGTGTCATGTCCCATGAACCTCGCGACAACGTCCAGTTCCATTTCGCTCAAATGCAAAAGTTGTATCATTGTTGCGATATGCTTTCGCATAGATGTAGCTGTCACATTCACAACTTCTGCACGCTCAGCAAACTGAGAAATACACTTGCTCCCACTCAGTGGCCGGGCGTCCTTGGCTGCATCACCAGTGAAAACGTACGGACTGCTTTCATGAATGCCAGAAGCCTCTCTGGAGGCAACCAGAAGGTCAAGGACCTCGGTTATCCTGCCTTTCAGGAGCATTGGGACCTCTCTTCCTCGCTTTCTGCGTATCTTTACGTGACCTAGGGTTGTACATAGTTCGCGTTCGAGCACAGACAAATCATCAGTAATATCCTTATTAACTTCGTAGGTTTTCGCCCGATAATCATCCACCGTCAGTCGTTCTGTTTCACCAGGCCTCCGCCGATTAAACAAGATCAGCGAAGTGAGCGCAGCTTGAGCCAGCTTGTCGCAGTTGACCAGACTGGTCGTTTCTTGCAAGCTATCCCTCACTTTCTCCATGGCACCGTCTATTTCCAGTTGCAGGCGCAGTGCATCGTCATTTTTTGGCAGTTTTTCAACCTTGTTCCACCGCCTCTCATGCAGGGTGCCAAGCGCGCGGCTGGAAACCATCACGTTCCAGTCAGATTTGTACAGTTCCACGAAAGTCGTACCTATACATCTTTTGAAATGTTCCTCCACTGGCAGCAAGGAACTGATTCAAGAACTAAGCTGGTTGAATCAATTTTTGACACTCATCTAAGCGAGGGGATATACTCCCAATTGGGTCTGAAACTGAGAGCTATGTAAGGGATAGCCTTCGCCTACTGTAATTGGTTATATAGCGACCTGAAGTGGCATGAAACAGTACAACCTTTGCAGGTCAAATATGTTTGTTGACCCCACTAGCCTTACCTGATAATTGCGTTTCCTCTTCTGTACACGAGTAAAAAAGAATTTCCTCCGTCGCATGGTTCTGGAACACAAAGAACACTGCAATTTCAAGGGACCCTCTGAGTTCCCACCAGACTTGTGCGGTGGCAAAAATCGGGATCTGGGATATGCAAGATGCTACTACAAACCAAAATTTCAAGACACAAGATGCACAGGATCTCATGCAAATACATTCACAGAATCCCAAGGCAATACACCTCCTACAGATCCAAGATCCATTAGGATCCCACAGTTGCAGCATATTTAGCAGTGAAAATTGAACAAGCATTTCAGTCACTCCTATCTGGTTCCATATTCATATACAATTATCTTAATGGGTAATATGATATAGTTCCTTTTATTTCTGAAGAAGTGTTTTTAAAGCAATACCAGAACAACTAAAATGCAAAAACAAAATACCCCATTTCAGAGGTTTAAAAAAAGGAACACGACCTCGCAGAGACTGATTTTCACAATAAAATGTCAGACATGTGTGCACATGTTAGATAAATCTTGCTAACAAATCAGGCAACTTTGTTCCCTTAAAAGGAAATAGTTCACCCTAAGAAATATTCTTAACACATATCTTAACTTCACCAAAAAAGGTAATTTTTTGAAGGGAGCAAAATCTTTTGGTCCTCTTAGAGAGCAGAAAATGATCCAAGTTCCAACACTGTGGCTCATCCAATCAATGCTGAAAGTGGTGGAGAAGCATCAATTTGATTGGCTGATGAGCTAATAGGCTGTTATTCTGCCCAGGATTGGCTGATTATGTAGTGTCTGCTGATGGGCCTATAAGCACAATTTCCCTGCACTCTTTCATGTGAACTTCATTTCAAGTTCTCAAGTTCAAAGCTCTTTGGCTGGAAAGTGCTTTCAACTAGAGCAGCAGGGTGGGGGGCTAGCACTGTCTACAAGGTGACTATCTCAGTTCTATTCCCCATGTTGAAGGTTAATTAATTTCTTCAAGCTTTCTTACTGGCTCAATAGGAATATGAAATCACACTGTATATGGACACTTTAACCTGTCACAGACTTGATGCTGCAATAGCAAGTAATGTCCACAATGATTGTTAGTGATTATGAATTACACAGACAAGGGGCCACAAAGGTGCAGCTAATTTTTGGTATTGACACAGACACTATTTAGTTGCTTTAATAATGGGAAACTGGTGCATGCAAGGGGGAGGAGGTGATTCCGTCAACCCCTGAAGTAATAAACATGAGTCTTTATTTAATAGCATGTGTATATTCAAAGACACAGCCATATTCCATTTAAAATACCCACTTGTGGACCCCAAGGGGGACAGTCTGTGCTTGAGAAAAATGACTGAAATTGGTGCAAAATTGGCACACGTTTATGAATAGGAGAAAATTTAAGAAATTTCAGTGTTTGCATTAGCGGCAAAAGTCCTGGAGAATACCCCACACCCTTCTCCATTTTCAAAGAAAAGTGGGTTTGACAATTACTTTGGGCATTTTTAACCTAACCTCATCTAACAACTCAAACCAAACAATACACAATCTAACCAAACATGGCACAACGTAGCACTGCTTTCTCATATCAGATGGGGTATGGGAAAATAACTTAATAATTGGTTTACAATCAAATTGATCATCATAGTAATGTTAACCATGACAGAATAACATGAGTAACATATTAAAGTTAAAGATAAATCAGAAAAAGGTACACATCTATACCAATACCATTTTAACTTGGCTAGAGAGGCATAATCACCAAAATCTGAGTTTCAAAAACCATGCAGTATTGATACACTGTCCCCCAGACTGCTGATAACCCATAAACAAACTTTTGGATCTGCCTGTGCATGGATTCAATGAGCTTACTATAATCTATGCCTATTGAATTGCAATGACGACAGAAGCTGCGACTAATCGCTTCACAACCAAACTGCTGGCTTGCCACATAACCTACAAAAGAGCCACCTCTTCTGTTATATAAACTGTGCGAGCCTCGTTTCTTACAACAAATATGAATTCATACTCACCTAGAGTTTGTCAACCGGTTCCTCACTCCACGGATCGCTATTTCTTAATCGCACTTCCTTCCCGTACCGGTCGCGATAACGCGGAAGTCGGTTCGTGGGAATAGGGATGGCCTTGAACGAACGGCACCAGGCAAGGTAACTGATCTGGTACTTACATAATCTGTCTGATAGCAGCACCGGCCAGCGAATGGTTTTTTAACAACCAAGGAACAGAATATGACCTTCTAAATAAAGTTCCTTCGATCTTAATTTAAATTATTATGAAAAAATCGAAGTATGCCATCTTTACAAATGATACTTACAACATAACCAAACATTGCTTTGTCCATCACATGATTACGGCTCCTGATTGGTTGATACTACTGCGTTCAGCCAATTAGCGCGCGCTACACAATGACGTCGCACATTTCCGCGGGAATCTTCCCGTAGCGGCCGGCGGATTTGTGTAAAGCGAGGGGTGGTCACGTGACCAGCGGATAAACACAAGTTGATTAAACCCCACTTCCTGGGGACCGGTCTGAGATTGATAGGAGCGTCGTCTGATGAGTTGAGAAGCATCACCCAATGGTCAACAAAGTGGGGACCGATTTTTCGGTCCCGACTTCGGAACGGTCCCCACTTGGCGTACGTTTAGCGGGCGTTTGTCCCGACTTCGCCGCAAAGACAAGTACACACACACACACACACACACACACACACACACACACACACACACACACACACACACACATATATATATATATATATATATATATATATATATATATATATATATATATATATATGTGTGTGTGTGTGTGTGCATATACATATATATATACATATATATATATATATATATATATATATATATATATATATGTGTGTATATATATATATATATATAAATTGCTTTGGACCTCGTTTTTTAACAAAGGAGAATCATAACCACGCCAATACATTGCTGACATCCAATTTAAGCAGTGGTTTGCACCAGTAGGACTAGAATAGATAGAATATAAGCCAATAAGCACAGAGCCACCGTCAAATATTTGGGATGCATGCAGACAGTATCAAATTCACATCAAGCGGGTAATTACTACTGGGTGAGAAAGCTACGTTTGGTTCATGTCTGTAGATTAAAAACATTCCCATTCTTTGTGATATCTTAGTTGGGGAAGGGGAGTGGATAAAAAATGATATATCATAGCGAAACTATCCTTGTTTTGGCGCGCACCTGGAAGTGGATCAGGTGAAGCGATACACTTAATTTGATGCTTGTGTTAAACTCATACATTTTGCTGACTGAGTGGATAAACCAAAACTGTAGTGTCGCCATGGAGTTCACTTTTGTTTCATTTTCTCGGATTGTAGCTGACTTTTCAGAAGGGTGGTGTTCTACCAAGAAAACAGGCTCCTGACCAGTTTTTCAACTCTGAAATGTAGTGTCGCACATGGGGTTAAATGGGCTTGCTGACAAGATCAGAATGAATGGTAGCTGTGTTGTGATGAAACAGGTTATTACATCACTAGACATTTCAGTAAGCTTTGGGCAAATGCGACCTCTAACTTTCCATACGAGCATATATGAACGTCACTTATTCGTATCAAGTTGTCAATGTGGTTTGTTCATCAAACAAGTTGCCTGTGGAGCAAGTATCTGAGCCATATACTGCGCGGCCTGTTTATGTATTGCTTCAAATTAAAACTACTGTATTTCATTGATTCGAATGTTTTCCTTTCTGAGTTAAGGTCTTCATTGATCATTTAAGTGATGTTCATTTCATTTGTTTTCAATCTGCTCAATCCGTGAGACCTGGCAATTTGAAAATCTAGTCCGGTCCTAATCCATGTTTTGGTCGAAATTTATGGTCCTGTCCCATCCAGCCAGCGGATGGATATACAATCCGTAGATTGATTTAATCCGTTGAGTGCCCTAGTGGGTTGGAGGGCAAGGCTCGTGGCCCTTCTTTGCTGCGTCCCCGAGCTGGCATCTGTGAGTTGTTTAACACGTGCCCGGGCGCCCGGCTAGGTACCCTTCGCTCGGTTGGGGCGGGGGGGGGGGCGGGCAATTTGACCCCGAGATCTCTGAAAACTAAGAAAGCTAAAAACTTCAAAATTCACAGGATGTCTTGACCTGTAGGTGAACTCACTCAGGCCAAAGTTTGAATCTTTCAGGTTATGACCTTCAGGTCAAATAAGGTCAGAAAAATCAAATTTCGGGTTTGTCCCCAAAGTGCCCCCAGAACCTAAGCAACTGTTTCTAAGCAAAAGGGCAAGAGCCCATTAGAGTTCAGTGACCTTTTAGACCTTTTGAAGGTCATGGTTACCAAAAACATACAAAACTGCTTTGAGTTTTGCGTTTGAATAAGCGACAAAGATTACGCTAGGCAGTATGTTCCTAGAACAAAATGTCGACCCGGGTCATCTTACGTCAATGACCTGTACTGACCTCTAAGAAGTCAATGGAAGATGTGTAATGCGGTTCCTGCCGTCAATAAATTCGAAATGAGCACCAGAAACTATGCCATACAGCAAGCCCTAGAGTACTGAATCAGTTTGGTTTTGACCTTGGTGTGATCTTTATACCTTACATTAGGTCAACCAAATTTGCTCAGTCAATATCTGTGGTGCCTAAGAAAGCATTTCAGAGATGTATGACTTCGTCAAACACTCCGTTGTTGTATCAGTTGAACGATTCCCAAGAAATTGGCTCCGCTGAAACCATGGCCTGACTTTGACCTGCCATAAGTCAGCGACCTTACAAGGTACATCGACTTTTGTGATGTCAAACGATCCGCTATTTAATTCTGTATAGCTATGCAAAATTTGGCGTGGCTACACCAGTACCGTTCTACACCGGAAACCATTCTGGAAAAACCTTCGGGGGGGGGACAATTTGGCACCCCACCCGAGCGCGTGTTAACACTTACAGATCACCTGGACACATCGCCTCTGCAATTCTATTTTGTGCACTCGAAAGATTGAGCGCATGGGAATAAGCTATAATTTATGTTTGCTTTGTTGCACGAAGAACCAGCATTGCTGGCGTCGATACAGCATGACCTTCAGCCACATAACGTTTGTTAGCATCTCAATGATGCACGACGTATGTTACAGTAAATGTTTCACATTTAAAGATATTGAGGCACGCATCAGTTGTGATGAAACAAGCTCACTTACAAACAGTGATATCCTTTTAAGTTGTTAAGGCTGCCCTAGGCAATGTGATTTTTTCTGTTCAGTACATAGGGCTCCCAATACGGCATTGAGATGACGTCATGGTGCCATGCACAACGGAGATTAAGAGCCATTGACGGTCGGCTTAGGTCTTGAAAAGGGCATCACTGTGAGCTGCGCCGAATTATGCTTAAGATGGCAGTTCGGTTTAAAACCCCATGCGAATGTTGGAAACACTCCTTATGCTTATGTTTTCAGAGGGGGAGGGATATTTGGAATCCCGTAACAACGTCTTTTTCGCCAGCGTCATTGGCTAATTGCTACCAAATAGGATCTGCACGAAATATGCAATGAACCAAGGACAACGCTCGTCGCTTGTCTTTCAGGCTAGCTAAACTGCTGCCTAACTTTACTCTGGAAGCGTTTTGTTTTGTCATCATGTTCCCTTGCGCCATTTTACATTTGCAAGACAATACAGATCTGTAAATGTGAAATGATGGATAGGAATATGATGGTGAAGGAAAACTTCTCTGACATTAAATTGTACGGCCATATTTACTGACCTGATGATAAATCATGTGGTTTGCTCTCGCGTATCCCACTTGTCGCACATTTCGGATTGGTACTAGGTTAGGTTCCTGCCTATGCCTAATGTCGCTAACATGAAAACAGCGCCGGAGAGGCTACATTGTTTGGAGAGGCAGTGAAAAAGAAACTCGCATCGAGTACAAACGGGTACGTGGATATTTCATGTTTGCTCGTGAGCCAAACCAATGCGGGAAGGTTATTCAAATCAGAGATCCGTTGCCTGCAGAGCCTCGGAGTCAGTGTACGACGCTGGAGGGGGCTGAGAGCCTTTAAAGGGGGGGGGGGGGGGAGAGTTTGCCGGACTCCGGGCCCTCAGTGACCCGTTGTCTGCGAAGCCTCGGAGTCAGTGTACGACGCTGGAGGGGAGCTGAGGGCCTCTAAAGGCGGGGGGGGGGGGGGGGCTTGCCGGACTCCGGGCCCTCAGAGCAGCGAGACCTACCGTCTCCATCAATGCCGCATAAGACGAGTGTGCAACTGTCTACCAGAGAGGCCCCTGAGGGCGCTGGCCGCTGTGAGTCTGTTGTACGAGACATGCCATTCCAGATGGCATCTTATGTCAGAAGATAGCAGGTGCGCGTAATTTGATGTGTGACGTGCGGGGCGGTGGAGCGGCAGCGGATGTGTGATGTGCGGACCGGCGGAGCGGCAGCGGATGTGCGACGTGCGGACCGGCGGAGCGGCAGCGGATGTGTGATGTGCGGACCGGCGGAGCGGCAGCGGATGTGTGATGTGCGGACCGGCGGAGCGGCAGCGGATGTGCGACGTGCGGACCGGCGGAGCGGCAGCAGATGCATGCTATGCTGTGCGAATCGGCGAAGCGGCAGCGGATATGTGATGTGCGGACCGGCGGAGCGGCAGCAGATGTATGCTATGCTGTGCGAACCGGCGGAGCGGCAGCGGATGTGCGACGTGCGGACCGGTGGAGCGGCAGATGACGAGCGAGTAATCATCGCGGATGGTTGGGCGACAGGCGCCGAGACGACGGCACGACGGCTGCTGCTGTCCTACCACCATCGCAAGCTATCCCATTCATCTGTATGTTTTGCAGATTGCATTAAAATTGGCAGACCAGGCTTTACCTGTTGGTGCCAGAGACCTGGCGAATTGACGCCTACTGGTGTTATCTATCATGGCACTCTGCGCCACCAGGCGTGTAATATCAGTCACATGTGAAATACCTGTGCTACAGCCCTTTTCTGTAGCTTTGCTATCCAGCTGGCAATGGTCATGTAAGAGATTTGGAAAACATTAAGCACGTTTCGGCTTAATCCTGTCAAAAGCCAGGGATCCCTTTTCTCTGGTAACCCAAGCATAGAGCTAGGTGCGACGGGGACTTTGATTTTTGATCGTCATTCGTGGTATTAAAATGAGACTAATCCACTTGTGTCTCCCGCACAGCTCTGTTTCCTAGTCTGAAAACGACAGAGGGGTTCGTATCAACCCCCTTGTGGTCCTTGTTATGAACGGTGACGAATTAGGGTGAAAGTTAAATCGGTATAGTCAGAAAGCTAACGTAGCGCTTGTGATCAGCTACGCCAAGCTTTGCGTAGCTGCAAGCAACTGAATGACAGATCTATATACAAAACTGAAATACGTATTGTAAGATCGCTGGCCTATGGCAGGGTCAAAGTCAGGGTGTGGCTGACAGCGAAGATTTAAAACAAGAACGAAGTGTTACGACGAAGCCAAACATTTGTGAAATCGTTTCTAAGACAATAAGAAGAATTAAGTTAGAATTATGGCAAATTTAATTGACCTGGTGTCGGTATGAAGGCCAGACCGAGGCAAAAGCCCAGCCTGTTGTTTTACTCTATAGCTGGCTTTAGGGTGCATTTTCTGATGCTAATTTGGATTTTTTTGTAAAACAGAGACCGCAACAGACATCTTCCATTAACGTCCTAAGGCTCAAAGGACGTTACTTACCTAGAATGACCCAGACGAAAAGGAAAACACCACCAAGCGTAACTGTTGACGCTCATTAATTTAAAAACAAAATGAATTTCGCAGGATTTTGATTACCATAACTTTCTAAAGTTATGTGAAACAGCGACTTTCTTGGTCGGGCGTAAATCTCTTTGTGGTGCGCCACAATCAGGACATCGGGTAAAGCCACTTTCAGTGTTCTTGTTTTACCCGGTGTCACCATTTTGTCGTACTATTGAAGGCTAAAACCCTGAAGCTTTTAAAATTTTCGGTAAATTAGGGGCCTAAATACTTCAATCACGACTAGAAAGACTATCTTCAAGACCACGCAAGATTTGCAATCAATTTCCTAGATCAGCAGTGAAGTATCCGCCAGGCAGCGTTGACCGCCATAACCGCAGCAGCGCTACACGGCACACCCTTCCGTCATCGGAGTCACGGCTAAAGACATCCCGGCACCGCAACAACTCAGGCATGCACTTGACTGATTAGCGATAGCCGGGTATATTCGACTACCTACTCAAAAATCGTATGCTCCTATGTTCCAAGGTTGCGCCATGCGTAAGCGGGCATCACCAGTGCAGGCAGCGGCCGCGGCGCTCTCACGGGCCGGACTGCTGGAGAGCCCGAGAGTGGCTAAAAAGCGTTGGGTGTCAGGCTGATGCATCAATCACCCGGGATACTTTCCTTACCAGTTCAGTATGCTCCGTTGAAAGAAAGCGAACAAATATAAAACGACCTTGACTTTTCGGCCATAAGTGCAAACCTTCAACTCAGAAACTATCCAAGAACATCGGAAGTTAGGTTACTTCTGACACCCGCCGGGGCGCTGGCGAGGGAAGGCTTATAGTGCCCACCAGGGTGGTGGCGAGCGAAGGCTTATAGCGCCCACCAGGGCGCTGGCGAGCGCGTGCTTCGCTAACGGAGAAAAGTGAAGCCGGCCACGTTGGACAACGGGAGGTGGTTTCCGAAAGGAGTTACTTTGCGTGGGCGTGAATCAGATCAGCCAATACACCACACAGGCTGGCAACTAACGATTCGTTCAGATGGATCTGCATGGGGGCAGAAACGCTCCAGCCTGGCTCGAGGTGTAGCTTCACACCGAGCGAGGTTAGACGCCCCTGCCCGGGCATAGTGGGTTCATGTTCCGCCGCCGTAAGGCACGGTGCAGGTCTGGCCCAGTGAGCTTATCAATGAATTGTTTACAGAAGTATGTACAACATATGGGTCACTTCGCACTGAACCGTTGTTGCGTTTTTTTACCAGCAGAAGAAACTTCATTCGATGTACAGCCATGCCAAGTAGCCCTTAAACTATTGCACATCCGAGAGAACATGGCTGTACCGACTGGCGAACTACTAGTGCAGGAGCGGAGCGGGCTTGGTGTAGAATTGGCACCACCTCTCTCACCCATATATTTTGTTGTCGCTAAAGGAAGGCCAGGTCCCATCGGTTTGGAAGAGGGCAACCATCATTCCATTTTCTAAAAAAGCAACACCGAAGTAGCCAGGACACCTGCGGCCCATGGGTATTATATCTATGTTTAACAAGCACTTGGAACAAGTTGTTGTCTCCCTCATTCTGCCGGACATAACACCGCCTAATGCAAAGGACGCCTCAACGTCCCACTACTTGATAAGATTGCTGCACAATTAACTCTCTGGGTTGGGTAAGACAGGCAAGCTCTTTTCTGTAGGCCTGCATAATTTCAGTGAGGGATTTGGCTTTATTTACCATACAACAGTAATGCAAAACCTGCTTCGTGTGGGACTTCGTTCCGGCTATGCAAATTGGCTGGGCTCATTTCTCCAAGACCGAAAGCAGAGGATGAAGATGCCGGATGGAACGATTAGTGGTTGGAAATGGATGGCTTGTGGCGCCCCGCAGAGTACCCTGGTTGGACCGGTCATTTTCTTAGCTGTGATCAACGGTGTCACTTCGGAGTCAGAACAGCGTTTAAAATGCGTAGAAAATCTCAAAATATACGAAGCATGTGCAAGTGACCGAATCAAGGAACACACCCAGTTGCTAGACAAAACCAACAAGATTTGTAGATGGGCAGTTACAAGTGACGTCGTGCTTTATACTGAGAAGTGTCAGGTAATGCATGTTTTTACTGCTAAGGAACCCCTGACACTCCCGGACATTGTAATAAATGGAATAAGCTTACTAATTGCTAGCAGTACTATGGTTTTAGGTGTATCATTATCTGGCGATATGACTTGGCAGATATATGTCGATGCCATTGGTAAAAGCGGTTCGAAGGCTTTATATATTCTTCACATTATGAAGAAATTCCATTTGTCACTAGATGAATGGTAAAAATTTACATCACATATATTGGACTTGAACACTCTGCGACTGTTTTTCATCTCGGGCTCACTGGCCACCAAGCCCAACAAATTGAGCGAGTACGGAAGCGGGCTCTCAAAATCTGTGCTGAGGACGATCAAGAGTTATCAACGGCTTCCACAAATTATTAAAATGAAAACGTTTGCAGACAGGAGGGAGACGCTGTGTTTAGGGCTTGGACCACCAATCCTGAAATCTTCAGGGCATAGAGACATGCTTCCACCAACAAGGGAGGCGATTTCGAGAAGAAACACCCGATATGGTGACACGCTGCAATTTTTTGTGGCGGAAAACTGCGGGAATTAAACGTACCATATATCACAACACTCACAAGCACAGATGGCATTGCATTTACTTGAGGGGTAAACCCTCCACCACACTCACCACTGCATGCGTGAAGACGATTATCACGCGCTTGGGTGGGGGTCAAATTGACCCCCCTCCCTAAGGTTTTTTTCGGAATGGTTTCTGAACGTTGCGGCGTAGCCGCGCCAAGTTTTGCATAACTGTAGACAATTTAATAGCAGATCGTTTGGCACCACAAAGTCAGTTGTACCTTTTAAGGTCGTTGACCTATGGCAGGTCAAATCAGGCCATGGTTTCAGCGGAGGCAATTTCTAGTTAATTGTTCAATCTGATCCAACAGCGGAGTGTTAGAAAAGCCATACATGTCTAGGATACTTTCTTAGGCAACACAACAATTGAATAAATTACGTTGACATAAGGCCAGTTATGAAGAACAGACCAAAGTCCAAAATATCACCCTAGGGCTTGCAGCATGGGGTAGATTTTGTGCTCATTTCGAATTTATTGATAACGGGAACTGCATTATACACCTTTCATGGACTGCATAAAGATCAGAATAGGTCACTGACATAAATTGGCCCAGGTCGACATTTTTTTTTAAAGAACGTAGTGACTAGCGTAATCTATGTCGCTTGTTCAAGTGCAAAAGCCATAGAAGTCTTGTATGATTTTTGTCACCATGACATTTCAAAAGATCAAGCGAGGACACTGACCTTAACTAAGCATGCGACCTTTTGCTTATAACAGTTATCTAGGTTCTAAGGGCCCTTTGAAGACAAACCTGGAATTTGACCTTGTCTGACCTTATTTGACTCGAAGGTCATGGCCTAGGAACCTCAAAATTTGACCAAAATGCTCCGAATGACCGAATATTTTCATTACAAGCTTCGGTTATTTAGGGAATTGGTACAGGATGTCGTTCAGCTGGTCTCCCTCACCTCCAACACCATGCGCAGAAATATCAAGGAAGCCTCTCAAAGTCACGGTGGGCGAACAGAAATTTTCCTCGCGAGAGGAAGAGTAATCGGGGATTGGGGCGAAGATTGCTTTCCGATCGTCTGTCCAACCGCAGAAATACCGCTCTGGTGTTGATATTGATCGTCTCTTCGGGGACGTCCGATGGGCTGCGGTTCCCGAGAGTGATGTTTTTCAAACCCTTGTTTCGATTCAGCGCTGTGGTGGGCGTTTCGTGTCTTTCGGTTGACTGGCTGTCTGATCATGTGTTGTTTTAGAAATGCAGCTTTTCATCATAACAGGTTATATATATATATATATCCCAGGTCATGGATGTGTGTCGGGGAGAAGGGGACGTAGAACGGTTGGTATTCACTTCATCATCTATATTCTGTGAACGTGAGCACGGAGTTCCAGTTGCCTTATTCTGAGCTAGGGCTTCTGAGGGACTCTTATGGCCTCGCGCCGCACTGGAGGGCTAAAAAGAATACTGCAGCGCTGGTCGATGCCGTGAGCTAGAAAAAAAACGATAGGGAGCTTATGCCGGCGGGAGATTTAGCTTAGTCAAGATCAAAGTGCTCAGCTAAGATCAACACGGATGTGAATGCGTCCGGGCAGCTGACTAAGCAATTGCCATGCTGCGTGCACATCCAAGAAAAGCCCAGCTTTGGTGACCCGAGCGACCTCTGAGAAACGCCCTTTGCAGTCAAACGGCGCCAAGGTTCCGGGGCAAATGCGCATGTTACCCCGCCTGATAATCCGGAACGATTTAGGCACGTCCAAACCCACCGCGCTATATTTTGTTTCGCGAAGGAATGGTTCCTGGGCATTGCCAGCAACCGCATCGTTAACAGCTGACTGACATTGACTAGCTGGCAGCAGATCCATCAAAATCACGTCACTCTGCAGACATAAACCACAAATTGGCAAGCTTGTTATCGACGCTTATTGCGATATTGACCCAGGCAAGACAGCTCTGGTAACCCACGCGAGCAGGGAACGGGCTCCTCACGCGCTGTAGACAGGCTCATATTATCCTGTGAAGAACGGTGCGCTGGTGTTTGCAGTGACCTTGCCTCGCGGGGTGACCATCCTGGCAGTTCTTCCTGATTGTTGTTTGCATGTGGTGCGGAATAGCGGTTTGGCAGAAGTTCAACACGCCTCATGGTTACGTTCGGACAGCACCGAGCCTCTGGGCGACGCGTGGCTTGGCGCTCACATCGGTGCTGGTGCTCATGGCCAGGTCAAACTGCTGCGTACCACCATCAAACATCACAATATCAGACACAAAACATCACAATATCAGACACAAAAACATCACAATATCAGACACAAAAACATCACAATATCAGACACAAAAACATCACAATATCAGACACAAAAACATCACAATATCAGGCACAAAAACATCACAATATCAGACACAAAAACATCACAATATCAGAAACAAAAACATCACACTATCAGACACCAAAACATCACAATATCAGACACAAATACATCACACTATCAGACACCAAAACATCACAATGTCAGACACAAAAACATCACAAGATCAGATACAAAAACACATATCATATTGTTAATCATTGGCATGGACATGTTGCCTTTTATGTCAGGACTTGGACAGTTGGGTTGCAAAAGGCCGCGCATGGCGCCGAACGTTTCGGGGATATTGCAATGAGTCGTGGTGTTATTCCTACGCAGTGACACCAAAGGATGCACAGTTTATGCGTAACCTAGCTAGACAGTGCAGCAAGACGCCCAGTTAGTGTGATTTTGATCAAATAAAACGACCATCTCACCTAAAATATCGTCGATCATGTGTGTTTTCCTTCTCGGAAGAGTTCTCACAGAAGAAAAAGATTATGTGGCTTCAGAGATAAAGCTCGATTCCTGACATACTTGACGCCGGTCGTTGACGTTTTTAAAAAATTTAATTCAATGATTTAAGTGGATGGATTTCGAGGATCAGAGCTCACGCACCAAGCAGTGCTCGTGTGAGTACTGACCGCTACCATCCAATCGGACAATTGCAGGTCAAAGACAGAACTTGCGACGAAAGTTTAGCGTGCCGCAATAGTCGGCACGATCCGCGCTACCATCTGACGTCATCTGACCTTTAGCGCGGCGGCGGCCTGGCAACGACAAATAGGCAAGCGTCCGCAGGGCCCCGAACCCACCCCGCCACCGGTAGGCGGATTGGAAGGCAGGCTCTCCAACAGACTAAGCTAGCGGGACGGCCGAAATTTCGTTAGTACAGCCATTCACTTTCATTTTTGTACAGCCACACATTGAAAGCCACAAAAATGCAAAGTTCAGCTAACGAACAAATTACAGATGGTGTTCAGCACGATGGTCGGCACATGTTGGACATCTTTTCGCCGACAACATGTTTGGGACGATGCAGTGCCCTAATTTTACTGAATGTGAGCTTCCAAGATCTTCTAAGAACTTTACAGACTTCTACTAAACGTCTAACGAATTTCGATGTGTGGGTTTAAAAGAAATTCAACAGAATGTCGCTCGATGCATGTTACAACCCTGTGATAGTGGCCAGGTTAATTATACCACAGAGGACTCGGACTGTATCTAAGTGTATGTCCTCGCTCTCGCACACCTTTCTCCGGAGTGTTTCCATTCATTGCATGTTTACTACGTATACAGAACCGACAGCTGACCAAAAAAGACACTTCAAACTCTTTGTCAGTGTACACAAACGACAAGCCACAAAATTACTAAAACCACACCAGTTCGCCTGGACGTTACTATGTTGCAAACAGCCTGTATGGAACATGTAAACATATACATGGTTGCTCACAAATCTATGCAGGGTTGTGGCCCTCCTCTCAGATTTTCGGATGTGGTGATGGTAAGCATACCAAAATGACTATAATTTTGCATGTATGTTTCGGGTGCAAGAAATCCGTCTTCGGACGCGTACAAATTGTAAATTATTGACGAAAACACGTGTGTGGAAAATCTCTTCTCTATTGAGTGCGGCTCCATATGCTCTCATTCTAGTAGGTGCTAATCACTTCCTTTAAGGCAGCGGCGCCATCCTCTGCTCAAGCTGATGGTTTGTGGACACGTTACAGGCTCCAGTTAGCACGTCCACCCCACTCGCCCGGCGCGAAAGGTCATCTAGGAACTTTATAGGCGGCAAAAACTCCGTTATCGCCCGATAGCAGGACTGATTACACACCGACGCAAATGAGAGCGGATACCGGCCAAGGCATCCGTCATCCACACCAGCATACGACGCGGCCAGGGCGTCCTGTCATCCACACCAGCATACGACGCGGCGAATGTGTCCGTCATCCACACCAGCATACAACGCGGCCAAGGCATCCGTCATCCACACCAGCATACTACGCGGCCAATGTGTCCGTCATCCACACCAACAAACAACGCGACCAAGGCATCCGTCATCCACACCAGCATACGACGCGGCTAATGTGTCCGTCATCCACACCAGCATACGACGCGGCCAAGGCATCCGTCATCCACACCAGGATGTGGCGCACTTGCGTCGGCTATGTGTTACGTCTTTTTTGGTAAAGCATGAGTAAAATGTCTAAAAGTATAACTTCGTTCGTTCACGTTTGAAGCGAGTAAGTTTCATGCGATGTACGGCCTGCTATTGTAACGGGGCTTAAACGTGTGACGTTCCCATTCATACATCGGGACAACCGCGGTATGCAGCTGCGCGGCAAATGGACGCTCCCTGATGCGTGTGCTTATGACAAGAATAACAGTCATCACAGCCAGCTTCACTGTTTTTTAACACGCCGTTGGCTCTTGGTCTCCGACGTGTGGTGTGGGATATTACGGCGGCCCCGCCGAAACGGTCATCGGCATGGGAACACGCAGGCCCCGACACGCGGTCACCGACAGGCCCCGACACGCGGTCACCGACAGGCCCCACACGCGGTCACCGACAGGCCCCACACGCGGTCACCGACAGGCCCCACACGCGGTCACCGACAGGCCCCGACACGCGGTCACCGACAGGCCCCACACGCGGTCACCGACAGGCCCCACACGCGGTCACCGACGACAGGCCCCACACGCGGTCACCGACAGGCCCCACACGCGGTCACCGACAGGCCCCACACGCGGTCACCGACAGGACCCGACACGCGGTCACGGACTGGCCCCACACGCGGTCACCGACAGGCCCCACACGCGGTCACCGACAGGCCCCCATACGCGGTCACTGACAGGCCCCCACACGCGGTCGCCGACCAACAGAGCGGTTGAACGACGGCTGACCGTCGGTGACACCCAGCCGAAGTCGAGGCTCATCGCTTTGCTGTTGGTATCTTTGAATAGAAAAGTTTCGCAGGAACGCCAACAAAAGCACTGAGGCGGTTCCAGGCTGTTTCACCAATAAGCGTCGTTGTTCGCAATCATGAAGATTCCAGTTGGCGCGTCTGGTCCATGTTATTAAAAGCAACTTAGCAACGGTGTGGTGGTTGCGGATATTGCCGGGAGAGAAGCAGAGAGGGTACCCCGACTATTCACGGCCACTTTGCAAGGTCTGGTAAAGCAGTACAATTTCAAAAATACAAGTGGTTCAAGGTCCACAGCCTGGAGAAGCCTCCCCAACAGGGCTGTACCTGCTTGTGTTTTGGAAAATGTGTTTGTTTCGCAAAGCAAGTTGAGGGCTGTGCGGGGGAAAAGGCTCAAACGCATCCACAAAAATATTAAAATTGGGCCTGTCTCCTGATTTGGGGATAGGGTAAGTCTTTTAAGGAACACCTTCCGAATGCATTAAATCAAACACCAAAAGGAACTTTTCTACCCCTACCCCCACCCCATCCCCGCCAACACACACTTTGGCCTTAGGCAGAGCCAGTGGCTGAAAGCACTCTGTGACGGTGGCTCTGGCTGCAGCTGCAGACATACTTCCTTTTCACACAGAAAATGCGTTTCAGTTATGTTTGTAATTTGTCTATTTTGCTCAAATTATTACAGACCCGCCCTCACTGTTAGAACAACAAATGACATCAGCAGCTCCCTGTAAACATAACGTCAAGAGACTTCTGTAAGCTGACCAGCAGACTACCCAAGAGGCTGGCCAGAATACTGTTTGTGGTTCTTCCCTGGAGACTACCCAGTAGACCGACCAGGAGACTGCCCGAGACTGCCCAGCAGACTGCCCGGGAGACCGCCCAGCAGACTGCCCTGGAGACAGTTCAGGAGAGACTGCCCGGAAGACTGTTCAGGGAACTGTCCGGGAAACTGCCCAGCAGACTGCCGGAGAGATCATCCAGCAGACTGACCGGGAGACTGCCGGGGAGACCGCCCAGCAGACTGCTCAGGAGACTGCCGGAGAGACTGTCCCGCAGACTGTCCGGCATGATCGGTCGGCACGCCGCCCTGCACAGACCTTGTCTCCATGGACCGACGTGGCCGGCGTACATCGACCGGGGCGGCTGGGGATCGAACGGGCCTGACATGTAACGGCCGTCTGGCCTCACGTGTGGCCGCTGCCACCATTGTGTGCGCCCAGAGGCGCTTACAGGCTTTCAATGCAATGCCAAGTAAGCCATCGATAAAAAAGGATCAGCCGAATGGTGTGGACAGCTAACGCTGGTGCTGGGCTCGGTTCTTGCTGGTGCTGTGGCATGCCGTCGTCACAGGTTCAGTCGACTTCGGTTCGCAGTCTTGTACAGGGACTGATGCGACGCGCGATCTTCCCCAGAGTGTGTGTTTCCAGGAACATCACGTCGACACATACCGCCCACTGCAGGTCCAGCGGTGAGCCAACACACAAGGCTTCAGTGTCGGCAGCTAGTCTTTATTTAGCGCACCGGTGATTAATCATGGGCGTGAGTGAACGCCACTGTGTAGACGACGTCATAAGTGGCTTTTCGATCTTAAACAGGTTACCTGGTGTGGCGCCAGGCTTCCGGGCTATTTCCCGTCGGCGAAACGGTCCAGCGATTGAGCTTCCTTCCTTGAACCGAGGGAGGGTCGCTAATCAGCTGTAATGTTCAGTGTGCACGCCATAATATGAAGACGTGGGCGACAGTGTCACAAACCGGCACGGATCCAGGGCAGAGCCCTCTCGGAATCTTCACTAATCGTCGGGGACGGCCAACGGCCTTTGTTGCCTATTTCGTACACTGCAGCACTCCGTCCACGAGTCCAAAAACTCGCGAACTTCTGAATGCAAGCGTGTCCGCGTCTAATTGGCGACTTAAAATGCGAATGCAGTTCATCGTCCTGGCTTTACAGACATGTCAACGCCAAATTACATACCAAAGTGGATGTTTGCCAGTTTGTGCTCTCTGAAACGGTGGGCGTGCTAACAAATCATTGGCTTCCGCAACCATAGTGCGCTTATAACTCTAAATATATCTTGAGGCGTCTTATAAACGTGACCACACATTAAGCTTTCGTTCTCGTTAACAGACATTTGTGGGCCATTAGGGGATTAGTTGAGGTCACATATATTCATTACGGGTTGATTAAAAACCATTCCTTGGTTTTATGAGTTGCTTCAGTATCAAATGGGCTTGGCAGATGTCACAATAGGCTCCAAACACATGATAGCCAACGGACCACTTCATTACGATCAGTAGTGATGTGGCTGCGCTAGAGTCTAGACATCTTCACGGACTGAGTTTATGGTTATTTGCTTATGGTTATGTGGCTATGTTTATGAGGTTATGGTTATATGGTTATGATTATGTGGTTATGGCTATGCAGCTACGGTCATCCAGTTATGGTTACGTGTTATATGCGTACCACCCTGAACGAGCTGGACATTTTAGAAAACCACAACAATGAACTTTACAAAGAATTGCACTGGCACCGACCCTTGACATGTACTCGTTTGGGGTCAATTTGACCCTCTCTCCGAAGTTCGTTTCTCAAAAACGACTTCATAACGATAACTATAGTGTAGTCACTCCAACGCTTTCCATTGCTGTAGCCAGTAAAGTAGTCAATCGCTTGGTATTAAGTGTTGTTTACCAAATAAACACACTGAGATGTGCCTATGGCCATCAGTGAAAGCAATTTCCAAGACGTTGTTTAATACGATGCGACAACGGAGCGCTAGATAAAGCCACGCTTTTTAAACGGTTTCTTTGACAAAGAAACAGTTCAACTTAGGACCGGACTTATTACATTGACCTAGGGTAAGGTATTAAGATCAGGTCGAGATGAAAACCAAGTCACTTTTTTACTGGACATCTTGCTTTGTGGGATAGTTTTTGGTGCTCCTTTCAAACTTCCTGATCACAAGGAGGCCATGAAATGTGTTATTTGAATTTTACAAGGATCACGAGAGGTCACCGGCCAAGACCGACCCCGATCAACCGTTTTTTTAAGCATATCGCCTGGAGCAATCCTTGATGCCTTAAAAAATCACAGCAGTCTCGCGAACGTCAAATAAGGTCACTTGCCTGAACTCAACACCCGCAACCTATTGCTTAGAAGGGGTGTCTAGGTTTGAGATAGTCGCATAAATATGTCTGAGGCAACTCGAACGCCAACCCGGAGTTTCATCCCGCGAGTTTACATACAAGTATATTCATTCTGTGATTTCATGTCCATAGCTCTCTAAGTTTTTTAGATCTAAGTGGTGAAATGGGCCCACAACCGACGTTGCATTCAACCAGCCATCCGAACGTGTGGTAACACGAACGATCTGAGTTAATGGTCTCCTTAGCAGGCACAAAAGGGAGCATTTAAATGCTCAGCTCATATCGTTTCGTGATGTTACTTTGTCCGTTCAAGTTACGGTCATTCTCAGACACGTGCGTTAACCGATGGAACACTACTGAGTACTATCGAACCGAATTTTTGTCGCGTATGTTGTTTGATTTATTGAAGGTTTGAGAAAACTGGATTGTCGATCATCATATGGAAAGTAATGGCAGATGATTTCATCCTGCAAGCATCAAACTATTTGCTAACACAAACACCACGATTCTTGGTAAATCGTACTTTTGGGGGCAGTGCAGAAGCGAATATGTAACTGTATGCATCAGACACGCTTCCCAAAAATGTAGTATTACGTGGCCTGCTTGCGCCTCTGTGATTTGGCGTCTAAATTTGTTAAGGACTTTAGCAATCGCAAAATGTCGGAAAGGTCGAGTTATCTTCAGTTTAGCTCAGGCCCGCTTTTTCTTTATTTCTTCATGCATTTTGTCGAAGGTACCAGGTGTAAGTCAGCCAGTAATATAGGGAGATGACGTTAATTTTAGTGTTGACCTCGAAATGTTATGCAAGACTAGCTGGCACCGGTCGTAAGGCACCACAAATAAACAAAATGGATACTCTGTTTTGCACGATACAGTGAACGTTCATCAGGCATGAAAATAATGTGACGCTATCTTACTGTAATGAATCATAGTGGCAATGGTGTGACTATAACGGGTGTTTGCACTGTGTGCTTTGAGTACTTTGCCAACCATCAGCCATGGCGTACCATGTTACCTGTACAAATTGCAGGCGTGACTCGGAAACCACCTCCCGCACTGCCATAATATTAGTTCAGTGACGAATTTTTCTAGTGACACATCTCAAACTGTCCTAGCATTATTCGCGCGGTGACAACTTGAGCTCAGTAATCCAGGATACTTTGTCATTACAGACAAATGAAATGCACATGCTCGCTTTTATTTTTGGAACGAGATTTGCACCTCGCCATAGGCAAAGTAATCGCGCAAGGATGGGGTGTCTTTTGTAATCGCATACCGATTTAGTTTTATACGACTGAAAATGTCTGTCATACAAGCATGGGAAATAAATTTGGGTTTTAGTTTAAACAAGCTGTCGCCGGGCGTGTAAAACAGCAAAACAACAATGAAATGAAAAGTTACAATACGTGGAGAGAGAAAGTGGTACATAATTCATCAAACGCTATATAATGAATATGATGTGTGCATAGAAACCAAAGTGTTCCCCATTTGTGTGGGGTTTTGGGCTGAAATAACCATCTTAAAGATCATGCGGTGCAGTTCACAGCCTGCCCCCCTCAACGCCTAGACCCCCCACACCACCCAATCTTTTAGCTACACGCCTACGAAAATGTACCAACTATTTCGTGCCGACTATTTCAAGGTCATTCAGGCATACACGCCGCCGTAGAAACGTCATACAAACCCTGATACCCCATTATTCGTGCATCGTTCATGGACAACAAAAATATGATCGTTGAATCGTTAATATCTGGCGTTTGTGAGCACTGTTGTGAGCACACCCTGCCGGCCCAGCGGCACAGCATGCCGTCCCTGCCGCGTCGAGGCACGGCCTCGGCCGCGCGGTGGAATGCGGCCGGTGGAACCACCGCCGCGGGCGCTGACCGCCGTCCCTTGGAGGACCGTACGGGACGCGTGATGGTGCGTGTATGCAAGCTGACTTATGAGTGGTGGTTCACCCGAACTAAATGTGATGTCGTGCCTGCCTGAGATGGCAGGGCCAGGACGCCACTGGACTCGGTCTCATACGGATCGTCGCGTCGCTACACGTCTCTCTCTGACCCAGCTGAGCTGAACCGCTGGACGAAGACATCACAAGCACGATTTCCAGATATGAGGGCCGTCAACTGGCTCGTAACCAGTTTTGTGATAGGTGCGATGACGCAGTAAAACAATGGCGCATTGAGGAACCTATTTGCACCTCAGAGGAATTTTGTTATCTATTGTAGTTTTTCCACCTAAAAAAGCAGTGGTAATAAGTGAGCTTGTTGCATCATCTGTGATGCTTGTTTCAAAATTTTCAAATTTGGAGCATTGCCTTTAACAAGGAGAGCGAACCGCTCGTTAACTGCACGGTACTAACGACAATGTCATTTGTTAAACAAACATGTTGGTAGCAAAACAACACGCCTGTCAAACAGTCTATCGTTCAAAACGACTGACCTGCCACATTATGTGCTAACAAAAACGCCATGGTGGTATTTGATTTTCATTACGAGGGTTGCATGGCAGTTTAGTCGACATAGCTTCGAAATCGCCACAGGAGGACGCATCAGGCCTAATCAGATCCACTCCACATGTAAAATAGAACGGTCGGACTGACTACAGTCGGAGCAGGGCTCGGGCCCAGCATGACAGCACAAAACTCAGTCGCGTGAGAACCCTCCCGCGACGTCCGAGCGCACCACAGTCGTTATGTAAGGGCGGACCGCGTTACGACCAGCGCAGCTGCTTGCCTTACTGGAGACGGCACAGCGGCCGGCCTCACAGCGCCGACGCAGGGACTAACCCCTGCAGCGCCAGCGCAGCGGCCGGCCGTACAGCGCCGACGCAGGGACTAACCTCTGCAGCGCCAGCGCAGCGGCTGGCCGTACAGCGCCGACGCAGGGACTAACCCCTGCAGCGTCAGCGCAGCGGCCGGCCGTACAGCGCCGACGCAGGGACTAACCTCTGCAGCGCCAGCGCAGCGGCCGGCCGTACAGCGCCGACGCAGGGAATGACCCCTGCAGCGCCAGCGCAGCAGCCGCATCCACCCGAACCTCGGTGGCGGCCCTCATTGCGGTAGCAAGTGGGATGAGGTCGAGCCGCGCCTGAAGTAATGCAGTGGCTCACCGTCCACCCCCAGTCCTCTCCCCCGAACTCCATTTTTCGCACCGCTTCATCTTAGCCAGCGGTCGGCCAGTTCGTAAATCCTTTAGCTGGTTGTCAATGCGAATAACAAAAGGTCAGACAGCCTCATGAGGGTTGAAGGGAATATCCCACATTTGGAGATATTGAGGCAAGCATTAGATATGGTGGAATAAGCTCGCTCACAACTATTGATTTACGTGTAAATGGAGGGGACTGCTCTAGACGACACAATTTTCATGCTCAATAAATATGCTCCTCAAAGCGTCTTCGTACCTTGCAAAACATTGACCGAGAGCCAACTGACGGCCGATATTTTTTTTTAAATAGTGCTCATAAACGTAACATATGAACGACTCGACAACTATACTTTTATTGGCCTCGATGGCCAATAAAAACGCAGGATTTGAATGACGTTTGTATGATTTATGCATGTCTAGATGCAAATAGTCTGCACATCCAAGTGGACGTATAGCTAACAAATTAGAGGGGTGTGAGTCTTAACACGCGCACGTGTGGGGCGGTCAAACTGACCCCCCCCCCCCCTCCCAGAAGGTTTTTCCAGAATGATTTCCGAACGGCGCGGCGTAGCCGCGCCAAATTTGCATAGCTGTAGACAATTGAATAGCGGATTGTTTGGCATCACAGGTGAAGATGTACCTTGTAAGGTCGCTGACCTATGGCAGGTCAAAGTCAGGCCATGGTTTCAGCGAAGGCAATCTCTAGGGAATCCTTCAATCTGATCCAACAAAGGAGTGTTAAACGAGGCCATACATCTATGAGATGCTTTCTTAGGCAACACAACAGATGAATGAGTAGATTACATTGACCTAAAGTTAGGTATGACAATCACACCAAGGTCGATTCCAACCTGGTTTGTTGCTCTAAGACTTGCTGTATGGGATAGTTTCTGATGCTCATTTCGAATTTATTGATAGCAGGAACCGCATTATTGATCTTCCGTGCATTTCTTTGCGGTCAGAATAGGTCACTGACCTATAATGACCCTGGTCAACATTTTGTTTTAGGAACATACTGCCTAGCGTAATTTTTGTCGCTTAGCTAAATGCAAAACTCAAAGCAATCTTGCATGATTTGGATCACCTTGCCCATCAAAAGGTCAATCAAGGTCACTGACCTTGAATGGGAATGTGATCGTTTGCTTAGAAATGGTTAGCTAGGTTCTGGAGCACTTTGGAGGCCAGCCGGGAACTTGATTTGTTTGACCTTTTTTGTCGCGAATGTCATAATCTAAGAACCTGAAACTTTGACCTAAATGAGTTCACGCAAAGGTCAACGCACCCTGTACATTTGGCGTCTCTAGCCTTCTTAGTTTCCGAGATCTCAGGGTGGGTCAAATTGCCCCCCCACCCCCACTCCCCACCCGAGCGAAGGGTGTCTAGCCGGCCATGCGAGCGAAGGGTATCTAACCGGCCACCCGGGCGCGTGTTAAAGCGGTCAGGGCTGCAAACTACACCGAATGATCCCCAATACGGCTATTTCAATTTAGAATCCCTTGCGAATGTGGAACATTCCCTTTAAAGGGGTTTCATCAGCATGACTCTTATAAATACTTTTCAGAGGCAAGTGAATCTTTGAGCAGTGCCATGCTTGTCATGACTCCGTCGTAAACCTGACTCAGCATTGCTGAACTGCCGCGTGAGAGTTCTTCGCTTGTAATGAGGGACTTCGAAGATTATTTTTTGAGGGGTCCAAATTGACTACACGAATTCCAGAGGGAAATGAATGGCACAACCCACGTTACAGTTACCGCCAATGGAGGAGAAAAGGCTGGCAAACTGTCTTCAAATATGCCGTTCCTTGGATTATGGTGATATCTTGTAGAGGGCTGACCCCTCAAAACGCCGTTAAGAGTAAATCATACGTATTAACGTAAACACTATGCACAATTATTTGCTGTCGATAACTGGGGGCAAATTGAAACTGATTACCTCTCCAATCCTCGGCCTTTTTTCAGCTGTAAGGAAATTTGCATTAAAAATATAAATAATGCGGTGCTGCTTAAGTACCATAAATGATGTTGCTAACGTAAATGCTATATTTATGTGTATGGTATTTCACTACGTAATTTAGGTGCTTTCACAGCAACTACACATGCACTTTCATAAAAGCCGTAGAAATGGTCATGTCTTTGTAACGGCCCTTCAAACTGCTGCCGTAGCTAGTCAGCAAACACGTTTTGTGGAGTGTTCCATTTCGTCGAGTTGTATTTGCGTTCATAATCTAACCTGTACTTATGCTATAGTTAGCTGCTACCAATATCTTAATGTGGTTTCAGCCCCTTGGTGTTGCTTCAGTGAAACTAATATATCCATTAGCGTCTTTTAAAGATCAGTATATTTGTTATCCGTGTATTCCGCATTGTTTTCTAAATTGAGCAATTCCCTAAATTGTTCAGTGCATTAGCGAGGAACATTATTCACATAGATAAGACAGTAGTATTAGCCTTATTCCACGGAGAAAACCAGGAAAATGGAGATATAGTTGGGTGGATACTTCGGCAACATAGCTTTATCGAAACGATAGCAGAAGTGTTTGCTATTGTTTGATGTGAGAGTTTGCTTCTGCTATTGTTTCGATAAAGACATGTTACCGAAATATCGACTCAACTATATCTTCATTCTCCTGGTTTTCTCCGTGGAATAAGGCTTATACTACTGTCTTATCAATTGCAAAATTCGGTCAAGTCCTAACCGATTCGATACATGAATTGTCGGTCCAAGTCAAATCCGTCCTGTGGATCAGTGCTATACTCTCTTTACACTGGCATACATACGATGAAGGCAAGCATTGCTCTCGCTAGTGTGCTTCGCATTTGACGACAGGTAGTCAGTAAGACCAGCGGTGGAGTTTTACGAAATAAGATGGGGGGGGGGGGGCGGGGGCGGGGCAAGTGGCTAAGTCTAGCTCGAAGTTTATAGCATGGGCTTCTCCCTTTCCGAACAACACTCAATTCTCTCTCAGAGCTTAGTAGTTCGACCCTCCCCCCGCTGACCAAAAATTGCACAGGAAACTAAACGCTGCCTGCAACTTGCAACTGTCGCTAGAAGCATGGCATTACAGGGTAAGCACTTGATTTAGCGGCACGCATTTTCAATGTGCAAGCTTAGAATAGCATGTTTCGCGATGATTTCATGCGAACCTTTTGAATGGATGACATTCTGAGATCGGAACTCACGCTAAGCACTAAGCAATGCGTGTTGTGGGAGCTCTGGCCTATACCGTCCGATCGCGTAATTTCAGGTCAACAGCAGAATTTGATGACTTCGTAGCCGCAAAGCTCGGCCCAGTCCACCCTGTCCTCTGAGTCTCTGACGTCACCTGACCTTGAGCGCGGCCGCTGCCAGCAGCCGCAGGCAATACCTGTCAACGCCAAATAACGAACCCCTAAAGCGACTCGAATGCACTCCGCCAAAGGTGTGTAGATCGGAAACGGACAATCTGACCATCCGAGCCATCGGAACGGAAATGCTATGGATGCTATTTTGGGTAATTACGTTGCTATATTTCAGTGCTAAATAAAGGCACGCCATGTTTGTTTCGTTCCGTCTATGGCATTCTGTTCTGCTCCTGTGATTAAAATATCACAAGCGCCGGTGATTAAACATCGGTGCGCATCCGTGCGTTGCCATTTATGGCATCGCACGCTGCATCTTGTGGAGGCGGCTGATGAAGCAGGCTACATCCATGGCGTGTCCCGCGCCAGCTCCATTGGTTCTCCGGGAAGCCGTCGCGGCCGCATCAGCTGCTCGATACCCCCCCCCCCCCCCCCCTCCACGGCTCCTAGCGTATTGTGACCCGGTCAGCGGACGCATCGATCATGTAATGCATTGCGAAAGGAAGGGATGGTCGTGCAGCCGGCGGGTTCCCAGCCTCGGGCCAGGAACCGGACCCCATCCCCGCGCCCTGCCGATACGCCGATGTATCTCCAGCCCGGCTGAGCCATCTGTGAGAGGATGATTGCGCGACGTCACCCCATGACATCTCCCGGGCCTCCTGCCGCCAATGGCAGGGGGCCCGGGAGATGGTGCGGTGCGGGAGCAGACTCCTGGGAGGTGGTGCGGCGCGGGAGCAGACTCACTGGAGATGGTGCGGCGCGGGAGCAGACTCCCGGGAGATGGTGCGGCGCGGGAGCAGTCACTCGGGGGATGGTGCGGCGCGGGAGCAGACACCCGGGAGATGGTGCGGCGCGGGAGCAGACTCCCGGGAGATGGTGCGGCGCGGGAGCAGACACCCCCGGGAGATGGTGGCGGCGCGAGGAGCAGACCTCCCGGGAGAATGGTGCCGGCCGCGGGAGCAGACACCCGGGAGATGGTGCGGCGCGGGAGCAGACTCCCGGGAGATGGTGCGGCGCGGGAGCAGACACCCGGGAGATGGTGCGGTGCGGGAGCAGACTCCTGGGAGGTGGTGCGGTGCGGGAGCAGACTCCTGGGAGGTGGTGCGGCGCGGGAGCAGACTCCCGGGAGATGGTGCGCTCTTGCAGGGACGCTGTGAGCGGTGCAGCTATCGGGCAAGGCGCACGACTCTCACCGGCTCCGACTGAGAGTGGTGTGAGGCGCGACGCTTTCTCGGGCATTTGCGCTGCTTTGAAATTGTCGTTAAAATTGCTTTAACTGTTGCTGCTAGCCTGGATTAGTAATTACGGCCATCAAAGCCTTCTAAGGGGTCTGACAATAACATTTTTGTTTTGAAAACTGAAAAGGCAAGGTAGCCTTCGTCATGGTGGTCGGCCTTGAGCGTTAGCAGACGCTTTGGTCACAAGCCCTCTTCATTGTTGCTGCAACACTGATGGGAGCTTGCACGTGACACTTTTGCCTTTACTAAAGCGACTTGCCACTGACTATGGCATGCAAATCAATAGCCATACAGGATACTTTCAAGTCTGCCATACACAAAACCCAGCATGTTTCAGAGAGCTCAGTGCCAAAATACTTGTTTTATGTTTGTTCTTTTAAAATTGCGTAGCAATTTACGTCAATTCCAACAGATCTAAATGCGTGTGATATGCTCCGACATGCTGCTATCATTGCATGCATATGCACTGTGGATAAGAATGATTACTAACCAATCTAAGCCGACTCATCAGTAAATAATTGGTCCCATGAACGAACAGGCGAGATTTTGCAATAAAACCGTTGTGTACAGTTGCGTCGCAATTTTACGGCGTGGTGAGATTTAGACAGAAGAGGCTGTTTAAATTGAACTTTGAGTCTGTTTCATATCAACTGTTTGGCTATAGTTGAAGCGCCTAGCTCCTGGTTTAACCTTAACCTGACATGATTACTTGGTACACAGAAAAAAACATCCTTCACTTGAGCCCCTGCTTCTCCCGTGCCGTGCTAGAATCTGGGCCTGTTCCGCAGCCGGGGCTCACGCCGTCGCGTGTCCGTTACCGCGGCCGACGCCATCCCTGCACGTGACTGGGGCACGGGCCTGCTCGCTACTGTTCGGTAATGGGGGCCAGCCGACGGCACTCCTCCGATTACGCGCGGCTGGTGCGGCTGCGGCCTTCAGGAACGCGGGTCACGTGAGCTGCGGGACTGCGGGTCACGTGAGCAGCAGGACTGCGAGTCCATGTGAGCTACAGGGCTGCGGGTTAATGTGAGCTTCAGGGCCGCGGTTCATGTGAGCTTTAGGATTGCGGGTCCATGTGAGCTTCGGGACCGCGGGTCAAGTGAGCTACGGGGCTGCGGGTTAATGTGAGCTTCAGGGCCGCGGGTTAAGTGATCTGCAGGACTGCAGGTCCATGTGAGCTTCAGGACTGCGGATCACGTGAGCTGCAGGACTGCGGGTCCGTGTGAGCCTCAGGACCGCGGGTCACGTGAGCTGCAGGACTGCGGGTCCGTGTGAGCCTCAGGACTGCGGGTCCGTGAGCTTTGGGACTGCGGGTCCGTGTGAGCTTCAGGATTGCGGGTTTATGCGAGCTTTAGGACCGTGGGTCCATATGAGCTTTAGAGCTGTGGATTCATGTGAGCTTCAGGACCGCCAGGGCGGAGTGAGCTGCTCATATTCCGTGTTCACTTCGCAGACATGGAGGCAGAGTGGTGTTTGAATGCGTACTTCCGGTCTGGCGTCGAAGCCCCGGGGACGCGGGGTTAAAGGGTGCCAACGCATGTTTCAGGCGCCGCCACGGCCGCCTGGATTAATATTACCGTGATGACGCCAGGAAGCCCATCAACGGAAGAGAACACGAGCTCTCAGGCGGCGGCAGCGCAGCTCAGACCGTGGTCGCGGACCGGATGACGGAATGTATACTCATTTGCGGCGGGTTGAATTTCAATGCCTGATGTTCACTGTTCTCTCACAACTGCCAACCAACGGGAAGCTAGTGTCCGCAGACATCCTGTGCCATTTGGGCCAGTCAAGAAGAGCCGCCTGAGGGGAGTCTCGACTCTTACAGAGAAACAGGTCTGAATAGAAATGAGAAGCGCAATGTGTTAAGCTCGTTGTCTCGGGCAAATGGACATTCAACGATGCGTTCATCTCTTGTGACAGCCTGAGCCCAGCCTGGTGCTCTTGGCACGGTGCTGTCGGCATGGTGCTGTCAGGCGTTGTGCTTGAGCTTATGCAGTCTTTCTGTCCAAGATCAGGCTCGGTATATCGAGGTAGATTGAAAATGATGTCGAAAGATAACGCAAAGAATGCATATATATATATATATATATATATATATATATATATATATATATATATATATATATATATATGTGTGTGTGTGTGTGTGTGTGTGTGTGTGTGTGTGTGTGTGTGTGTGTATTTGGCCCATTTGGCCCTGTGGATGCACTTGTGGCTGCCAACGACTACCAATAATTATATCCCCCGGTAGCCGAAAAATGAAAGGCAGGCAAACGCCGAGTCCACTCCTCTCTTCTCACATATCCTCAATATTAACAATTTTCTCAATATCATAGTCCTTGGATATGGATATGGGTGGTCGGTGACAGTCGCAAGGACAGCCAGAGGGCGTAGTGGGTCACATACATATGCATATATATATATATATATATATATATATATATATATATATATATATATATATATATATATATATATGCAGAGATATATACGCTTTTCATTATCTTTCCGACATCATTTTCAATATTTCGCCAGTACTCTCTCTCTCTCCTCTCTCTCTTCTCTCTCTCCTCTCTTCTCTCATCTCTCTCTCTCTCTTTCTCCTCTCTCTCTCCTCTCTCTCTTCTCTCTCCTCTTCTCTCTCTCTTCTCTCTCCTCTTCTCTCTCTCTCTCTCTCTCTCTTCTCTCCTCTTCTTCGCTCTCCTCTCTCTCTCCTTCTTCTCTTCCTTTCTCCTCTTTCTCTCTTCCTCTCTTCCCCTCTCTCTGCTCTCTCTTCTCTCTTTCTCCCTCCCTCCCCCTCCTCCCTCCTCTCTCTCCTCTCCTCTCTTCTCTCTCTCTCTCTCTCTCTCTCTCCTCTCTCGCCCTCTTTCTCTCTCATCCCTCTTCTCTTCTCCTCCTCTCTCCTCTTCTCTCCCTCTCTCTCTCTCTCTCTCTCTCTCTCTCTCTCTCTCTCTCTCTCATCCCTCCTCTCTCTCTCTCCTCTCTCTCTCTCCTCTCCTCTCCTCCTCTCTCTCTCTCTCTCCGCTTCTCTCTCTCTCGCCTCTCTTCTCTCTATATCTCCTATTATATATATATATATATATATATATATATATATATATATATATATAACCAACTCTGACGGACATCAACACCCCATTTTGAATGGTATGTTCAACTTCTGTATCTCGGCCAGAGCTCGGCGGCAACTTTAGAAGGGAGGTAAAGCATTTAACATCCTGCTTATGGCATACCAAGTTGAGCAAACCTAGTATTTTGGTCACTTCCATCATTAGCAGTAATCATTGCTATTTACATACATCTCATATCATACATCAGTTATCACTGGTCTCGAATTTGCCCAACGTTTCTTATTTATGTAGTCCACAGATGAGTGGACTCCACGTTGCCTGTCTTTCTCTTTTCGGCTACGGGGGGGGGGGGGGCGATACAATTATTGGTTGTCGGTGGCAGCCACTATTTTTAGTAAGCATCCACCGTCCGGCGCATTTTGGTGGACCCGCGTTAAAAAAAAAATGTTCTCTTGACTCACGAGAATTCATCAATGCCCAGTAACATCATGTTATTTGCAACCTTTTACATGGCAAGCTCTTATTTAACTTTGAGTAATATTTGTCTTACTTCGATTAGCTTGACTTCAATATTGGCACTTGACTTTTATTTGTACTTCCTTGAGTGTGGCCTCGCCTCCCAGCACGTTGTGGGACATACTCTGTGTATAAGGATCGTCAGAAGAGGTCACCTGAACCATGAATTTCTTAAGCAGTAGGTTCCCTGAGGCATACGTCATTAAGGAAACTAGGTCCTATTATATGACGAGGCGATCGGCCATGCACCTTTGGTACCGTGTGAAGCCTCATCGAGCCCGTCTTTGCAAGCGCTCAGGACGATCAAATATAAAGGCGCCGTGGAGATGCGCATATAAATGAGGAAATATTGAAGACGACTGGATGGATTTTCAATAGGCTCTGAATGCATCAATTTCCATACATGTCCATGCATCCCTAATTCAAAAGGACCCTTAGCTTATTTTACATTCGGATGACAAAAGTCATCACTTTCTTTCCAGCAGCTTGTACGTTCCACTGCACGACGGCATGCTGAAGAACATCCTTTGCAAACTCGCATCGTCCAAACAGTACATTTTTAGCAGTGCATCTATCGACCAATCAGCATGCACCGATGTGCTTTCTGTTTTTTCGTGGAAAACCCTCCTAAAAGGCTAAAAGACTGTCGTGATGCGTGCCAACCGACGACAGTGACATATACGCTGCGTAATTCATGGGATCCTGGGTTAAAATGTGCGGGGAATTCAGGGTTGTGGTTAATTTTAAAAGATGAAATAATTATATATATACATATATATATATATATATATATATATATATATATATATATATATATATATATATATATATATATTACCATATTCTTACCAATAAACTAACCAGGAGTCAACACACAAGATGTGTACATCTTATAATATATGTTTGATTAAATATAACTGCTGACTCAGCATTGACGAGCTTTTTGATGCATCGTACTAGTTTCCGGGCCTTTGACTTTGCGTCATCGCTCAGATTAAAGATGGTTCGCACAAAATTACTCACATATTTATCACTCCTTCCATTCTAACGTTTCGAGATCTTATCTCATCGTCAGAGAAGACTAAATTGCACAAGAAATAAGTTTTGAGTTTTAAAGGATGAAAAATTGTGCACTACTGTTGGAAAACATCTTTTGGTACGGAGAACATAAATGAGGCATAACTAATTGAAGTAAGACGGATTGCTGTTTTCATCTTCATACATGTAAGAAACACTCATAATGGGAACATCACAAATACACAATGGGAACACTATTGTCACGATCACATCAGAAGTGCTCACCACCCACCACCTAGTAGCTCAAGAGTTCTGCAAGAATATGTATGTCTGTTTAAGGCCGGAGAGAGTTCGTTAATGAATATGCTTTCCCAAATCTGAAGGCGTCTTCTGTCACTGCACGTCCGTAAAGTGTCAGTGCTGTCTGTCAGTTGTTGTCGTGTCAATGTCATGTCGTGTTCGTGTCGCATGTGGTTCAGAGGTGCCCCGTCACGTAAGTGCATTGTCAGGCGTCGTGAGAGTGTCGTTGTGGTCACACCAATATAGTGTATGGGACGACGTTTGCAGCCTTCGATGTTGCATTGGAATTGATACACTACATTGGTGCATTTCGGTTTGTCGGGTTTGTCTGGGCTGTTTCTCATTTTTCTCATTTCTATCATTCAAGTTCGATATTTTCTTACTACAATAGTAAATGACAATGTCTATTTTGTGGTCGTTTTTGCCTTTAACATGTTGAGAGATAATTTCCCGTAAAGCTTTTTCGTCCTGTTTGTGGGTAGATGTCATTTGATTTTGATAGTACAGTTTGACGGTCGGTTGGATGTCTTGCTTTGGTTTGCTTTCAAAGTGTCTTGTCATATGTCGTTGTGTCTCGTTTTCAATGTCAGAATTTGAAAAACCGTTGTTCACCAAGATCTGTTTGATTCATGTCAATTCTGAATGTAGTCCTGTCCAATCAGAGCAGTGCTTAAATGCTCGTCTAAGAAAGGACCTTATGACGCTAGTTTTGTAGCGTCGAGGACACTCACTGTCAGCATTTAAGCACCGTCCGTTGTTAGTCTGTTTTCGGTATACAGTCGTTTTGAATTGTTGTCCTTGTCCATCGACAGCTACGTCAAGAAATGGTATTACGTTTTGCACACTTAGCTCTGTTGTAAATTTTAAGCCAGACCGTTCTTCAAAAGTGTTTTTGAGATGTCCTAGTTGGTCAATGTCCCTAACTTCTACAAATATATCGTCTACGTCCGGTCTTATGTCGTCATTTTGTAGTATGTCGGTTTCTACGTGTCCCATAAAGAAATTAGCGAATAGAGGTCCTAGAGGTGAGCCCATCGCAACACCCTCAATTTGGCAATACATTCGGCCATCAGGCCCGCGGAAAGGAATTTCCAACGTGCAGGCTTTTAGTAATTGTTCAAGGAGGCGCCTTGATATTTTGAGAGGAGGAATTTCAGGATGATTGTAGACGCGGTCAAGGATGATGGATATGGTTCTTTCAATGGGCACGTTTGTAAATAGATTTTCAACATCTAGAGAGGCTAGCAGGCCCTTGGGTTGACGAGATCGCACTATATCAATAAACTCATCCGTTGATGACAAGCTGTAAGACATGGGAAGATATGGGGACAGAAGACCATTAAGACATTAATTTTAGTTTCTTATGATATTCCTTTTTGTCAAGTATTACGTAGAGTGATGATTTGTCCGCTCGCTGAATGATGATGTCGTCTTTTTCTCGAAGCTCCCTTGCCGCCGTCCTGAGTTCTTGCGTGAATATCTTGCTCCTATCATTTCCGCGCTTTTTCGTGCTCTCTCCTAGTAAGCTGTTCTTTAGATCCTTGTCCACGGTAACCTTGTTCTCTTTTTCCAAATTCAAGATATCCCTGGTAATGAATTTCTAGTTCTACTTTCTTCTTAAGTTTGTCATATTTCGACAGCACATGGCAATTAAGTCCAAGATTAAGCACCTCTTTTTGTTCCTCAGTAAGATCATGTTGAGATAAATTGACGTAACCGTCGGCAGTTTCCGGTAATACTATATGTTCACCATGGAGCCTTGAAAGCTTTTTCACGATTCTGTTTCTAGTAAGACGTCTGGCGTCACATTCAATCACGTCGAGATCGTCAAGTACTTTTTGTTTAAGTTCATGTTCAGGGCAACGTACCTGTAGCTCTTGTTCTAAAACTTTTCTCTTTTTCTTCAGGATTTCACAGGCCGTCTTCTTTTGCTGCAGTTGGTAATTCACAAGTCGTTCTCTGTACCTTTTGGTAAAACTCTCTTTCTTAGCTGCCTGGTCATATAGCTTTATGTTGGAATATTTCGGCAGAATTCTTTCTTTGATACATGTTTGATTAAAAATAACTACATTGAAGTAAGACGGATTGCTAGTTTCAATCCGTTCTACATTGGTGTGACCACAACGATTTTTTCGATCAATTCTACATTGGTGTGACCACAACGACTCTCTCACGACGCCTGACAATGCACTTACGTGACGGGGCACCTCTGCACCACATGCGACACGAACACTGACATGACATTGACACGACAACTGACAGACAGCACTGACATTTTACGGACGTGCAGTGACAGAAGACGCCTTCAGATTTGGGAAAGCATATTCATTAACGAACTCTCTCCGGCCTTAAACAGACATACATATTCTTGCAGAACTCTTGAGCTAGCTAGGTGGTGGGCGGTGAGCACTTCTGATGTGATTGTGACAATAGTGTTCCCATTGTGTATTTGTGATGTTCCCATTATGAGTGTTTCTTACATGTATGAAGATGAAAACAGCAATCCGTCTTACTTCAATTAGTTATGCTTCATTCATGTTCTCCGCACCAAAAGATGTTTTCCAACAGTAGTGCACAATTTTTCATCCTTTAAAACTCAAAACTTATTTCTTGTGCAATTTAGTCTTCTCCGAAGATGAGATAAGATATCGAAACGTTAGGATGGAAGGAGTGATGAATATATGAGTAATTTTGTTCGAACCATCTTTAATCTAAGCGATGACGCAAAGTCAAAGGCCCGGAAACTAGAACGATGCATCAAAAAGCTCGTCAATGCTGAGTCAGCAGCTATTTTTAATCAGACATGTATCAAAGAAAGAATTCTGCCAAAAGATTCCAACATAAAGCTTATGACATATATATATATATATATATATATATATATATACATTGCGTTTTTCTCAGTGTATATATATATATATATATATATATATATATATATATATATTTAATGTGAGCGCATTGCTGCGTGAAACGTAGTGTGTTCTGTTGTCTCGGCGTTATTTTTTCGGCCTGTAGTATGCCTTTTCCTAGACGTGGTCGTTTAAGTATTACCTTAAAAAACATGAAAATTAACGCCACTGTATCCCAAAAACTGTAGCTTTAATCGCTCCAATTTTCTCTGAATCATCCTTACAGCTAGAGAAAACTTACTAGATGAAATTTTGTCAACATCCCTGCGGTCGGGTGATGTCGATTGGTTGTATTGGCATAGGATGGTCCAGGTGTCGAATAAATATGCATAACATCTACGACGCTACTTTACTTTTACAAGCTGAGAGCACTGAGAAAAACGCAATCAACTCCCTGATGACTTCGGTCCCTTTTGTATGGCGAACACAGCGACTAAAAGACATCCAATCATCGTTTTCGTGACGGACGCTGCAAATGCCACTCTCGGCCACGGGACAGCAACGTGGGGCAGAGCACGTGAGCACAGCGCGCGGGTTTATAGTGAGCAACAACTGCCGTAAAAGTACACCGGCAAGCTTTTGGACTTGCTGCAGAGCTGACGGCAGTGCCAGCTGATTGCGTGCTCAGGTGCATTAATCCATGCCGAGTGCCACCAGAGAAGCCCTTGGCCGCAGAACTTGATGCTGAGATTGGTACTCACGTAGGTGATAAGCGGAAGGTTCCAGGCAGCGGCCACCAGCGCTTCGTTCACGCACGACTCGCCCGGGCCGATGAACGCCATCACGCCGTCATCACGCATTTCCGTCATCCGGCGGATGGCCAGCGCCTGGAACAGTGACGTCATGCGTCACGCGTCGGAGCAGGACATGGCGGGCGGGGCACGGCACGGCACGGCACGGCACGGCACGGCGCGGTACGGCGCGGACCGGCGCGGTACGGTACGGCGCGGATCGGCGCGGTACGGACGACGTGGCAGGGCATGACGTGACATATGACATGGCATGACATTGCATGGTTTGACATAGCGTGATGTCATGTGGCATGGTATGACACAACATGGCATGCTATGGCACGGCGCGGCACAGCACGGCACGGCACAGAGCAGAGCAGTGCACGATCATGTTCCACATATCATGGTATATCCTGGGGCAGCAGATTATGAGGAGCAGGAGGCACTCGCTTCCTTTCAACGTCCGTACAACATTTAACACGGCGGAGACGTACATCTAACGATGCACGTTCAGAACGGGGCAAAACATCACTTTTGTCATCCCCTATCTCCGCAGAGTGCCGAGCACGACATAATAGGGCCGAAAACAGCGGATGGATGGCGACAGGAGATAGCACGACCAGACGGGCAAAATATTTGCACCGAGGGAAGGGTGAGTGAGTGCAAGGCAAAACAGGATGGAAAAGAAGGTGATAGCACACTGCAGGAGATGATAGGGCAGAACAGGTGACAAAATTAATCAGGACTGGGCTGGAGGTGGCAGGAAACGGCAATGCAATGCAGGAGATAACAGGGCAGGGAAAAGGCGAACAGCACAGCGCAACACAGCACATCACTAATGAGTTTTGCAAAAGAAAAGAAATAAAAAAGATCAAGGAAACTATCTGCCCCCCCCCCCCCCACACAAACACTCACACTTTCTGAGACATTCCAATGCTTGCGTCGAACATACAATGCGATCTATGATTAAAGCACATACTTTGTTGTTTATCTTACCTAATTCAAATCTAGAACCGATCACTTTGCTTGAACCGATAGTCGTTTGCTTTAGGCATCTGTGTGCAACTGTCAGGTCAAAGCAGGATATTTTGAGAAAGATCACCTAGATGGACAGGTCTGAGCCAGGAGTGCAATTTCCCATCTAGCGAGAGTGGGCTCCAGCGTCACTGCCTCCCCAACTTGGGACACAATCTTCATAATAGAGTGGGCGAAATCGTGAAGGAAGCCCTTCGATGGCTATTTTGGGGTAGATGTTGCCATTTTTTCCCTCCTTGGCGAAGAGATATCACTTCCTAAAAGCAGTTGGGGGATAGGCTGCAAAGGTTAACATCACCTACTTCAAACCGTGATTTCTCCCCGCATTTTGGCAACTTTAAGTTAAATCCTTGATGCTAAAGTAAAAAAATTGATTTGCTTCGTAGATTTAGAATTGTTTTTCTGTAAAGGAGTGACTCATTTTAGCTTAATATGACCTGCCTTTTTGTGAAACGCCTGGAATGGGGACTGTGTCACGGAAAAACATCTGAGTAAATCTTAGAGATCACTGATGATTACCGCTGTCGCTGATCGTGGTACATAATCACCACGGCCACGATTATGCAACGAATATACTCGCTACTTTGGGGAAACATGCCTTCACTTTTATCTGAGCCGCCCTGTTACTTTAAATGTTGCCACGTATCGTAGTTAATCGTTCTTTGCCCCAATCCAGGCATTGTGATTCGAGGAACTTGTCAAAAATTTGCAGCCTGGCTTAAAGCATGAAGGAGTAAGCAGATCAAAAATTACAGGTTATAAACTGGTGCAACATCATCATGATAGTACTAGTGATGTGCTATGGTACCTATACCACATCTGCCAGTAGTTGAGATGACTTTTTTGCATTTGTTTGGCTCAGTATTTCCGTTTTGCTTACACGCATCGTTGGGACCTAGGGGACATTTCGGGCTCACAACCCTCCCCAAAAAGTATACAAAGTGACGCGCCTTGGCATCAGTCCGATCCACCGAGCTCATGTTTCGGAATCTAGCTCCCGGCCTGTGCAAGGGCATTTTTTCATGAGCAATGCGGAGTTTCGCCACGCTTTTTGTGTCCACTCTCTTCATTGTTTCTTGCAATCGTTGTAGACTGCGATAGGCCAGAATGAACGCTTGTTACGTCAGACCCCAAAGGCTCCGTATAAGGGGTCCGGTGGTGGCAATCTAACCAGAGTCGAACATTTGAACGGACTTGAAGTTTGTATACGGGCTTTTCGTGAAGTTTGACTTTCGGCTCACCTTTCCCAGCATAGTTGCCATGCGATCTTCGAGCTGACTTCAGGAACCCTTGCCGACTGCGCGCACTCACACCTAGTGACGCGTGTAACGCACGTCACACACCCGCAGCGGCGTGTGTTACCTACGTTTGACAGTTCGCGGGCCAAGGAGCCCAGCTACGAATACTTCTCTCAGTTGGCAGCTATGCAATAGGCTTTCTGTACAAGTGGCGTTTTTATATCCACTGGATTTAATATGTGTGCTGCCCAGTCTCTGAAGGACGTCAAGGTAAACGAAATGACTCGGCACTCGGTCATTGGGGCGATGGCCAAAGCGAAGAAAAGGTGACATCACTTGTCATTGTGTGGGTGGATGTCGGTGCCAGCGTGAACAGGGGCTGGATTATTAGCGTCGCGTATCGTTGGGCATGATAGTGTCATGCTTCCAGAATAGGTAGATTAGCACTGTCGGTGGAGGAAATCCCCTTATTCGTCTTCCCCGTGACGGGCAGAATATCTGCCAGGCATTCGTTTGAACGATGCTCATCGCCCATTATGTCATATGCGACGCGTCTGAGTTATTCCTGGCTCATGGTAGGATTAGAACCAAACAAAGTGCTAACAATTCGTGATGATCGTAGAAGTATGTTGCTAGCCGATCTGCTATTCGGGATCATCACTGTGCGATCCAAGCACGCTCCCGAGTTTACCATCGATGCGACGTGCTCAGCCCTGCTGTCATAGCTCGGTGCTTGCACCAACGGCACAATGCACAAAGTGACGTCATGCGATTTGGGCCTCAGACTATTTGCTACCCATGTTTATCGGTTTATTTGCTACCTCGATCAGCTTATCGGTCAAAATGCAATTTTTTGTCGACATAAAAAGACACAATGGATGGTGCTAGCTAAAAAAATTACATCACGTAATCTGACACAACAGACGTGCCGGGTTCAGTCACGAAAGTGCGCAAAATGGCCTCGAAATCGACGCACGCCCTGAACTTCAACCATCACTAAACATAATCGTGAGCAACGATACTAACTGATCATTATTAGGCGTTAAATAAGTGAGTGATGAGTTTTTGATCAGCACGTCACGTCGCTTTTCCTTTTCACACTGCTGGTCAGAACTCGCACCCTTAATCACAAACAGACAGGAGGCGAATCACGTTAGCACGGTAGCGTACTAACATCAAGTGAACATCACTTGATGTTCACTACGTACTAACATACTAACACGTGTTCGATGTTCGATGTACGATGTTCACTACGTACTAACATACTAAACGTACTAGCATCACTCATATCAAGTGAGTGATGAGCTTTTGATCAGCACGTCACGTCGCTTTCCCTTTTCGCACCGCTGTTCAGAACTCGCAGCCTTAATCACAAACAGATAGGAGGCGAGTTACGTTAGCCCGGTCTTATTTCAGTTTCACGCCGTATGAGCGTGGGGACCGAGGAATGGGCTGGGGCAGGAGAGCCACGTCCGTTCCAACCTTCGACGAAGCTAAGCTCAAGCCACAAGGCAAAAACACTCCACCAGTCTGCGTCAGGCAGGGGTTTTCCCCCTCCCTTCTTTGGAAGTGGCTGCATCCTTCCAGCACATGCAGCTGATAAGCCCTTGTGGATTGATGGCTTTTAAGCTGCATTTTGGAGGTAGCTCCGGAAACAGCAGACACGCCAATGCCTCCATGTGAGCTGGAGGCCCTTTGAATGCCTATCGGTGGCTGCAAGGGTGCACAAACCGGGGCTGTTCCCGACGCTACCAAGAAAAGCGCTAAGACCACGCCCACGGCCGAGGCGAATATAAGTTGCACATGGACTCTTTCCGGAGCTACCACTGCAACACGGCATACAAGCCATGGCTCCAGTGATGCCACAGGGTCGTCATGCTTCACTATTCAGAAGACTTCCAGAGAATTCCATTAGCTGATGCGCTCATTACTGAAGGAATCGATCGCACACACTGTAACAGCGGATTGTGTTGTAACACGATAATGAAGTATCGCCGTTTGTTATGGGAACAAACCATGGAGCAGTCTGGCTGCCATCAAACGCCTTCGCCGTTGTGTCTGCCTTTCAGAGAAGGCCCTAGGTCTTTTCACATTCAAACCTGCTTCTTTCTGCTTCGTTGGGTCTGAACTAGATGACATTCTAGGATTTGACTTCATTTAAATGCCAACATCAAACGCTGACTCATGCCAAGAGCAATCCTAGCGCGGCGCGCTAATGTGGACTTGGTTTCGAGACCTTCCAACACTATTTTGTCACAATCCATCACAACTTAGCTTCAGCTACGTCCGTTCACCTCAGCGCATTCCACCATCAGACAGCTTAGCATGCAGTTCGCACTCCTGATCACAATCAACGGCATATCAGGCCCTCAGCGTGACTGTAATGGCCGCGCTCGATTTCGTGGCCAGGACGCTCAAATGATGACCAGGTAGCTAACAGCCTGGTGGTATGGAACGAGAGCTGGTGTTGCCGCGGTGGCTTATTTCTTGCGGCGCTGTTGACCTGGAGCATATGGAGGTTTACATATTCCATTTGGTCAGTCATTATGTGATGACGAACGCGCCACATATGTATGATTCCTGTCCATGAGTTTTCAGTGTCTGAATGTTAGATCTGCTTCAGTTACATCTCTCGACTTCAGTGCGCCGTGAGTCGATCTCAGCTCGTTCTCAGCAGCTATCCCCAAACCAGGCGCACCCCGTCGTCTGCTCCCTGAGTACGCCCCTGCTCACGTGTCGTCATCTTCCGGCTGTTTTATGTGGTCTTTCGCACGCCATCAGCTCCGCATAAAGTCGCACGTGTTCACAAATCATCACGCATGACTGTGCACTTTGATGGCCGGCTATGCCTGCGATCAAAACCCCACGGCTCAGATGATAGCGCTGTGAGTGTGGCTCAGGTCTGCTGAGGCTGAATGGATACCTCAGACCGGCTAGGGAATGGGACGTTACGGCTTGTTAGATCTGATTGGGATACGCTCTCCAGTGCATCGGAGAATATCTCACTTCCCTTGCACGGCCCGCAATGAACCGCCAGCATGCATGGGGGCAGTGCTAGTGTGATGAAATTGAAGTGCCTTACGCAAGAGTGTCATGTCATGATCAGATACAGCCTGAAGTGATCAATCATGACTACATTCCGATGAAGCTATGAGAAAGAGTTCTCATGGACATTGTGTCTTGATCTTCGAGCACTGGCAAGCTTTCCGCGTAAACGAAAATCTCCAACGCAGCTAAGAGGTTGCATTGGCAATGGCTATCGTTAAAGTTTTCAGTCCCGGGCATCCAACAATCTAATCATACGATCATATTGTCTTTAAGCCCCGGTGAACAGTCTGTGAAAGAAATAAAATAAAAGGACGGATGCGGTGCATCCCAACATGACTTGTCTTTTGTCTTCGCGATCGAAACTTCATCTATCCTACACAACTCGTGTGACCAAATAACGCAGTACTCCTGATCCCCCGGATGGGGTAAGGGTTATTGAGACCATCACGGGTGGTGGTCTGCTATAGCCCCAGCGTAACTGCGGTATGCTTATACGCGACTCGCCAGAACTACGCCGCTGGCCGAGGCGCCGACACCCAGTTTGGGCAGAAGTATTGCCACGATTGTAATGATCGTTCACACTTTAGAGACCTCTGTAAATGCACTCCGAAAATGCCACGAAAGGCATTTTAAAAGGATGTCACACAAGAGTTACGGTGGGTGAGCTTGAGCACGCTCTATATGCGTCGTAATTTTCGGTGACAGACTTGTGTTGTCTGCTTTGCAAGCTGACATTGGGACGTTTTGCTGATTAGTACGTTTTTTTGTGTTAAATGACAGCTGAATCGACGCATCCAAGTCGTTCGTGACGGAGAGATTATTAAGTACACAAAATATTACGCCGTCCGTCCCAGCAGATGCGCCACATCTAGCTGATCTCTTACAGAAGGATAATGAAAAGAAAAAGCAAGATTATACTTAGCGCCTAGCGTTGCTTCATTGGTTGGAGTGCCTACCTTCAGATTCATCAACCCGTTGCGGGCTGGGTTCGAGCGACTTAAGTCGTTCACTTTTTGCCCCAGACTGGGATGGCCTGCGGCCGGTAGCCGTGATCGAGCTGAGGGTCAGCTGGCGTCAGGACTGGGGCGGACCAAGCCGTACGTCGGGGCTAGGACGGATCGAGCTGCACGCCAGGACTAGAACGGACCGGGCCGCACGTCAGGGCTTGGACGGATCGAGCCGTACGTTACAAGGAAAGACTGAGCCTTTTGTTACGGCTAGGACGGACCGAGCCGTATGTTGAGGCTACGACGGACCGAGCCGTACGTCACGGCTAGAACGGACCAAGCCTTATATGTTAAGCTGTGGCATGCTAATCTTTTGCCACCAAGTTCTGTCGTCTTTCGCCGCCAAATTAATTTATTCGCAATTTTACGATTTAATGATGGGGTAGAAGCCCACGCAACTAGCGCTGCTCAGCGTGGCTGCTGATTCCATGCGTCCACCCAATCAAAAAGTTCGAACTAAATCTAAAAAAAAATGCGAAATGATTTCTAGCATCGCATGCATGATGCGTCGGCGCATTACCCATTGTACATGTTCTGCAGCGTTGCGCACCAGCCCGCGTCCGCTAAATTCCTTGTATCCGGGCATTGGTGCGATCAGATAACTTCGGTCAAAATGCCTGCGTGCTGGAAAAGTTAAGGCATTTTCAGAAGGCTTCGACACGCCTGAATGTGGCTGTATGTGGCTGTAAATAGCAAAATTATCAACTAAAAACGGAGTAAGTGCGAGTCCAGTCTCAGCCGAGTGACAGCGCAGGACAACGGGACCTGACAACCCACGATGGTGTACTAAACGAAAAGCAGAGTAAAGATTGTTAGACGTAAGTGCATTTCGGTTACGCCCGTGTTAGGTTAAAGAACAGCATTGGTTTGGTTGGTGGTCCATTTCTATGAATCTCACGATCTCCGCAGTACTGGAAGAGAGGTAGGGGGTAGGGGGGGGGGGGGGGGGGCGGAGGGGAGGAACAGGAACACAGAGTCCTGCTTCAAGCTGCGTAATTTAACAATTCACCTTTTACTTGGCATGGAAGAAAACGCCTTAGAGCTCAAGGTCCTCCAACTTCATCCCTTGCCGGGGTCCTCGTAAAGCATCACTGCTAGCTTTAACGTGCGCTTGAATTGGTAAAAATCTTCTTCGAGACTTAGTATACCGTTGTCGAATCGCCGTCGTAAGAACCTCTGGCAACGTAAAAACATAGCAGACAGAACAAAGTCCGGCCACCCATTTTTCGAATTGTAAAGTCATGTTTTGACAGTTCGCCCCAATATCTCTGTACACCGTGCTTTGATGTGCAATGTGGTGGGCTGCGTCGTGCATGCACCGCATCTTGTGCGCCTGAAATTTCCGCGATTTGTAGAATTACTTATCATGAAGATTTAACTTTCAGACCTCTACAGAGCAAGCATTCCACCTTTTGCTCACTTTTCCCCACAGCTGTCGCAAAGCATGCGTTGGTCGTGAACAACAGATCAACCCCGCGGTCTAAACTGTGGTCTAGTTCTGCCCCAGCATGTTGGTAAAACAGCGCCATGGATCGTCGCTATCCTACCAAAGGTCACGACACGGCTGATCGCATTAAAAACTTAACTTTCGTTCCGAGATACTAGTCATTGTGTGTGAACCAAACTCACGCGTGTCCCTGAGTTCTGGACCGCTGCACTCACTGTGAGCCGAGGCCAGCCTTCTAAACACTCCCCAGCACGCAATAATGCTGCGTGGCATTACCATTTTGTTCATGTAATTAAACACATTAATTAGTCACCAGTCATAACTACGAAAGCTCTGAAGCGCGCGCCTAACGAAGCTCTGGTTTGCTGATTGTGTACTGGCTTAATGGCAGAGTACCAGTATAGTGATGGTGCTGATTTCATGCATTTTTTCTATTTTAAATCGCTATTTGCATTCGAAAACAGCATGTGAATAGAATAGATCCTTTACGATCAAAACGCTAGTGGTAAATCTCTGCATTTCAAGTCGTGAAATCTCTCCCCGCCTCTGCACAAACTAATTGGGTAAGATATGCTTAGTGTCGCCGAGGATCGCCGCAACTGCGTCAGGATTTAGCACAGTGGGACTACTGTGACGTCACAGCCATGCGGAAACCACAGTGTGGGCCCGCTCGCCTTCGGCTTTATCCTGAGGTCGGATTCATTACGCGAGTGTGAGTCCCTCCGTGAGTACCTACCTGAGCACCCTCGCAAAGCAAGCCACATGTTGCTCCCCTCACTGTCAGCAGAAGTAGAGCTGTGGATAGTTGGAGGAGCACCCTCGCAAAGCAAGCCACATGTTTCTCCCCTCACTGTCAGCAGAAGTAGAGCTGTGGATAGTTGGAGGAGCACCCTCGCAAAGCAAGCCACATGTTGCTCCCCTCACTGTCAGCAGAAGTAGAGCTGTGGATAGTTGGAGGATCTACTGCGGGTCCTCTTATCATCCATGGAGAAGCAGCATTCTTTGGGCCCAAGGAGACGATTCTTACAGGAAGCGTATTGGACGTTTCGAATATTTGGGATCCTTAACCCGATGCGTAAATAACATGGGACACTCGAAAGCTTTTCGGCATACAGAGCACATTTAGAAGTCGAGGTTATCCCACAACTGCCTTAGTTTAATAGATACTGTATATATGTATATATATATATATATATATATATATATATATATATATGGATCTCATATATCTCGCTTGTTCCAAGCAGGCCATATGTATAAGTATAATAAGGTCCCGGGTGGCTTTACGCGAAATCGGCTATTGGTTTTTGCTTTCGTGAAGCGAATCTGCTGCCATCTGCCATGTTGGAATTTAGAAACGATCTGCAGAAATATGTTGGAGGTAGCGGTCCACAAATTGTGCCTTGCCGGGAGGCCTTTTTGTGCATCCGGCAATCCCCGCAATCCCCGTTCAATTCTGTGCTAAGACGTATCAATGCCCAGTCGCTCCGGCCCGTCCTTACCGAGATGTGACCACCGTCCCGAGTAGAGGCTCGCCCGTTTTCCACAAGTCACATTTTCAGGTCCCCCATGCAGGACCAATGGACAGAGAGTTCGCCTTGCAGCACGTGTCATACGCTGTTCGTTGGCATTACTCCTACGAAACTTGTCACCGCACATTATCTCGTGCCCACGCGTATTGTGGCAAACTGCTGCAATCCGGCAAGTCGCCGTTCGACCTGGGCGTGGCGCAACGCAATGTGAGGCCCACAGACACACAGGTGCACCATTTACACTGGATGCAACAAACACCAATGAAAATCAAAACCGGATGCCATGAACATCAGCGTAAAAAAACGTGCCTTCACATGAGCACGACGCAGGTCAGTTCAAAAACGGCTGCTGAAAATCGTTGGTACGTTTTCCGCTATTGCACATTAAAGCCTAAGATAAAGGAACAAGAGTGTTCAAGTCTCCTCTTTTTGCTACGTTTCTCTTGGAGCTATTGGGCAGTTTGTGGCCGTGGAGGTCCAAGGTGTTCATTCAGTCCAGATCTTGTTTCGTGTGCGAGGCCCTTTGGGATCCTTGAAGATCGGAAGGACTTTGTGGCATCGGGCGTCGTATACAGTTCTAGGGGCTACCGTTTATCATGGTTCTCTAGAAATACAGGCATCCATTTGGTGGGGGATCCGCATAGGTCAACGGGCTCCTTTGACAGGGGCCATAAAGGTCCTTAGGCCTCAGGGTTACCTTGGATTTTCACAACACTTTTTAATGTAGATCTTACTCAGGGTCATGGCATGCAATTGAAATACCTCACCGAGAGCTAGTAATGGTAGTGAGCTGCCCGACTGAGCTTTACGCACATCATTAAAAGATCTCACGTGGTGTAGCCAACGGCCAAGAGTGACGATTTTCACCTGTAATAAACTCCATGAGCCATACGACCTGCGGCCAACAAGTGCTGCTGCTGACAAGAATCTCACCTGAGATCGGGACCGTTCCATACTGAGCGACCTCGTTTGAGACATACAGCTGACATCGCAACACCTCGCCTGGAGTCGGCACTGACTCACATTGGGAGAGATCACCGATTTGGACGCCTTTGAGTATCGGATCTCACCTGGTGCCGACACAACCTGACCGCCGGACATCTCTCCCGGAAACGATGTCTCCCAACGAGGCACCTTCTGACCTGGAGTCGACGGTTTGCGGCGTCTCCTGTGTCGGCCGGCTGGAACTGGAGCGTGAGGTTCGGCAGCAGGGCCTGGTCTGCGTTGACCTGAGTCACGGCTAGCGGAATCGCCCCCAGGATCACCTTGCTGGTGATGTACGAGCTGAGGAACCCTGCGGAACAGCACCGACGGCAGCGTCACCACGCCTTGTAGACTTCCGTCCAGCGTCCAGCAGTTGAGAGGGAAAACTGGGCTTGCTAGCTGCAGTTTAGGTGTTCCGGAAGGGCGCGGGCCTTGAGCGGCGTCGGGGAGCGTCGGGAAATGGGAGAAAACGTTTGGCAGGGCGCATGGAGTTAGAGCGAACATGTTTATGCAACGCCATCAGCGCCCTTCAGGGGGATTACTGCAAACTTTTGGGAGCGTCCTTGGATGCTACGTGAAGATCGAGAACTGGTCCAAAGTATGGTTATTTTTAATTTCAAGTAGACTAGTTGATGCCAATCTCTGGAGAATGATGGCACGTACTGGAGGACAAGATGTTTGACGATGGGTCAGGGTGCGGAGTTACAGCATCAACAGGGAATGTCACCCCAGCTATATGGGCTTCTGCGTGTCGCATTTTGCGGATTCTCTCTTTTTCTGGACTGTTGGAATGCAGTTTATCGACTGGTCTGACTATATGCCGATTAGAATCTGTTATCGCAGATGAACAACACAGATCATTGAATGCAACCAAAACTTACGAGTGTGGAACAAAAAGAGGTTGCATCGCCCATTTGCCAGGAATTCATTGGCATAGCTAGCACATTTTCAAACCAAGGTACCTGTGCTAAAAGCCGTGTGAGCCAGAAGAGAACAAAATGCTAGGAAATGGCCTGACCGAGCCTCGCCCTAGTTAGACATTGGCCTGACTTTACATTGCCCTGACTTGACGTTTTCTGTTTTTGACTCTCGAGCGTGGTATGATTCTGGTGTAACATATCCATGCAACGTGTATGGTAATTGCCAGCAATTAGACTTTTATTTACAATATACAGTAAAATGATTGTGCAGTGCTTAAACTTACCAAATGGAGTTATCATCATCAGAGCATCAAAGCTACGGCAGATAGGCCTCCAATGGAGCTTCCAATGTCCGGTGACGTGGGGATGCGTGGCTCAATAGATTGTATTAAGTCTTTCAGTTTGGTGGCGCGATTACGTAACTTATGCTACGGAAGGCCTATTATCATCTTATCGGACCAGTTTCAACGGAAAGATGTTAAGCCTTACTGATGAAATTATCTAGGCGACGTCTCGGTCCAAAGGCCACACAAAAGCCCGTCATGTAATCACTGCTGTTGCCAGCTAGTTTGCTTGCAGACGGCGCCAGTCGTCAGCCCGCCAGGCCTGACGACTCGCCGCTCACCGCTTACCTATTTTGATGACGTCATCGCTGACGTTGCCTTGGCAGGTGCAGGCGTCGCGCGGATGTTGGGACGCCGACCGGCGCCCGCTCCTGACGTGGCGCCTGGCGCCGGACGGCGTCAGACAGGCCCCGAGCACCGCCGCCGCCAGCAGGCACTCCAGAGGACGCAGCGCCATCGGCCCCATGTCTCCGCCAGGCCCACCGGGGCCGGCAACAAGGGATTAATTGTCCGGAGGTGCCGCAATTAAGGCGCGATGGAGTCGGCGATAGCCAATTCCATTTTAGATAATTAACTTCCGATGGAGCGTGAGGCTCGGAGCGGCCGGCTGGGCTCCCGTACTGAGTCTGCACTCTCCGCGCCTCGCAAGCACGCTGCAATTTCACTCTGGCTCTCTTCGGAGCCGGCCGAGTGCCAGGAGCTGCGGCCGCGGAGCTCCTCAGCTCGTGCGGAGAGCAGCCTCGAGCGGCACAAGTGGTCGGCGCTCCAGTTTTCTAACGAGCTCTGCAAAACGGAGATTGTCTTAAGGGTTGGGTTTGAGTTATGCTGGGCTTCGGGCATACACCATTCTTAAGGGCGCAACCTGAAAATGCATATCAGACAGAGGAAGCAATAGCAGTGGCGATTGCCATTGGCCTTGAGAAGTGTAAATAACTTTGGTCACCTCATGGAGAGCAGAGAATCCAATATCGCGGTTCCGCAGGACAAAGTGCTCGATTTCAGATGCCGTTTGATATCTTCTGCTCATATGTCGTACTTAAGTCACCACCGCCAACGCGAATTCAAAACCAATGGCCCCTGGCCGAGGATACCGCCGTTCGATTTACTGCAACGTAGGCAGCGTGCATCCGTTGCGATAGTGCATACGTATCCACAGACACTGGGATCAAGGTGACCTAGCTACGGCATTTCACCATTTAGGCGAGTATGCTAAAAACAAGCCAATAACACCGAGCAGGCCATGAGGAACGAACGTTGTGTTTGTTGGCTCAATGTTTGTAGTGGAATGTTTTGTGCTGTTCCTGAGACCAGAATCTCATTGTCTCCCTGCCGCATTCTAGGATCACAATGGTCGTTCTTGTCTGAATGCAAACGCAACCTGCAACGAAATTGGACAAAGAATTGGTATCGCCATGGCATAAAAGGAGACCATAAAACCGTATGTAAAAAAGCCGTGTCGTAATGGCATACGTGAATTGTGTTCATTAATTGCTGGATAGTCATGCCGGGCCATGTTTGACATCAGCCAGGATATAAATTCCCCGGATTCATCGTACCAACGTCTTTTGTTCTCCGCTTTACTTTGTTGTTTCCTATGTTCATTCCCTTTCATCATTCCTATGTTATCGTTCCCTTTCAAGTTTGGAACCGGTGCTGTATCCGCTAAATTGTGATGTACCTTTCAGCTCCAGAGCCGCTTCAACCCGAAACTCTGAGTGCCGTGCTTACTGCCATCGCCCGCTGTCGCTGGTCGTGTCGTCCAGTTTACGCTCGCATTTACCCACGGATATTACCCGGGGACATTGCATTTACTACACGGTGCTAGCCACAGCACACCGGCCACAGGACACGACCACTGGGCACGGGCCACAGGTTTTGACGGTAGGACACCGGCCACAGGTCACGGCCACAGGACACCGGCCACAGGCACAGGACACCGGCCACAGGCACCGGCCACCGGCCACAGGTCACGGCACAGGACACCGGCCACAGGTCACGGACACAGGGCATCGGCACACGGGTCACGGACACAGGACACCGGCCACAGGTCACGGACACAGGACACCGGCCACAGGTCACGGCCACAGGACACCGGCCACGGTCACGGACACAGGACACCGGCCACAGGTCACGGTCACAGGACACCGGCCACAGGTCACGGCCACAGGACACCGGCCACAGGTCACGGCCACAGGACACCGGCCACAGGACACGGCCACAGGTCACGGACACAGGACACCGGCCACAGGTCACGGCCACAGGACACCGGCCACAGGTCACGGCCACAGGGCACGGGCCACAGGTTATGACGATAACACACCGGCCACAGGTCACGGCCACAGGACACGACCACAGGTCACGGCCACAAGTCACCGGCCACAGGTCACGCGCCCATGGGATGTGTACTTCGGCAACAGTGTGCCTGACAGCGATCGCCGCGTACAGAGAGCCGCATCTAGGTGCGTAGGCATACATAGATGTAAGGTAGACGTTCAGGTATGGTGTTTTGGCACCTCGGAGTACAGCCAATGTCTGGTCGAGGGGTTTTAAATGGGGCTGTTAAAGCGATCATTATAATGTCAAAATATTTAAAGCAAAATAATAAGCGTTGCTGTCGAGGGTGTGTAGATCCCGCGGGGCATGGCTCTGACCCATCATCACCGCTCCTTCCCCTCCTGTCCCCCCTCCCCCTTCCCCGCCACCTACGACAGACATCCCCCGCATAGGTACCTACGAGGAATCGGACGCACACGGGGAAAACCTGAACAAACACATATGAACTTATTGTTGGATCTATGCGTCCCATAGAGTGCCTGTTGACGCGCTCGTTCGATCCGACAGAGCTTTGGCGTTCTGCCAGCTCTCCATTAAATGGAAACGCACTCGAGAAAACTGCAATGTCAGTTTGCATAGCAGCGCTATTTGTGTTACCCAGCCCCCTCTCGCCAAGACCGGGGCATGCAATGCGTCAGCAAAATCGTCGCTTTCCGTGCTGACAATGATGATCTGCGATTCAAAGATTCAATCGCAAACCAGAGGCCCGATGAAACCAGCGATTGGTCTGAGGCAGCGATTGTCACAAGCCAAGTACTTCGCTGCAGACATTACGGCAATCGTGGCCAATGATTGCCCCGTGACACTCGTCTGACACACATCGCATCGTAAACGACAGGCATGAACGCAGACGAGCGATTACTTATTACCGAAACTGGGAGTTTGACAAGGACCCAACGAGGACCCAGCAAGGACCAATCGAAGACCCAGCGAGGACCCGGAGAGGACCCAGCAAGGACCCAGCAAGGGCCCAGCAAGAACCCAGCAAGGACCCAGCGAGGACCCGGCCAGAGCGCGGCAGGCAATCAATGGCCGCTTTCCTGGCGGCGGACCCAGCTGCGGCGTTCACTTCCCGGGCCACAAACCGGCTGCGGCCACGGTCCAGGCCGGCCATCCAAGCCAGATCAGTCTGATTCAATGCATACTGATCTCCCAGCCGGAGCCGCAGCCCCCTGCGGGTCGCGGACGGCCTCGACCGCGCCCTCAGTTGTGGCGAAGCTTAGCGGGCGGCCTCTCCCCTGTGACCCCGGCGCATTACCCGCCGGTGTCTGAGACGGCCGCCGGGCTCGCCACACCGCCTCAGCAGGATGGGCCACGCCGTCGCTAGCTGGTCGTTCCAGGCGACGCCCGGGTCGCCGGCGCTGACCCTGACGCCAGACGGCCCGGTGGCGCCGTCCAATCAAGCCGTACGTCGCCGACCGCCGCCGGGGATTGACCCCCCGCACGCCGCACACATGGCACGGGCAGCGCTGTGACGTCACAAGCCGCGGATTTCGGCCCGCCTGCAGTCGGATGTGTGGGGAAGCGTATGCGGCGCCTCTTTCTTCATGTCACTCATTTTTTCTTTCTCTCTTTCTCTTTCTTTCTCTCTTTCTTTGTTTCTCTCTTTCGCTCGCTCTCTCTTTGTTGCTTTCTCTTTGTGTTTCTCTCGCTCGCTTTCGTTGTGGTGTACACGGAACTATCAAGGTACTCACATTAACGAAAACTGACCACGTAAGCCCTACGTTACCATGCGGTGGTAATCTTTGCACCACACACAAGTTTTTGCACAAGTATATAGGTGTAGGAGGGCCACCCGTTTGTGAGCAAAGAAAGAATGGAGTGACAATTCGGTGGAACCTGGCGCATAAGGAGTGCTAGCTGGGAAATATGGTGTGCCAGACTAGCCGACTGGAGGTGACCTTGCAAGGTACGAAGGCGGTGGCCCAAGCAAAGCGGCTAGGTATTGAACGCAGAGTGTGTACGCTGTGGAATCGCTCATGGGCAATGACAAAGGGGAGCGACATTAATAAAGAGAGACAAGAAACAAGACAAGAAGGCAGCCAAATGCTGAGTTGCCTTCGTGTTAGCAGGTCTGTCTTTTCTCAAAGAAGTCCAGCTTAGCATTTGGCCTGCTTGATAGGACCTAAATCTTGGAATTAATACATGCATGACCACCATGCCGATGCATACATGACTGCATGACCACCATGATTATGAAGCACGAGTGTAAACGAAGGCTAACAACATGCACCTAATGTGCATGCGTGCAACACGTGCATGAGTAAAGTCTGGGCTAGTTTTAACAGATGATCTATTGTTTCAAGCAGCATGCCTGAATTGCAAAAGCGTGTGTTTGTAGTCATGATTGCTTAGAACCACCGATGACTTTTTAATGTATGACAGCATAATTTTTCGAAAATGCAAAATGTTCGTAAAAAGGTAGGCTATGAGAAAATATCTTGCTAAAACGGCTCCTTTTTGATGTCCAACCGGTTCACTGCGCAGCGTGCATGGTTGTTCTGAATATGCACACTGTGCAGAGAGCTGGGAGCTCAGTCAGAAACCAGTCAAAAGACGAATCGAACTCTGGGTAGGCCCCGCACGCTGTCACCCCCCCCCCCCCCCCCGCCAAAAAAACGAGGCCCTCACCACTGCAGGCGGCTGCGTTGGCAAGACATCCCTTTCAGACCGAGTGGTGCTCCTCATGTATGAGGCCGTCACGCTGAAAAGGAGCTGGAAGTGTGTGAGAGTGGCGTCGGTGTGGTGGATAATCGATGGCGAGGTGGCCACGCCGAAGTCATGGCTTGGTCAGGCGCAGACAGCGTGGTGGGCTGGATGTAAGGCTGGGTTTTACGGTTCAGTGGAGTCTGTGTTGTGCGATGCGGGGGAGAAGTCAGCAGAACATGACGTCGCGTAAGGAGTGTTGAGGGTGTCAATAGTGTCTGCCAGCGATGTATTTGGTAAAACTCGTCAAAACAAAAGCAATTCGATGCTGCTCTGGAATTTCGTTACATCACCACATGACCAGGTAAAGGCAGCATTTTTACGTGCGGGTGACAGGTTGAGCATGACACGCTCTGGTGGGAGGGCATCATTTTGATCCTTCTAGATGAAAAAAGACAGCTAGGGACGCCAAATTCACAAGGTAGGTAGAACTGTAGGGAACTCCTTTGTTTGACATCGCTAGATTGTGACCTTTGGATTAAACCAGGTAAATAACCCCAGATCCGTGTAGGAAACGCGATCAAAACTCCTTACGCAACTGAACGTAATCTAGCTATCGGTTCCGAGCAAAAGGTCGCTCAGGGTAATTTCAGGTGAGTGGCTTTATCTGACCTTAGAAGTTCAACATGAAATGCGAATCGTTCGAGACAAATTTGACATTAAAAATTACGTAAGTTGTTAATTGCATTCGCGAGGAACACTATTCACACAGATGAGACAGTAGTAATAACCTTGTTCATCTGAGAAAAACCAGGAAAATAGAGATAAAAATGCGTTGATACTTCGGCAACATGCCTTGATCGAAGCGAAGAGAACTCAGCGGAAAAAGAAGAAAAGTTAGCGGTAAACTTGTAATCCCCAATTAGTATATGCGCGTGCTGGCAAGGCCGCTGAGCCCGAGATCGAGGTCATTTGTCTAAGATCGGTCCACGTAAGCGACATTATGGGTCCACTTAGTTCGATGACATGTTGCCATGCGATATCGAAAAGTCAGCGAAAAGATTAGATGCTTTGCGGCGTTCTGCACGAAACATCAGTTTGGCATTGAATTTGGAATCATCAATAGCTACCCAAGGTCATAAGGTTTCTTAAAACAAAATGCCGGTAAAGGTCATTTTTGGGCAGCAATTGCCAGCGGGTTTTTCAACCGTAAAATTGTTGTTGCGCCTTTAGAGGGCCTCGCAAGGTATAATGTAAAGTACTGGCTTGTACGCCAGACATCGGTCCATCAATAATCTGACGATTACCGTATGAAACGAATCGGTGCTGCACTAGCGGCTTTCTAAATGTTTGTAGCTTTTTAAATGTAGGTTTTAAATGTTGGCATTATGATTAAATGTTCGCAATTGTTGACAAAGCGCTTTAACTAGGACCTGGTACCACATACACCCAATGTGAATTTCTTCATCGTGCATTTTGACCAGGACATGTGTGACGCTCAAAGCGGCATATATACTGCTAGGAAACAACATTGCATTATGCTGCATTTTTACTAAAGAAAAGCAAGAGGGTACCTTCTGTACCCTCAGCAAGGGGCAGAAGGTATTCTCAACAAGGGTACAGAAGGTCCCCTTTACAATCACCGCTTGCCTGCAGCACCTATCTTCAGCCGTCGAAAAATAACGCAACTAGATCGGAAGTGAGGCTTGCGAAGATTTCAATAGTCTATTTCTCGCATGAAACGAGGCTCCGCGGCAGTGCAACGCATACTTTTGAAGCACTTCTTCACCAACTTCTGCAATGGATACGGAAGGCGTGGCATTTTCTCTCCCAATTCACTAGGCCGTCACAGCTGGCATGCTGCAAATGAACCTTCCAGACGCCATCCGCACACTTGTCCAATCGACCGGAATCCAATCGTCCGATACAGCCAGCTGGAAACGTGACGTCCTTTCGGGCGCCGGCGTCGCTGTCCATGCGGCGGCGTCCTCCAGGCAGCCGGCAGCCGCGTGGCACGGCATCACACACTGCCCGGGCATCGCTGTGCATGCGGCGGCGTCCCCCAGGCAGCCGAAAGCTCATCACACACTGCACCGACGTCGCTGTGCGAGCGCCGGCGTCCCACAGGCAGCTGGCAGCTGCGTCTTACGGCATCACACACTGCACCACAGGCGCGCAGAAACCAACGTGACGGCTACGCCGGCTGTAAAAACTCCAAACGTCACAACAGATATTTGATTAGTCGTTATTTTTCTAAAGCCTCGGAAGAGCTCAGGCGGGCTTTCACTTCAGGTAAGAGGCTTTGTGATAGCAAATATCCGGCGGCTTCTGCTTTGCCCGATGGTGTATAGACGCCAAGGTGATTGCATTCACCACCCGGAGGAAATATAGAGACGTCTTTTAGATTCCAGAATGATGGACCCGAATGCCGCTAAAAAGAGTCTCCGGTTGCTGAATGGAGCTGAGAAATATCTTAGGCCTTCCTTTACCGTCGTCACGAGAACAATACTGAAATATTTTCCTACGCTTGGAACCAGGTGTAAACATCGATGCAGTAATTGATCTTGCTTCTAATTCTGTCCACGACCCGAATGCTTATCCTTTGATTAACGTTGGCTTTGTTGTGTCTGAAAACGCAGTTCCCGAGGAGGACGCCTCCCCAGACTTTGTCCCAATGCCAAACAATGCGCTCATCAACATCAACCACGCCAAACGCGGCGCGTGCATGCTAGAAATGAATGTTCCTAAACTGCAGGTTAGCTCTCACAGCCTCTTCTCATGCCAGCATGGCATGAGCTTTTCACTCATGCTACCTTTCAATAGCAGACAGAGCACATTAGCCACGATCTGTATGCATTGTCATTGCTAGAACGTATTTTGGCGGCTTAAAGTAGTACAATGATTAGATTGCCTTTGTGCAGCAACATAGGCAGCAATATCCCCGTGCACAAGAAACGATTGATCAATAGCCAGTGGGCTCAGCTGTCATCCCGCCCAGTGTAGCAACAATACATTATTGTGTACGGAAGCCTCCCGCTTACTTCGATGGCAGCTGAGTGCTTGTGCCGCACGTAACTGACATTGCACCAAGGACTATGAAAACAGCCCACTCAAAGCCAATTGTGGCAAATGTGTACTTTTGCAAGCGGATATCAAACACGTTGCTTTATCGCACCGAAGATGCCAGTAGTCATCAGGAGAGCACAGTTGACACGAAACAAACATATTTATTTGCTATATAGCTCAGTCAGCTCAGTGGTGGCACCATCAGCACAAAGCACATAGGTCTATGAACTGAGTAGCTCAGCGACTATACAGGTGACAGATGCATAATATTTTAACAAGAAACATGTGCCTCCATAAAGAAGGACCCTTCAGCCTTTCCTATGGCATCGATGCATCAAGGGGGTCTTCCGCTGTACAGCTTTTCGACGTTATCCCAGTTTCTGAAGCGGTGATATATATATATATATATATATATATATATACATATAGGAATACTTTAACAGAAGGCTTTCCTTTATGCATATTTGATTAAAAACCACCGCTGATTCCGCATTGATAAGATTTTTGTTCATGATGCGTCATGTTTTTAATGACGCATCACGACGTGTGGACGCTTCCTATCCGCGCGACTGCGACGTGACCCCCACGTTTGCACGCTTTCCAAAGTCTGTTTCCCGCTGGCCGAGCCCTTTGGAGAGGGGATTTAAAGAAGCTTTTGAATGTCCTTAGGCAGGGTGTGTCTCTGGCTGTTTTCAGCACTAAAAACATCTCGTGAGGTGAAGACAGTGAAGGTGAACGGTATATATATATATATATATATATATATATATATATATATATATATACATACATATATATATGTGTGTGTGTGTGTGTGTGTGTGTGTGTGTGTGTGTGTGTGTGTGTGTGTGTGTGTGTGTGTGTGTGTGTGTGTGTGTGTGTGTGTGTGTGTGCGTGTGTGTGTGCGTGTGTGTGTGTGTGTCTGTTGGGGTGTTAAAGACGGCAGAATGATTGGTGCGAACCGATTTCAAAAAAGGAAAACAATCAATCAAATCATGCTCTTTGGCATTATTTTGACCTCGTTTGTGAGAAAACCAGAACTGCCTTTCATTCACAAAATCTCTCAAAGAAGTCTTTCTGCCAACATTCAATGAAGTATTTCGAAAAAAAACATTTTTCCCAGGGTACATACATGTGCCACGATGAGCGTAGGATACATAACGCATATTCTGAGTAGCTCACTGACCGCGGGTCGAGCAGAGGGATGGCTCACCATATCGAACAGTGCCATAGTGCGCCATGTCTAGCAGAGGGATACTGCGCCATATCGAACAGTGGGATGATGCTCCATATCGAACAGTGGGATGGTGCGCCATGTGGAACAGCGTGATGGCGCGCCATATCGAACAGGGGGATGACGCGCCATATAGAACAGTGGGATGGCGCACCATATTGAACAGCGGGATGGTGCTCCATGCGGAACATGGTGGTGGCACGTCACATCGAACAGTGGGATGGTGCGCCATGTGGAACAGTGGGATGGCGTACCATATCGAACAGCGGGATGACGTGCCATAAAGAACAGTGGGATGGCGCACCATATCAAACAGTTGGATGGTGCGTCATGCGGAACATTGAGTGACAAAAGAGTGACTTGAACTGTTCACACGAAATTGCACAAGAACGCACGTGAGGAAGTGCGATGGGCCTGTGTATCGAAAAACTGTACTGCTGGTTGCAGGTTGAAGGCTGCAAGGGTGCCAAGTCTCAGGCGCATCGCTGGGTGCAGCAGGTAATGACGTCATCTAATAATGCGCAAATTTGCTTATTTAAGTTGCATTCATTTCGTAGGCTGGTCATGAGGGTGCATCATCAGTAACAAAGCCAAGGGCGACAGAGAAATTCCTTGACGCTGGAGCGCTGGCCTAGAGAAGAAAATCATTGACGCTGACGGAGGTCCAGCTCATTGTCGTGCAGCTGGCAGATGAGCCGGTGTGCCGGAAGCTCAGTGGCCAGCTCGAGCAGCCGGGACACGCCGCCGGAGTCCCGTCCTTGACGGCCGTGCCATCGCAGCCGAGCACGTTGACGTGACCGCCGCACCGCAGGCTCACGGAGGGTGGCTCGTTGAGCAAGTACAGGGCGCGGCCGGACTCGGATGTGAGATGAGTCACGCGGCGGCTGCCTGATTCAGCGGCGATAACCACGTATTTTTCAACGGCATGCGCGTGGCTGTGTGTGTGGCGCATGTAAGTTCTGTCTTCGCGGCCGTCGAAGTAGAGGATTGTCAAACCTAACTAGTAGATTTATTCAGCGTTTTGATGAGCCGTCTCTTCTCTCGCTCTGCCTCTTGCGCACCAGATCTTCTTAGGATCTACGATATTTGATTTTAGGCAGCCGGTCCGGCTCCGCTGTCTCGTTGGAAGGCATTGATGAAAGCAGCAACAGCCCAGCTGTCATGACCTAGGAACGGTAAATTTCGACAAAAGTAAGTTAACACATAGGTCAACTCACTCCATGAATTTCATTTTTCTAGCTTTCTTAGCTTTTGAGATCTCAGTTGGTTAAGCCTACCCACGCAAACAGTATTTAACCGGCCACCCGGGCATGTGTCAAAAGAATGACATTTCATATAGGAGGTGCTGCGACCTAGATGCAAGGAACATTTTTTCGGTAGATTGTGTACTTTGGCCAAATGGCTTGGCATTTCAACCCAGTCTCTGAATCCATCAATATAGCCGGATGTTATCGGCCCCATAAAAACGAGACATTCCGTTTGCTGTGTAGAGCAGTGCACACACCAACATTACAGCATCCCCTACCATCTTCATATAATGTCGCGTTTGCTCTCACCGTCAGACAACACATAACTGAGCGGACAAACAATGCAATAAACGTTACACAGATAGGGCCATAAGACACGCGGTGGTCTGAGACGTTGAAGGTAGTGTTCCACGTTTGTATGGGGCTTTGGAGTGAAAGTCATCTTGAAGATCATTCGACGCAGTTCACAGCCCTGTCCATCTTACGACGTAAGCCACTCTAGTTTCTGAGCTGCACGCAAGCTTAGATGTGCAGACAATGTTGTTGAGCCTACTTTAGGATCACCCAAGCATCCATGGCGCCATAATAACGTCATTAAAATCCGCTATTCCATCAGCCAGGCAGAGGTCAAGGCCGAGAAAAACATAATTGTCGAGGCGCTCATATCTGACGCTCGTGAGCACGATCTCCAGATGTAACGGCCGTCCATTCTCCCAGTAAATGTTGTACAAGGTATGATGATGTAATCAAACAATGACAACTACACCAATAGCCATAAGCGAGCTTATTGTATCATGCATGATGCTTGCTTCAAATGTGTAACATGCTCGGGTGGGAGTAAAAGTGAGCCTCCGAGGGTTTTCCCGGAATAATTTCCAAACGGCGCGGCGTAAACGCACCAAATTTTGCATAGCTGTAGACAATTGAATAACGAATCGTCAGGCAACAAAAAAATTAGATGTGCCTTGCAAGGTCGCTGACCTCTGGCAGGTCAAATTTTGAACATGGTTTCAGCGAAAGTACCTTCTGGGGAATCGTTTGATCCGATCAAACAGCAGAGTGTTAGACGAAGCCAGACACCTCTGAGATACTTTCTTAGGCAGCAAAACAATTGAATAAACAAATAGCATTGACCTAGGGTCAGGCATGAAGGTCAGACCAAGGTCAAAACCAACCTGTTCTATCACTCTCGGGCTTGCTGTATGGGCTGGTTTCTGGTGCTCGTTTCGAATATATTGATGGCAGTAACCGCATTATACGCCTTACATGGACTTTTTATAGGTCATAATAGGTCACTGACCTAAAATGACCCAGGTCAACATTCTTTTTGGGAACATACTGCCTAGCGTAATTTGTGTCGCTTATCCAAATGCAAAACTCAAAGCAGTCTAATCATTTTGGTAATAATGACCCTCAAAAGGTCAAAGAAGGTCACTGTCCTTAAATGAGTGTGTGACATTTTGTTTCGAACAGTTGCCTCGGTTCTAAGCGCCCTTTGGACACCAACCCGGAATGTAACCATGTTTAACCTTATGTGAGTTGAAGATCATGACTTCGGAACTTCAAACTTTGACCTTAGTGAGATCGCGCACAGGTTAACACACCTTATGAATTTGTTGTATCTGTTTCTCTAAGTTCCCAAGACCTCAAGGGGGGGGGGGTCAAATTGACCCCCTCCACCCGAGCGAAAGGTATCCGACCGGCCACCCGGGCGCGTGTTAAAAGGTCAAACAAAGTCACTGGCCTCAACTGAGCGTGTGACATTCTTCTTAGCATAGTTGCCGAGGTTCTAGGGTCCCTTCGGAGACAAATCTGGAATTTGACGTTTGACCTAATGTAACCCGAAGGTCATGACCTAAGAACCTCAAACTATTACATAACAGAATTCATGTACAGGTCAACACATTCTGTGAATTTGGTGTCTTTAGCTCTTTTAGTTTCCAAGATCCCACGGGGTCAAATTACCCCCCCCCCCCCCCACCCGAGCAAAGGGTATACAACCGGCCCCCGGGCGCGTGTTAATGCTCCGGAGCACGGGAATGACTAAAGTCCTTCATGACTAGCCCTATTAATCCCTGCCGTATATAACTCTAACATGTCTGTTCCTCGCAACCAAAAACACGTGCTGTCGCCCACAGTCGCTATAAAGGTGTGCCTTCGTCGCCCTAGGGCGGCCTCTGAAGGGCCACTTTTACTTTCAGATCAGAAGGGCCACGTGCATCCAGCTTCCCTTCTGCCTCTAGGCATGTTTCTGCAGAACAGCTATGCTGCTGAAATGAAAGGTGACCTAAAAGTGCAACATAAATTTACAATATAACTGGCCTTTCGCCAATACAAAGTGGGTGAAATCCGTTCAAAAATAAAGTGGATACGGAAGTGTGTGTATGTCATTAGGCCCTCGGCACGCCTCCTCCCCGATCATTTATAAAAATAGACACCCCTGCTGCTATTACATGATGAGTATCAGGGACCATGCACATTTTCTAGCGATGGAGTAGGACTGGGACATCTTTGCCAGCGATTATTGCAAACAGAGGTGCTGACAATCGATAAATTCTGACAATGCTTTTTTGTCTTCACGAATTTGTCGATCAGACATTTAATCAATCTCTCGATCGTGCCATATAACTTCCATTTCGTATCGATCTGTCTTGGTTGCGTCAAAATCTCTTAAAAAATGTGACACCTGTGTTGGACCAAAACTGCCGTTAAGTTCCGGTTGCTTTCCCCTGGCGTCTCCATGTAGACATTTTTAGGCTGCTTTTGTCAGACATATAGTTGTTTTGGAGAGATGCCGCCCTCAGTTGTTGCTTTTTTAGATTGGCCCAGTATTTCTCGACGTGAGCATTGTGAACGGAATGCGTCCCCTCCACCCCAACCTCCCCCCCACCCGCCCTGCCTAGAATCCAGTTAACGGAGAGCCCGCCCGGAAAAAGGTTAAAGCGATCCTTTAATGCGTTAATCCGTGCCGTTTCAAAACCACCATTAGGGATTGCCATTGGAAGAATGCCCAGGCCTGTTTGTGCTAGTGCCCCGTAAATCACGTAAACACAGAGGGTGGGTAGATGGAATGAATGTTTTAACCGACTATCAGTGCCATAAATCAAGAGCGCATTTCAGTTTGCGTCTGGCCTGGGCACAAGCTCAGACTCCGACCAACCTCCCACCGCCGCCGGGTGGGCCCAAAAACCCTGCCCCGGCGGCAGTGCTGCTCCCCAGCTACTGAGCAGCCTGATCAAGCCCATCAGTGACATGACGGCGGACCGCACCGATGTCCTCGCGGTCACCACGGCCACCGGGACCATCGCTGACTGCCGACGAATTCCTGTGGAACAGCTCGCTGGCTGCCCAATGAAGCCAATGTTATCAGGTGCGAGAAGGAGCTTCCGAACGTAGAGAGGCAGCTCACGCAAATCATCACAGCGGATATGAAGTGTGTCACCTAACGAGGAATCGATGCAAGACGACCAGCCGTCAGCTGGTGAGCCGACAAAGCCCTGCCCTCGTAAAGCCCTGCCTGTCACGCAGCGTTCGGCGTGAGTTTCTATATGCTGTTCAGAAAAACCCGCCAGGCTGATGACGTAAAGCTATTGGGGGGAGCGCGCCTAGTCAACCTCGGATTTTTAACTAGGCACGTGGGGTGGAGGGGAATTTCGATTAAAAATTGTGTTGTCATTGGTTTCTACAATTTGCCTCTACTGACGAGATATTGCCACAGCCCCCATATTTTCTTTGGTTTGTGTGGAAGAAAGAAGCTATCGGGTAGCTCCCAAGCGATATTCACTACCAAAGACATCATTAATATTGAGAAAGTATTGTTAGCTCCGGCCCATGGCTTTCCGAGGATGTCACTTGTCAGCTGCTGACAGTTGCTTGCGAACGCAGCGATGGCGGTGGCCATTATGCTTTTATGTACATTCAGCTGAAGGCTGTGGATGTACGCGGTTGGACTTATGGGTAAGGCTGGTCAGTTGACACGCATCGCAATTGATTCGTGTTAGCCTTCCAGGATAGTCTCTCATTTCTGGATAGTCTCTCAGATATCCTCTATCTACAGGATAGTCCGCAAGTATCCGCAGACTACCCTGTGCAACTGACGCGTCCGTAAAGTTGCAAACCGTGCGGTATTGAATAGCACATACGCTATAGCCCATGTGATGTTTTTTTTTTTTTGTCAAGAAGGCCGCTGCCGGTTCTCTCTGTGACAAATGCGGTCAGGTGCACATATGGTGTCTTTATTTTTCTGTATCCCACCACGTTAAGACATGGTGGGAAATTTCTTCTGGACAATGAATGCCATGGCAGCAAGAAGCCATTAAGCAGAGGAACAAATATAAGTGTGTTTCGTTGTGCTGCATGCAACACTGGTAGTTAACTAACCTTGTAATTTGCTGCCACCATAAGTCCAGTGAGGAAAAAACAGGACGTTCTGACCGAAAACCAAATCAGTCTATAAAAAAAAAATGCAGAAAAAGGCTGGACCTCATTCTTTTGAAGTTTCGAGTCCTGTGTATAAGTATTCAGTTTCTGCGTCACATCCCCTGGTCCTATTCCAATGATATTGTCTCACGTTTCTGGGAATCGCTGATGGGTAACAACGGCTGTTGGCGGCAGCTGTATGTCAAAAATGGAGAATTAACGCCGACATGTGTCTGTCAGTGAAGCATTGCTGTACAATTAATAGCTGACCACGAGTGTCGGCGTGCGATGTGATAATATAGTTGAATGCAATTTTTCCAAATTGAGGAAGAAATCAACCGTTATTTCACTGTTCTGGCTACCCTCTGCGAAATATTTGTAAAAGGATGGCGGTTATACTCAGAATTGTATTGACTGTGCGGCACAGTTATGGGTGCTGTAGGCTGGTTAGTCGGTTGGCATGATCGTCTCCACCAGAGATACATTGGCCATTACTGAGCCGGAACACACAGCAGCTGGCTTCCATTGGTGGGCTCAACATGAATCAACATGACGTATTTCCCACCGAATTCCGTTTTTCAAGTCCCGGGTAGGCATATTTACCAGCGGCTCCTTATATAGTGGTCAAGCTAGTCACCATGCAAGTCATCGGCGTAGGGAGGTAAGGTCGCATGGTAACTGCAATTACTTATCACTTCAGTACATATGACATTACAGCTACATGTCCGTAGAGGAGACTAGCCAAGCCCATTCTGATGAAGAGCTTTGACCCAAACACATGCCACCACTCAAGGTTTTCCCGGTGCTTGCACAACTGTCTGAAGCAACGGAAGTATATAATGCTCGCGATGATTACCATCGGCAGCCGTTGATGGCTTCCGGCAGCAGGCTAATTGTGTGGTGTGGTATGTACGAACGGAGGCGGAGCCGCGGTCGGACACTGAGCGGCGTCGAAGCCTTTCTCGGAGCAGCGGTGGAAGTGTGGAGAAGTGCCTCCCGAAACAAATGGCTCCATTCAGCGATAGCTCTGTCACCCTGGGAGCGCCCGCTCGTTCCGACCGATTTGGTCGATGTTCGGTACGCTCGAAGCGAGTCTCGTGCTCACATCAGAAGGCATACCGAAATGGGCTGCTGGCAGCTTTCAGTCACTGCGATTCTGAATAAAAACAGTTGAAGAGGGTAGATTCTGCCCCCAGCCCCTTTGCTGCTCTCCAGTATGCGTGCCAAAAGGAATCGATGAAAAATGTTAGCTATAACTTTTTACCGATAGCTCATTCATGATTACCTCCTGCGTGACCAGGGCAACAAAAGACGCGTTGGATCGGACATGACAAGGATGACAAAAGACGGCTTGGATCGGCCATGTTGGGTGCTTTGTCAACCGGCGAGAAAGGTTTAGTTGAGATCGAAGTCAAGAGTGTGCCGTATATTATGGAATAAAATGTACAACCTCAGACAAAGGGGTCATATATCGTTAAAAGTGAATAGTATTTTAACAGCGCGTACTCATCTTATTGATATGATCTCGTCAGCACGGAAACAGGCATTTGTCAATCGACAGTTAGTGTTGATAGTGCAAAGCACGTCCGGCTTCAAGCACGTTCATTTCCCAACAATACACGCCTAAATTATTTGCCTTGCATGCGCCAGGCGTGATTTATGTGCTATGTAATACTATTCATTCATGTGTCAGTCATGTGTATGTCAGATATGATAATATGCAGTGTCTGAATCAAACCGTGATCAACAAGGTATCGTATCGATATATGTGCGATTCTCGGTAATCACAGTCCTTATCTGCGTTTGGAATTATGTCAACCTCTATATACCGAAAATAACTTTCCGACATGGCGCACAACGAAAAGTAGTGTCAGGCAATAGTTCTGCAGTTCAGCCCGTCGACTTTCGCCAAAGCCGGTGATATTAACGCACGTGCTAGAGGTTAGCAACCACTTGCGGTCCCTCGGAAAATACATTTTCCAAGCAGCGCACGTCATGTGCCACACATACACCCAACGCTCGGCTGCCAAGTTGGTACGTGTCTGATTTAGTGTGGAAATATGCTCGCCCACTTTTACACTCTGTTGAGCACGAAACATCGCAAGCTACAGCCACGCACGAAAGGCAATTCAGAAGTAGTATTTTATCCGTAGTGTTTATCTTTCGTCGTGCCTCGTTGGAACGTGAGAGGGGAGTATTCAGGATGTTTGTGATGCCAGCGTAATGTTCGTAATATCCGATGCTCGAGGAAAATGACTAACAACCATGCACTCGGCATGAGTCATTGCAATTTTCCGGCTTGGGGGCCTGTGCGCCTTGCAGCCATTAGCGTACCCTTGTACCGTGTTTTGGATTTAAGGATGTGCGACTTTGAGTTTTGAGCCTGCTTTGTTTGTAATGATAGTGTCTGCCTAAGTGCAGAGTATTTTCTGGATTAGGATGTCTTGTTTTTAAGCGTAAATTGTTCTTAAACTTGTATCGCTCGTGATCTTTGGCACAGCTTGAAACGTCGAGGATTGGTCTAACCCGTTTTTCTGATAGTGTTGTTTAACCAGTATGTTCTGCGAAGGTCGAAAACTGTCAGCATAAGCTGAGCCCATAATCACCTCCCCCCCCCCCAAAAAAAGGAAAGGAAATCACGAATGCACTGACTTATATGTGACGAGTAACTGCGCGCCAGTCACATGGCCATTATCTTGGTGGCTACGGTCTCCCGCGTATAGCGAGAGCGCTGGCGGTATGGCGCGGTTGTCGCTCCAAGATCCTTTGCGCAATTCGAGACGGAAAATATGATAGCCTGAACATGCCTAGTGTACCAGCGACATCGCAGCGACAATTTCGGCGCACGTGCCTTGCTATCTCAAGCGCTGAACTCGGTGCACGTGCATTCGGAATACGGTCATTAATGTCAGGGTATAGAAATCTTAGCGGCCTATAGCCGCTGGAAAAACAACGTCGGACAGTCACATTTTCCTAGAGCTTGGTGCAGCCGATTGACTAGACACGATGCTTGTGCCTCATCTCAGTATAAAGAAGGCCAACATGAATCAATCGCGATGTGTGTCAATTGACCAGCCTCACCATATGTCCAACCGCGTACATCTGCAGCCCTCAGCTGAATGTACATAAAAACAGAATGGCCGCCGCCATCTCTGCATTCGCAAGCTACTGTCAGCGCTGGCAAGCGGCATCCTCGGAAAGCCATTGGCTGGAGCTAACGATACCTTCTCAATATTATTGATGTCTTTGGTAGTGAATATTGCTTGGGAACTACCCGATAACTTCGTTCTTCCACATAAACCAAAGAAAATTGGGGGGCTGTGGCAATATTTCGTCAATAGAGGCAAATTGTAGAAACCAATGACAACAAAATCTTTGATCGAAATTTCCCTTCCATCCTACGTGCCTAGTCAAAAATCCCAGCTTTACTAAGCGCGCTCCCCTCAAAAGCTTTACACCTGCCGGGTTTTTCTGAACAGCATATATAAACTCACGCCGGACGCTGCGTGAAAATATACGGTTTTTCGCCGTCCTAATCCACCTTTTACTACCCTGAGGCTAGTGAGCAGGTCAGTTTAGCTCAAACTCAAACTTCAGGCGTCGTATGTGTGGAGAAGGGCGAGGACATGTTTGGTCAACGACCATACCACAACAATGAATGACACGTAACAAACTTCATGCAGTTTCTCACGACGTATCTCGGCAATACCATTGTCGCATAAAGAGCTTTTGCGGGGTTCAATTCATCCATAAAAATCACTCTCTGCTGGCTTGCTATCAGTTGCACAATCTTTTTGATGCTACAAACTACATTGTCTTAAGTTCAGAATTGATATGCTGTTTCATATTACAGGGTATGACTAATGTCTATTGCTGGAGTGTCTGGAATGATATTTCAAAGTGTTCAGTCATGCCCAAAATTCAGAATTCTGGCGTTAACAACTCGCTCGTTGGAAACAGATGCTCAAATCAGAGCCACCAATGAGAAATCAAACAATGGGCAACCTATTTCCTGGTCTGGCTTACGTGGATGGCAGCCGAATGTCTGCGTGACGAGCCGTGCTTAGTCAGATTGGTTTATTATTTCATACTTCGGGAGCAGCGCTTAATTCGTAGTACGACGATGTTCAGTATTTTGCAACACTTTCGGTATCAGCGCCAAAGAAGCATTTTAGTTGCAAGAAGCAAGGTAGCATTAAAGTAGGCATTTGGGTGTCGTGCATATAACCGTTCACAGCATGTGTACGCAAACCTTTTATGGGCATATTCACATACAGCACAATCATATGTCCGAGCTACGAACCTAGGAGCCAATGACCAAATATCTCGAAATGATAAACAATAGAGCAAGACGTGAAATAATCGTTGCATTATCCCGTACTGTGCCATTGTAATGATTTGCATCCCATAGGCCAGTCTACCTTTGGGCCGTATTTGAAAAGGCACCGAAATGAAATCTTGGAACTAAGTTAGTCTAATCATAAGGCTTGGTACTGTCATGGCAGCACCGTCAAGACATGATAACGATAACAATTTGAATTATCTTCTGGTCCAGACTACGCTGTCAACGCTTTACAACGGCATTACGCCTTTCCCTGCAGTTGAGAACCACCATCGTCATGACAACACCGTGCGCTACATCTCACAATACCTCTACGGGTGCAAAATGAGAATGTTTGTGATTGTCCAGACAGGAGTGGCCTGTTACCGAAAATCGTGCAGGTTAAAGTTTGAGTCAGTGGGTCACATTAATCATGTGATGAACTGAAGATTTTGATGAATCATGAATCATGAATTCCGAGCTTTCCAGAATAATTTCGGGGAAACTGGCATTACTGATCAAATCGTACGTGTCTGATGAGACAATAAGTGAAAATAAAAAAGTGGGATACTTTCTTTAAAAGGAATGTTCATATTTCAAGATAATGAAGTAAGCTGTCAGATACGATGAAACAAGCTCACTTATAGCTAAGGGTATAATATTATTTAAGTCGAAAAGATTGCCCTAGACAGCACATTTGTCTGTTTAGTGCATTTGCGCCTCAATGCGTCATGGTTTGATTACGTCATCGTACCTTGAACAACATTGATTGAGAGCCAGTTGGCGGACGTTATATCTGGAAATCGCGTTCACAAACGCCAGATATGAGCGCCTCGCGACCATCCATTCCTTTGCCCTCATCGCCGCATGGCTCGTGGAATGGCAGGATTTAAATGACGTTATTATGCGGCAATGAACGCGAATGAGACTGGATTTTTTTGCGGGCGTGTAGCTGAAAAACTGTAGGGGCTTAGATCTTAAGGGCAGGATTGCGAATAGCACCGACAGGTCTTCAAGGTGGCTTTTTCGGTCAAAACTCATATAAATTGCAGCACTGCCTTTAAGCTGGCGGCGGCGAGGAAACATGGACGATGCCACGAGTCACATGCCACTGTAGGCTTCCGGGTGCATGGGTGGCTGAATGGGAGCTTGCTGCCTGTAGAAGTCGGCCTGCCGTTTTCAAAGGGTGGAGCTCATAAGCCCGGCCTCAGCTGTCGTTGGACCGTGCTTTAAGGCGACACGGATTCAGCGGGGGTCACGCTGAGGGTGGACTGGCGTGGGCTGGTTTGTACCTATATCCGATTACAGGTCTGTCTTCTGTTGGCTGGCGTCACCTGTTTCCTGTCAGGTGGCACTGGCGTTCGTCTGGCCTCTGACGTTAACCCGCGCTCGGCCGGGAGCAGGGATAGACCTACCCCCTACGGATTTTCGAGCACAAGCCAAAAACGATAGCAGATAAACGAGGGAACAAGAAAGCGGTGGTAGCCATTAAACAACGCTTGTTTTTTGCAGATTGCAGTTTTTTGTGGTCGCATAAACCAAGAAAAAGAACAAAAACCTTGCAGGTAGCTGTCTGCAAGTCTTTCAAGGCAGCGGTCCACAGACAGTTCCATTGCGTTACTAAAGCTGCTGAGGTAACCGCAATCATAAACTTTACCTGTATTACTCGTACACAAACTGAAAACAACAGTAGCTACCTTAAGGCTGTAACGTCTGTCTCACAATCACGTGGTCCTTGGCAGCCAGACGCGCCTCCCTCAGCGGCGCCTCCGCTCCGACCCCTCACCGGTTCTCACCGGTCGACGTGGATGCTCCGAGACGCCGGCTGGCGGCAGCGTTCACTCCGCTGACGGCGCCGACACTGACTGTCGGCAGCGACGACGGTGTCGACGGCGCATCGGCGCCGGCGTCCCACCGACGACGACCAAGCCGGCAGGTGACCCGAGCCTGGCCGCGCGCCGGCAGGCGGGTCACCTGGACGGCCGGCGACCGCCCCCCCCCCTCCCCCTCACCCATCCAGGGGTCGTGGTTACGGTGCAGAAGCTGCCATCGCCGAGTATAAGGCAGGGCAATATGACCCATGGAAAGGCACTCTTGATTGAATGACCTATGCAGCTTATAGCATGTCCACCTCAAGTGCAGTGTTTCAAAGCTGGGACCGGTTTCTACGGTTCCCCCGTCATTATGAGTGCTGGGTATGGGGAGAGCGCCCCTTCGGTCACTGTGACCACAGGCGAGACGTCACCGCTGCCGCAATAAGGGTCTCTCGAACCCAAGTATTACTTGCGGCCTGCCTGAGCGGTACCAACGGGACCGCTGCTCACAATCACCGCGCACTTCGCCGAGGTTCGCGTGTTAGCGCGCGAGTCGGTGGCCACGTCAGGCTTGTTACGAGCCAACCAAAGCTGTGAAGGCCTTCCAATTTCGCCTATTACTGCGGTACTACGTGCAAGTTTATAATTAGTTAACAAGCGTATGTTGTTGATAGCCGGGCATGGAGGAGAAGCCAGTCTGATTGGGCTTTTGGATTGGTGAAGTCACAGTTTTCCACCAATTGCTTCGCATTTGGCTTCACCCTGGAGCCATCTCCCATGCCTGGCTTCGGTTTCGGTCTCGGCTTCAGCTTCGTGGTATTTTAAACTGTTGGCTCTGGCTTCCGTTTCGTCTTTGTGCCATTTTCAACAGCTGGGTCCTGTTTCGGCTTCGATCATTTTCTCCTTCATGACTTTGGCTTTGGCTTTGTGCAACCGCGAACGGCTGACTTCACCTGTGAGACGGTGAATACATCGCCGCGGTCTCAATTTTGCTTTACAAGAGCTGTCCTCTTCGTCCTTCTACCTCAATAAGCCATCAAACAGCGTCTCAAGACTGTGACGCATACATCACTGAAAGCCGTAAGCCAGCTGGTAATTCTCATGATGAATTAACATCTGACAACAGCCGGAGAACTAAGTGTTCCAAATGTTGTGTGCCTATCAACACAAAAACGAGGACGCCGTCCTAAAATCTTGCACCAGTAATGCCAGGTTTTGGTTTAGACCAAATCAGCGCTGTGCGCTAGATTACCCTTCGGCTTTGCTGGGGTGGTTTAAGCTAATCTGTCCGCCTCTGGGCTCGCGCTTCTCAAGTTTGAATCTGATGACTTTGGCTTCGGTTTTGTGAATAAATTATCAACGACACATTCGGGTTCACGTTTTAGGCATTCAAGGCCACAAGCTACAGCCAGAAGCCTGTCTCCGTCCTCATGTCTGATGGCAGCACTCAGTAACTTTTGCGATACTGCCAAACAAGGTTGAAAGGTGTACTCTCTGTCGCCGACGAAGGTCAGAGCAGCCTGATTGTCGGCTAGAGCCAAATATATGGGGGGCTGTTGCAAGTTGAGCATAAATTATGCAAATCACACAAAATAAAGATAATGAGATACAATGCGTCATGAATATCAAAAGCCCTTTTGTATCGGATGTTTTGTAAGTTGTCCAGTGCATTCGCGAGGAATATGATTGACATAGATAAGACAAAAGTAAGGGTTTTATTCCTTGGAGAAAAACCGGGAAAATGAAGAAATAGATTGCTTGATATCTCTGCACATGCCTTTATCGAAACACTAGCAGAAGGGCTTCTGCTTAAAAAAGGCATCTGCTTCTGCGCAGCGGGCTTCTGTTATTGTTTCAATAAAGGCATGCTGCCGCAATATCAACTAATCTATTTCTCCGTTCTTCGAACCAGAACAATGGATGTGGATAAGACAGTAGTAATAGCCTCCTGGTGTTAAGACTTTTACTAACGTCTTATCTATCGGAAATTTTGTTTTGCACTGAAGCATCCTTTGCTGGCCGTGCAAAAGTCCCACTGGTTAGAGCGTAGGCCTAAGTGCATGAGCGACCGGCGCAGATGGCTTAAGGCCGGTGAGCACGTCGACTCGGTTCGAATATAAAACGTGGCATGTACGGAGAAGGAACAGAACATGTTTGGTCAGCGATCGCATCACAACCATAAATGACGCGTTACAAACCACATGTACTATTTCACGAATATAACGTCACACTCTTTCAGTTGTACAGTATTTTCATGCTACAAAGCTGCGGCACCTTATGCTAAGAATTGCGTTGTTGTTTTGACCAATTGTAGACATGGACCAGCTATGGTCTATAACCTATTTTTTGGCCTGGTTTACAGGGATTGCTGGCAATGTCCGCGTTATGAGTTGTTCCTTGAGAAACTGGTGGATTTTTCCGGATCCCACGCGCTGCGACTGTTGCATTACATAACGACTTCGTTATCATTTAGCAACAATTCTTATTTCAGTGCCGCTCATGGATAAACTCGAGACTTTTTCAAGAAGCGCTTGGGGACCTATTATAATCGACCGTAGTGTTCGTCCGCTAACCTGTTGTGAACACATTTGCACGCGGGACTTCGGATGCTCCAGCTGTGGACCTAGGATGGGATGTCACAACCCCGTAAAAATTAGAGCAAGGCGTGAAATATTTGCTGTACTAGCCCGCACTGTGTCACTATTATGCTCTGTATATTAGCATTGCGTGCGGCATCAGTGCGTCATTGCAGGAACGGTGAGCCGATCACTGGAGCGTCACTGTTTCGGTCACTGCGACTGTCAAATGTCCGACACAGGAGAGGCCGGATGTCCGGCACCAGAGGGAGGAGTGTCCGAGACAGGAGCGGCCGTCGGTCACAGGAATGATCGCGTGTTCGACACTGGACCGGCCACGTGCCGGCACGTGGGAGACCACTTTTCCATCGTAGAAGCCGTCGTCCACCACTAGGACGGCGTGTTTCCGGCACAGGGAGGCCCCGAGTCCGGCACAGGAGACGCCGCGTGTCCGACACGGGGAGGCCCCGAATCCGGCACAGGAGAAGCCACGTATCCGGCAGAGGAGAGACCACAAGTCCGACAGGGCTGGTAAGCGCTGAGCTGGTGAGAGCTGGCACCGAGCTGCGGGGCGCTTTACCCTCGCACTGATTCGCTGTTTTGTTATAACGGGAGGGGACATGCCATCCCTCAAACCGTTTCTAAACTACGAAAGGTGAGACCTTGTGGAAAAAAGAATGGGCATCAACAACATCGCACAATTGGCAATAAATTGCATGTTACCACGTCAAAAAATGACCTCCGTAAGATCAAATCAAAGATCAAATTTTGCTGAAAGTCCCACGTTTCTTATTTTGAATGCCTTAATGTGAGCATTATGCCCCGTAACGGCACGGAACTTAAACAAGCGTGTTTCTACAATGCTCATTATGCAGTGAATCGGCCTTGATGTCAGTTGTGATGCGGGGGATCGGCCTTGATGTCAGTTGTGATGCAGGGGATCAGCCTCAGCGCGGACACAAAATCATGACAGAAGCTGTTGATGATGCGCCTTCCGGCCAGACCCTTATTCGTTCTTTTAGAATGCAGAGGCTGGTAGGCGCATCGTACTACAAATTCATAACCTGACTCTGCACTGGCGACTGGGTCCTGCCAATTTCAATCATGGGAACGAAGCTGCTGATTGTCTGGCCAACTAAGTGGCTGTTTTGACCAGGCCACCACTCCCGTCGACCCAACGAGGGCGTAGGCGGTATCAGACGTGACATTGTTGATCTGGTCAATGTCAGGGTCGTGATGACCCTCACCCAAATGCTGCACTCGGTGCCTGAGCCTGGCCCACTAGTGCTCATCACAGTCTACAAGCTCATCACACATCACATCACAGTCGTTTGCTAGTGGATGGATTTATGCCAAATATGTGGACACATGAAATTCGATCCTTCGTCTTTACATAAGGTTACATTATCTTACGAAACAGGCCGATGTATTTTAACAGGAACCTACACATCAAATTGTAACTACCTGTACTGACTACGGATGTATAATGCCCTCACACCAAACCAATGCTCTTTAAGACAGACACTCCCAGTCCTTCATATGTGCCACTGACGCACAATGCTATCCTTGACTTAATTCAGCACAGGATCATTTCCACGAAGCTTGCTGAGGCTCTGTTAACCTATCACGCAGTAAAGCATTTAGTTGAGTGGCAATCGCCATATAAACTAACGGGTTAACTCTCGTGCCCTGACAAGGGGATGCTCCCGCCTACCGAGCTTTTCGGAGGGTACATAACACTACACGCCACTGCACTCAGATTTGAAACAATACACACGCTTGTTTAGATTTATTGTTACTTTGGAGCATGACACCGTACAAATAATCATGTGAAGCTGAGAACTATTAGATTTTCAGGAAAACTGTATCATTGGTCTATTTTAATCTAGCAACATGAAAAAACCTCTTACCAATCGCGAAACCTAACTGAAACCAATATGCTGTTTTTTTGTGAAGGCCTATCTGCCCTAGTTTCGAAAACGCCATGGGGGGCAGTCACATTGATCATACCCCCTCCCCCCCCCCCCCATCAGTACACGAAATGTAAAAACGGCGAATCAGGGTGAGGGCTCATAAATGAGCTATGACCAAACATCATGCCTCGTATGTTCACCGTGCGGTTCAGATTTAATCTCGTCTATGCCCAGTGGCACTGCCCTGACATTGGAAGGAAAGGAGATACATACAAAATATAGCTGGAAGCATTTGATGGCATCATTTGCACCGTATGCATGTGCATAGGCACCCAAATAATCAAAACCTGACGTCAGCGCCATGTGACTCATAGCTTAAGATTTTCTGGCTACCAAGTTTTCAAGATTCATCAATATAAGCTGGCGATTTGATTGGGTGTGACGGGTAAGACAGCATGATAGGCCCTGCGGAGCTCCCAGATGGCACCACATTTATTAACAATTTGGCCAACTTCAGCAACAGTTGGGCCCAAGATCATTGTGTACCCCTTTTAGTTTACTCTAATTACATCCCTGGTAGATAGATATTCAAAACCATCTTGCATGGAGCATCGTGATGATAAATCCACACTGAAATGGAGCTGTACGCTAACCAACTGCCTCCATGCATACATATTGCGTGTGTGCATACGTGTTGCGTGCGTGCGCGCGGGAGTGGATGTGTGGAGACAGATTTGCATCATGCAGACGCTAGCAAGTTTCCATAGCCTAGGTTCCTTTCAAAACAATCACTGTAGGTTTGAGTTCTGCTCCAACGCAGTTGTTGGCCGGAATGGCCTTAAGCGATGCGTTAAAAACTGCTAATAAAATTGCCTGGTAAAGAAGAAAGGGAGCCAAATCCGGGGAGAAATCCATTCATTGGCCCATTTTTACTGCTCAGCTCCCTTTCCCGCTCCACTAAGTTTGCAAAACTCAGCCCTGGCTCCCCACTCTGAAAAGAAAGTGTGTCAAATCTCGGAGAAAAGTGTTTTGATTGTGTGTTGGGAACAGGGTCAACCATTTTCCGTTTCTTGAGCCCCCTCCCCCTTACCTATCGTATATATTTTGCAAAGCTGCATCCTTGTAACCGCAAATCAGCCAAATAGTATAGTTCTTTAAGCGCCTGAAAATAACATGGCACGATATAGAACAAAACCTTGAATTGTTCTGTATTTTAGGTTGATTTATTGCATATGGGGCTAAATATGAAGGTGATGGACGTTGTTAAAAATGTTTTGTGCATCCGCTAAAATAAATATTATATGGATTTCATGCTAGATTGTATTGTCTAAGGCCGCGTTAAGAAGTGCGTGGCCTGCGTCGGTGATATCAGTGATATCACCGGCGAAGTAAGCGGAGTAGGCCCCGCACTTCCTAACAAGGTCTCAATCGACGGAGCCTTGTAGGACCCAGGCAATATTGCTATCAGTAGATGTGCAAGACGCTTTTGAAAACATCTAGTGCCTTCATTTTGTTCTACATGCAAAACAATTGTGTTAAAAGCTGTTTTATATCATGTCTGTCAACTGGTCAGGTCGCTAAGAGCAGGGTGGGGGAGAGTGTGCGAGGCTCACGCCAGCGATACTCGGCCTCTCACCCCAGTCACTGTGCCTTTTGGCAGGAGGACGCCTCGGACGCATCCTTGACGTGTGTCGCTCATCGTCCTCCGTTGACCTCTCAAGGTGCGGTTCGGATATCCACAAACGAGCCTCCTAGATCGGCAGGGCTTTCTAGCGTTACTACCAGAGGCGCCTTACATGGAAGATCCTTAGAAAAGCCATGCGTCTCAAAGAAACTGGCCATTAACGTACGTCCTCGAAGCCCATGAACTTCTCACGACACGCACGCAACCAACGCCAGCCTACAGCCTTGCGATGAGCCTAACTCACAGTCTCGTGACGAGCATCCGAAGCCGTGTGTGTCTAATGACACGGCGACTTAAGACATGGCGTGCCAGACTGTCACGTTCGTCGCAGGGCGCTGTGGCCACCCATGATGCTTACGGCTAGTGATAAACCTTGCTTTTTGTTACGTTGTATTTTCAAGTGTGCGAAGTGGATCTCGATTGAAAAATCCGTGAAAGGCACTGATCTGAAGGGCATTCGAGCACACTGTGTCGCCACTGACCTGTGAAGTCAGCACTGCTGTAGTATGGTTTGCAGGGTTTTTTCTGTCACCTGGTAAAAGCTATCTTGATTAAAGCCTCTACGTTTGGAAATATATCGCGGCTTGACGCGTTTATACAGCGGGACGTCAATGTCTCAAAGGATGTTCTTCACAAGCCTGCGCTGCAAGCGTTGGCGAGTACAAACCAATACTAACATTTTTAGTTTTGTCTCACATGTATGGTCTGCTTAAATTTGTTTCCATGTTCGCAATTATGCTATCAAATGGCTCGCAAAATTACCCACTTTTCTCACCGATCATGTCCTGTCAATAGGCGGTTTTTCTCACCTCTGCCAAAAAATCTCAATTTTGGGTGCAATACCAACGTGAGAATTGAACACCCGCAACGAGTTTATGTGTATCGCACGCCATCCTAAGCGGACGTCAGCTGAGACTGTTGAGACGCTCTCTGAGACCGTTGTTGGAGAAATGCTCTAAATATTGAACAAACAAAAGATTATCGACTAGGTAATGCTACAATCCATTTTTTTCTGAATAATCACTCAGGAGGCAAACGTTCAGGAGATTCGGCGTGAAAATGGGTGACTTTAACAATGTTTCGCTGTAATTTTTCATCGCTTAAATGACACTGGTTGATTGTCTGGTGGACTTAGCAGCACTAAATGGTAGTGACAATGCAGCCACTGATAAATTAAAGAAAACATCGAGACCTGACCTGCATGTAACGTGATGCTCAGTATGTCCGTTCAAAAACTCAACATAGAGCAATGATAAATTAAGCCTTGTGTTGCACCCATGACCAGGACATGACAAAGCGGGTATCGAGCACTTGGCATAGACTGTTGAGAGCAGACAAGTTGGGGTATAGATAAGGAACAACGCGATACATGAACCGGGGATTTATTTATGTGCTTTCCTTTCGATTGTCTGACCAGAAAGTGTCATTCGCAGTGTTGGGGTCGTCATCCTGTTCAACAACAGGCTGCACGCCAACATGCTAAATATATCATCGTTTATCTATAAACGAAGGCGCTCTGGTTGGATATCACTGGCCCCGCGCCGTGGGCGATGGTCGTGAGAGTCACCCATTGGGCGTACTGCTCGGCCTCGGCGCTGAGAACCTCGCGATATCCAGCCGTTGGGAATGATTTTTCCTTCTCGGGTTGTAAACATTAGCGTGACTGATTGTAACTTCTGCGGAGGCAAATATTGGCACATAATTTGTCCCGAAGTTTGAATAAATTGTCTGATCGACCATCCCACGTTTCCACTGCCACGAGGAAGCACGGTCAGCGACACCGTTACGGATGTGTTGGAGAAATGCTACCATGGCCATATCGGAATTACGTACACGCAGTGAATACTCCGGTTTCCAAACACATCCGGGTCAAGAAATTTCATTTTGAACATCTGTTACAGGCCCAGGGATCGCCCGCCGCGATATGTAGATGGGGTCGAGGCCTTTCTTCAGTGCTACCGAATAACGCTATTTTCAAGTATAGAATGCAAGCTAACGTTACCGCAATTATTGTGTGCATTTGCCCTGGCCTGCCTCTGAAGCATTACTTGCATTCATGCGGCCCGTAATGATAGGCTCGACCGTGGAGCCGCGGAAGGGTAGGCCGTCGTTTGTGGCCAGTGAAGGGCTGTTACTCGCGGTAGTCTTTTGTCAGGAACCGACTCGGCAGTGCCTGGGCAGCGACAAAAGCAGTGTGGCGCTTGGCCCCACGACAATGATTCCGTGCATGTTGCAGAGGTGGGATCAAGATCAATACTACGGCTTTGGTCTGCAATGTCTCGAGCCTTTCAGTTACGCAGTTAGTATAAAGAACTGAAACTCAATAAATCATCCATTGTCACACGACGACCGAACAGCCTACCAGACTGTTAAACAGCTTTGCGATAGTTGTGGCCATCAACAGCTTTATTCACGTCATGGAAATGCGCTCCCCCCTGTGTTTCGCTGGCAAACAACGCCAAAACGGCTTTGCGGGATTACATGAGTGCGGTCTTCCTGGTCATGCATCGATTAACATGTCAGCGATCGACATCACGTAAATGGGCTAACTTCCTAGATATGCTGCGACTATAAACCAGCGTACTGATTCCACTTTTATTTTAACATAATTCTCCATGGCACATACTGACTGTAAGTGACCTCATTAGGTCAGGCTATCTTAGTCTATATCAGTCTAGGTTTAGGAGGTCGATCCGATCTAGGAAAGGGAGGCACGGGAGTGTTTATGCGATCACCTACCATTTCCAAGTTTCGCTGATTGCTTTCAAAAGATCTTGCAATTGCGCACACTTTTCATTTTGATAAGGTCAATAATTGGCCCCATTAGACGAGGTAAAAGGTCAAAGTTTTCCATAGCAGCACTATGCCTTGTCACGCGTCATGGAACTTAAGCTGGCCTATTTCTTGTTCAATTCTGAGCACAATAGTATGAAACTGTATGTGTTTTGGACATAAGCTCAAGATGCAGGGCTCCAAAACTGTAACAGCATCGGACTGCTGCGCGCGCTCCGCGGAATTGTTAACCCGCTGCCCGCACTGGCCGTGGATTGCCGCGTCCCCGTGCACACCACTGTGCTGTGTTCATTAGAAAACCGTCACTGCACAGAAAACAACAAAGTAGAGACGTGCTTTTGGTGACGAAACCAGCGTAACGACACACGCGCAGATGCTACCGAAAATTGAGCGTAATTGCACGTGCTGGATAGGCATCCTCAGTAAACCTAAAGAGGCAGCGTCGACCCCCACTGCCGCGCATCTCCTCCCGGCTACCTGCCCTCGCCTGCCACTTAGCTCCTCCCGGCTGCCGCCCTCGCCTGCCGCACAGCTCCTCCTGGCTGCTCCCCTCGCCTGCCGTACAGCTTCTGCCGGCTGCTCACTCTCGCCTGCCGCACAGCTCCTCCCGGCTGCTCGCCCTCGCCTGCCGCACAGCTCCTCTCGGCTGCTCACCCTCGCCTGCTACTTAGCTCCTCTCGGCTGCTCACCCTCGCCTGCCGCACAGCTCCTCTCGGCTGCTCACCCTCGCCTGCCGCACAGCTCCTCCCGGCTGCTCACCCTCGCCTGCCGCACAGCTCCTCCCGGCTGCTCGCCCTCGCCTGTCGCACAGCTCCTCCCGGCTGCTCGCCCTCGCCTGCCGCACAGCTCCTCCCGGCTGCTCACTCCCGCCTGCGGTGGCGGCGCTAGCCAGGGGCGACGCGTCGTCTGCCGTGCCGAAGCCGCCGAGGTGGCCAGGCAACGCCGGCGCTGACTGTACCTGGGCCAGCCACTGGAACTGAAAGTAGTACAGAACTGAAACTTTTGGAACCACTTTACCCACTTCGCCTTCATTTCCTGCATCAGCAAATGGTCTCGTTCTATTTTGCCACTCACAAAAACCTCAGAATCGTTAGCAAACTGGGCAAGTGTGAAGTCTGTCAGCTGAAGTTATTGAAAAGATGAAACGTGCGCTCAAAAACCGCTCCCGAAGCTAATGTTAATCGCTCTTGGCATTGATCACGATGCCAAGAGATAGCGCAATGTTGTCAGGGTTTCTCTGAGGTGTGACGTGCTCGCCGTTCTGAATGCAGAAATGAACTTGCCGGGTACCGCTGAGACAGCACGAGAACCGCTGCGTATCGATAGCGTCCAGATCACCCCCTGGCCCGGCCGCAGCAGGAGGCACGGTACCACCTCGGCGGCGCCGGCACGGCAGGCACCGCGCCGGGCGTCGCTGGTGCCGCGGTGAGGGCTGGCTGCTGGAAGGAGCGGCGCGGCAGGCGCTGGACCAGCCCGGATAGCTGTGACTGGCGGCGCTGGTCGGAACCCGAGTGACGTCAACGGAAGTGTGGTAAGCCCAACAGGATCTAGCTTAAGGTCAACAGGATTTAGCCTCAGGACAACAGGATTTAGTTTCAGGTCAACAGGATCTGGCTCCACGCCAATAGGATCTAGCTTAACATCAGCAGGATTTAGCTTCAGGTCAACAGGATTTAGCTTCAGTTCAACAGGATTTAGCTTCATGTCAACAGGATTTAGCTTCGGGTCAATATGATTTAGCTTCAGGTCAACATGATTTAGATTCAGGTCAACAGGATTTGGCTTCAGGCCAACGTGATCTGGTTTCAGGTCAACGGGAATTATGTCCAGGTTAAGGATATCTCTTATTTTACAAGGTCCTGTGCATCAGGTCACCGGTAGCTGGGTTCAAGTCGACAAGAGCTAGAGTTGGGTTAGGTCATCGACAGGAGCGCTCGGTGCAGCCGACAGGCCAGAGTGGAAGAGAAGTTTAACTCTGCACTGCGGATGTTGACACCCATGGGATGATTGAATGATGAATGATCAGCTGGTGGGATGATGAGAGTCGGAGAGAGATTTTGAACATGATGGAACCACTGGCTACAGGGGGCAGGGTGACATATCCCCTCAAATTTCCCAAAAATGGGACTTGGTCTTTCGGGCGGGTTTGTACAATGTGCGTTGTTCACGTTTACCAACCAAAGACAGCACATCCAACCAGGTTGTTAACCCATATTTCAGGCCCTTCCAATCCTGATCTGTTCTCATGGAATGTTTTGTGATGACAGCAATACCTGGCAGCATCTGGCAGCCACACCTAAAGAATACCTCGAAACACATGAAAGCTGAGGCCAACGGCAATTCCACATCGCGGGGGCTGTGTCGGGCGGCGGATTGGCAGGTGGTTTGTTTATTTATTTTTTTCTAGGTGGTGGCCGTAAGAAAAGCTTTGGTGGACTTCTTGACATACGGAACGTAGCGAAAGCCAGCTTTTATGGCATATTATTAACATCAAGGCACGATATACTGTGCTGTTGTTGTTGCTGTTGCTGCTATGCTGTTGATAATTGTTTTGTCAATGCTGTATCGTCGACACATCATTGCCTGCTGGGCTGTAGCCCTAACATTGATATCATGTGATGTGCACAGTAGTTGCTTGCTTTATTGTATATAACTGGAAATGTGGTGTCATCCAAAACTTAATAAATATGTAACGTTGTTATGAACGGATTGCCAAAGCGTTGCTATTGCTATGGTAAAATGGTAAGGTTGGGCTACCAAAATGTTCTTCCTGCTCAGGATTGTTTATGCAGTTAAAAGTGAACCCTTGTATAACCATTGTGATGCAATGCTATTTTGGCTGTTGATAGTCCTTTGGCATTTTAAATCAGTTATTACCAGTCATTCATAAATTTGGCATTTAGCTGCTGTTTCATAGGTTTGACAAAGTAGTCAACCAATGTGGTACATTGTGTAATGACACGCGTCAACAGTGTCATTGTGGCACTACCTCAGTGCTGTACCGTGGCATGACATAATGAAGCAACAATATGTTTTGTTTTTTTGTACTGCAATCCCTGCTGCTTTCATGATAAGTTCCATCATACAAAGATGGGTCAAGCATGCACTTAAGTATTGACTTCCCATATGACGTATGACTGATCAAAACCACATGAAAAATTATACAAATCAATTTCAGCAAAGCAGGCAACCAATAAGTGACATCACTTGCTCAGCCTGTTTTGGGAATCCACAAAACGTAAGTGACAAAGATGCAGGCACATCTTCCACTTCCATGGCCTTGCAACGTGCTGCAGCCATTGGGCTGCTTTACTAAAAATTAACAGGACAATTTTACATGTGGTGAAATGACACTGGAAACATGCTGACCTTGCACAATGCAACGAAGTGATGAAGCTGCCAGTGCACACTAGGCTCAAGATAAAAATATATTTAAGTGCTATCCAAGACACCAACAGCAATACTTTTCCACCTTTATCAGCACCCAGCATCTCACACAAGTTGTAGTGACTATGACATTGATGACTCAAAGTGCTCACGCTTACGTTCGCGACACGCATTCAGCAGCGAAATCTAGCTAACAGACAATTATCTTCCGCGCATCGTATCATACGTGCCGCATCATCGCTTTTGCGAATGTATCAGCGGCCATGCTGTTTTGACCATAAGCAGAAAGCAGCCTGTAGTTTTAACGCGATCGCACGACGTTTCTATGACGTCATTAATGCCAAGGCGATTTTGAAATAGGCTCCCAATAAACCTTTTTGCACTTTTGCGGGCGTCTAGTTCAGAAACCAAAGCGCTTTGGGTCCTAAAAAGTAAAAAAGGAAAAAGACCGTGAACTGTATCAAAAAGTCCTCAACGTGGCCACGTAAGTTCAAAACCCCATACAGATGTAGAGCATTCCCTTTAATCGTTACTTGGCACGACAACGTCGATTAACCAGCACCTCCTGGAATATTGAAGGCCCCGATGAACTTTAACGTTCACTTCACCTTGACACGACATGTGAACTTCCAAGTCACATTGTCGAAACACCAACAACTAAAGCAGCCCTATCGTAAGTACGCTGATGGCAAAACCACTCTTCGGCGTGGTTTTTCTTCTTGCCCGTAAAGCTGATGTGTTGAAGGTCTGCTTTTCCCAGATCTGTGAACCAAATTCTATCACACCAATCACGATGAACCCAGAACCGCACGAAATATTGTTTGGTTGTCTCCAGCCGATCCAATGCCCTTTTTACAGAAGTCAACCCTCGCGGCGTGCTGGGTCAAAGCTTTCGTGCACGGTACGCCGTAATTTTCCGACATCCGTAGCAAGTCCTTGTGGTCTCAGTGGCTCAATCGATGACGTGCCGGGTCCACATTGAAAAAATTGTGTTCGAAGGCGCGGTGTAGAATTTTTGCTGCCAGCTGCTAAGATATTTCCTATATGCTGAATTATAATTTCATTTATGCTGATAGGCACGTTCTAAGCAAATAGTGTATAGATGTCGTAGCACCTTTCTCGGCGAGACGTTTTTGCTATGGTGGCATCGAAGGGCCGTGAACGCCGGCGCCAAATGACGAAGCATCGAAGTTCCGATCCAGTTGTCTCCAGTTCGGAACAGAAAAGCATGAGATGGTCCCGCCTTGTGCTGCTAACTGTCATGGTTTCTTTTCTAACAGGCCAGCTAAACATATGTCGGCGATGGCGTCTGTAAATGGCATGCTGCCATCTCTTTTATTTGGCTTTTCCGTCATCATAAATATCTACCATCAAGACGCCTTTTGTAGCGTGGGGGTGGCCAGGCGATAGCACACACGACTATTGTCACCATGTAAGTGGTCCCACAAAAAGCGAATGGAGTCCGTTTTTTGTCGCCATTGGGGCCTTACGACACACATTTGAAGCTACATGATGTCACCCGCCTTTCACCCGGGCAGGAATGCATGGCATCATTAGGAGCCTGGGCGTATGACACGAATGGAGTCCGTCGCTTTTGGAACCCGTACGGATAAGACCAGACAAAGCCCTGCACGTTCCATTGCCACTGTAGATGAATTTAGAATAGCTTATGTATTTGGTTGCGGTGACGAAAAACTACTGATCCGGTCACAACAAACTAAGATGCGAGTCTGTGCAGTTGTCCGTGCCCGATCTGCAGCAGATGAGAGCGCCGGATGCTGTGTTTGGTACCAATTTCCCAAAAAGGCGACTGGCTGCTTACCGATCTGTTTACTAGCCAATCGGAAAGAGGTGAGCCCAGCTGATGATTTGTGGACGGTAGGTCCATACTGTGTACAGTAAAATCAGCAGCACACCATGTTGCTGATATTACACCTCTACCTGCTTAAACTGCAAGACCCAATAATGCTTGCGAATGTTTACGGGCAGATTGCGCGTTATGGTTAAAACGCATCTATATTCATCTTGCACTAGTAACATTTCTTCTTATTTAATGTGACGCTATTTCACTCCAATAAAATAACTGATAACTGAGGCTGAGCTTTGTTTCTGCCTAGAGTTCCCAAGCTTTCGCACGATTGGAAGCTTCCACGTTTCACCTGTTAATCCAGCGAGGACGCGAAACAGAAGTCGTTTTATAATGCTGTATGAATGTACCATCTGATGAAACAACTTGCAATTACGTCGATTTAAAATGCTACCTCACAATTCCTAGCCATCTTTCTGCTGGTCTCCGAAAGCTTCATGTGTGTGCGATTAGTGGTTAAAAGAAAACACAGTGGCTACAAAGACCGCCCAAAACGGGACTTATTAGGCACGGTCGGGCTGCTGAAGTCAAACAGTTTGCGGTCAGTAGATTTTAACATTCTTTTCGCCTGCGATGTCGCTCATTCGCAGGCCATTTTCCCGTTTCTGGATAGAACTTGCAATGTTAAAAGGGTCCAAAAGTCCCGAAACCTCCTCTTCCCTCGTGGCTGGGGCCGACAGGTGACTGTCATCTTGCAAGGAAGCCTCGAGTCCAAGCCGACTCGACTCAGACAAGCAAAATGTCTGCCTACAACTTTGAATATCACCCTTCCCATGTGCTATAATCCTCCGTCGATAAAAACAACGAGTTCAACGCTGCCCTGCGTAGGAGTTTCAGATGTTGCCATCCTTCATTCACCTAGAGGGCTCTGCTGCATTTGCTACAGCGTTTGGATAGGTGGCGCTGCCAGCGCCAGACAGTCAAAAGTGCGCTACGCCCGCTCGCATCTGATTTGTGGACGCCAGGCATTTCAGTTGTTCTTTTGAGTCATACATTTTCGGGTCAGTTTTTCTAAAAAATGGTGACGACGCTGTTTTGTAATGTCGCCCATTCATAATTATGTGTTGCACGGTAGTAAGCACACAACTTACCTTAGTAGCTCATACTGTTTCTGCGCACTAACAGGAAACATGCGTCAGGATCTGGATCAGCCATAGCCTACTCAGTCGTGTAATTACAATCTGTTAAGTGCAAGTATCAAAATAGTATGCCGATTAACAGGCTCAAAGTGAAGAAATACTGATTTATGCGAAGCCAATCAAAGGTCAACAACAAGGCGCGGAACTGGACATCGATGAATGATAATCTACTGCTGACGCCAGAAACGCGTAATAAAATGTTACAGTGATGCGTACAAAAACAACACGATCTGATGATGCTTATTTAACGGCAAGATCAACTCAATTCGGGGCTTCCAGTCTTTCCACGCCAAACCGCCACAAAGCCATGGGCGAGCTTCAGACAGAGAGCCTACCAACCACGGCGATATCCTGCTATTCATTCCCAAACGCCACGTGCCCTCCGCTTCACTGGATTGAAAAGGCAAGTCGGAGACTGAGCGTCTCAGAGTGTCTGGCCGCCGCGCTGTCACCGGACCGCCAGCGCCGGCCGGCCTCGTCTCTAGCGCGAGTAGCCGCACGTACAGCAGGTCCGCTCCCGCAGCAGGAACAGGCAGATCAGGCCCACCGGGAACAGCACGATGGCCCAGAAGACGCCGCAGCAGGTGAAACTCTCCTCCATGATGCCGGTGTTGCAGACGGGGCAGCGGAACGGCACGAAATCGTGCTGCCCGCCGCCGGCCACTACCACTGTTGTGCTGGACGTGTTGGACGTGTTGGACGTGTTGCTGCTCTGCTGCTGCTGTTGCTGCTGCTGACCTGCGAATAGGGCCGCTGCTGGGTGAGCAATTTCAATAACTTGACTGTGTCTTATGAAAGTAGTCACGTACCCTAATATGATAGCAAACTATTATAGCAAACTATTACCAGTTCTAGCATTGGCAGGAACTATGAGCCAGTTGTGGTAGTTGTAAAAAAAAAAATAAAGCAACGATAACCATATCACAAGTAGAAGTAAAATGAACATAGTAACTCCAGGATAGAACGGATCATCACTTGTGACTGCGACCACAGATTCGACACCCGGATTCTTATTTCGTGCTGCTCTAGAAACTGGCGCTCAGAAATATGACGCCGGTCGTCCAGACAGCGCCGGGGAAATATTTGTGCACCGGGCGGGATTCGAGCGAGGGTTCCCAGTCACCATGCCAGCCGTACCGGGAGGGAGTGTATTCTGTTACGGTATGAAATGCTAGAAGGCTGCTTGTAACAGTTAATCTATTTTGTTCTGATGGCTTCCACCAGCGGTTTTTGGGATCGGAATACTTTCTAAACACAGTCCGCTTTGTGCGCTTGCCCCGCAACAATCGCTCAAATTAGTGGCTTCACTTAACTTTCACCTTCACTTCAATGCATATTTTGTACGACAGGCTTACAATAGTCATTGAACCACCAGCGAGTGTTTTCAATTCCTCGATTCTATGTCGCTCACGTGGCACGTCATGGATCATGCAGGCGACACCGTTAACCCACCACAGCCTGTCTCTGCAATACAACTACGACAGCTACTAGCAATAGGCTTGTTAGCCAGTCAGGTGTTCTAAGTGGAACTTGTCCACATATTACGCTCTTTTATGGGCGGGGTTTTGACCCTCTGTTCCCTGATAGTCTTTCCACTATGAGCACAAAGTGATCCTTTCCGCAATGATACTTTCCGAATATTTCCAGTGCTCAATCAGAGATTGCCATATCAAGCCTATATTGCTTTACTGCTACCTTACGATATCACCACCTCCAAAGGCAGTGCATCACCAGTCTCTCACCCATCATCATCGGAGCCATCATAATGGGAGGCTGACCCATCGGCGGGGGCGGTGCGTAGGCTGGCGGCGCGTAGGACGGCTGCGGTGGCTGGTAGCCAGGCGGCCCCCCGCTCGGAGGAGGCTGAGGTCCGTTCTGTGGTGGCTGCATTCTATCTGTGGGCTAGAAAAGACGACTCCAACTATGTGGGGGCTTAAGGCGTGAGCTATTGTTTCAATATTCGCAGGTATGACTTGAGACGATAAAATTGTTTTCATTTTCACAGGCATGAATTGAGGCGCGCAAGCCCGAATGATGTGTTTTTATAAATGTCAAGTTCAAATAATAAAAAATGTCTCGTCATTTGAGTTGTTTGAACAGCTGGAATATGCAGTCCCGGCACCGACCCCCCCCCCCCCCAAAAAAAAAACAACAACAAACACCCGAAATGACAGTAGCAGCACGGGTGGAGTAAAGGCGATGGCAACCAGACAGAGACAGAGGCAAAAACACACAGACACAGATATAGACACAGACACAGACACAGACACAGACACAAAGACGGAGACGGAGACGTAGACGTAGACGTAGACGTAGACGTAGACGGAGACGGAGACGGAGACGGAGACGGAGACGGAGACGGAGACGGAGACGGAGACGGAGACGGAGACGGAGACGGAGACGGAGACGGAGACGGAGACGGAGACGGAGACGGAGACAGGAAAAGGGACAAGGACAGAGATAGGGCAGGGGCAGAGACAAGGACAAGGACAGAGACGGATACAGGGACAGAGACAGAGACGCAGAGAGAGAGAGAGACGAGAACAGAGACAAAGACAGAGACAGAGACAGAGACAGAGACAGTGACAAAGGCAGAACAGATTCAGAGAACGAGGGCGAGAGAGAGGAGTAGCAGAAATAGCGAGAATGACTTGCAGATGAACAAGAGCCCAACTTCATCTCAATGGCATCAGACTCAAGAACGTAGGGTGAATCCCGATCTCGAGTCATACTGGTGCTGAACCTTTTCAACCAACCCGTTCTTGACTTAAGGTGACAATACAAAGAGATGAGATGAGAAACTTTGTTTATATTCAGATCGAAAGGTTAACTTCAGTGTATTGTTGATTCGAATGTGTTCCGATTTCACTGGCATCAATTTCCACTCCACCAAGTTGTTTTCGCAATCGGCCCCATGTTTAAGCAAAGAGATACCAAATATATATTTATTGATTAGATCCGCGTGAGCTCGAGTGATATTCTTGAGCCGAATTTTTCTTGACAATAGGTTCTATTGAGCCTTGAACTTTGTACAATTTGCATTTTGAATACATCTTATTAGTTCAGTACTTCGAGCTAATCCTGGTTTTACTCAATTGGTTTGCTTCAAGGAAGTTCTCATTAGCCGGAGTTCGCTGAAGTCATTCTGAGACCTTCTTAGTATGATTGAAGCTTTACGGCACTGAATAATGGGTCAAAGGTCGCATTAGCCCAAAGCGTTGTTTGTTTTTTCGTCTGTTTAGCGTTTTTACAATTTGGGTGGCTTTGGTCAAATAGTAATGCGCCAAGGCAAACACTGGGGAGAAGGGGGGGGGGGGGGGAGGGCGTTCAAGACACCTTCCGATGGAAACGAACACTCTTCCGTGTCGCCCAGGCAATGTCAGATACAACGAGCAGTTTCTTATAGACTGCTACATCTTCCCGGTATACTCTCGTATTCGCAAGCGGAAGGGAGTCCGGAAGTGACCAGGCTTACATGCCTCACCAGGAATTCGGGGATGTTTTCCTGAGATTTTTTGTAGACGTCTTTCCAGGCGTCTCCGCTCACAGGCTGTGCACGCACAGTCTGACAGCAACCTGATATGTCCGTGTCTGAAGTTGTTAGACACGTTTTAACTTTGGGATCGAATTCATTTGACTTTGACTTGACCTCAGGATGGAGTGAACAAAATTGACTTTGTGATTCACCAACGCAATATTGTCTGATCATTGTGAAGTAACAATGCATCTAGGATATTACATGCATTCGCTAGTGCGTTCTGAGTACTTATTCACTAAATTGGCGTAACGGTTTTAAGTAGCTATTGGTCACAAGTAGCCATTGATGTCCACTTCGATCGCAGTCTTTCAGCTTATCGTAAATGCATACTCACAGCTCGGCTCTGCTCCTATGAGGGTCACGTAGAGGGTCACTGGTTGGCCCGTTCCACGCCCCACCCACGCAGGTCACGGAGCACCTCTGGCCGCGCTGACACAGGGTCAGCGCCCCGGGCGCAGGCGGGCCGGCCGGCATGGACGGCAATGGCGTATTCAGCAACTCAGGTTTGGGGGCAATTGAGCCGAGAACTGTGGCATTTTGGCCTTAGCATGGAGTTGGTGTGGACTGAAGGGAAAGGAAAGTGGTGCTGGTGTCTTACTTTATCTGTGTTAGATTCATATTTAGATGTGTGCTCATGAAGTATTCGCAGCCATGGTGGCTCTTCGCCAGACACGTTATCCAATGTCGGTTTGTATGTTTGAGCTGTGTATGTGTCTCAGCAAGTGACCTGATCTGCGGTGAGCGGATCGCCCGCTGAGGGCCTGACTGCGGCTTTGTAGGCATGCGCCCCTTCACCCCCCCCCCCCCCCCCCCCTCCCGTCCGCCAGACTTCTTATGCTTCTTCCCATCCGGAGCAAGCATAAATGACGCATGAAAGCATCGGGTTGAGAACTTCATGGGTTCGAAAAGGCCATGGGTGCATGGGTATCATGGGAAAGGTTAACAAGCTGAGGTGATGACATATTTAGGGAAAATGGCGGGTATTTGCACGAGTATACATCGCATGACTTTACGAAACCCCGGGTAGGTAATTCAAGAACTACACAAGGCTGCTGCTTGCGTTTCCTTAAGCCAAATTTAGCTATTTAGATTCATTCATGATGCGTACTTTTGCATCCACCGACGCAAAACATCAATGTTGCGTGTGAAACTTCCTGAAATTCCGTTGTTCAGAACGTAAGTATTTTAAACATGCCCATGGGTGTGAAACGGGTGGGTGCAGCTGATTAGGAGTGGTTGGCGGGTGAGTATGGGTACAGTCCCATAGGTGACGGGTGGCTCGGGTAAACACAATTTAAGCAGTGCCAAGAATGCTTCCCGTTCCGGCCGAAGCGATAGCTTTGCTCTGACATAATATTATCTGATCCAGGTATGTCTGATGGGAATGCTGAAGACTGATCGTAGCTAATGCGATGATGGTAATGGCAAGCAGGTACGTATTGTGCTATGTGGCAGCAATGATCACACGTGATAACACAAACCCGATTAAATAGTCCATTACGCGGCTAGGAAGAAAATGGGTTTAATATTGACAATGCTGATGTGCTTGTCCATGTTCAGTTGTTAGGGACTCATCCATATGGTGGGCACTAGGAACCCAGTCGGATGCATCTTGCATATAAAGGTAATGCAATATGTGACAACTGTGTGAGAAAAAAAGTGGGACAAGTGACACCTGCGAAACAACAGTAAAGTGACACAATAAGTGACAACTGCGAAACAGCAAAAAGATGACACAATAAGTGACAACTGCATGACGACAATAAAGTAACACGATAAGTAACCACTGCATGACGACAACAAAGTAACACAGTAAGGAAGACCACAATCACGATTCAAACGAAAAGAAGCGCAAACATCCCAAAGTCATTCATGTTTGCTGAAAATAATGTTTGTTGAGCTTGTTGTAATGCTGTTCATTAAATTCCAGAGTTTCGTTAAAAACGTCCGTTTCGATGCATGCGGTACACAGCTATTTGACGCGGAGTGGCATGTGGAATGGGGTAGCGTAATTTAGAGATAGCGGAGTGGAATCGGGTACATGATTACGGGAGGGGAGGCATAAACGGTGCATTTTGGACGGCTGACGGCATGGGTGCTATTGACTCGTGGCACCGCTACGATTGACAGCAGTTTATTGATGGGCAATGTCTTCTCTGTTTCTACAAGCTTCTCGTATTCAGGACGGCGCTGGCCCACCTTAAAGAACGTTTGCTGCCGTCCTTTTTCTTTTTAGTTATCTCATTTAAGATTTGTTGCATTTGAGCTATTGCATTGCTCCTAATTGCTTACATGCTGAAATTTGTGCTTTGTAACAACTTCGTGAATATCTTGGCGGCACTTACCATAACAGTAATGATGACTTATACCGACACCTCCAATTTGCCAAATTTCTCCGCTCAGGTACTGTTTCGCGTATACCTGCCACAGACTGCTTTCACTTTTCCTTCTGTTGCACGTCGTCCACGCGCGTCTGGTAAAACAGTGTTTACAGGTCGTTCTTCTACGTGTGGAGCGTAGGGGATCGGAATAAGGTGTTTCGCTTTGAGCTTTGAGCTTTCAGGTAGACCTGTCGTTTGATGTGATGTTTGAGTTATGCACCTTCTCGTTAGTCAAATGCCCGCTGCCCATGTCAGACCGGCGTGCAAGTATGCGCGTTCATGTTTTGAGCGACTTCTAGCTGTTTGTTTGCCTAACAAACGATGCGAATATATGGGAGTAGGGCTGGGCAATGTCAGGAATATGCAGGCTGTAAAATAAACCGGCTGTAATGCGCAAAACGTGAACTGCGTAGATATTCGCACGCCACTTACCTTGGACACTCATACGTGGTTGGCATGAAAGGTCAGTATATTCAGACGTGTTACACACTTTAAGCGCTTTTTTAGAACCTTTTGTAGTATGGTAGGGCATCTCGCAGACGGAAAGTAAGCGATACTCTTTGGATTTGCTGGTTTTAGTGTGATTCTAGGCACCTGTTCTGCTTCGGGCCAACATTTAATGTTTAAAGAGGCGCCTGATATTTTGGCATTTACACGTGCACTTAACTCGCCTCATTGTGTGTTATCTGACTCGTCACTGATCCTTCCCGTCCGCCCCCTTTCGTGCCGCGTCGGTGCCACCATCGTTGCCAGCTGAGGTAATGGCTTTAGTGGGGTGCGATAGCCGTGGAACACTTGTGTAAACCTCACCTGCATAACAGATGACGCCACATGGCCGGCAGGTGCATATCCAGATGTTATCAGAGCTTTCCCCTGCGTGGACAGCACGAACATCACAGTTAAGTTGGAGCTGGCCGGCTGGAAAACCGCCCGGCTGGTAGTCAGGTAGTCTGAACGTGTGACCTCCCGAGAGCCAGGGGACTGCGGTCCCGACCTGGTGTTGGACCAGGTCCAGGTCAGGCCAGGGTTAGGCCAGGACTGATTACGACTGCAACGGTACCCAACATTCCTCCATTGGCAACGTAGTCATCGAGTTTGCTAACTAATGGAAATGGAAGCCCGTCACAAGCCCTGCATTTGCAGTCCACTGGTTCGAGTGGGACATAGATACCGGTGACGTCATATACAAATATATTACCGATGCAGAACTGGTCACTGGGCGACTCCAAACTGGCGCCAGAATCTGTGAGCTCCACCAACCGAATCATGGTCCTTGACCGGTGCTTGGACGGCGGTGTTTCCCCGCCCTCTCACCGAGCGGCCGTTCGGGCTCGGTTTGTTCCGCTGATCGGTGCTTGGACGGCGGTGTTTCCCGCCCTCTCACCGAGCGGCCGTTCGGGCTCGGTTTGTTACACTGACCGGTGCTTGGACGGCGGTGTTTCCCGCCCTCTCACCGAGCGGCCGTTCGGGCTCGGTTTGTTCCGCTGATCGGTGCTTGGACGGCGGTGTTTCCCGCCCTCTCACCGAGAGGCCGCTTGGGCTCGGTTTGTTCCCCTGATCGGTGCTTGGACGGCGGTGTTTCCTGCCCTCTCACCGAGCGGCCGCTTGGGCTCGATTTGTTCTGCTGACCGGTGCCTGGACGGCGGTGTTTCCCGCCCTCTCACCGAGCGGCCGTTTGGGCTCGGTTTGTTACACTGACCGGTGCCTGGAGGCGGTGTTTTCCCGCCCTCTCACCGAGCGGCCGCTCGGGCTCGGTTTGTTCCGCTGACCGGTGCCTGGACGGCGGTGTTTCCCCGCTCTCTCATCGAGCGGCCGCTTGGGCTCGGTTTGCTCCGCTGCTCACCCCTCCCGCTGCGACCACGATCCCGTGACGTCACCGCACTGACGGTCCCGGCGACCGGATCAGCGCCGTGATGAGCCGCGGGTGGCCCCCCGCCTATGCGGCCCTCCACCCTTGTTTACAAAGACGCCTGCGGGGACGATAATGATGGGCTCGCCTGCGGCCAAATTTAGCAGGAGCAGGGGTCGCACCGCTAGTGACTGCCGGTGATTTCAGGTAGACAGCTGGGCTGCCAGATCATGCCACCAGTTGCCAGATCTAAACCAGGCGTCGGCGGGCCGTTGGGAAGCATACATTTGTTAATCATGAATCGAGTACTTTATGTGAAAAGCTGTTCGTGTCGCCCTTCTATTCGCTGAGGTAAACCGAAAACCGTCTTTCTACTGCATTTGCTTTCATGCAAACTCGCCTGCTATATCCTGACAAACACGGGTACGAAATGAAATAATTTAAATGCATTTAAACTAATGCATTTCACAAAAAGTGGACGCCATTAGAGATACGCACCTATATGCGCAGCAGCTTATTTTACGTTAAATTTTATGAAAATATTCACAAGAGCACGGATACAGCAGAAGCGCAAGCCATCACGCCAATAATGCCACTGCATTGTTATAATCGTGTTCAAGCAATCATCGAACATGACTTTCGACGCATATGGCTGAAGAAATAGCATTTTTCAGTTTTATGTGCTGACATGTGCTGCCTACAAACGACTAGAAAACTCCAGATGTTCTAGGAAAACAAACAGCACGCAGCACGACAACGTCTGCTTTCGCAGCTTGCCACCATTGCCTTGCGCAAGACTGCCTACGACTGCATCAGTGTATTTTTGTAGTAGTTCATCCGACAACAAATCAAGCCACATGGTAACACAACCCGCCATCATGTCATAAGCTCACAGCTGAATGGTCGTACCAATACGGGCGATGTCTCTCAAGCTATCGCGGCAAAAGCGTGAAGCTGACAGATGGCGAGCGAGTCAGTACTGTATATTTGTCTCCGCTACAGCTGCCTCAACGCTTCTGACGACGGAAGGAGTCAACATAACGTCTAAAAACAAACACCTATCCTTTGAAAAAACAACGAGAAAAACAGGGTAACTTCGGTGCCTAACTTCGGTCACGGTTGAAGGACTAGACGAGCACCCAGCGAAAAATATAGCTGAAACGCCGCCTTAAGATTGCGGCGGTGCACCCCCGCACAGAGTGGCACATTATTCATTCATTTTAGGATCGGCAGTTCCACAAGGCACCCCAGTGGACAATCCGCCCACACCACCCACCACCGGTAGCTCGAGACGTGTGATCGCCGTGCGCGAGGAAACATCGGCTCATGACCCGAGATTAACAATCCAGAGTTCAGGGTTTGGCAGCAAGGTCCAGCCTCTACATACTGTGCTATTCTGCTGGTCAGATACTCAGCTGTTTTCACAGTCACTCGAGTAATTACAGTCAACGATCACGTAGCCAGAAGGTCATGCCGCTTCGCTGACACACATGAGAGCGATCGCCACCACCACCATTGATACTGCCATCATTGGGTGGGGTCAGGATAAGCTATTCAGGATAAGCTAGCTTGTGATTGGCAAGCGCATGCAGGTCCAGAAATAATGCCGGGGCACATGTGCTCACCGACACTTTTGCGTCGCATAGGGAGCCCACAATTCAGAGATCACACGCACCATACGATATCCGGGTGTCGGCGTCTGAGAAGCACAATCACGCGTCCGCGCTTCACAGGCCATTTCAGGTAAGGCCACAATAGCACGCTTCCTCGTCCTAACAAGCGCCCAGAAAACGGACGCGTTCAGCGGAGCGTTCATTCTCTTACGTGCAACGAGTGTGCTCTGGTCGCCTCCAAACTCTGCTCGAGCGACCAAGGCCCTGAGTCCCTCCCTGAGTCCCTGCTCGAGGGACTCAGGGACCCTGAAACACTTCAGGACGGGACTCAGACTCTATGATCCAGTCCAGATCCAGATCCAGATCCAGATCTGGATCCAGTCCCAGCTGGCCCAACGGCGCTCCGACGGGACCACAATGATCAAATCCGACTCCCTCACAACTCCTCAGAACAGGGAGCAAGCTTTGGCAGGCCCCCTGTTGGCCTCATGTCACTTGAGCGACTTCTTCATCTTCATCAGCTCCACGCAGAAGCCCGGGTAGCTGTCCTGTTCCATGCGCGCCTTCACCTTGTACTGCGCCTCCTCGAACACGCCGAAGCCCTCCGACTCCTTCTGCTCCAGCCGCTGGCGCACCGCCTCCGCCTCGCGGTATACGTTCACCTTCTTCGGCGCGTCGATGTCGAGGAACGTCTCGTAGATGGCGTTGGCGTCGTCCTTGACCTGCTTGTAGGCGTCGCTGAGTCGCTGGCAACGCAGCCAGAACTCCAGGTGCCGCTCGGTGCCTTCGTGCAGCAGGTGCTCCATGAACATGTCGCGGCCGCGGTCGCTGGCTAGCAGCCGGTCGAAGGAGCTGGTCCACTCCTCGATCTGCTGCGCCGTCACCTTGTTATACGACTCCGGCTTGTTTTTCGGCATTGTGGGTTCGGTGAAGGCGGGAAGAATCAGACGAAAATCGAGGCGCTGCCAGATGAACCTTTATCGGTGGCCCCGTCTGTCATGCACTGGATGGTATAAGATTCCAAGGGGTCCGCGCTGCTTCGAAGTGGCTAGACACCCTAACGTGGTGCGCTCGCACCGTTGGGTTGGTGACGTTTTGCGCCGCACCCTTCACGGCAAGCCAGCGGCGCCAGGCGCCGGCCACGCGCGTTGGGGGGCGGGGGGCCGAGGTATTTATAGACACCGGGCCACGGCACCACGCAACCAGCTACTCCGAATCACTTCACAAACCGCGGAAGATCGGCACAAGCTGACGCGTCGCGGCCGTTGCCATGCATCCAAGTGCCTCCCCCGTCAGGTGCCACGTGGACTCGTCCGCGCCTGAGTCAGAGAAGAGCCTAGAAACAGGAAAAGGGGCGTCAAACTGCGTTCGCGTCGTGGAAGCGCGCACCAGGCCACGAACACGTCGGTCGCACTGTTCACACTGCCACCGGGTCGCTGGCTCATTCACTTGCCTCACATCGCGTCTTCCGGTGCGCACGCTCCCACGCAACGGCACGCGGACACTTTCTCACGGGCCAGCCGCGACGCTCCGCCGCACGGCCGGCGACGCGGCCGCGGGTTCGCCTGTCGCTCATTGGTCGTCTTATGACGTCACCCAATGAGGTGAGGGAGTAGTGCGGGATATCGCCGTGGCGCGGCGCTAGTGAATGTGGGCCAACCCGAGGACACCTGCGATGCATTTAAAATTTAAAGTGCCGGCATGGCGCAACAAATTTTGACAGGGAGGAAGATTGCTTACGTCGTTATGCATATTCTAACATGCTTCAGGCAGCCTTATTCAGAGTAAATGGTCTAGCATTTGTGTTCAGAGGCGTCGTGATTCATGACTGAGTCACTCGCCGTTGCAAAAGCATGCCATTCTCCTCTAGGGGCAGGGACGAATCCAGGTGGACGTGGTCACCACCAGATGGTTAAAATGAATACATATTCGCTTTAAGGATAGTTTTAGGGATCGACGAGTAGCTCATAATGCCTAGCTTCAACCAAATTTTGTTTTAGACCTATCCCCGGTTCATTTGAGATCACCTTGTAATATGGACCACAAAATATCGGCCAAATTTTGCCAGAGGAAAGTCTGCCATGCGATGTGCAGTTTTAAATGGTGAGACATCTAAAAACAATAATGGCACTGCCTACAGAGTCATGTATCAACTTTTCAGTGATCGTGCAAATAGTTTACTCCCCTTTCTGCCTTCTACTTGCCCATTCATTCTGCCTTACTTTCTCCTATATGCGACTTTCTGGTCGCGTTTCAGACCCGGCAAAGCATGCTCCAATTTGCACTGGCTAATTATAATAAGCTATGGCTAATATATAATATAATAAAAATAATGATAAATAATAAAAATAATAAGGCACCCCGTTCTCCTTATCGCAATCTTCATCTCATCTGTCGAAAATTTGTACGTGACAGGTGTGGCTTGCGGCCGGTGGCGGCGATCGTACTTAATGCCAGGTGACGTCAAAGAACAGGAAAGACCGTGCTGAGCATTGCAGCACGTTAAACCTTCGCCAGCAAATTATGCCGTAAGTCTGAAATTAATAGATCGGATGACAGGAGTCAGGGCACACACAGCAAGCACTGCTTAGTATTAGCTCTTATCCCAGAAATCCATTCGTTCAGAAGTTTTTGGCTCCTCTCCTTTTTTGAACCAATATATTCGCATGTCCAATCCCATCGGTCTCTATTTTATACTTCTCCTAGCACCGCTTGTTAAATTTTCATTCATCACCAGGTGTATATGAACCCTCGACTTGATTCGCGGTTTGCATAACGCGGACTGATAAGGGGGTCGATGTGCCCCGTCCCCCGCCCTCCCTACCGTTTCCAAACTAAAAAAGATGGAGTTAAACAACAAAAAAACGCCTGGTATTGGTCTCAATCAGTTATCGTGATTGCAATATCTGTTTTTAAAAAGTATATGTCAATGATTGACTCCATCATACTAGGTAGAAGTGTAAATTTTCCCAACAGCCGAACTCTTTCAGCTTTACTTGCTCATGTGTACAGAATCATGTCTTGCAGCCGGGGGCGGCACCATTAATTTGTGATGGGGGGGGGGATACGCCTGTAAAAACATCACAACACTTGAATAAAAAATGGGTGAAAACTAAAATTCAGTATTGGAGTTGTCGTACTTGATCATTGTCATACGTAAATTCATCGCGTGTCTTGAACATCACGACCAGGAGGCATGGAGGGCGCGGGAACCGAGGTTGAGGGCAGAGGCTGAGACACAAAACTTTTCGAAAATTCCTCTGCAAGTTAGAAGACCGAATAATGCTCGAAGTTCAAACAAGATCAACCGATGCGCACAGAGAGCGTAACGGACACTTCTGCACTATTCACCAAATCTGTTCATTTCCGAGCAAGTTATGAGAGCTCCAACTTTTAAATCATGACCTCAGACAAATCTCGGCCAAAATTGGGGCATTCTTTAAGCCTGAAAGTTCTTCGGGTACAAAAAAATAGTTCTGAAAAAAGAAAAATTGCGTCGCTCCATTCTGCCGTTATTTCACTAAGAACAAGAACATCAGGAGGGAAGGATTGCCGTCCCTCGGCCGTCGTCTTCGCCATTTGAGCTTTGGGCTCATGAAATGGCATGCATCGTCATTGGGGCTCAACAATGTGTGTGAATGTGTATGTTTTAAGGAGGGGAAAGGGGAGACTTTAAATACTGTTTAGAAACACCATTTATCAAATACCCATGTAGAAAATCAATTGGTGGACTACCCCGTATCCATTCACTTTAACTCATTGAGCCGCTCGATCAATGATGTAACATTCGTTGGCTTGGAGAGGGTACGGAGCAAAAATGGCAATATTTTTGCCCATTGCTACACGCTCAGAGGAAGTGGATTTGTATGCCAGGAGCATCACACCTTTAACGGGTGATCAACGTAAAAACCAAAAGCTAACGTACGAAACACATTAAAAAGTGTCTTAGCAGGGGCTAACCCACAACCAATGCACCTGTGTCGATCACTAGTTTTACGAAAGGATGTGAATAGGACAGGGTTAGGATAGGATAGAGATAGGGCTATCCAGACTGAAGCAGGCTACTATAGAACTGGAACATCTCATGGTATAACGTCAGTATGTTTCTTGTACCTGAACAGAGCAGAATGAATGCATGCACGTAAAAAATGTTTTACGTATGCTCAGCTGTGCATGCACATTTCGCTTCTTCCAGTTAAGGCTTAAGTACCGTTGCTTTTTTCCTAAAACGAAACTACGCTGGCCGGGTAAAATGAATTTGTTTAAATTCAAGCCAAGTTTCAACTGTATTCTGAAAACAGCAAGCGCCCTGTCCCTATCTGGCTAAGGCATATGTGCAATAGCGACATGATAGCGACACGATAGCGACACGTGCCATGCGACATTTCACCCGGCTTGTTATTGTGGATTGTGCGCTAAAACTGGTGGAACGCTGACCGATGTCTTCTTTGTCACAAGCCTAGAAGCACATGAAATTAAAAATGCACGTGATGTGTGTGCGAGAAAGTCCTCATCATCAATAGTCGGAAACAAAGGGCGTTTAAAGTAAGCTATTGCATTGCTCGAAAACTTGGCCCTAATACCGAAACCGCTTAGAAATTTTTTTTTTCGGGTGAACCCGAATATTGAAGCGCGTGACGGCCATGGGGTGAACACCCGCAAGGCTATTGATTTTCGCCACCCTTTACGAGACGTGTGGACCAGTACACAGTTTTAGGGCCATGATATCAGTAAGCCTTATTTTGAGATGTGCAGACCAGGCAAACAAGCATATTCCGGGCAACGCAACGAGTGCGCACGACTCGTGATGTGCATGACACAGGCAGCCGAAGCCGTTGGGAAACGCTTCAAGTAAAGTTGATATGAATGCATGTTATGAGCAAGTACTACTTGTTTTCACTACGGTGCATAGTTTACAGATAACAAGTGAAAATCGACGGTGTACGAATGCATCCGGTTAACAGAAAGGGGAAACCAGGAAATGGAAACAAACCTGTCAAGCAAGGAGTCGTCGCCAAGTCTTGTCGATTGCCTCGCCCAAAAACCCGCCTACAACCTCGGTGGCTGAACGCGAACTACAACAGACACTCGCGGTTCGACTCGACACATTTTTAACGCACAAAAACCCGGGACAAGCAAATACTTAGTCAGGCAATGCCAACCAAGCAGAGCATTGAGCCTGGCACCGGCCCGAAACGCTTCCTCCATCATGGAAGGCAATCGATTGGTGACGTCACTGAGCTTTAAGACGTTGCCATTGGTCCTGCCTGCCGTCGGCCGGACCCAACCACCAATGGTGAGGCGGCATGGCATCAAGCTGTGGTCGTCGTCCCGAGCTCCGGCGTTGCTAACGATATTTGGACAGACACACGGTTCCGTTTGGAGCAGAACGCTCTTCAGGTCGCTACCGCGTATATCTGAGCTCAGCAGGTGACGTGCAGTGCTTGTTGACCATTCGAAACTTAGTGAGCCTCATAATTAGTGCGTCTGGCGCCGTTTTCTTTGGGCGATTCGGTTCGGTATGTACGCAACGATAGACAGAGCACTAGCTCTAGCCAACTTTGGTGCATTGCATAGGCGTAAAAACCGCCATTTCATATTCCTGTTCTCTGAGTGCCATGGCATTCTCACTTTCCGAAAATGCTTAACATTAACTCTATGACGAACGCATGGAAAGATTCGACTTCAAAATCGGCATCGCCACTCCGACTTTTTGAGACGCTCTTCCGTCAGTATTGTATCATACCTAATACTCCGGAAAAACCGAAATGAGCATTGAACTTGACATCCAGCTTAATAATTTTTGTAAGGCGGGGCAGAATAGGCACTTTTTCTATTTCCAGCGTTTTAAAGTGCATGGGTCCAAATAAGGCTACAAAGGAGGGGACCAACCGTCACCAGCTATATCAGTTCGGTGTCACACTGGTACCACCTTTGTTGGCTGTGGGATTCGCTAAAATGGCGGTTGAGCCTGACTCGAAAGCTTGTCTGCTGCGTTCAATCGCGATACGTTGTTAATAGGCATCCAATCAGCAACCCATCCAGCCTATCAGACGCTAACTAAACATGTAATACATAGGGAAATGAAGAGGAAGTAAAGACATATAAATGTCTTATTGAGATGAAGTAAAACAACGAAATATTTAACTCACCGTCAACGGTTCTGAGCAGGCCACTGATGTTTTCTTAAAGTATGTTTAAATAAAGAAGTTAGAGCAAACGGCAGGAAGGCGCTGTTTGAAGCATTATCCGTCCAAAATAACTGAGACACATTTCGAGAAATTGGCGGAGATGGGGCCCCATTTGGGACATATGCATGGAAATTGCATGAAGGTTCATGAGTCCTCCAAAACCGTGCTTTAATTGTTTCCTCAAAAGAGCAAACCAGTCCGCTTAAACTATATCCTTTCATCTCGGGGCAATGCTGGTCAGCTGAACACTCAATGCCTTGTGTTTGTGCCTTTTTTCGGGCCCGTAACACTTTATACTAAAACGTTTACTGTGACTGAAAGTGTGACTGTGAGGATACATTGAGATAATTACGCGCACTCTGTCGCTGACGTTCTATATATATATACTATATATATATTATATATATATATTATATTATATATTATCTATATATATCTCTCTCTCTCTTTCTCTCTCTCTCTCTCTCTCTTCTCTCTCTCTCTCTCTCTCTCTCTCTCTCTATCTCCTCTCTCCTCCTCTCTCTCTCTCTTCTCTCTCTCTCTCTCTCATCTCCTTCTCTCTCTCTCTCTCTCTTCTCTCTCTCTCTCTCTCTCTCTCTCTCTCTCCTCTCTCTCTCTCCTCTCTCTATCTTCTCTCTCTTCTCTCTCCTCTCTCTCTCTTCTCTCTTCTCTCTTCTCTCTCTCTCTCTCTCTCCTCTCTCTCTCTCTCTCTCTCTCTCTCTTTCTCCTCTCTCTCTCTCTCTCTCTCTCTTCTCTCTCTTCTCTCTCTCTTCTTCTCTCTCCCTCTCTCTCTCTCCTCTTCTCTCTCTATCTCCGTCTCTCTCTCTTCTCTCTCTCCTTCTCTCTCTCTCTCTCTCTCTTCTCTCTATATATATATATATCTATATATCTATCTACTATCTATCTATCTATCTATCTATCTATCTATCTATCTATCTATCTATGTATCTATATACTGTGTGTGTGTGTGTGTGTGTTGTTTGTGTGTGTGTGTTGTAGTGTGTGTGGTGCGTGCGTATGTTATATTCCGCAGTTTTTACTCACTGCAGAGGAGAAAGTGGCGTCCAGCCACCACCTATTTGTATACGGTGTGCTGAGGCAATTATTCAAAATAACGCTTGGATGAATCCCTCATGTGATTGATGATTAATAATGAGGGGCGCTTTCTGGTATTCCGTCAAGTTGGCTGTCAGGTTAGGTGGAGACGAGCTCAATGATATTTCTCCCTGCCTTAAAATAACTCCGTTTTCACATGGCAGAAACAAGCTGATTTAAACACGCGCGCGCCAGGGTGGAGGGGAGGGGTCAAACTGACCCTCCAGAGGTGTTTCGGAATGGTTTCCGAACGCGCGCAGTGTAGTCGCGCCAACTTTTTGCATAGCTGAGACAACTGAATAGCGGATTGTCTGACGTCAACAATTTAGATGTACCTTGTAAGTCACTGACCTATGGCAGGTCGAAGTCAGGTCATGGTTTTTAGAGAAGGCAATTTCTAGGCCATCGTTCTATGTGATCCAACAAGAGAGTGCTTAGACAAAGCCATATATTCACTTTCTTAGGCAACACCACAATTGAATGAGCTGATAACATTGACCTAGGGTCAGGTGTGGAAGTCAGACCAAGGCCAAAACCAACCTGTTTTATTACTCTAGGACCTGTTGTATGAATGTAGTGTCTGGCGCCCATTTCGAATTTGTTGATGGAAGAAGAAACTGCATTATATACCCTTCTACGGACTTCTTTAGTGTCACAATAGGTCATTGACCTAAAATGACCCAAGTCAACACCTTGTTTTTCGGAACATACTGCCTAGCGTAATCTTAGTCGCTTATTCAAATGCAAAACTCAATGCAGTCTTTTATGATTTTGGTCAGCATTACCTCCAAAGGTCACGCAAGGCCGCTGACCTTAAAAAAACCTGTGACTTTTTGTTCAGAACAGTTATCTAGGTTCTAGGGGGCCTTTGGAGACCAACGTGAAATTTGACCTTGTTTGACCCTATTTGACCGAAAGGTCATGACCTAGGAACCTCAAACTTTGGCCTAAGTGAGTTAACGTGCAGGGCAACGCAGCATGTGAATTTGGTTTCTCTAGCTCTCTACTTTTTGAGTTCTCAATTGGATCAAATTGACCCCGCCACCAGAGCGAAGGGTATCCAGTTGGCCAACCGGGTGCGTGTTAAGTCAAAGTGCGTTGCTATTTACTTCTGAGTAAATGGTACGAACACCATAGGAGAGCATTCAATGATCTTCTGTGATCATGACTGTTGATAAGCTTGCACTGAAGTATCCATGTGCAGCAAAGCTATTTGTACCTTACCAGATAAAGACATCCATTACATTGACTGGTTGTCAAATGCTGGCGTGGCGTGACCCCGGTCTTGGATGACTTCAACACACTTGACTTATTCCCATGGGTCTAGGACCAGGGGGAGGGGGGAGGGGGCATGGGCCGAACAAACTGTCTCATGGGGTAAATGACAGCATTTTTTCCTTATCCTAGCATGGTCTTGTTATAAAAACTTCAAAAACTACCCCATACAGTCGGCCTTAGAGCAGTAAAGCAGATTGCTTTTGACCTGGGTGTGACCTAATTGCTGTGTTGCCAAAGAAAGTGCCTCAGAGGTGAAAGCTTTGTCTAGCACTCGGCTTTGTCTGACACTCGGCTGTTGCATCAGATTAAACGATTCCCCAAGAACTGGTTTCACTGAAACCGTGGCCTGAATTTGACCTTCCACAGGCCAGCAACTTTACAAGGTACATCTAAATTTATGATCCTAAATGATCTGCTATTCAATCATCTGCAGCTATGCAAAATTTGGCGCGGCCGTGTCACGTCGTTCGGAAAACACTCTGGAAGAACCTTCGGAGGGATCAATTTGGCCCTCGCACCCAAGCCGCGTTAAGGTAGCTCGAGCACCAAAAAATACGCGATTTATTCAGAGAAGTCTTCAGGAGGGTGACGGCGCATTTGATTACGTGCCGACAACTACTGCAGAATGGCATCGCCACTGAAAAGACGGCAAAGAAATCCATGAACTTACGGGAGACATTTCAGAACGGTTCCGGTTTCAGGAACAGGGATCCATCTGGTGCGCTCGTTGAGCATGGATTGCTGTGCAAGACAAGAGCGCTGCTTGCACTGAAACCAAGAAATGCATGTCAGTATTTTTTTCGAAAACATATCAGCCTTTTCTTTTTTAGTAAGTCCAAACGTTTTGCAGGGATAAATATTTGGGATTGCTGCCTTGTCCATTATGTCAGCAAATTTTGCCTGCAACGCTCTGGGGGAAACTTACATGCGCCCATCAAATGCATTTGCGCAATCACGCCGCATAATTGTGGAGACCCCTTCGCCTTCGACCAACTGCATCTGTCATGTTAAACAATCAGCCGGCACAGGCACTCAGCGCCAGGTACCTCCTACATGCTAGAGTGGGAAGTCTGAGCCGATCGGACGCGTCTGCGGGAGCCGGCATCAATACAGATATATGGGTTATGCATGCCTCAATGTTTTCCACTAAATCCCAAGCTTGCAATGATGACAGCCACACGATCGACGCCCTGAGGAGTGAGTGCAATTGGTGCTGTTCTAGGGAACGAAATATGAATAAACAGTCTTGATCGTTTACAGAGCATTTAGCATGAGGTGGGAATGTAGACCGTTCTACTCGCAGCTTAACAACTATATCGGGCACTTCATGAAATGCCCCCAAAAAACATACCTTCATCCGGCAAGTGATGTAATAATGATGAATACAGAAGGTGCCGCACTCTAGCATGTATTCCAGGCAACGATTTTTAAAAAAAAATGAATGCTACAATAATAGACAATAGTTAACATATAGTTAATTGACATAAGCTGCATCAAAAAGCCTACAATGCGAAAAGTCATTTGCTGCTATGGTGTAATTTAAGCAAGCATAGTTAGGAACTAAGTACTGCAGCACGTGTCATATCTGCTTGACACACCGCTTAGTAGTGGTGCTGATCCTCAGCATGCAGCAAAGCAGTCACCGGTGATCAGTTGGCAGTCAGTATTGCGCGTGACAGACCGTCCAAGGCAGTGGCCGCCGACGGGGGGCGGTAACAGTGCCCACACGGTACAGACGGTCCAAGGCAGTGACCGCTGACGGCGGGCGGGAACAGGGCTCACACGGTACAGACCGTCCAAGGCAGTGACCGCTGACGGCGGGCGGGAACAGGGCTCACACGGGACAGACGGTCCGGACCAGTGGCCGCTGACGGCGGGCGGGAACAGGGCTCACACGGGACAGACGGCTCAGGGCAGTGGCCGTTGACGGGGGGGGTAACAGGGCTCACGCGGGACAGACGGTCCAGAGCAGTGGCCGCTGACGGGGGGCGGTAACAGGCTCACACGGGACAGACGGTCCGGACCAGTGACCGCTGACGGGGGGTGGTAACAGGGCTCACACGGGGCAGACGGTCCGGACCAGTGGCCGCTGACGGCGGGCGGTAACAGGGCTCACACGGGACAGACGGTCCGGAGCAGCGGCCGCTGACGGCGCGGTAACAGGGCTCACGGCGACAGACGGTCCAGAGCAGTGGCGCTGACGGCGGGCGTAACAGGGCTCACGCGGGACAGACGGTCCGGAGCAGCGGTCGCCGTCGGCAGGCAGGGGTAGGGCTCACACAAGGAATATCCGACAGAAAGATCTTCAGCCTCAAACTTATTTTTTAGAAAAGAGACCCCAGTTTTATGGATTTGGTCACATTGTTTTTGGCATGCAATATTTAAAGTTTCCAAATTTGCTTGTGCCTAACATGCTGCGACAAAAGCTCGTTCCTTGAAAAGCAGTTTGTGAAGTCCAGACATATGACAACTTAAGTACACTATTGGCCATGGATTCGAATTCAAAATTCGGATCAGCCTGTGCCAAGGCCGTATTTTGGGATGTAAACTAGGGAGACAGATGCCTCGCCAATGACCCATAATGCCTACCCACTAACGCGCCTTCTCCCCCCCCCCCCCACCCCCACCCCCACAGGGAAAAGGCTGAGGCGGGACGAAGGAACTTGCATATATTCCGCATTATTGCAGTCGAATAGTTTCAGGAGGCTGAGTAGTGTTATTTGTCAAATTGCATCAGTTATTCTACTAGGTAAGATTATGCACCAGCAAAAAGAGCCTGCAGGTAACACCTACATCTTCATTTATCTAGCATAGCAACCAGCACATTAATGTAATGTCCTATCTGCCATGCGAATCAAGAGCGGATGAAGTTCTCCATCTGTATCCCCTCGCCCCCGGTCGCCGGATTGCCCCTATGAACAGTTCCCTAAGAAAGCCTTAGGGATACTGCAACCGTGCCACACATACACTTTTTGAAACGCTCTTACGCCTATGTTTATCCATGCCATTTGAGCCAGTCAGGGTTCGTGACGTCATTGCTTCGTGGGTTAGGTCGACCTTTACTTGCCTTGAGTTGGTTCATGTTTCAAGATCGGAGCGCCCGCGATGTACACAACCACACAACACATTAAGGACAAGCGGAAGCCAGATCAGGTGCACACAATGCTAGCATTACGTCGTGCTGTACCAATTAGTCACATGTTAGATAAACTATCATGTACTGAAGTTTGACATGTGGAGCAGCTTTTTGCGGCTGTTGGAGTTGTTACTTTCGTCCATTGCTCTATCATGTGATTACCATCATAAAATAGGAAGTAGTTATCGACACGCGGCGCTCATTTTATTCTGAACCCTCGCCCTGGTGGAAGAGGAGGCACATCGATCACTGCCCCCATACTCCCTACGGTTTTCTGAGGACACCTCCTCGGCATGGCATGCAAACCCTCCCAGTTTTTTAGTAACCTCACGGGCCTTCATTGCACGTGTTTGAGACCAATGAGCGTTGTTCCAAAATTCTTGGTCCCAAGCAGCAACGGTTTTTTACAAACACTTGTACCGCCGATCCACGGTCGACGCGGGCAGGCGGCGGCAACCGATGAATCCGCAGACCGTGCGATGGACCCACGCTCTCGCCATACATGTAGTCTTATTAATAAATATACGCTGAAAACACATATAATGCACAATAATGTGATGAAAACTCAACACCCAACACTCTTTTTTTAGAGTTCGCAATATGCAATCACGACATCCCGTTCATAACAAACTTTTTTCTCTCCTTCATCTCTACCTTTTTTGTCTGGATGATGGCAGATGAAGTGTCACATTAACCCTACTCCCCCCATAAGCGTCAGCTTTAATAGAAGCGGTTAATCAGCGCGAGATTCAATGTGTCGCACTGCTGTCTATATGTTCACCAAAAAGGACATGTAAGAATGTTTTAATTCGCGTGTTTGTAGTTGCATTTGCCTGCGGGAACTCCATGAATGAATTTAGGGTTGGCTTGCATGCGGTTAATGTCATGCAAATTTAGTATTCGGTAGCAGTAACTGCCTTCATTATATTGGCTCCTCCAGGTTGATCCAGAGATTGTGGGGATTTCTGACTGTTGTATTCGTGGTGCATAAGCTTAGCCCAACTAGGAAACTTTTTGTACCGATGATATGTCTTATGTTAGAATATGTTCCCGTTTGTCTGCATGTGTCGTTGTTACCTCATCTCTAACCTTACACTCTCAACTTCGTGGATCCAACCAAAGTGGCAGCTGAACGCTTACCCCATTGCTGAATTGTGAAAGCAAACACCGATTGACCTTCCTATAGGCTGGTTACTTGTTCAGCGCTGTTGCGAGGCACATGGTATTTCATTTTTTGTGGTCTTTTATCGTTGGTTTCTTCGTTAATTGTGTAAAAAATGATAACTCCAAGTAAAACTTCCTTCTCTTTATGCCACCCTGTTACTTAAACCTTTGCAGAATCATAATTCCAAATCAATGCTTTGATCCTGACTCCGTCACGATCACGGTCCAGAGACATCGCCAGATACTTCTCACCGACTCTCACTTCTGAACAGTGTATTCCATAGTCTTCTCCGAAAAGGTTAAACCCTGACGCAATCGGCGGAACCTGTGAAGAACCAGTGGGGCTAATGTCTTGGACAACGCGCCGTTTTAGAACGGAATAACTCAAAACTGTTAAGACAGCATCGTTCTGTTTCCATTCCGCGGGCACACTCCCGTTATACCCAGAGTGACTCCTGCTGCTCACTCACATCATGGCTTGCGTGTCATTTTGTGGATTGTGGAGTAGCATAATCAATGTGTGTAGATTGCATCCATGGTTGGATTTGTGTCCAGTGTGCCAGGTCGGTCACGTCCCGTTTTGATCGAACCTGCCCGCCCCCTTGATGTGCTGCTACGTACGCCCTTGAACGCATCAAACCGACCACATTCCACACAAAGCCTGGCATGTTAGAAAATCGAACAGGAATGCAATTGTTTTCGACAGGACAGTCTGAGCGCCGCTATTCTCAGATCGCTCTATCGCCCGTGTTGCTTTTGGGAGGACGTTCTCCCGCACACGACCACCTGATTTAACGGCAGCTGCCGACCACCGCTCGCGGCCCGTGGCACGTGGCGATCCGCGAGACAGCCAACATGTGCCACGTGTGCCACCTTGGCGTGCCAACACCCTGGTTTGTGTCCGCCCATTGAAGATACGTTGACCGCGAAACATCGCATTCCGGAGTTTCAGAATCAGGTGTGAGGACAAAGTTGCTTGAGGTACGTTCATCGCTTCTTTGTGTCTGCATTGCACAAAAGAATATTGATTTTTGCTTTGTCATGAATATTTGAGACGAATTGAAGGATCGCACACAGGTGCTTGTATTTCAAATCAGAAATCAGTAATCATAGATGACAGATTTCTCGTGTTCCAGAGTTACAGCTCACTTCATTGCCGTACTCGGACTAAACACATGTTTTCAGCGGCAAATGCAGCCAACTTGAAGCAAGCTGTAGACGCAAAAGATCAAAATGTTCTACTATAGCTACGTGGTAGACACTGGTGTAATATCATTGGATTACACGTGAATTTCTGAGTGTGACAAAAATGACGTCCTACAATATATATATATATATATATATATATATATATATATATATATATATATATATATATTTGTAGACATTCACGCAATAGCGATATGACCAAGGAAAAACAGAACGGGAATCAGCGCATAAGACGATAAGACGACACAACTACCTCGCGAAGGATTTGAGCATCTTCACACAATAATGCAGATGTTCACGGCGTAACTTGCAATGCGTGTCTAACAACCACCAATACAGCATCCATTACGCTCGCCAATATTGGCTTTACGCACGCACACGCCGGACATGGAGCGTTCGTTAGTCGCATATTATGTGCAAGCCTGGTCCCATTTTGGCGGCAACGTTCAGCGGAGCCCGCCAATTACAGTCTCTGCACGAGTCAAATTAAGTATGACATGGCACATCACATGGAAGAAATTGTACAAAAGCCAGAAACAAAAAGCGGCCATACTCCTTCTGGCGGAAAAAAGTCGATTATATGCCTCAGTTCCACTAGTCTTCAATGTCGTCACCGAAGTCCAGACAAGAGCACAATCGCCACCCTGTTGCTCGCAGTCGCAAGCCAAAGCCAGACGGATCTTAGGTGCAGCTTCAATGCTAAACCGATCCTAGGTGCGACTTCAAAGCTAGACCGATCGTAAGTGTGACGAGGCATCCCTAAGCGATAAGAGTCGGCCTTCGATCTCATGGCATTCACAGATCACAGTGTGCATGCCCGTTATGGGTCGGGTAAACACTGCAGCAAGGCACCCATGGGTGCATAGCGTGCACATGCTCTCAAACGGACGACCCAATCTGAAGCAAGGCCGAAAGAGCAACTGTAAATCACACAGACCATCATCTGGACGGTCGTCTAGCTGGTGGCGTATTCCAGGACCCAGATTAGGCCACCGCGGGGCGGTATGTCACTCCTGACACAAGTCACACCTGACCCCAGGTCACGCCTGAGGTCAGTGACCCTGGGCCACACGAGCCTCAGGCGAGGCCGGCCAGCCGCTCGAACAGCGGCGTCTTCAAGAAGTGGGGGAAGACGTCACGTCTGATGTCATCCGTGACGGCACGTTCAGCCCTGTCGAAGAGCGTGGCGGGGGCCTCCTGCAGGCGGGCGCTGATGCTGTCCCGCAGCGGCTTGTCCAGCACGACCTCACGCTCTGCCAGTACTTTCAGATACGTCGTGAAGATCTGCTGGGACAGCTTCAGCCGGTCGGCCTCGTCCCTTTGGCGCCTGTCGGCGGCGGGTCGGGGTCAGATCACGTGGCAGTGCTGGGGGCGGGGGAGAGGGTGGCAGAACGGCTGGATGCTGCATGCAGGGGTCCAGCCAGGAATGTGGTTGACATTAACAGCGCCTTCAAAATTCTCGTTTTTAGTCTGCTTGCAGTTGCGAGGCTCCGGGCTGCGCGCTCGAGCTGTCCGAATTCTGCTGACCTCCGCGTTCTAACCAGCGGCAGGGATTGTTACGCCTCAGACCTTGGCATAAGCAAGTGGTCGAATAAGCACCACTGACGAGGCGTCATAGGATAACAGCCGCAGCTGATGCGTAATGGATGATAACTTACCGACCAAGCAATCTGGCTACAAACTGGAGAGATAGTGTACATCTACAGCGACTCAAGCACAACCACACATCTGCAGCGACTCAAGCACAGTCGCACACATCTGCAGCGACTCAAGCACAGCCACATACATCTGCAGCGACTCAAGCACAGCCACATACATCTGCAACGACTCAGACACAGCCACATACATCCGTAGCAACTCAATCACAGCTAGAACTTCAAATAGGTGGGCTCCTTGCACCGACCGACCCGAAGTACGCGTTGGGGCATCACCAAAGCCGACCAGACTGGTGACACACCTGTACAGCTCCACGTCGGCGAGGAAGTCGAGCAGGTGGTCCTGCCGTATGGTGACCATATACTGTCGCAGCGCCTCCATCGCCTTCTCCGACTTGAGCACCTCGTCCAAGCTGGCGTAATTCGAGCGTGGCTTCCGGGCCGGACCGAGCCCTGGCTTTTCGAGCCCCACCGCCGTCTGCTGCGGCACGGATAGTGGCGACCGTGTCTCAGAGGTCACCGGAGCCGACTGTAACACCACGGTGCGGTCACCAGGCTGCCAGGTGTAACACCACGGTGCGGTCACCAGGCTGCCAGGTGTAACGCCGCGGTGCGGTCACCAGGCTGCCAGGTGTAACGCCGCGGTGCGATCACCAGGCTGCCAGGTGTAACGCCACGGTGCGGTCACCAGGCTGCCAGGTGTAACACCACGGTGCGGTCACCAGGCTGCCAGGTGTAACACCACGGTGCGGCACCAGGCTGCCAGGTGTAACGCCACTGCGGTCACCAGGCTGCCAGGTGTAACACCGCGGTGCGGTCACCAGGTGCCAGTGTAACACACGGTGCGGTCACCAGGCTGCCAGGTGTAACGCCACGGTGCGGTCACCAGGCTGCCAGGTGTAACGCCGCGGTGCGGTCACCAGGCTGCCAGGTGTAACGCCACGGTGCGGTCACCAGGCTGCCAGTGTAACCACGGTGCGGTCACCAGGCTGCCAGTGTAACCCACGGCGCGGTCACCAGGCTGCCAGGTAACGTCCACGGTGCGGTCACCAGGCTGCCAGGTGTAACGCCGGTGCGGCATCAGGTTGCTAGTGTAACAACCGCGGTGTGGTCACCAGGCCAGGTGTACGCCACGGTACGGTCACCAGGCTGCCAGGTGTAACACCACGGTGCGGTCACCAGGCTGCCAGGTGTAACACCACGGCGCGATCACCAGGCTGCCAGGTGTAACACCACGGTGCGGTCACCAGGCTGCCAGGTGTGACACCACGGTGCGGTCACCAGGCTGCCAGGTGTAACACCACTGCGCGGCCACCAGGCTGCCAGGTGTAACGCCACGGTGCGGTCACCAGGCTGCCAGGTGTAACACCACGGTGCGGTCACCAGGCTACCAGGTGTAACACCACGGTGCGGTCACCAGGCTGCCAGGTGTAACGCCACGATGCGGTCACCAGGCTGCCAGGTGTAACGCCGCGGTGCGGCATCAGGTTGCTAGATGTAACGCCACGGTGCGGTCACCAGGCTGCCAGGTGTAACGCCACGATGCGGCATCAGGTTGCTATGTAACACCGCGGTGCGGTCACCAGGCTGCCAGGTTAACGCCACGGTGCGGTCACCAGGCTGCCAGTGTAACACCACGGTGCGGTCACCAGGCTGCCAGGTGTAACACCACGGCGCGATCACCAGGCTGCCAGGTGTAACGTCACGGTGCGGTCACCAGGATTTCAGGTCGATGGATTGATGTGTGCATTAGTTAGGATTGGGTTGTGGCGAACATGGAGTAGACAAAGCGCCCAAGTAAAGCGTAGAATTCAGAGTGCAACACTCCAGTAAGCCTATATGGCCTTCGCGATGCGCTTCTGTAAGCAACACAAAAAGGAGATGCTTAGCAGGTTGGTGCATAAAATGGAAATAACACGTTTGTACGGCTTTAGTGATAGTTATTTAGCCCATGCAGTGGGCTATACATTATCTCATCAATAAAGTGGGCGCTTTGTTCGAGCTCCAGACACCGACATTGCCTGAGTTAAGGATGTGGTAACAGCGCGGAAAACGTGACAAGAGGCAGCATTCAAACAGGGCAGAGAAACGGTTGCACTGCAAACATTCAACGAAGCCCGGCTCACCTGGAAATTTGAGAGGACGCTTGCAGCTATATCTTAGCCCATGTGGTGGCGGTGTGATAACGTCAGACAAGACAGCAACTACAGTTGTTCCAAAAGTACGAACCGATCACAAATGACATGAAACATTCTACGACGGCAACCTGTCTGCAGCTGTGCAAGATTCACCTTTGATTCGTTGCGTACTGGTGAGCTGGTCTTCGGTCTGAAGCAATCAAAACAATTCATTGACAGTTGCTGAAAAAATCAGATCGGGTCAGTACATAAGCAGACACACTCTCTAAAAACCAGGAGCACGAGCGGCATGCAACATATATTCCTGAATGTCTGGTGTTTCACAGCACAACGTTTGCTGGTTGTGGGTACCTCCATCTAACCAGAGGGTGTTTCAGTGCATGTGCGGCTATGCACCTCTGCGTGATGTTCTCCCGACACAGCACGTCAATGCAAGCTCGATACTTTGGCTGAATCTAGGTCCATGGCTGTTTCGCTGTGTTCTGTCTGCCCTGTTGGTGGGAAGTCGGAACATGGGCGAACATGTGCTGGTCATTTGTGGCCCATCTGCGCCTTCCCCTCCTGTCACTCAATCGTCCACCCCTCTTCCAAAAATGCCGTCCCCCAGTAAAACGCGACCGCGGCACACTGCCTGCCAAAATTATGGAAAACACGGCACAATACCCACAGGCGGCACACGTGGCGCGGCACGTGCACGCCACGTGACCGGCCGCGGAGGCTCGATAATCGCGCGCGTTTCCATGGTTTCCCCGCGCCGGCACGTGGCCGTCGTGCGCGCGCGCCGCCACCGCCACGCGGCACGATCAAAGGGTCGGGCGGTGCGATCAAAGCCAGCGTCAGGGCGCGCGCTAGAACTGCCCGATAATGGAACTGCGGCTACCGGACTACGTGCGCACAGCCCGATGAAATCTAAATTATGGAAACGAACGCAGTCAGGTCGATCACAGCAACTGGCGACGCGCTAGGGGTCCCAGGGGCCGGCGTCATTTGCATAGAAATCAGCGATTGTGTCGAAATGCTCCGGATACGGTTTTTGTGTCACTGTCAGCCACTGGTAGTGCGGCCGTGTCGTCAGACCGAGATCTCCACTCCTGCACCGGCAGCAAAAGCGTGTCACGACAGTGAAGAAACGCGTTATCGGGGGCGGGCGTGGGGGAGGGGAGGGATCATGGAAGGTCAGTGATTTTTTGTCTGCTTTAGTGCCGTTTCACACTGTTCAAACACAAATATAAGCTGTTCCCGGGATGTACCGGGGCCCAAGCCTCACAAACCCCAGTGGTGGATGCACGCCATGTCGGTTGGCGGGGACGGCCCGGGTGCGTGTCGGTGGCCGGTCATCGGACGCCACACCGTCGTTTCGGCATGCGAGGGTTCTGCCCGATTAGGATCCTGGGCCCACTCGCTGACAAAAGGACACCGGCTTGTGAAGTCCGGTCAGGGCAGTCGGGCCACCGTCCAGCAACCCGTACTCAACGATGCAGGACGCGGCAAAACCAGCAGGGGAACGAGACAACCGGCGGGAACGGAGGGCCGACGCTCACGCCCGAGTGCCCTGCAATGGATGGGGTGGTTGAGTTTACGCTGAGCCGAGCGGACAACTCTGGCCACGGGCAGGTGCAGTTACCACCTCCCCTCCCCACCAAATAACCCCTGTCACGCACAATGGCACGGTTCGTGGGGCGCGGGAACGCGCTTCCTTCGCGCTGTGGTGACTGAAAGGAATGCGCTGGTCGATTGCTGATTGAGCGGAGGGTGGTCGACGGCAGGCTATTTGTGGTTTGCATTAAAATCCCAGTGTATCTGAGACCTGATTGTTGATGGCGCGGCAAGCTATCGAACAGCGGGAAAAGCCGCGAGGTTTGAGGCGGTCACTGGATGCAGTCTCGTAAGCGTACATCATGACGCATCACGCCAAAGGTATTGTTTCGTGCCGCATGGCTTTGTCTGTGACCGAATCCCTCTCTGACTGGATTTTTATTTTCACACACGACCCAATATTCCTTCTTCTCTCACCCTATGTCTCGGCGGTCGGGGACACGGAATGCGCTTTATTAAACATTTAATTAAATCGCTGCGCAGCTGATAGCGATTTCATGGTCTTCAGCGCGAATGCCGAACCATTAATTACAGCCTCCATTCAGCGTGCGCACAGCATGCAGATATAACCGGATATTGAGCCCATACAAAGGCAGCAGCGATTCAATTTGCTAATATGCCGCCGCAGTTGTTGGTGGTGATTATGCAAATCCAGCCGTTTGAACCGAGGCGAGAGATGTGCGTGTGACGAAAACCTTCGGCAGGCGATTTTGCCGGTGCATTAGCGGGCCTTTGAAGGACGAGGCGGAGCCCCGGAGAGTGGATCACGATAGTTCTTGTGAGCGAATAGACGATGAGTGGGTTGGTGCGTTCTCATGGTGGCATGTGCACACTCCAAACATCCGTGCACTAGCATTGCTCCGTTTTTGCGCCTTGCTCGGACTTACTCAACGCTGAGGGGAAGTACTTACTTCCAAAACCATTGGGTGCACGCACAAGCATGAAAACAGGCAGTTTGTTGCTGCTTTGCCTCTTTTATTGGTGACTCACAGAAGTGACACCAATGTGTCAAAAATGTACTGCTGAAAGTTAGTCTAAATGTTCCCCAATCAAGCTATGCAAATTGAATGAAATTGAATCGGGCATCTTCTCCAATAATTCTGACCATGCTAAACCAAGTCATGAATTTTATCTACGCATAGATGTGACAAACTACTAGCGCTGTCTCTTCCAAATTTACGTTTATTTCCTTGGTGCTCAACACTTTCCCGTTTAGTCGAGCACATTTCTGCCTCAGCATGATAGCAGGAGATGATTATTTATATCCCAAAGTGTTCATTTTGGCACCGACGTCGCTCAACTTCAAACAATCAATACAAAATGCAGTACAGCAGCAATTACCGCAAACCATAAACAAAATTAAAATGTCAGCCGTTCTAAACTAATTTGAACGACACTGGAATAACGTATCAGCATAGACAGCAGACGCTGTAGATGCAGAGCTGTAGAATTATTTCACCTCGTTCCTCTGCCATCTCACTAGTCCTAAAATTTTCCATGGCAATGTCTTCCTAAGATTGTCATAAATCTTAAGATTGCCATGGCTCAGAACTGTACCCTGACAAAATGAAACTCTGCCATTCTGGTTGGAACATAAGGTATCATCCTGTGCTCTATTATGACACGTTGGGTTACATCTTCGCACGTTTTAACTGATGTGTTGCCTGTCAAAATGGTTAATGACAGGCGCTTACAACGAGCGCTGTCGGTACTACAAATAAAAATTTTCTGATTCACTGAACGGCCTTTAGACCGTAGGTTACCAGCAAGTGTCCAACGTCTGGTGGGTTGGTTGGCTCGGCTTGTGAATATATTTTTATTTTATCAAGGCAATAGGGCACGACAATCACAGTGAATGCGAGCGTTTTTTTTTATGGGTATGACGAAGCTTCCTTGACAATGTGGCCTGTGTGAAGCCTGATATGAGGGAACCAATCACTGAGCAGCTCGCAAGACAGCTGACATATCTCGGGTGAGCCTGCGGGAAGCAGACAGATTGGCAGACAGCAGTCTGAAAACCTGAAGCGTGCTTTAAATGCTTCATTCTCCCACTTTCCTTTCCCAAGGGGCAGACCATTTCACAAAGGCGCGTGATTCGAAGTCAATTTTTCCTTTAGTGGGGTTGTCTCGAGCTGTGGCACGCTTCGTTGACAGCAGCAGCAGCGCCACCTTTTACCTGTTGAGAGTCACGCTACTGCCAGCACGTCACAGGGCACGTGCCCCTGCTATTGTTCCTGAAGTGCCAACTGGACCAGTCACACACCGGTATCACACTTGCTGAATGTGCGTCTGTCATGAAAGCTATGCGCAGCGTACCCGTCCCCGACATTTTGACGTCCGTTGCTTCCCGTATTAACCGACAACATGTTGCTAAAATGCTAAAACGCTAAAATGCTGCTTGCTAATTTTAATTAGCGTCTTGAGCATCTCATGGGTGACTTTAAGATGGAGTGGCTCGTGCAGGAAGTAGTTTAATTCACTCATTCATGGGGTGACTTAGATTTCAAAAACTGCGAATACTCAAGAGAAAAACAGCTCTCCTTGACTTTGTATGGAGACGATGGAATAAATGTTCAGAGTTCAGAAGAAAATTTTTGTGGGGTAAAAAATCTGTTTCGTTGAGGAAATGATCCAGCAAGCTAAAGAGAGGTAGAACTGATGTCTAAATGCATGTATCTGGGATATTTGGGAACGCCTCACAAAACATTACATCTACATTTAAAACGACGGTGTTGGGAACTGAGCCTCACACTTTCCACAATGACATTTAATATTCTACCAAGCGATGCTTACGACAAGGTTATAAGTGATTTGTCGTTTAGTGCTTCATTACAAATGATCCTTCATAGGGGCGGGGCGGAAGCTATGGCATAAACAAAATGTAAGGTATTGAAAAAGACTCCATCATGTCAAACATACATGAGATTTCCTCCGGTGAGCAACAGCGTCCATTCTCCAGTCATTTGCAAGCGTGATTTCGCGCAATACAGAAGATCAAACTAAAAACTCAAGGTTGCAATGCTGCATGTCCTGCCACTTCGCATGACGACAGCAAAAAAGCATGCATCCCTCCGTTTGTCGAGACGTGTTACAGCTCCTGACCAGTAATTTCAAGTGTTGCTAGACCTCAATAGCAATCCGTATAGGTGGCGCCACCAACTGCTGAGCAAACGAGGTCCATGCAACATTGCATCGAGTGATGACTGATCAACCAAAGGCAGTTTTCGCGCGCAAGGTAGTGCAACATACCAACAGTGTGCAACAAACTGAGTGTTTTTTGAAGAATATTCCAACAGCATTTGCAGCACATTCTTGAATCCCCCATTCCGAACGGGAGCCGGCGGTCTTGCTGCCGGCCGCCGCCACCGGACCATTGCAATAGCCCGGCCGGCGCACCTGCAAGTCGTCCCGCCGCCGTCGGGCAGTCAGCTGGTATCGATCGATGACGTCCTCACTCGTGATCACGTGGACCAGAAAGCACCGCCCCTCACCCGATCGTCAGAAGAGCATCCCCGGGCAATTTTCATATTGCTGTAATGCCCGAATTCCCCCAAACCGATCAGGACGTTCCCAAAAACTTACCTTTCTGCCCTAAAATGATGTGATCTCAGGAGCTCCGAGCAATATGGCGACGCACGTTCTGCGGCGACAGCTGGAAGGCCACATACGCCCAAGCGCTCCCACCGAACGCCTCCCACCGTGGCTAAAAATAGTTCCCTCGCGCTTTGCCACGTGCCAGTTGGACAGGGGCACCACCCAGATGGCAGGAACCGTCTCACTTACCTTAAATCCCCTCGGATGAGCCGGAGAGCGACCAGCACGGCCACACGACGGCACCAACAATGGCTGCGAAGCCGTGACGTCACCCGGTCAGGTAAGGTACGGCGCCTGCGCTGGGACGGCAGCGCGCGCGCCCGGAGAAGGCGGCCGTCGTGGGAACCTGGCGGCGCGTGGGAACGCCAGCAGCGTGTGAAGGCGACTGCGGGCCGGCACTGGGTCCAGGTGCGCCGCAGCGGCAGGACCAGCTGCGCTGCTGCGGACGTGGGGGAGACGGCGTCCCCCGCTGGTGGCCCTGCGCGCACCTGGCCCGTTTTGAGCGTGGGCTGGACACGTGCCGCGGACTGGACGGCGGGAGCGCGGCAGCTGAGTCTGGTATATGGTCACCTTTCCACTTGTCGCAGGAAAGTTAACGGCTACTGCTGCGAGGTTCACCTCATTGTGTTACCTGCATAGGGTTGGTCGCAATGAACGGCTACATATGTTGCTACAAAGGTGCCTTTTGCGTTCCTATTTTCTAAACGTCGAATGATATAATTCATGCGTTTGTTTTGGTCTGCACTCACATAAGAAGACCATGACGGGCAAAGTACTCTGTGCCACGGATTTTTCGTCAGAGTGTGGCGAATTAAAGTCGCATTTAAAGAAGGGTCGACAGTAGCAGTAAATGACGGCACCGAGTCCTCAGCGCACACTTGGGTGATCAACCACGGCGTGACGAGCCGACACCGTGAAGTGCCTGTGCTGTCATGCTTCACCCAGCACCGCTTGGCATGTCGATTAAAAGCTCTGGAACAGGGGCATCGTTTACAATTTAGTTGGGGAGTTCCGGTCCCCAAACTCAGGAGGTAAGTGATCAAATTCGGGGACACTCGGTTTGTATATTTTGGATATAGTTTAGCTGTATATTCCTACGCAGTACTCTCAATTTATTTTGCGAACTACACCCGTTCTTAAGAGCCCATTTTGATCTGCCAAAAATGGCATAGATTGTCTCGTGCCGCCATGTAACGCACTTCTCCGAGGATTCTAAGCGTAACCATGGACACGTTCTAAGTGTGTTGACTATGTGCGTTCTGAGACCTGTTCTAGGAGGTGTGTACCAGTCGCGTCAATCCGTCACCATCACCGCGTGCAGGGACGGCGCCTGCCATGGAGGGATGCCAGCTAACGAAGCCGCTATCTGACCTCGCCTGCGAGCAGAGAAACCAGCTGCCATCGCTGACGCCGAATGCGATAAGAGTTCTCATATGCAATTTATTTCACCAATACGTCATTTGCATGATATGTCCCTGCTTTGAAACCCAACCC
>NW_023596448.1:12981181-13046181 GCF_011947565.3 Pollicipes pollicipes | reverse complement strand
ACTTCCAGCTAAATATATCAGTCAACCCGCAGTATTTTGATTTCCAGCGGTGAAAAGCAAAACAAAAACAGCAGGTAGCCTGCACAGTCAGAGATGCGAGGACAGCGAGTCAATTAATGTTATCGCATCGCCTGGACCAATTCGCAGCAGCTACATCAATAACTTAATGGGCTATCGTCCATAGAACGTATGGCTATGGGTAGCTTGTCCCTGCCCCACGGAAGCATGCCTGATGGACCACTATTCCGCTGCAAACGGTACAATAACTCGTGGACACGTGACCACACAATGCTAAATGACTGTCCTCACAGCAGTCCAATAGATGACCGGAACGGCATTCGACAGAGACGGGCACAAATTTATGGCTAGTTCCACCCGCTTACACTCACCTCTCCACGCTAACTGAAACGTCCACCCACCAGCACATAACACAAGCGCAGGGGAAGGGGGAGAGCCGCTGTCCCGCCAGCCCCCCGCGGCGTACCACAGGGCGGTCCACCGTCCCCCTCACCTTAACGACGATAAACGATCTGGCCCGGCGCGCGGTCCGTGCTTCACGCCTGATTAGCGGCGAGATGCAGCGGCAGGACGGGCTGCTCTGACATCTGGCGACGCTGCCGGCGGTCGACGACGTCCTGCCTGGCAGCAGCTGACGCCGCACCCGCCATCTGTTCGCCGGTAGCGTCCTCCGCTCTACGCGACGCAGATAAGGCGTTTGACACGGAAATGCGCGGTTGGCGTGGGGCGTCAGACGACGTCCGTCAGATAGCCGGCGCGACGCTGTGCACTGGAAAGGAGGTGGATTGCCCGCTGCCGCAGACACGCGGGGACAATGTGGCTGTCAAGACGCAGTCCCGCAAAAAATGCGACACGCCTGGTTTGCAAATGTGTTGTAGCGGTGCAGTTGCAGGGCGTGCACCGGTGCTTTGTCTCCCCTTCGTGAAGGACGATAAGGCCATGGTCGCAGAGATAAGGCCATCACGAGCTGGCTATGCTACGACGCCAAGTACGTAATGGTACAAAATGGCATTGACAGGACGCACCAGTGCGATAAAACGACAGGCGCGAAACTACGCGTTTGTACGTTTCTGCCCAGCTACACGAGGGACTCTGAGCCTATCTTTCCGCTTGAACCGGCTTGTGACGAAAAGCTCAGAACCGTCGCACGAAATGGTGTTGTAGCTCAGGAGCATCGCACAGGATACGGCTGTAGCTCAGGAGCGTCGCACGAAATGTGGTTGTGAGCGTGAACCTATGAAACGACACTTGTCAACATTAACCGTGGATGACTGACGATGTCCCAAAAAGACGTTGGATGGCAGGGGTACAATTTCCTATTCAATCCCGCCCCCACCCCTTTTGAAGGAGAAAGGCAGGGAGAGTTCGGTTTTTGCCGTATTTTCAGGGTGGGTTTGGACAATTTTCACTGCTTGGACTTTGAAATATTTTGCGAAACTACACCTCTGATGGACGGACATAGCAGCAGGCGAACCTGGTACAAACAGTACAAATACGGGAGCAAAGAACGCTCCATGCATCGGATTGGCTCAATGCGTACGGTGACATGCCACAGCGGCATTAAGTAGATTTAAGTCAGATGCTACTTAAGTGTGACGAGGTAGCGATATGGTATATACGGCAACATCTAAATGAGCCTCCATTCAGACAAGCATAATGACGAGCATACGTTTCTCCTACAACACCATGGATCAAGGTGGAGGGCGTATTTATCATCCAAGCGACCAAGCCAGCGGTCGATCACGGCACATGCATCGCAGAATGTATGTGTTGCTATGGTGCCCGGCCTATTACTACTCTTGGAGTTAGTTCAGAGCTCTTTCGGCAACGAGTGGCCATTCCAGAGCTGTAGTATGAGGAAGAGATGACAGATGTGGCAGAACCGCAGCCATCCTGGGCTATCAAGCCGATAACGGGCCTGGCCCCGCCCTCCTGGACCCGAGACTGGGGAGTGTGTAAGCGCCCGGGCAAGACCCCCCTCCCCCTCCCCCCCAGCCAGCGGCCGTGGGGCCGTCTCGCAACTGTGATGGTCAACACCATTACAGCTGAGCTTTCAGATTCAGAAGACTGAAATGTTCAGCAGAATGTTTGAATACAGCTGTCAGAATCCATACTTTCCTACCATATATCTGGAGGTATCAAATATCACCTCAATTAAACATTTGCATTCAGTATCTGTACCCGTAACGGGCCATTCGTCAAAGACTCGGGCTGCAACAGGCAGCTCATCATGCAGGTGAGCTGTGACGGCTTCATCTCCAAAACTGACTGTGGTTATGCGCACTGGTGGTCGGAATGCTTGTGACGTAGGATTCATTTTTTAGCTCATTGGTTGCTGGATTGGTTTTGGCTCATGTAGCGTTCCTGTTAAGTGAACGCTGTTTGCCGCAGACGCGGAATCATGGAACGCAAACAGACACATTTTCAAGCCTTGAACTTCACAGCACTAACATTAAGCGGAAGTCGTGCGATTGGGATGTGTCCATTTGAACGCGGCCGTCTTTGGTGACCTGCCCTGTTCCTGCACGGCCGACGGAGCCTAGTTTACTGGCATGGCCACTGGACAGTGGTGCTGAATGAGGGCGGCCGGCAGGAAAGTAGTAGCGAAAATAGATGACAACGTTTTAAACGTAAGAAATACTTATAGTCAGGCGCGCAGGACTCAACCGTGTGCACTGTATATCAGTGCTATAGAGTTATCCAATGGTACCGTAACAGTGTATTCGGTCGGCAGCACCTATTTTAATTAAAGGGTGCGTTCCACATCTGCGCGGGGTTTTGAAGTAACGTAGCCATTTTTAAGATCGTTCGGTACAACGATTTTTGCAGATAAAAGATCGAATAGGAGTGCCCAATGTCATGTAGCGAAGGAGAACGTGGTGCATATGTGCTATATGATTTCCTGAGCTGCGTAAGCCCGTGGGTACTATATACAATAGATAACGGTTTGGGATGGGTTACAGAGTTTGGGAAGCATACATGTAGTGGCACGGGCATGCGGACAACACGTGCCAAATGTCAAGTAGAAACTTTAGGAAGCGTTCCGATATGTGACTGTTTTTTATTCATCATTCGCTTCATTGAATTTATTTGTTTAATTACCAATGCAGAAGTGCAGGACTAGGTGTATTTGTTTTTTTCAAACGTCCTATGGTTGAGAACTTAACCCTCGCCCAGGTGACCGGTTGGATACCCTTAGTTCGGGTAGGGTGTCAATTTGATCCCCCCGAGATCTTAGGAACTAAGGGAGCTAGAGACACCAAATTCACAGGATGCGTTTTCCTGTACGTGACATCACTTGGGCAAAAGTTTGAGGTTTCTAGGTCATGACCATTGGGCCAAATAACAGCAAACAAGGTCAAATTCCGGGCTGGTCTCCAAAGTGCCCCCAGAATCTAAATACCTGTACTAAGCAAAGGGTCACGTGCTCATTTAGGAACAGTGACCTTGTCTGACCTTAAGGGAGGTCATGGTGACAAAAATAATGCAAGACTTCTTTGAGCTAAGCATTTAAATAAGCGGCAAAGGTCAGGCTAGGCAGTATGTTCCTAAAACCAAACTGCCCATCTGGGTCAGTTGAGGTCAGTGACCTATTCTGACCTTTAAGAAGGCTATGGAGGGCGTATAATGCGATTCCTGTCGTCATTGAATTCGAAATGACGACCAGAAATCATCCCATACAGCAAGCCGTGGAGCAACAAAACGGGTTAGTTTTGACCTTGGTCTGACCTTCATACCTGACACTAGAACAGTGAAGTTTGTTCATTCTATTGTTGTGTTTTCTCAAGAAAGTACCTCAGAGATGTATGGCTTCGTCTAACACTCCGTTGTTGCATCACATTAAAGATTCCCTAGGAACTGACTTTGGCTTGCTTGAAACTGAAATACATGGCCTGACTTTGACTTGCCGTAAGTCAGCAGCCTTACACGGTACATCTAAATTTTTAGTACTAAACGATCCGCTATTCAATCTTCTGCAACTATGCATAATTTGGCGCGGTTACCCCGAGCCCTTTTGGAAGCTATTTTGGAAGAACTTTTTTTTGGGGGGGGGGGGGTAAATTGACACCCCCACCCGAGCGCGTGTTAAGATCTGGGGAAATCCGAAGGAGTGGGTACGAGTGGGTAGAACTGGTTGGGTATGGGTAGTGGTTGGGTATGAGTACAGCCCCCTGGTAGCGGGTGGATTGGGAAGAGGAAACCTTATCCTTAAAGACGTCTGCTTTGTGCCCACCACTTAAGCCTGTCGTTCCTTATATCGCCATTTGGCTTTTCTTCACTTTGCCGTCGTCATTTATGCAAACATAAATTACCTTCAAGAAATTCACTATTTACCCCTTCCCCAATTTGGCATGTCACCTTTTTACATGTTGCCATTTTGCATTTCACCATTAAGGCGTTCACCATTTTGGCATGTCGATTTTTTGTAGGTTATATGACTATTTTTATAACTATTATATATAGCTGTTTTTAATTCGCCAGTTCGGAGTCCGCCATTTTAGCATGTCAGTGTCCTTACATGTCGCCATTTTGCAGTTTGCCATTTAGCTGGTTCAAAATCTTGGTATAACACATTTTTACATGTTGCCAACATGAAAGTCGTGGTATAACAGTCGACAAAAAGTCGTTCTACAAACTGCAAGCCGATTTCTTATTCGGACATTGACTAAAAACATCGTCGTCTACATCGTCTACGACAGAGTTGCGAGAATGATGAGAGAAATCAACAGGCACGTCGTGAAGTTGTGAAGCTGTGAAAAGCTGAATGCATAAATTTTGCCGGAGGAACCCTCAGTTTCATTTACCCGTGGTCAACGCACACTACGTTTCGGTGAAAATGGCGCCAATGTTAAACGAAATGCAACAAAAGCACTTACCAGGCGCACGACAGGTTAACTTTATGCGGCAACACGGTGAGCTCGAGGAAAAGAACGACACGACCGAGCTTCGTCCTTCAGCAGTCAGCCCACACTCCCAACGCTAACAAAAGTCCAAAGTCTGTTCCGAGACCAAGACCTGTCTCGCCAGCCGAAGCTGTGCGCGGTGTCATTGCGACTCTAGCTGTTTTCTTCGAGGAACATCGCGCCAAGTTATTCGGCTCTCAGCAAAGGAGCAAGGCAAGCGCAAGCCTTTGCAGACAAGGTGACCGTTGCTGAGGCCGCCGGGGTCGACCAGCGCATTATGCGTCGCCTGAGCACTGTACTGTGAATCGTGGCATCCTGGCGTCCAGTGCACGCTGAAAATCTCGGTACCTATTGCCCTGAAGCAGCCAAACAGCTCGTGTGCACCCAGCCGCGGTACTCGGCGTCCGCATCTGTGCACCAGGTGCACCACATGCAGTAGTTATGGCTGTCGCTCAACGACTTCCGCTCAAGCTCCTCAGTGAAGCCACGAAAGAGTCTTGCAATAACGACCTGCCAGCGTGCCGTGTTGGACAAGCTAGAACAGATTCTAGCCTAACGTCACTAATAACGTAACCTCACTAACCAGATATAAGTCGCTAGCCAGGCCGCGCATGCGCTGGTCACCAGTGACCCCATGGAGAGCCCAGCGGCGAACAGTGTACATTGTCAGGGAACTCCCAGGGGCAGCAGGACGTTACCGGAAGAGGTACTCGCCCTTGTAATAAGAGGACCCTCCAGGAAGGCGCCTCAATATGCATACTTTGGGGGGCCTGAGTCCTCTCAACATAGTGCTGACTGAAGGCCCTCCATGTTATTCTGCATCCCTATCCCAACCCCACCGAATGCATCTGACCAAAAAAGGGTTTGTTAGACCAGCAAAATGCTGCAAGATTCTCTGAATTGCTGATGCACCAGGTGCGTGTACGTATTACTATTAGTGCTATGTTCATTTGGTGTCAAATAGGTTCCCATACATATCAGCGTTTTATCGTCCCAATCCCCTCCCCGCCCGTCCATCCGGCCAACTAATGGGAACATTACACATTTGAAGATATTGAAGCAACCATCAGAAACGATGAAATAAGCTTACTTCTAATTATTGGTATGCTTTTAAGCGGAAAGACTGTTCTAGGCCACAGTTTCTGTGTTTAATAAATATGCTCCTCAGTACGTCATTGTTTGAATGCATCATCGCGGCTTGCACAACACATTTAAGCTTTTGAATAGTTGAATTTAGAACTTGCACAACAGAAGAATGTGAATTTATGTTACTTCTGCCATTCATTTTGATAATGGCATGTTACCGAGACATATACGATTTATATCTCTGTTCTCCTGGTTGCTCTACAAGGAGAAGGCTATTACTACTGTCTTGTCTATGTGCATGACAGATCATACAAGAGCTAAGTTTTGTAGCACAGTCGTGATTGTGGTAGAATTTGACGGCCAATTCAATGGCAAAACACAAGCAGCTAAACATTTCGAGAACCAGAGGTTTCACATTCATCAACTAGTGGGTACGATTTACATAGTTTCGAGCTTCCATGTTTGATATCCTGCTTGTTCTCAGGTACCAGCAGGTACCGAGGGGGGGTGGGGGTGGGGGGGGGGGGGGCAGGAGTTCACAGCTGGGGTAACCCAATTTGGACGTTGGGAGAGAGGGAGGCGTCGCCAACCAGAAGAACACAAACCGACAGCCGTGCCGACCGCCCAGTAACAGGACTGCGTATCCGCCACGGCTTGACCGCAACTACTGTTCACCTGGGCAGATGGCGCCACGTGTGTGGCAATTCCCGACTCGACGCCAGGTGGCCAGCGTGGGCATGCGAGTCCCCCATGGCTGCACACACGTTTACAAATAGCAATACGATGCCAAGCAATAATGGAGGTAAGAGGTTGCTGCGGATGCGCAACACGCGTCCCTGCCATACGCGATGTGTTTTCACCTCCACTCGCAGTGACTTCGCATCTCCAAACACAGTGACCTCTCACCTCCAAACACAGTGGTCTCTCACCTCCGTACACAGTGGACTCTCACCTCCGTACCCAGTGGACTCTCACCTCCAAACACAGCGGCCTCTCACCTCCACACGCAGTGACCTCTCATCTCCAAACACAGTGGCCTCTCACCTCCGCACACAGTGGACTCCCACCTCCATATGCAGTGGACTCTCACCTTCATACACAGTGGTCTCTCACCTCCACACACAGTGCGCTCTCATCTCCATACGCAGTGAACTTTCGCCCTCATACACAGTGAACTCTCATCTCCATACGCCGTGAACTTTCGCCTTCATACACAGCGCACTCTCATATCCGTGCGCAGTGAACTTTCGCCTCCCCACACAGTGCACTCTCATCTCCATACACAGTGAACTTTCATCTCCATACACAGTGGACTCTCATCTACACATGCAGTGAACTTTCGCCTCCATACACCGTGGACTCTCATTCCCATATGCAGTGGAGTCTCACCTCCATGCGCAGTGAGTTTTTACCTCCACACAGACTTGCGTTCGACTCGAGCTAAATCTTGAATCGGCTCATGAGTCAATCGTTCTGACGCGAGTCATGAGCTGAGTCGGCTCACCAGTAAAAATGACGCTTTGAGTCGTGAGCTGAATCACATTCTTTGTAAACTTCATTGGCTTAATCGTAAGCCAATCATTTCTCACCATGTTGTGTCAGTGAGTCATATAACTCAAATGAAAACGTTAACATGAGAAAACACAGCAAGTTCCCCAGACAAATTGGCAGACTTTTTCGGATTTTTTTTAACCGAAAGTAAAGTAAAAAAGCAACCGCAATTTAAACAAATTTCGGAGCATTCAAATGAACGGCATGCAGCATTAGTTATACAACTTTTTGCCAAATCATTCTTCGCAGCAAACACAACAGCATTGATCCTGAACTTAAAGGGAGTGTTCGACATTTATATGGGGTTTTGAACTGAAGCAGCCATCTTGCACATCTTTCGGTGCTGTCCACAATCCTGTCCTTAGTACCTAAGCCCCTTTAGTTTCTGAACTACACGTTCGCGAAAATGGAAAGGGGATATCAAGCAGCGTATTTCAGAGTCACCTTGGCATTCCTGACGTCAAAATAATGTCATCCAAATCCTGCCATTTCATGGGCCATACGGCGATCAAGGCCAATAAAAATATAATTGTCGAGGTGTTCATATCTGGTGTTCGTGAGCGCGATTTTCAGTTATAAAGGTCGTCAGCTGGCTCACAGTCGATGCTTTGCAAGCTTGTTTTATCATATTTTATACTTGCTTCATATCTGCAAACGTGAAACGTTCCCGTTGGATTTTTCATGTCACAGCCAGCGACCAGAGGATATTCCATGGTACAGACTTCTTACATCTTCGTGTTCTCTGTTTAAATCAGTGAATGATTGTCAGCCCCGTATACAATTTCCAGGGCTGGTCGTATTTTTAATTGTTTATTGTCACAACATTAAACTAATCCATACCCTATCGCTCGTTCACTACTACTTGAAGAGTTGTAAGCATGCTTTTGCTGAGGCTATAGGAAATAAACAGCAATATAGGAAAGGTTATATTGTCTCATATGCGGATTGCATGTCGCCAATGACCTGCCAGGGATGGCATAAAGAATTTGGTCTCCAAATTTAGAAGTCTTGAAATGCGAGTAAAGTGGCGCGCAACACACTAATTTCTACACAGCGCGGAAAACTGTTTTGACTCCTAACTCATCCTGATGAGATGAGTTTAAGGTATCCTGGCGGAAACGACAGTCGACGTGTGGGTTAGCTTATCTCCGTTCAATTGTTCAGTTTATTTCAGTTCGGTTCATTTCCTGGCTGATTGGAATGCGGGGATCGAGTGGGGGGAATTTTTGCTGGGCTTGCTTGTAAGAAATGCAGCTCATTACTAACTTTATATTCCCATTTTTTATATTCATTTTTATTATTACCATAACACTCTCAATATTTATTACTTAAGTAAGGTAGGTTAATCATATGTTTTTCATTTATGCCAGCTAACCTGTATTGCAATATTTATTGTATTGTATATAGTATCGGCTGGCGGAAGTGTGGTTACCTACGTTTCAATGCACTTTGCTGGCACTTGGCAAGTGCAGACTAAACATTGCCAGGTCAGGTGCAGCATAGTCCACATTGTATGCTCTGTGTGATATGTTTAGGTGATAGGTGACAGGTAGAATGTGTTGGCATAGAGTAGAGACTTGAGAGCTGGTTGGAAACAGGCCACAGGAAAGGTGTTGCTTGCTAGGCTCAAACTACAAACTTGCTGCTAGGCTGTTTGTACCTTTTCCATAGCATTAGAGAGAGAGAGAGAGAGAGTGAGAGGGAGAGAAGGTATCCTCTCTCTCTCTCTCTCTCTCTCTCTCTCTCTCTCTCTCTCTCTCTCTCTCTCTCTCTCTCTCTCTCTCTCTCTCTCTCTCTCTCTCTCTCTCTCTCTCTTTCTCTCTCTCTCTCTCTCTCTCTCTCTCTCTCTCTCTCTCTCTCTCTCTCTCTCTCTCTCTCTCTCTCTCATCTCAGGGGGTCAAGTGGAGCCACCCCCACCCCCCACCCCACCCGAGCGAAGGATATCCAGCCGATCACCCGGGTGCGTGTTAAGGGCTTCTCAGCTTTCAGTGGTGTCCTCTTGTCACTTCGGAGTCATCAGGATCTTGCCCAACGGAGAAGATATGGCTCCGTAAAGCATCTGGAGCACTGCAATCATGCCTCCCCTGCAGCATCAGTACTTCAGGAAAAGCAGTTGGAGAAGTCTGAGCCCCTCAGAATATGGCCGGCACCATGCTCCTCGGACAAGACGCGTGGCTCGTCATTAAACCCGCTCTGATCGTTCCTGATCCAGCTTGCCGAGCGACCTCAGGTGATGATGCAGTACCCTCGAACAGCTGCGCCAAAAGCGGGCATACCATGGTCCTGACAACAGCTGCAGCGTGAGCACGTCAATATTGGCGAATAACAGTCTCACGGCTGCCAGCATCTGGTTGGCCTTAGCAACCACCTCCGCTGTCTGCCCGTGGAACAGAACCCTGCATGAGCCCCCATGAAATTTCCAAGAAACCTTTTGTGGGCACGACTGCGATTTCGGTGCCGTTCAAAAAGTAGGCCAGCCGTAGGCCGCAAGTGCTGATGTACATTTATTTACACTTGATGACGTTGAATGAAAGCGATCGTACGCCTCCGGCTATTTGACCACGATATTGAGGTCAACCTGGTGAGGAAAAGCGGCCGGGACCTCGGAACACGACAGTACATATCAGCACCGACCGCGGACATCTTGACCGCGCTTCGCACTTCTGGTAAATCGTCGATGAAAATAGCGAGCAGTGTTGGTCCCAGCATCAATCCTTGAGCGGTATTGTTGGCGACGTCGCCCCAGACAGAATTCGAGCCATGGGCCCACATTCTCTGCTTGCGGTTGGAAACAGACTTTAACTTCACAACCTTTTCAAGAACTTGCGAGGTGTACGTAATGCTGCAGTCCATTCATCGTCCAGATTCAAGGCTCATGCCTTGAAAGGCCCACCAGCATTTGCAGACTGGCGTAGCTAGCGACTGAGTTGACGTTGCAAGGAAAAACAAGCCTTTTCACACTAGCATTATAAAACGGGGCCCCACTTTGGAACCAGATCTGAAATGCACGGATGGCATGATGCCTGGGGACGAAGGCCAGCGTTTCTCGTCAGGTCCATCAACACATGTTGACAAACAAAACACACAAAACAAAGCAACACATTGTGAATGGCACTCTGAAGGCGATGCAAAAAGTTGCGGTGGATGTTGCAAACAATGAGCGCCCCCTGCATTACATGACTGGATATTATCAACACACAACCTGCAGTCAAAGCCAGGGCATGTGCTGCCCATCACACGGCCGGAGCTGTCCCTGCTGTCAGGTATCTGGTGACCAGGCGCCGGTCGGGGGCCTTATCAGCCATGTGTCGCTGGTCGGGGACTAGCCCTGTGGTGGCATTACGTCCGGCTAAGCTTCGGTGTTTTGCAGCGCTGGCGGAAGTCAGGCAACATCGGTAGTGGTTGTGTGTCCATACCCTCCAGTTGCATATGACTAAATAAACTCTTAGTAGCTCCAATAATCAGACATCTCCGACCGCTAAAACGACATCTGCTCCCAGGCATTTAAACTGTCCGCGATACAGCCTTATGTCTGTATTTTTTCCACCTTTCGCTGCTTCTTGACAAGCATGCCCCAAAAAGCTTTGAAAGGGTGTAATAAAGAATTCCAGTTGATGCTTTGCAGCATTACTTTAAGACACGTGTAATGAAATATTGTGACCTTTTTTGCATTGTTTGCTGTCTTGCGTGGTGGCGACTCAGGACGAGGAAGTGCAAATTGCAATACAATCTGACCTTGATCAAAACCGGAGTGCTTTCCAAAGTTCACAAAACATTAGGTATCCTTCGAATTATTGCATGACCCTTTCATATTAAAAACAGGTCATTAAGATTCTGACCATTTTCTAAGCATGTTTAGGACGGAAGTCATTTGTCCAGATTGAAGCAACGCAGCGCCGTAAGCTAACTTCTCACTTCAATCGACCTGCACTTCTGGTGGGTGAGATGAGGGCTTTACGTCTTGAACTGTAAAAACAATTCTTGCCTCACCCAATACAAAACATACTTAGCCACTGAATTGCTTGGGATGCATCGCGTATTCCAAGCGGTATGGACAAAACAATGCAGGTCTGTGGCATGCTTAGCCCCACACGGACAGCCCGGCTTTGCGAAGCCAGCGCTCAGCTAGCGCCCTGTCAGAATCCGTCAGAGGTCAGCCTGCGCCCTTCTCGGGCCCATCATGTACACCGCTCTGCTGCGCAGTTTCTTGCTGGGCTCATCTCTTGGAATCGTTTCCTGCGCCGTTCCGCTGTCCGTTAAGCCTTCTCTTTAGTCTCACGTTCTGGGTGGTTCGACACCCAGCCGGTTTTCTGGCTATAACGTTGGTACACGACTTATCATGTACTTGTACATCAACCAGGCTGCTGGTGGGTTGCTGACATCCTAATACGTAGCGTGCCGGCCAAAAGGCGAGAAAACATATCCGTCGCAAACGCCAAAAAAACATTCACACAGGTAAACGAACAGCCACTTCCTGACACTGTCCCTGAGGAATGACATTTCATGTCGGCTTGTCCGGGATGAAGCGTACAAGTCCTCACAGTACTATCGGCGTCTGGCTCCCCAGCAGCGCGGTCGTGTCCTGGGCAGTCCCAGCGAAAGGGTGAGAGCCATAACCTAAAAACTAGTTTTTTAAAGCGCCGCCACCGCCGGAATAGGGCTCGAGTACGTCCGCGGACCCGATGCTGATGAGGATGGTTAAATCGTCAAAAGCCCGCCTTTCCGCGGAGAGTGGGTAGACGTGGTCCGGGTAAAGTGATCAGCAGGCGTCGGCGACGCGGTAGCCGTGCCGGACCGCCGGTTTCTTGGCGACGCCCGGCTCCAGCGTTGGTACGCAACTTATCATGTACTGGCGGCGCAGCGTTGGTGCACAGCTTATCGTATATTTTTACATCAGCCAGCCTGCTGAAGGGATGGGGACATCTCAATACGTTCTTGGCGACGCCCGGCTCCTGCGTCCATGGCCTGGGACGCCGTTTCGTCCAGTGGCGGCGACGCAGCGGCTGCGCCTGCCTGCCGGCTGCGCGGTGACACCAGTGCCCGCACCCTCAGTCGTGTGGTCTCGACGCTGTCCCGTCCCCGCGGGTGGCCGGTCGTTGCCCCTGAGCGTTGGCCCCCGGGTCGCAAAGGTACGGCAGCTCGTTGTACGTGGGGCAACTAGCGGGCGGAGCAGATGGCTCGGCCGTTCGGCGGGTGATGTGTCGGTCCGCTGAGCCAGGATGCAGGTAAAATACTGCCATCCTACGTCAGCTGGATGTCCCACGAAGTTCTTGTTTTCCACACATCCCTGGCATGGACGTATATGCCCAGCCCGTATACCGCGCTTCCACCACATTGCTCTAGGCAGAGTCCCAGATAGAGCTAAACGCCTGCACAGACCACGTCGACATTCCAGGCAGGACCCCAACTGGGGCCCAGCGCCTGCCCAGGCCACACCAATATCCTGATATTTGCCCGATATGTGCCCAGCTGGTGCCCAGCTAGGCCGCTGACAGACTGTGGCTGGCCGCGGCCATCAGAACACATGTTGCAAAGGTTATTGCGGCCGTGCTGGGCATCCTGTTACTGCCCAACCAATCTGTCCGTCCGGGATCCTACCGGGGCCACAACAAAATGCCGGCTGTGGCGCCTGTTGCCAGCTGTTACAGAAGGTGTATACACGTTCAAAATTGTTGTTCTCAATCTGAGTGATATTCATACAATATCGGATTGCGAAATTAGCCGCTCGATGGCGCTTTTATCATCATGAGGGCTAGGGTTGTGCTTTGTGCTTCACCGATAAGATCGCTTATTGCGTTTTATTTATATTCAATGCATGTATTTTCCCCGGCACGTGTTTATCGCTCAGGCAATTCTCTGTGCAATTGACAACCACTGCGCGTTCTGCTGTCTCCTGGCGCACCGACATTATCGTGAGGCGCGATATACAAGAAAGAAGAAGGCTGCTATGTTTGTTTATGATCCGTATCGCACGGCGCTCACTCCCGGTTGGTCGCGCGCGGCGGCCGTTCCACCCTTATTCGATTTGGTCCGCTGGAGGTGGTTGCTGCGGTGTGGTGAGCCGGTGATGTGTTGATGCCTGTGCTTTTTGGTGTATGCAGTGAGACTGTCATGCTTATGCTGTTTTGCAGCGTATTTTGCTGCATGTCTATGTGTCGGCGTACTAACTGATAGAGTACTTATATTTTCTGGCTAGTTTTATGTTTCCCACGGTTGGGCTGGGCGAAGGAACAAGTGATGTTCATTGATGAGGTATTCCAGGCATAGAGCTCACAGCTCTTAAGATTATCTGAACTGCATGAATCTTGTGTGTCAACCATTACAAACTAGAATGGGTAGGTGTATCAAACCCCAGCAATATCTAGAGCCATGATAATTTTGGCCTTCCTGTCCCAAATGGCTTGAATGGGTGCTGCCAGTTTCAGTAAGTGTGAAGCTTATGCCAGCAGTGCCAGAACACCAGAATATGCACAGGGTGTCACCAACTAACAAGTGCAATGTATTTTCCACAGATAATGGAAGCCACATACAGCATAGTTGGAGGCAGCTTTGTTTAGGTTGAAACAAAGCCAGGGGAACTATCAATTGTTGTTGCTGAACCTTCAGAGACAAAGAGTTGGATGTCAATCAGTACTTCCATTTGAGCCACCCAGCTGCAAAGCAACATCAACAATCACAATGGAGTATGAGACTGTGCGCTTCATCAGCTGGACTGGCTTCCGGATCACTGTGATACTGGCTGTCCACTATTTATTCACCATGTTGGATCTCTTTTTGGGATGTTTGGCCATGATCCTGATCATCCCATCAGCTGTAGTCTTGTACTATCACATTCCAACTCCTCCCAAAACAACAGTCCAAAAGATATTTAACAGGCTGGATAAATTCATGGTGGGTGCCCACCGTGCTGCTTGCCTGGATGCTCCTGAGAACAGCTTAGCTGCACTGTACAAGGTATTCTGATCACAACATGTATTTTGGGGCTCTTAATGGCCAAGTAGTTTTAAGTAGTGCACAAAATCATATCAGAAAGTTTTTGATAATACAAAAATAATGTTGTGCTGAAATATTTCATGTCATACCAGGTGGCCTGGTAACTTTGTATGTGATTTCCTCAGTGGTGGGTAATTCAGGCTTTATGTCAGTTCAGATCTAAGTATACTATTTTTCTAATAGCATTGCTTTATTGTGTAGACAGCTGCACTGAATCTGTTTCTTTCTCTTTTTGTTCTGCTATACACCTGTGCTCATGGTGTGAAATTGCTTCAAATCTAGTTATTTTGGCATATGTGATCTGATCTTTTATTATACTCTGTGTTTCTGTTCTAATGCAGTATTTCTAGAGGAAATAGTATGCATTATATATTAAGTACATGAACATATGCATGTGACCCATCTTCCAAATGTTCCAGTGCAATGAGCGGGGCTGCCAGCTGATTGAGTTTGACCTGAGCTTCACATCAGATGACCAAGCAGTGGTGTTCCATGACAACACTGTGGACCGCATCTCTGATGGCAGTGGCAGCATCAGTGCTCTGACATGGAATGAGCTGAAACAGCTAGACATCAATGCAAAGCATCCAAAAAAGTCAGTACTTTGAGCTTATTTGCAGGGGTGAAATTCACTTTTATATGGGCCCAAACCTGTGAAACTTGCTCATCCTGTTTCCCAGGTGTGTTTCTTTACACATTTTGACCACTTTGTGTTGTGGTCATAATATGCACCCCTTGTGCTGTGAGTTTATCTCACACAGTTGGCATTTTATTTAGTTCATCCAAGAGACATCCTGGTGGAAGTGAATTTTGCTGTGGAGCTTTCTGTTGATATGTTTATGCTGATATACATGCAAACCTATGTTTTGAATGCACCATGAATTCCAGGAGTAGCACAAAATCTGTGCCATGCCCATTTGACAAAATCCTGGTTCTGCTCATTCAGCAAAGGCATGTCAAACACATCATTTCAGACATTGTAACTTTTATTTTCAACAGGCATGCAATTCCAAGGTGCACCACAAGGTGCCTCAAACCTTCATTATTATAGGGCACCAAACTCCAGGGGCACAACAACAACATTGTGGCTCCCATGCCAAACAAAATTCTGAATCAGTTCCTTGGGTGAGTTGAGGTTTGGGGGGGGGGGGGCACCAAAACCCTCATTTTGGGCACCATTAAATTATTTTCTAGACCACCAAGTCTAAGGAGGCTGCTCAAAGGGGCCTGTAACCTTCATTTTTTAGGGACACAATAACTTGTTTGTTCTCCACCATGCCCAAATTCTTGACCAAACCCTTTGGAAAAGTGGCACCAAAAAACCTTCCAAAACCCCCAAAAAGAGAAATGAAAGGGCTAAATGAAGCATTATTATGCTTATAACTCCCACAGCTCATTTGATGCAGACTGTCATCATTTGTTTCCCGGTTGATTTAATTTCATGTATTTTAAATACATGCAAAATTATGTCTGCTGGCAGCTTCTGGATCCCCTAGCGGTCCAAAAGCACAGCATGAAAAGAGGATGTATTTTTAAAAAACGGTTTGATTGGGTGGCTCGTTTTGGGTGATTTTGGGGGATGGATTCCTTAGTTTTTTCGCCGGCAGGGACCCTTTGTTAAACACAGTGCTCCTTTTACCGTGACTGGTCGCGCCCCTGGCCACAGTCCAGTTCAACGTAGCGAACTGGAAGGAGTGCGTCACCTCTCGCGTCCGCAATTTGTTGTTTTAGACTCTTGACAGGCCGTTAAAAATAGATACGAGCTCTGTATTGGACAGTATCTACAGTGAGATCCATCACTATTGGAACGATGTATATATATATATATATATATATATATATATATATATATATATATATACAAATATATATATCTATCTATCTATCTATCTATCTATCTATCTATCTATCTACCTATCTATGTATACATATCAAGGCAATAACACTAACTAGCAGTTGAATATGCTCGTGGTCGCACAAATTTGAACGACAAGAACAGGGCGGAGGTGTGAGCAAAGTAAACTCCCCGGCGGCGCGCACATGTGCGTCCGAGTATGTGCATGCGAAGGCTTGACACGTGATTAGGTTGCGCCGCTCTGGCGTTACGAAAACGGTGGTGAACACTAACGGGCAACGGATGGAAATCGGATTTGTAACCCTCGCTTTATCTCATTGTTCGCACACCATTCAAGTCACCTCTCTGGGATGCGTAAGGCATTGAGTATAATAAATGCCTTTCCGGAGAGAAACAGTAAACAAAAATGTGTCCTCAGCATGACAGAACTGCGCGTGCCCCTTGACATATTTGGTTGGGACTACCAGCGTGACTAAGCAAGTATGGATGCAAAGGCTCCAGATATGCGAGATGGCAATCTCTTCTTTCCGGGCGCGAGATGGCCGACTGGTTAGCGCCTTTGGCTGCAACGTGAGGGGGGAGTTGCTTGTTCGAACCCCGCGTGTGCCATTGCCCCGGAGCAGGAACAGGAGTGCAGGAGCCAGCTAATATGCAGGCTGCTGCAGTCGCTGGCCCTCCAAAGAAGGGCGCACGACGGCGTGCGTCGCGTTTCCGGATATTTGTTAGTTCTGTGGCAGATGACAGCAGCCGCATATTGTGATGAATGTTTACCTTCGAATGCTAGATAATTTTACGTACCGGCGGCGCAGTATGCTTAATTTCTATTGGTCTTGGAAATTGTGGAACTCATATTGATGATATTGTGTCTCATGTGCCACATTCGTAGGTTATAATTTTAGCAATTTTCCTACTCCTTCAAGGTGCTCAAAACATGCCGCACAAGCTTTAATTATTTTCATGTCAACAATGCAACGCATGTGGCACATGACAGGGCATTGCTCTTAAAAGGTTCGACAACAGGAAATAGGTTTTACAACACGAAACAACATGGCGTGAAGGGTCTGCGAATGACATCATGACAGGTCACTGGAATGGTATTGCGATTTATACGTCATGTACAAACAACTGCTTTTACGTTTAACCATTCGCTGAGGGGTTCGATTCTCCGCGGGGTCCCACCCTTTCCGTCAGGGTGAGAGGCGGGCGTCGCCTCGTTAGTCTTTGGCAAAAGGTGAACATGCGTCTTACATACACATACCTACCTCTATCTCACCTTCCACGATGCAGGGAGGACGATTTTTCCGTGTTCAAAAATGAATATGGGAAAATGAAGTGACTGAAATCCTGATATTTTGTGTGAGGGGGTGGGCGAAGTTCCAGGGGGACCACAGTGAAGCTTAGCTCTTCGTTTGGCACAGTCTCGAATCCTGTGCAGCGGCTTTTTTGTCGCTTCCACTGTGGCTGTGGGGTATTCATGGCTCCACCAATGACCCGCGCAGCACGAGGCTGATTGCAAAGGCGGGCTTTAATTTCATGCTATACCACGATGGTCTGAAATTGCGTTGTTAACGCCTTATTTTACCGCAAAGCATGTGAAACCTTTGAATCGAATGGTGCAGCAATTATATGCCAGGAGCACTTGCTGGAAAATATCAACCGACAGTTGAAATATATTTTCATTTTGTGAAATTTTGAACACAACATGGAAACTTAATTAGTTGAAAAAAATGTATAGGTGTGTTGGGGACCAGCTCTCACATTGTGGAGGCTCGGCCCCCATTATTTGGGGCCCAGCCCAGTGAGTGTCATGCCCTCCACCCAAATAAATGTATTACTCTACCCCCTCCTTACTCACCTGCTTTTGTTTTTTGATTTTTTCTTACAGTTATGCACTCGGGAGTGTAAGGTTTTGATGTGCTAGCAGTGTCTTAAAGATGAAGAGGTTTAAGGAAGTTGTGCATGCCGGTTCCGACGTCCGTTTCATAGCACGGAAAACGGCTCGGTCCGTCCGCCTCACAGGGCTTGCATATGCACCAGGTGTTTGCAGAGCGCCGGGTCGCGTAAGAAGAAGTGCTCTGGTATCCCGAAGTGGTTGTGGTTCAGTAACATGCAGTGTGGCGTCGCACCATCTGACAGCGGCCGGTCATCGGCAGGGCCGATTTTCCCGCCACACGGGTGGCGCTACTCAGCGAAATGGTGGAAGAATGCCTTCGACTAGACCTTCTCTTTATCATCGACATTAAGGCCCCAGATGCGAGGGTAAGTAGACACTTCTGATCTGATCAAACATGGAACTCTGGTTAGATGGGTTGGTCCTGACGAATTGCTATATTTTTATAATGCATGCATTGTGCCTGGATCAAGAACGCCGCGTCCTTTTGCCACTCGGACCCGTTTGAGGTGGAGGAAAGGCCAGGACACCACGATGCTCCCAGTGTTGGTTACTGTTCGCTTGACTTCAAAAGCCGGCACCCGGCGCCTCATCTAGCAACTTCCCGTGCTGCCAGTGACGTCTTGCGACGGCGTCTGCACCAATGTGCTGCAGTGTCCGATGGAGATCGCGCTTAGGTGCTGCTTTTCGCTGCTCTGACTCCATGGCATCTCCATTTTAGTCGCTCTTGACCATGCCGGACATCCTGTGTAAGCTTCTGTCGACCAAAGAGTGTGCCCATCCATGCCGGTGTTGGCCACGACTTGTGTGAACGGCCGACAGTGTAGGCAGATGACTTATGTGGCCCTGTCCTTAGGCTCCCGGCGCTGTCCTAGCACTATACGAGAAGTTCCCCAAGATGTATGAGATGGCAATGGTCTCCTCGTTCTACCCGCAAGTCATCTACGAGGTGGGCTTTGTAGCCGACTCGCAGCAACTGGCTAGACTGGCAGCACCTGACAGGCTCTGGGTGGCCGGTACGGGCTGTTTTGTAACAGAAGTGGCGGCACCTGACAGGCTCTGGGTGGCATTGTTATTCCAACCGATGCTAATGTGACAGTCTAACCCTAATTTGACTCCATCTGGCTAGTCTCAGCTGGCCTGGTGTGACCTCACCGGCTGTGAGTGTGACCTCAGCTGACTTAAGTGTGACCTGACGTGACCGTATTTCCATCTCACCTGACCCGAGCGTGACCTCAGCTGACTTCGCCGGCAGATCCGGCGGCGGGACCAGCAGGTGGTGGCCTGCATGGCCTGGCGACCCCACTTCTGCGCTTACGGCGATTACTCGCCACAGGAAGGCCCCACACAGCGCCGTTACCAGAACCCCCTGAAGCATGTGGCAGGTGTGTGGGCAAGTACCTTCGGTGCATCGAACACTTCTGTGGGAATGGATATGGACGTGTAAAGCTGAAGCAAGCGGTAATAGGATTTCCCTAAGACTTATCCTGGCTTATCTTGGCTATAGGTGTATCCTTAAGGCTTATCCGGGAATTAGAGTGAGGGGCCCCACAGTCTCGAATATAAAGGTATAAAGCGGATGTGGCGATCAATCTTTCACTTAAGCATGGTAAACAGCATCTTAAAAACTTGATGTGAGTCCAGGCTAGACACCTGGCGAATCGTATTACACGTAGACCGCAGCCACCAAGAGCGGGCCGTGTGCCGACGACCGCGGCAATGGGCCATGCTCCAAAGACATCCCTTTTTTCCTCGTTTGGAAACTGGATACTGTGTCATGCATGGACAGACTGCGATACATGCAGAATAGTCCATTTTCTGTTTAAGGCAGTATTGTGGCCAAATTTGCATAGCATAGCATTGGGTGTCGGTAGAAAAACAGCTGGTGAAATACGTCTAGCGTTTTGCTATCCCTTACTCCAAAGAACAATTGCGCTTTTTCAACGGTTTTGCCCGCCTTTGCGCTGCTTTTTTTTTGCACAGTTGCGACTTGCTTAAGCTCTGCGGTACAACGGGACCACGCAGTAGTTCTCACAGTAGTTCATAGTTCAGGCAGCGGAGTGACAGTCGTGTGATCCGGAAAAGGCGCCGATCGGCAGTGTTTCTGATCTCCGGCAGCTGGCGAGGCTGGAAGGCTGTTTCAAATCAATCTCTGAGTCCTGCTTAGCAAAGTTGGCTTTGGACACCTTTTTAGCCGGTCAAATTTCTGTCAGCATATGAAACCAACCATTCCTTCCGTCATGGTCAGAAAGCCAAATGTTGCCAGGCGCGGACACATCCTCACGGCCCAAGCATCATCATCGCCATGCTACTTGGCAGCTATAACAAGGCTGCATGATCTGTTCACTGTTTCATGCACAGCAGGCGGAGTCTCCAAGGCCCACCTAATACTGTGTCTCGAGCCACAGAGAGCCCATCTGACGTGATATCTGCAGCTCTCCGGCCGTCTGCCCTAGAGCCAAATCGACTTGGCGCGAGGTGTCGGAGCGAGACAGTGTTTGTTGGAGCGGCCCCGCGGCACACCGCGGAGTTTGAGCCACCGGACCCTAACAGACGGCCGTCGGTGGCAGCTGATATCAGGCCGCCTTTGTTTCTCTGCCGCACGGACCTTGGCTCTGATCTCGTGTTAACCAAATAGTGGCGTGTATTCTCTAGACGTCACCGGTCGTTGTCCGTGTCTGTGTGTGCGTGTGCGTGTTTGTCGGGCGTGGAGACGGATGCAGCAGATCTATTTGCCGCTTCGGCCGGCAGTATATACCAATGTGTCGAACACTGGCGCCAGGATGTCCGACACGAGCTCTTTGCAGCGCCCTGCCCGACGGGCGCCGCCCACGGCCCTTCCGTTTCGCTGGCCGCCGCTGCCCAACCTCGGAGGTGGCGGCCAGGGCCGTGGACGACTCTGTATCGATCATTGTGCGCTAACTCAGGAGCCGTGCGTAACCACCTTTCAGAGGAAGGGCGTAGGTGATTTGTGAAAAGCATAGCCCGGTCCGCAGCTTACTAGCGTGTCTGGCGCTTTTCTGCCTCCCCCCGTCCCCCCCCCCCCCTCTCCCGTCAAATGCACGTCTCGGCAGCCGCCAGCGGCGCGCGGACACGTTTTGGTTCGTCGTCTTGGCCGGATGTGGAGACGTGGGCCGGCAGACGCCGCGAAAACATGGGCTTCGTGTCGCGCCGGCGTGGCTCCGCCGCCGCGGCGTTCGGTGGTTTTACGGGCTCAGTCGGCAAACAGGAGCTCAGGTGTCGGCTCCTCGTATTTTTGTGACGCTGGTAGCTGGTTGTTAGCACCTGCGGAACGTCTAGCGCGTTGTTTGATGAAGTGCATGTGCTGGCATCATATCTGTATATATATATATATATATATATATATATATATATATATATATATATGTATATATATGTACACTGATCAAGTGTACGTTCTTTTTTTATCCACGTAGGTGCATTCCATTTTGGTACGTCCTGACGGGAGTTTTTCTCCGGGCTCCGCCCGCTTTGGACCGGCGTCTCGCCTGCCGAACACACCGTCGCCGCCATCTCACCGCCTCCTCCCCCCCCCCCTCCCTGCAGCCTCGGCGTTGGACATCGTGCTGGCGGGCTGGGCCATGTCGCTCCTGCCGTACCTGTGCGGCCTCTCCGTGCTGCTGCTGCACAAGGACAGCGTCACGTCGGCCTCGGTGCGGCGCGCCCACGAGCTCGACCTGCGCCTCATCGCCTGGACCGTCAACGACCCCGTGCAGAAGGCCTACATGGCGCGGTACCTGAAGGTGGCCTACCTTACTGACACGCTCAGCGACGACCAACAGTTGGCGGCGGACGCGTAAACTGCCTCTGGCCAGCGCCTCTGGCGGTGGACGCGTGAACCGTCTCCCACTGGCGCCTCTAGCGGCGGACGCGTAAACCGCCTCCCACTGGCGCCTCTGGCGGTGGACGCGTGAATTGCCTCCCGCTGGAGCCTCTGGCGGCAGACACGTAAAGCGCCCCCCACTCGAGCCGCTGGCGATGGACACGTGAACCGCCGGCCATGGCAGCAGGGAGGAGGGGGTACGAAAAGCTGACCTGTCGCCCGGTGGCGACAAGTGAAGTTACGTGGCATGCGGGGAGCACTAGACGACCGTCGTACTGGCGCGAGGGCTAAATGCCGCATGTTGTATTGGACGTACCAGAATCTCCGAATAGCGATGGTCTTTGACGTAGAGGGACGCTTAGACAGTGACCTGACATGACCGACGTGCAAAATGTGTCAATAGCAAAATATTGAAGACAGTCTGATTGCAAACAGTGAATGGTCATATAACGTGCATTATTCGATCCCCTCAAGTGTCCAATGCGTGTCATTTGTTGCGGTTCTTGAAGCTCGTCTGGTGAGTCATGTCAACTCTCTTAGTTATGTCGGTTCGCTGCTCGCTGAACGGCCCGGCACATCCGATGGTGTGAGACCATTTTCCTTACTTGAGCCAGCCCATGTCATGCATGAAGTCAGTGATGCTAAAAATGCGGGAGCACTGGTATACCCTTTTAAAGGACGAACCCCGATGTATCCCCAATTTTAATCGGTCTAAATTAAGAAAGGTGTGGCTTGGGCCAAATGGCGACGCCCAAGCATTAGCAGTTCATCAAAAAGCGCATGCCTCTGCCCCGCGACACGGGGCAGAGGCATGCGTCTTCCTAATGTAGGAAGAACGCATGCCCCTGAATCACAGAAGGCATGCGTCCCCCGCCGGGTCGCAGCGATGTGCTCGGCTCGTGTGGTGACAAGACACAGGGAAGCGCCGGCTAGGACTTGTGCGCTTTTTTAGTCTGAGGACGGACATGTTTGACGAGTGTAGGCCAGCACCGAGTGAATGATCAAGGTGCGAAGCGCGTTTTGGTCCCGTATGAATGTGGCAAAAGGAACTGAGCTAACCGCGAATCATTTAAAACACGTCAGTCTCTGAGCAATAATTTGCATCTACTTAAGCCTGCCTTGAATCTGCCTTACGTGGGCGTGATATCTGTAGTGGTGTTTACGGATACGTACCATGTAGGTCAAAACAGCGTACCGAACGGTCTGACTTCTCCAAGGTATATATGCCGGACAGGACAAACATAATCAACATAGGACATTGGTGGGGTTGTGTTGTAAGTTCGATACCAGTCGACTCACTGTAGCAGCCGTGACACAGACATGTGGGGATGTTGATATTTTTAACCAAAGAGTTATGTCCATAGCTGCGCCCTGCTTCCTGTAGTTTACCAGCGGTAAGCGGTCGATAGTTGTTCGCACGTCGGAACTGAGAGGGCTTACTGAACACGTAGGTTTCGGTTGATGTTGTGTTTAGACTCGTAGCTGATCGCTGGGAGGGGTAGTGCAGGGTGGGTACAGTGCATGTACGGGAATTTTCAAGGCATAGTTGTGCCAGTTGCTTACGATAGCGCTGGGCCTTTGTTGGGTCATCCCTTGTCAAGGGACCGGCGTTCGTGGCTTCACAACGCCAGGCGGGGGGCGGGGGGGGGGGCGTCACGGGCCGCCAGGTCACGTGACCCCCGGCGGAGCGCGCCGTCTGTTCCGTGTCACCGCCCCTGCGTGTTGTGAATACACGGCCGGCTGTACGGCGTGTTCTCTGACCTTCACAGAAGTACGGCGTACGAGCTGTGCCGGGTTTTCCGACGTCGGGAGGTCGGGTCTCGCCGCGGTTTGCGGGGGCTCCGCCTGTGTTAGCGCCGTCGTGGCCTGCAGCTGCAGCATGGACGGCTCGAAGTGAAGCAGCAATATATGATTGGTCTGGACATCTCCCCCGGAGAGCTCACAATCTCCCCCCCCCCCAACCTTGGCCTTTACGCAAATCTAGGGGAACACTGCGAGGTGGCTGACTTCTAGTGCCCGAAGGGATCGTGCCTCCGCGTCCACGTCCGCCCCTCCGATCTGCTCGGCTTCTGCACGCATCGGCAGACGACGCGGGGTGTGCAGGCATCCCCTCAGCTCCCGGGGGACCGCTGAAGGCTGCATGTTTGGTGTCCGTTTGGGACGGCGGGCCAGATCCGGGCCAAGGAAACGCTTGTTCGGTAGGCGCTGATGTTCAGTGGCCTTGCGCGTGGCCTCGTTTTGGCTGCAGGCGTGGCCGTTTTTACTCCAAACCATTACAGATCCACTCGTGCGGATTCAAAGTTCAACGCATGGCAGATGCGAGATCGGACAAACGACGCTCTGATCAGCGCGCCTGTTCTGTCTGCCGTATTTGCTGGTATCAGTAGTGCAGGCGGGGGGGGGGGGGGGGGGCACGTGCCTTCCCTAAGGTTCCAAGGGGCCCGACAGACCCTTGGCACCTACGATTAAGGGCCCGATTTAAGGGCCCGAAAGGCCGGCCTGAGGTCGTATTCAGGGGCCGGGCGCTTCAATGCCATCCAGAGAGCCCTATGCGCTGATTAGTGGCCTCATGGGTCGATAAGGGCCGGTATGTCAGTCAGACACCACCAATAACGCACAGTTGGCTCCGTGTTGGCATGGGCCTAAGGGCCCATTCCCCAAGCAGGGACAAAGCCGGAGCCAACGATTTACATTGGCCGGAGTCCTAGCGATGTAATGCCGGGGTCCCCGACCAATGTAATGTAATTTGTCAGCGGTCCCCACAGCCTGTAATAAGAGGCCCTGCGTTGGCGATTGGCTCGAGTCGGCCAGAGACAGTGTTCAAGGAGGCCCGAAGAGCCTGGATGGCCCGCAGGGACCGACGATCAAAGTTCCGCTTGGAGGGCTTAAGGGCACGAAGGACTAGTCGGGTCTTATTCAGGGGCTCCAGCCTGCGGGGACGGGCCCTCAAATGACAGCCAGAGGAGCCTTTGCGCTAATGGGGGGCCCCTGAATCGATATGGGCCCATCTGCTGGTCAGGCATCACCAGCATCGCACAGTCAACTACGTGTCGGTATGGATCTTGGGGCCTACTTCCCTATCAGCTACAAAGCCGGGGCCAGCGATTCGCACTGGTTGGCGCCGCTGAATTTGTCAGGGACCCGCAGCATCTAACAGAGGACCCCGTGTTCGCAATGGGGCTCATGTCGACCAAGAGCAGTGTTCCATGCGGAGAAAAGTCCGGGCGGCTAAGCGAAACCGACGATCCGGGGCTCGGTTGGAGGGCATAAGGACCCGAATGACTTGCTGTAGGTCACGTGAAGAATTGCAGCCCATAGGGCCGTGGCCTGAAGTATCCGCCAGAGGTGCTCTTGCATCACTTGAAGATTCTTCTGAGACGATGCGGATGTCTCGGTCGGCCAGAGACCACGAACACCGAACAGTTAGCTCCACGTTAGTCTGAACCCTGGGGACCCATGTCCCAAGCACGAGCGGGGCCGGGGCCACAGCTTGCATTGGTCTGGGTCCTTGAAACAATGGCTGGGGCCCCGTACTGGCTAGGGGCCGGCAGTGCCTTGCAGGGGGTCCCCGAGTCGGTCACAGGCTTTGAGGAGGTCCGAGGAGGGGCCGAAGAGCCCCTCGGGACCAAAGATCAAGGGCTCGATTGGAAAGCTGAGGGCCCCGAAGGCATGGCTGTAGGTCACAGTGAAGAACCCCCCGCCCGTAGGGCCGTGATCCTAGATGAATTAGATAGTATTTGTACCGAGTGTTTCTCTGTTTCGGCCATAGACCACCAACACCGACCAGTCGGCTCCGTGTCGGTATAAGTTCTTGGGGTCATTTCCCAAGCAGGGACAATGCCGGGTCCGCGATTCGTGTTGGTCAAGGCCCCTGCAGCAATGCGAGGCTCCTGCACTGGTCAGTGGCCCAGCACCTAACAGGGTGTGCTGTGCCAACAAGAGGCTTGGACTTGGTCAGGTCCGTGTGACAGTCAGGGCCCATTGGGTCCGTTAAGCCGAACTGGAAGATATGCGCCAGTTATTGGACCGCCTGCGGCGATCAGGGATCAGAAGGTTTCCCGCACCAGGAAGGAACCAATGGGATATGATGTATCTGTCTAAGGGCCTGCGGATCGACCAGGGAATCCTGCCCCGTGTCGCCAGAATGGCAGCCTGAAGACAACCCGCATTGTAACGGAATGGCCCTCCAGCTCCTGACCGGGAACAATAATGTGCCCCATAGTGTTTTGCTCAAGAGGTCCCCTTGCCCGAAGAACAATAAGTGGTCTCATTATTGCTGAAAAGTTGGTGTGGATGAGTTAAAAAACGAACAAGGCAATTGCGTGTTTTCCGAGAACATGCATTCTTTTGCCTAATCGATCAGTGAAACAAATTACATCAAAATATTTGAGCCTGTGCGCCCGAAATGTTGTGAGCAGGGACAGAGATGGTCTTGGTTGCAGTTTCGCAAGACCGAACGGCGTCGGCCACTGCAAGTGCCACCACGTACTCCGCACGGGAACGACCGTGGTGAAATAATGGTTTCGAATGTCTCAAAATTGATTCGTACCTTTCCAAGATAAGAACGGGCGTGTCTTTTCAACAATTTGAGGTTGTCCTCCACACAGATGAACAGACACAGCAAAACGAAAAGTAGATGTCCGGTCTTTACCCTTCCAGCTGCACTACCAGATTCCAGCCAGCACCACTTCGTGGCGCTGTAAATGCCAATATGTTAACATCAGTGTAAAAAATTTCACCCGTCAAAAAAACGTTTGAATTACCTTCTAAGTGTATGATCTGCTGTCCTAGAGCGTTCAAAGGTACTTCTTTCGGATGTGTCACCTCTGTTGTCCACTCATTGGCCACGGCGTAGTATTAGCCGCAAAGTCAACGCTGCTTGGCCTAGGGAGACTGCAACGTCGGGCGTCGAGTTTTTTGTTTCTGAGATTTCCAGCGCGCTTATTCATAAATAGGTATATGTTTTTTTATCACGTATCGATTTTGACTGAATGGTGAACATTCACAGAAAAACATGGCTCGGCGAAGGTAATACAAATTGCTGACCCACCTCGATCTACAATCTACACTCGCGGCGTCCCTAAAATCTCCATAAAACCCAGACAAAAATTCTAGCATACCTCGAGTTCTATCGGTTTAGGAAGTCTGCTAGACTATGTAAAATGAAGAGCACCAGTCATTTATTGAATTCAATCGTTGAACGCATGCATTCTCTTCTATTGGCTATAAAGTTCCGTCAGCATTTTCTTACGGTGGCTTCTGTCGTCTATTCCACTTATAGAGCAAACAAATAGAAAATAGAAATAAAAATCACGCCCTCGTTAACAAATGCGCTGTATCCAGCGTTTTTTTTGTTTGGGGGGGGGGGGCGTTTTACGACCAGGAAGCCCTTTGTCAACTCTGTGCCCCCCCCCCCTTGCAGAGACTGGCTGTGACCCTGGCGGCATTCCAACGTAACAGGTACATAAAATCGCTGCTCGCTGTCATAATTCTTTAGTGAATCGTTTGTCATCAACAGATCACATAGTGTGTGTCATGGAAACTTCGATCAAGAAACCAAACTTTTAACGCCATTAAATTTTACGTCAACGTACGCAGGTCAGCACAAAGTTGCACTGCTGAAGAAGTCCACAAAGACCGTGAGCCGAGTAAGCCTAGGAACGATACCGCAGAACCACAACACCTCGGAATAAGATTGCTTACCTGGCGAAATCAACGGCTGAAATATCACCGGACGCTAGCGATCGTGAGTGTCATCGGATGTTGTACCTCAAGTGTTTTCGTCGGCACCATGTAAGTGTGTCAAGTACGAGACAGGGAGGAACCGTGCCGTCGGTATGGTATAGAGCTGATGTGGGGGACAGTGCAAAACAGTGCTACTCGTCTGTGTGAACACCAGTAGGCTTGTTTCCACAGTCCGTCCCTATTCCTCCGGCCCCTTTTCTGCTGGGACACAAGCATAACTTTATTTCCACGGCCAGTCCCTTATTCCTCCCGCCCCTTTTCTGCCGAGACACAAGCGTAACTTTATTTCCATGGCCAGTCCCTTATTCCTCCCGCCCCTTTTCTGCGTGGACACAAGCATAACTTTATTTCCACGGCCAGTCCCTTATTCCTCCCGCCCCTTTTTCTGCCGGGACACAAGCATAACTTTATTTCCATGGCCAGTCCCTTATTCCTCCCACTCCTTTTCTGCGGGGGACACAAGCATAACTTTATTTCCACGGCCAGTCCCTTATTCCTCCCGCCCCTTTTCTGCCGGGACACAAGCATAACTTTATTTCCACGGCCAGTCCCTGATTCCTCCCGCCCCTTTTCTGCCGGGACACAAGCATAACTTTATTTCCACGGCCAGTCCCTTATTCCTCCCGCCCCTTTTCTGCGGGACACAAGCATAAGTTTATTTCCATGGCCAGTCCCTTATTCCTCCCGCCCCTTTTCTGCGGGGACGCAAGCACAAGCTTGTTTCCACGGCCAGTCCCTTATTCCTCCGGTCCCTTTTCTGCGGGCACACAAGTATACTTAAGTTTCCTCATCTGGTTGTTATTCCCTCGGCTACTCTGCGTAAATACACTTATAATGTTGTTTTCTCAGCTCACTCCTTTCCCTTTCTATCTTTTTTTCGCGTGAACACACCTATAGTTAAGTTTCCGCCGCAAGTCCGTATTCCTTCTGCCACTCTTCTGCGCAGGGCGCACCTGTTATAGCTGTCTGATTAAAAATATGATGATTTGAGCGCGCACCCACCGGCTAAGCGTTGAGAACCCGGTGACCGTGGGTACGAAGTAACCAAAGAAGTTGGCACGCTCTTAAACACGAATAAACAACCCGCGCCAGATGGCGCTGTGTTGATCGCCTTTTCCAGCCAGCCCTGGCCTGTGTCGACTGGTGTCCCAAGCTGTCGCCGTGTTTCCCAGTCCTTGTTCCTGGCAGTGTTCTGTTGTTTCCTGGTTAGGAATGTGTTTGGAGGCTCACTCCTTCGCGTGCCTGGGTTGTGTGTGCGAAACGATTTCTATCAGCGGGACATTTTATTCGAATCGGTCTTGGAAGCCGACAGAAACATTTCAAGGGAAGACTCCTTGATCAAAACTGATAAGCTATATGGAACAAAATAATGAGGCATAACAGAGCAAGTCACATCGAGGTTCTTGAAGACATGTTAATGATCCGCAACGGTTGCCTGTCTGCTTACAGAATTCACTGATGGAAACTCAACTTCGCCGCGGGGTGACGGAGTAGAACGGAGTGGCACCGATGGGAACACTCTGGTGGTGTTCACTCCTGGCAGCGTGTTTTCGTCCCAGGCACATAAGCTTTAAGCAATTGTTTGGAGCTCGACGGAGGAAAATAGTAGAAGTGACCGTGAATATGGGTACAAGCCCATGTTGGTGGGTTGTACTCATCTGGATGTCTGTTCATTTCACTCATCATGTCTAGACGCTAGTCTTCAACAACTCTTTGGAGCAATGTTCCCCTTAACCTTGTCGCCAGTGATGGACATGGATGCAATTCCATATTTTACCCTACAAGACCGGAATCTATAGATAAACATGAGCGGGACGATCAGAGGAATTTGCATACCAGAAATGCAAAATCCCATCAGTCACTTCACCAGATGGAAGCCGCCGCGCGTGGCTGATGTAAACACCGCGACACCGGCTGCCAGTTCAACCCGGATTCCCGCGAAAGCCATGATTCGTCAACGCTGAAGCAGTCAGCTCACATCGGTGTTTACAGGCGTGCTGGGCACCACCAGGCAGCAGCGTACAAACCTAACCAATTGCAGCTAGTAATGTCTAACGCCCGCCGGCGGGCGAAGCCGCATGTGGCCCTGTTCCCGTCCAGCGACAGCGGTACTCTATCGCAGCCGTCTGCGGCCCTGTTCGGCGACAGCGATACTCTGTCGCAGCCGTCTGCGGCCCTGTTCGGCGACAGCGATACTCTATCGCAGCCGTCTGTGGCCCTGTTCGGCGACAGCGGTACTCTATCGCAGCCTTCTGTGGTCCCGTCCAGCGACAGCGGTACTCTATCGTAGCCGTCTGCGACCCTGTTCGGCGACAGCGGTACTCTATCGCAGCCGTCTGTGGCCCTGTTCAGCGACAGCGGTACTCTATCGCAGCCGCATGTGACCCTGTTCGGCGACAGCGGTACTCTATCGCAGCCGTCTGTGGCCCTGTTCGGCGACAGCGGTACTCTATCGCAGCCTTCTGTGGTCCCGTCCAGCGACAGCGGTACTCTATCGTAGCCGTTGTGGCCCTGTTCGGTGACAGCGGTACTCTATCGCAGCCGCATGTGACCCTGTTCAGCGACAGCGGTACTCTATCGCAGCCGTCTGTGGCCCTGTTCAGCGACAGCGGTACTCTATCGTAGCCGTCTGCGACCCTGTTCGGCGATAGCGGTACTCTATCGTAGCCGTTTGTGGCCCTGTTCGGCGACAGCGGTACTCTATCGCAGCCGCATGTGACCCTGTTCGGCGACAGCGGTACTCTGTCGCAGCCGTCTGTGGTCCTGCCCAGCGACAGCGATACTCTATCGCAGCCGTCTGTGGCCCTGTTTGGCGACAGCAGTACTCTGTCGTAGCCGTCTGTGGTCCTGTTCGGAGACAGCGGTACTCTATCGCAGCCGTCTGTGGCCCTGTTCGGCGACAGCGATACTCTATCGCAGGCCGTCTGCGTGTATTGCTGAAGGCATGGCGCGGTCAGCGCCGGTCGCAGCAGCGCGCGGTTCACCTGCCCCGTGAGGCTCGTATCGTGCGGACGCGACGAACAATGTTTGCTGTTGTCATCTGCGGCAAAAAGCTGTGAAGTATCAGTCCTCTGTCATTTGCAAGCAAGTTGTCTCATCGGACCATTTTTTGCAATGTTGCAGCATCACCATGACGTCACCATGTCATATTTTTATAACCATAATGCCAGCGCCGTGCTGTCTGTCCCAATGGCTCAGCTGATAGAGCGCCTGCCTTCCGATTCACCCACCCGTGGCGTGGTGAGCGCTCGGGTCGCTTTTAGACGCCTTAGGCTTTGCCCTCTACAGGCATGACCTGCGCCCGGTGGCGGTGGTGCCAGAAAAGTAAGATGACGTCAGAGGGCAGGACGGACCGTGCCGAGCACTGCGGCACATTAAGCTTGCGCCACCAAATTCTGCCGTTGACATGGAATTGCGCGATTGGATGGTAAACGTCAGCCATCACAAGACCAGTACTGCCTAGTGTGAGCTCTGATCCATCCAGAAATCCATCTATTTAAAATACTCAGATAGTTTCTTTAAAAAAGAGTAATTTGTACGATACATGTTTGAATAGCGCGGTATTTCAGAATTATTCGTCACAAGCAGATCCGGATCATGACGACCGGACGTCGCAGCGACTCGAGACCAACTCACTCTGACGGGGGAAAAATACAGACAACTGCACTGTAAAGGCATGGGTCGATGTGTCCGAGTTGGCAAGTGATGCCGATGCGCATACCATGGAATCGGCAGGAGCTGCCGATGCGCATATTATAGAATTGGCAAGCGCTGCTGATGCGCATACCATGGAATCGGCAGGCGCTACCGATGTGCATGCCACAAAAGTTGCAGGTGCTTTCGATGCACACACCGTGAAATCGGCAAGCGCTACCGATGTGCACACCATGGAACTGGCAGGCGCTTCCGATGCGTACACCATGGTGTCGGCATGCGCTACCAAAGCGCATACCATGGAATCGCCCGCTTTGGGGCGTGTGTCTGAGGCCCGATGTCAGGTCTCAACAAGCAGAACAGAGGGAGACATAAAACCGGCTGTACGGTGTCTGGCGAAAGTACTAGCGACAGTTCCACTTACAGAAAGAAGAGAGAGAGAGAGAGAGAGAGAGAGAGAGAGAAGGGAGAGAGAAGAGAGAGAGAGAGGAGAGGAGAGAGAGAGAGAGAGATGATAGAGAGAGAGAGAGGGGAGAGAGAGAGAAGAGAGAAGAGAGAGAAGAGAGAGAGAGAGAAAGAGAGAAGAGAGAGAGGGGGAGAGAGAGAGATATATATACATATATATATATATATATAGTATATATGTATATATATATAACATAAACATGTATGTAGTATGTACAACATGGTATGTATATATAAACATTGGGCGTCTAAATAGCAGCGGCCTTTGTTGCTTGTGATCTCCTGGTGCGTATGTTCAATCTTGCGTATTACGTGCTTGCTTTCTGGACTGTGCTTTTTTGAGAAATGAAGCAAAACTCATTGCGAGAACACTCAAAGTGAACCACCTTCATGACTCTTTTCTTATATTTGGTGGACGTTTCGTCAATCTTTTCACATTTCCAAGACATAGGACATTAGCCTTTATCACAGGCAATAATATCGGGTAGCACCCACCATGGGTTGTAAATAAAAGACGAAACTACGTGATCGCCTCCACACCTTTCAGAAATGTTCACACCGTAGCTTGGAGACAACTTACAAAACGTCAGCGTATTTCTCATTTTGTAGTTTTTCACGAACACGCAAGGCGTGCTAGGCATAATCAGAGACTACTTTAAATGAAGAACGCATGGAAGCTAGTTTTAAACCGCTAAATTGACTCCCACTAAAGTTCTTTTCCTCAGTTGCACTGTCTTGGCATATGAGGTATTTGCCGTGGGCCCATTGCAAAGCACCAGGGTTCCCCGCGCGTTGACCTGTTTGTTGATAGATGGGTCCATGTCGTTTGCGTATACAGCCTCGAGCACTTAAAGCCGTCTCACGTTATGGCATCTGTCTACGATAGAGGTGTTATGAAAAGAAGTACACTGCGTTTTGTAATTTGCCTCCAAGCTATGGTGCGTAGATTAGAGTTCTCTGTAAGTTCATCAATACGAAAATGTCAAAGATGGACGAAAGTCGACTAAATGTACGAAAGCGACAAGAATGCAATTCATTTCGGAATGTTCTCGCAATGAGATTTGCTTCAATTCTTAACAAGCGCAGTCCACAAAGAAACCACTTTATACGCAAGGTTGAAGGTACATCTAGGAAGATCACAAGCAACGAAACTGCTGCTTTTTTCAACGGCTAATATGATTAAATTATATATATGCATGGCATGCTGTGGCTTGAGCCGAGACAGTGATCCCGAAGTACAGGCGTCTGATCTTGTTCATTAGCACTCCATCCACTCAAAATTTTTCAATGTTTGCGATGCGTTGGTCGCAACTGGCAAAACCAAAAATCAATGGAAATTCATTGACATTGTGAACAAACATTGTCGAGCCCGACCAAGCCCGCACCCAGTCCAGGTTCAAGCAATGCTATTAGGCAATCGGCTGAGATGCCGCGACAGTGTAACTATGCCTGTCGCATTATCACCATTTTGCCAATATCTTGGTTGAATTCATTTACTTAGCTAACTTTACCCGAACATGACAACATTTTAGTTTAAATTATTGATATCTGCCACCAAAATTGACCCGATCAGCGTAGTTTTGTATGTTACCATCCATGTGATAGTAGCATCTATGTGTGACCATCCCATCCCATCCCACACAGTCACGCTCTCAGCAGGAGGTGAGGCTCCAAACATCTACACTTTCAGCAGGAGGCGAGGTCCCATACAGTCACGCTCTCAGCATGTTCGCTGTGATGTTGGTCGCTCCAACAGCACAGCATGCGCCCACTGGCTGAAGTTCCACGGATAGCTATTAGTTGGTGCGGACACGCTCTTGTCATGTGCAACTATATTCTCTGCTCAAGACGTTAGTCAAATAAGGTCCAAAGCCACTTCCAAATTTGTACCGTTGAGCGCTGATGATGTTGACGTCTGACATGTGCCCAGTGTCTTGAAATGCTACATGTAAAGTTTCGGCTAATCGAGACAAATGCGTGAGCTTGTCATTTTGCATTAAAGGGAAACAAGGTAGCAGATTAATGGTTGCAGTCTCCAAACATCCTACAGTTCCTCGCTGGCGTCTAGCACCATCCAACCGCTGGTTTATGATCATGCTTCCAGGGCTGGTAGTGTCCGTTATCCTTCATTCATCACTCGTCCGTCCTTTGCCTTCACAGTTTGTTGAATCGCCCATCGTTATTTCACGTCCACCAACAGATCGCTGTGATCGACCGGCATCGAACAGCTCCCCCCTACAAAAATCCGAGTCTGCACCTCATTCAGCTCTTTTGGGGCTGAATCTCTTTGGGGCTGCTGAGGGGGGGGGGGGGGCTTGCAGTTTCGCTGCCTCCCTGAGACGGGCCAGAGCGTGCGGTCCCCGAAGATACCGTCGGACTCCGATTGAGGACTTTGGGACGCAGATACAAACTGGGACTAAATCTCCAACGACTCAGCCACACGATCCGAAAGTTGAGGCGTCAAACTAGTCTGTGGCTCGGTCTTACGCCATATAAGACTGACAACGTGGACTCGATGATCAGACTCACGGTCACAGCGCCAGAACTCAGACGCAGGTTCTTGGGCTCAGTTATGCCAGTCCTCACACACGAAGCAATGCTCTATCCCACCCCTCCCTGTTGCTCGCCGCCACTTTTTCACATCTGACGAACCCCAGTGCCTCTTCCCGGTAGCCCTTCGACGTCGTCGGCGTCCATGCTTTCTCGTCCTTCACGGCCGTCCGTGACTGGCGCAGCATCACGCCCGGCCTGCTGTTTATACCTCGCCGCCTATAAAGCCCGCCGGCCGGAGCCAGCGGATCCAGTCGGGCTCCTCGCGCCGTCCGTGCCTCCCTCACCTCACTGCGAGAGCCCGCCACTCCGGACTCCGCGCTCGACTGACCCCACGCGGCGTTGTTCCGTGCCAGCATGCACGTGCTGGCGGTCTGCCTGCTGGCCGCGGGCGTCGCAGTCCCGGCCGCCAGCGACCGCTTCCGCACCGTCATGATCGGGCCCAGTACCGACTTCTCGGGCGGCGACAGTGGCTGTGACGTCTGCTCGCACGGCGACGGCAGCGGCGGCAGCTACCGCAGCTCGTACCAGACGAGCAGCCACTCGAGATCCACGGACGGCGCCGGCGGTCTGTCGCCCGGCCGGCTCGGCCACCGCCGCACCTATTCCTACTCCAGCGAGGAGTCCGAGTACACGTTCACCAACGGCACGCACAGCACCACCATCACCAGCAAGCGCTCGAGCGAAGGCGTGCCTGAGTACCACCTGGTGGTGACGCGCCTGCGCGACCGCGCCGTGCTCGAACGTTCTGTGCTTTCGCAGGCCGAGTACGACGCGCGCCGCGCCAGCCTAGGGCTCACCGGCTCGGCCGGTGCGTTCGGCGGTCTCGACGCGCGCTTCGACTCGTCGCTCGCGGCCGGCTCGCGGCACGACCTGCTCAGCGAGTTCGACAGGCGCCTGGGCCGGCGGCGCGGCGGCGGCGGAGGCGCGGTGACCTCCTACTCCAGCGAGGAGTCCTACTACTCCTTCAGCAACGGCTCGCACACGACGCGCATTTCCGGCCGGCGCAACAGCGACGGTGTGCAGGAGTACCACCTGGAGCTGACGCGCGACGGCGACGGCGCCGTACTCGACCGGGCGACCATCTCCGAGGCCGAGTACAACCGGCGTCGCCAGAGCATGACCGGCGGCGAGGGATTCAGTGGCGTATTCGAACGGCGCGGCGGCTCCCATTCCAGCTCCGGCTCCCGCTCCGGCTCCGGCTCCCACTCCAGCTCCGGGTCCCGCACCAGGTTCGACTCGCGCTCCCGCTCCCGCTCCGACTCCGGCTCCCACCCCGGTTCTGGCTCCCACTCCGGCTCCGGATCCCGCACCAGCTCTGGCTCCCGCACGCACTCCACCTCCTCGAGCTCGGAGCGTCGCGTCTCGAGCGCCGACTCCTGCGTGTGCGTGGCGCTGGAGCGCTGCGCGCCCTCCGGTCTGGTCGGCTGGTCGCTGACCACCTGCTCCGGCTCGGACGTGTGCTGCCGGCCAGGCGGAATCCTGCCGGCTCAGGAGCCCGCGGCGCCGTCCGGCTCCCGTCGCACCTTCATCCGGCAGGAGGAGCGTGAGGAGCAGGCGCGTCGCGAGGAGGTGGTGGCGTGCTACTGCACCGATCGCTCTCAATGCTCCGTCGCCGACCGCGAGTACAGCGCGGCGGCGCGGCGCCAGTGCGCGGCGGACCAGGTGTGCTGCCTCCGGGCGCCCGTGCCGGAGCCGGCGCCGACCTTCCGGCCGACGTTCGCGCCGGAGCCGGTGGTGGGTGCCGCCAGCTGCGCCTGCGTGTCGCGCGAGGCGTGCGGCCTGCGTGACCGCGATTTCTCGGCCGAGGCGCTGCGGCGCTGCCCGCGACCAGCCGTCTGCTGCCGGTCACGTAGCCGGCCCGCGCGGCCCGAGCGACCCGAGCGGCCGCCGCAACGGCCGCATCGGACCGACTTCAACGCCGACATCCCGCCGCGGGATCCGTCCGTTGTTGCCCAGGAGCGGGACATGTTCCGCGATATCGTTCAGCATGTGGAAACGACGGAGGCCGATAGGCTGCAGCGACCCGTTACCGACGCTGACATTCAGCGTCTTCAGGGCTCGCTGTCACGCTTCGACGACGCGCACGAGACGGCCGGCCGCGGGCGCACCGAGTACCGCCTCAGCCGCACGCGCACTGAAACCGAGCGGCGACGCGACTTCGGCGGTGACTCCCATCTGCAGCCGCTGGACGAGGGCGCGGCGCACACGGTGAGCAGCTCGCGTCAGTTCAGAGGCTTCGAGAGCAGCTCGCGCCCCGGGCCCACGGACGGGACGGCGGCCGGCGGCCGCAGGGACGACTTCAACGCTGGCGACTTCAGCCAGCGGCCGCTGGACAGCTCCGCGGGAGAGACGGTCAGCAGCCAGCGCAGGTATTCCTACCAACGGACCACATCCGGCAGTGAGCCGGCGCCACAGTTCGGCGACGCCGGGGCGGCGAGCAGCGGCGCGCACTCGCGTTTCGACTCGCGCCGCACGCAGCAGCAATCCGTCAGCCCGGACGGGCTCGGCCAGCAGCCGGCGGATGATTCCGGCGCTCACGTGGTCAGCAGCAGCCGGCGGTACTCGCATCAGCGTACCGTGTCCGGCGATCATGTCGGGCCTGACCTCGGCGGCAGTGTCACATCTGGCCGGGGACACTCCCGCTTCGAGACAAGGGGCGTGAACGACCTCGTTTCCGACCCGGACCCGGTGATCGACCTGCCAGGTCCGCAGGTGGTGAGCAGCTCGCGCCGTTACTCCTACCAGAGCTCCTCGTCGTCGGATGGCGCGTCGGCGGACGGAGCGCGTCTCGGCACGGCCGGCGACGCCGGTCGCTCGCGCTTCGAGTCGAGCCGGACTGAGCAGCGCGCCACCAGTTCCGGCGGGCTTGGGCCGCATCCGCTCGACCTGTCCGGCGGCCAGACGGTCAGCAGCTCGCGGCGCTTCTCGCACGAGCGCACCGTGTCGGGCGGCGGCGCGCACGGCGGCGGCGCGCACGGCGGCGGCGCCGGCGTGTCCTCCTTCCAGGACGGTCGCCTGTCCGGCCACGACGCCAGCCAAGGCTCTGGCGATCTCGGCGCCAGCGGCCACACCAGCGGCTCGCGCTACTCGTCATCATGGTCATCGCGCTCCAAGAGCAGCACGGGCTCGTCGACGGTGCAGCCCGACTCCTACTCACACAGCTACCAGTCGGGCCCCGCCTCGAGCAGGTCACACTACAGCAGCTCGTCCAGCCGCCGCATCGAGCAGGTGCCAACGTCCAGCAGCAGCTACTGGAGCAGCTACTCCTCGCACTCCGGCAGCCGGCGCCGGCGCGGCCTCTTCTCCAGAAGCGAGCCGGCGCAAGCGGACCCGTACAACGTCGCACGGCTCGACAACTGCGTCTGCGTGCCGTTCTTCCAGTGTGAGGACGGCAACATCGTCACTCACGGCGCCGACCTGCTCGATATCAAGTAAGTGGAGCTCAGCGTCGCCGGAAACGGACATCGGGCTTGTTTTTGTGTTCGTCGACAGCCATTGCCAGTGGGCCGGTCTTTGCTAATGCTACGCTGGGAAAGCGATTTTTCTCGGGCCGGGACATCAGAATACTTTTAACGCACCCAACGGGAACAGCTGCGTAATGCAGTGCCTCGTTGTACCCATTTTCTCTTCCTCGTGACCTTTCCTCAGCTCCCCGCCTTTTGCTCTCCAAAGAAAGATGGAACGCTGCCAGAGACGTGGCCAAGACAAGAAGTAGAGGATCTGTCCCCTGTGACCTGCTTTTTCATTTTTCTCCAACAAATAAGTTCTAACAAAAGGTTAAAATCTAGCGAGGTGCGTTCACTTGTCGGATGAGCTAAATCCCTGAAGGAAATGCTTGCTACTACCCTGGAGACTACCCATCTGTTGTTTGCTTTACCTATATTTCTTCTCTCCTCTCCGCCCATTTCATTATTTCACCAGTACTACCCCATTAGAGCCTGTTTAAACCAACCCATATATCATTCCTCACTGCTTGTACTTACGCTTTCCACCCTTCTTTCCTCCATTTCTTCAGGTACTAAATTATTCTGGACTAGTTGTAAGACTTGCTCCTTGCACTTTGTTTGGTATGCTCCATTCTGACGTAAGATGTCATGACAGAGATCAGACACACAACAGATCGTTAAAAGCGCAGCTCAAAGCGCCGTGCCTCCTTGCGCCTCCTCACGGTCCGTTCCGGCAGGCTGGGTCCGCGCAAGCAGTGCTCTGGCTTCCGCGTGTGCTGTGAGCTGCCGGAGTCGAGCCGGCGCCGGCTACAGGCGAGTCCAACGCTCCAGTCGGGCGTCATGACCGCCGTCTCGACCAGCGGCATCGACCTCTTCGACCGCTCGCACGTGGCCTCCCAGCCGTGCGTCTGCGTGTCGGCCTACCTCTGCAAAGGGGGTGAGATCTACCCGCCGCCGCAGACCCCGGTGGACATGCGCCAGGTGTCACGCACCGGCCGCTGCAACTACGACGGCCAGGTGGGTGTCGCCAGTAGCCGTTACTTGCCCGTGGATGCAGGTGGATGTCAGCAGGGGCGTCAAGGAGGTGTCAGGAGGGTACCCGAAAGGTGACGGGTGGTACAACATCCGGCTGCTTCCCCACGGGGAGATGGCGAGCACGCTCCTGAGGCTACCCCACGGGGAGATGGAAAACACGTCAAGGAGGCTACCCCACGGGGAGATAGAGAGCACGTCGCGACGGCTAACCCCCGGGGAGATGGAGAGCACGTCCTTCAGCAATCTAGCGAAGGAATGTGACGACGATGGCACTGCATGGAAGGAATGGACATGGAATACCTTCTGCCCCTGTCCATGATGCTCGCGATGTGGCGCACCACGTTTTGAAATAGACTGACCATTGATAGCTGCTAGATGCGCACGATGAAATGCTTAATACGTCTCAAGTAAATGTCCTATCCCACCAGGACATTCTAAACCAAACATCCAGCTTCAAAGCCATTACCACCACCACCGTCATCACCACCACCATGAACGCCATGACCACGACCGTCATGCTCACCACCACGTTGTCAGGTGTGCTGCGCCATACCGAGGACCCAGATCCTGCCGACGCCACCGCCGCCGCCCTGCCAGTGCGTCTCGGGTGACCGCTGTCGTCAACAGGACGTGCTGTCGCGCTACATCGTCGCCACCGCGCCCACCTGCCCTGGCACCCAGGTACGGTCCAGCACAGGACAGGTGGAGGGGAGGGCGATTCGTCTTGAGTAGCAGTTTGACTTTAAAGGGAAAGTCTCACGTTTGAAGATATTGAATCAAGCATGATGTGTGATGAAACAAGCCACTTTATAACTTTTTGTATGTTTGTTTTTTTAATCGGAAAAGACTGCTCTAGACAGCACAATTTTCTGTTTAGTAAATATGCTCCTCCGTGCGCATAGTTTGATTACGTCATCGCACAATGCACAATACTGACTGAGAGCCAATTGACAGCCGCTGCATTTGGAAATCGCGCTCACGAACGCCAGATATGAGCGCCTCGACAATTACATTTTATTGGTGGCCTTCATCACCGCATGGCTTATGGAATGATAGTGTTTGAATGGCTTTATTATGAAGTCATGAATGCCAAGGTGATTTTGAAATACTCTCCCCGAAGAGCGTTTCGCCATTCTTGCGAGCGCGTAGCTCATAAAGGGGTTTAGACCTTAAGAGGGGCAGGATTGTGAACAGCACCGCAAGGTCTTCAAGATGGCTATCTCAGTTCATAACCCCACATAAATGTGGAACACTGCCATGAAACGCCAGATTGATTCGGCTTAGAGCTTTGCTTGTCTGGGCCTGATATGATTTGTCGAGAATGCCCAGAGGATGTGAAAGGGCCAGATGTGACGGGGTGAATATCCAAGTAGGCGCATACTTCACTGGGAATGGGTTGAACTGATCATTACAAATCGCGCCTGGCCGGTGTGTCCCTCGCGCCAGAGTGTACAGACCTGACTATGGAAGGCGCCGCGGCTGGAAGACTCAGGACGTGCATGACCAGGCACGGTTGCTGTTGGGCCATTCCAGACCCGAGTGTGAGGATGTGTGCCCCAAGCAGCAATGCTTTGGCTTGGGAACAGGATAAAAGTGCGACCTTCATGGGGCGTTCACATCGGTGCGGTCACGCATCGCTGATTGTCCGGCAGTCCGCTCCTGGTTACGAGCTGCGTACCAGGCGTTGACGCTATGGAAGACTAGGAAAAATGATGCTGCTTCAGTTAGGAGTATCTGTGACAGTTACTAGGCCGTAAGCTCAAATGCTTCGATAAACAACGAACCAGGCGAATTCGAAAGACTTTGGGGTCTCAACAAGTCAACAACAACAAGTCATTTGTTGTTGTTGAGCCGATGTGGTCCCGCGGATCGCGGACCCTTATATTCCCAAGCTGGTGTATACGTCCCAAAGTCATCGCAGCTCCGCTTACACGTCCCGCACCCATGGCAGCTCCATTTACACGTCCCGCACCCATCTCAGCTCCGTTTGGTCCAGAGCGTGACTGCTCAGCACGTGTGTCAGATAGCGATAGACTGCTGCTATCGGGAGTGCAACATTAGTCCTCGTCATGGGAGGTAGGCTATGCAATTTTGTTTTCCATCTCAATATCCGCCAGCCTCTCCTCTCCTCTCCACCTCATCTCCCTAACCATCATCCCGTGCACACACCAGGGGACACTACCAGGAGACGGGTCACTATCACCCCGCGCATTGACACCACCAGGGGACGGGTCACTATCATCCCGCGCACTGACACCACCAGGGGACGGGTCACTATCATCCCGCGCACTGACACCACCAGGGGACGGGTCACTATCATCCCGCGCATTGACACCACCAGGGGACGGGTCACTATCATCCCGCGCACTGACACCACCAGGGGACGGGTCACTATCATCCCGCGCATTGGACACCACCAGGGGACGGGTCACTATCATCCCGCGCATTGACACCACCAGGGGACGGGTCACTATCATCCCGCGCACTGACACCACCAGGGGACGGGTCACTATCATCCCGCGCATTGACACCACCAGGGGACGGGTCACTATCATCCCGCGCATTGACACCACCAGGGGACGGGTCACCATCATCCCGCGCACTGACACCGCCTGGAGACGGGTCATGACGTTGTTAAAACGATAAGTAGGGATAAAAGTAACCAATAAAGGACAAAAGCTGCCAACCACATTGGCCAGTGTTGCAGATATGTTTTAACATTCTAAGCATAGGTATTCTGTCAGTATCCAGTCCTGGGCGCCGTTTTCAACGCGGTGTATGACTCGTCTCCGTCGCCGATTCTGTGGCTGGGTCCGCCCATGACCGGCGCCGTTGGTGGTCGCCAGGTGTGCTGCTCGCGCCCTCTGCCGGCACCGGGCGGCTACCCCGGCTCGCCGGTCATACCCGACGTCCGCCAGCCCGACTTCGACGTGTACCAGTTCTGCAAGTCGTACCCGCTGAGCATCGCGTGCGGCAGCACGCATCGGGTGAGCACTAAATGGTCCACGGCTGCAGAGAGGCGGTGTCGGATTGGTCCGTGTGGCTGGCGACAGGACTTAGATTGGAGCAATTGGTGAAAACGAGGATACAGCGGCGGGCTGCTTGGAGCAATTGGTGAAAACGAGGGTACAGCGGCGTGCTGATTGGAGCCATTGGTGAAAACGAGACTGATTTTTTTTAGCTGGGTCCCTCCGTATCGACTTCCTGGCTTCAACCTAGTGAGCGTGTTAAATGGCGTTAAGTTAGTATTCAGCCTGCCTGAGAGAGATAGCATGCCTGCCTTAGAAGTGCGGGGCTGCAAGTTCGGGGCATGCCACCAGCAGCGTTTCGACTTCTCCGAGGGCTGCAGTTAGGGCAACAGGGTGTGACTAATGAGCGTTAAAGCTAAATGCGTCATAGCAGCCCTGAATTGCAATGGCTGCCTGTCCTGCCCCGTGGAGACTCCCGAGCCCCGGCTGTCCGTGGGCGTAAGTATTGTATGTATTGTATTCGACCATATCGGTGTTACTGGCATTCGAGCGTCACTGGCCCTGTGATAGCTAGCTCGGTGCACTAAATGAGCACGCCCCATCTGTTTCAGTTCAGCACTCTACCGACCATCACACCCTCCGCTTACTTTGATGCCGATGCTGAAGCCCGTAAGCTCAAGTAAGCACCACCACCCTGGCAGGGTCTCAATTGCAGGTCTGTTTTCTGACTCCCTGATGGCATGGTCCTTTTTCGTATATGATATACAAAAGGTTTCGGATATTTTGTTGAAAATGTTTTTACAAAGGCATGCGAAGAACACTACCTATGACAGTATGAGCCAGGTGCGTCATGAGAACTCAGGTCAAAACCCTGCTCTGTCTTGCTCTCCGTAATGCTAGCGAGACGAGTCTGGATCAATCTTATGGAACTCAGCGGATTTACTAAATTTCACTTGAGCGGGTTGTAAGTCATTGGTTGATTGGAAACGTCTTTGCACTTGACTGTATCAGACTGGAATGAACTTATCACAATGCAATGAGCTGCACCAAACTGCACGAAAGCGAAATGAGCCCAGATGAACTGAGCTGAGCCGAACAGAACCGAATTGTACCGCTCAGGCTCTTAATTAGCGGGGCTGGCTTTGACCGAATGGAGCAAACCCAGCGCCCCACGAGCCGGGCTGGACCGGGAATCGGACTCGTCTGCGCCCTGGCTCCGCAGTCTGTGTATACCAGCGCGGCGGCGGAGGGCAGGGCGGCGGCTGGACAGTGTCGTTCACCCGGACCGGCGCCGCCGCCGTGTTTATCCGCTGCCGTGTAAATAGAGAGGCGCGACGGCTGAGTGTCCGGACTGCCCGGCCGAGATGGGACACTCCAGGACACATCTCTCGGGTTCGCGCGGCACTCCTGAAAAGTGGCTTGTAGACGGACTCCGCCACGTCGAGCGTGTGGCGTTTAGCGAGCAGAGACGGGAACCCTGACGGCACGGACGGCGGCAGAATGCCGAATCCTGCCGAGGTGTCGCCGCTCCATCTTGATCCTCTCCCAGCCGCGCGCCGAAGACCTCAGGTCACGGCGTCGCTGTATCGAACACCCCGGGCATCGGTGTCACCGCGCCGAAGACCTCAGGTCACGGCGTCGCCGCGCCGAACACCTTAGGTCACGGTGTCGCTGTATTGAACACCCCGGGCATCGGTGTCACCGCGCCGAACACCTTAGGTCACGGTGTCGCTGTATTGAACACCCCGGGCATCGGTGTCACCGCGCCGAACACCTTAGGTCACGGTGTCGCTGTATTGAACACCCCGGGTATCGGCGTCACCGCGCCGAAGACCTCAGGTCACGGCGTCGCGACGGAGCGCGCCGCCTATCGCCGCAGTGGAAAGCTTCGCCGGCAGCCAGGCTGAACTCAGCCGAAAGGCTGCGAGCGGGAACTGGACTTGACAGACAGCCCTGGCTGTATGGACGGCTGGCCAGTTCTTGCATGGGAGTTTCTTTGTGTTCTAAGCGGCGGTGAACTGTGCGTCCAAAAAGGGATGACAGCCCCATGTGGTTATCGCGGCTGGCAATAGACTCCGGAAAATGTGAGCAGGATTCTCTTACGTGATGTTCGACGCTCAACTATGAGTGTTTTAAACTCGTGGACCAACAACCGCGGCATTGGACACACCAACGATACATAATGTATCACACATAATTCGTAGCACTCACGCCATGCCATCATTCAAAAGTATAAAATGTCAATGAAATCAGGTGCTAAAAAAAGTTGGAGAACTACCTTGACCTTGACTGTACCACCGGAAACACAAATCATACTTACTTTGCTCACTCTTGAGCCAATGCATACGGAGCACGGGCATTGGAACATAAGACGACGGATCAGTAACGAGACTCCCGGCTGTCATCCATGAGCTGGCTGCTTGTTGTCTGTCCTGTGCCATACGCTGGCTGCCTGTTGCCTGTCCTGTGCCATACGCTGGCTGCCTGTTGCCTGTCCTGTGCCATACGCTGGATGCCTGTTACCTGTCCTGTGCCATACGCTGGCTGCCTGTTGCCTGTCCTGTGCCATACGCTGGCCGCCCGTTGTCTGTCCTGTGCCATACGCTGGCTGCCTGTTGTCTGTCCTGCGCCATACGCTGGCTGCCCGTTGCCTGTCCTGTGCCATACGCTGGCCGCCCGTTGTCTGTCCTGTGCCACACGCTGGCCGCCCGTTGTCTGTCCTGTGCCACACGCTGGCCGCCCGTTGTCTGTCCTGTGCCACACGCTGGCCGCCCGTTGTCTGTCCTGTGCCACACGCTGGCCGCCCGTTGTCTGTCCTGTGCCACACGCTGGCCGCCCGTTGTCTGTCCTGTGCCACACGCTGGCCGCCCGTTGTCTGTCCTGTGCCAGCGCATGACGGTACGATTGTCTGCGTCTCTCCTGGTCCTTCACGTGCCCGCCTGTGGCTGCTTTACGCTGCCCTGCGCTGTGTCCTGCCATTCAGTCTCAGCTCATCACGTGACCCGCGCTCGCAGTTCGGCCATCGGCTACTTCAACGCTGATGATGAAGTGCTGATCGAGGTGCTGGCCAGGAGAACGTTCGCCGAGCGTGCGCTCATCAAGAATGCGTACGCCAGGCTTTACGGCAAGGTGAGCAGCACAGCGCTCCGTGGCGGACGCCGCCTTCTTGGACTGGTTCACGTGATGCTGGTGCAAGGTCATATTCGTGTTCGGTGAAAGGTGTTTCCTGTTGGGGTTTCGCTATAGTCAGCCTTGTGGTGCGCGGTGATGGGACCGTTCAATGTGCCTCTCACGCTCAGGGAGACATCTCCTTGACCTCAGACCAGTCGCAAACGATTGTCATTGTCATCATGGCCACCATGACGCACGCAGCCTCGAAGGATGTCACGATGGCTGTGCACTGTACGAGCGATGAAGGACATGACTTAGCAATTGCGACGCATCGAGTCGCCTCGGTGCCCCTTTCCTCTTTGGCCAGACATTGATCACGTTTCTTATATATAACGCTTCGTTCAGACGCCATTTTCTACGGCGTACGCGAACAGGACACACACCAACATCACCTCCCGATCCGTGTCCAGCTTGGCTTTTCTCGCTTATGAAGCGTTTGACCAGGACGTTGAAACACTATCGAAACCTTGGCCTGCGCCCCAGCCATGGCCTCATTACGGCGGGACCTTGGGCTGAGCCCCAGTCATGGCTTCATTACGGCGGGACCTTGGACTGAGCCCCAGCCATGGCCTCATTACGGCGGGACCTTGGACTGGCGAGAACCCGGCCCGGTCACAGCAGCAGCCCGTGTTTATGGCAGGCGCGTGTCGGGCTTATCAGTGAGCTGCTGCAGAGCAGGTCAGGCCAGAGCCAACGCCGACGCCTCCCGCGCCGTTGCTAACGCATTGGGGGCGTCAACACGAATGCGGGTTCGAATCCTGTCAACCCTTGCTTTGCAGGAGGCATTGTGACGATCGTTGTAAGAGAGGGCTGGGGTAGCCCGGATGACCTGGGGTCATGCTTCAAAATTGTCCACGTACTTCTATAGGTCTGTTAGATGAGCACTCCTTTGAAGCGCATTTTCTGAACGCTTGCAAACCAGCGCAGTGTCACTTTATGCTCTTTTGGAAACTCGAGCTTTTAAAGGACATGCTTCGCATTTGATTCACGTCATCGTGCCTCGCCCAGCATTGATTGAGAGCCAATTGCCGGCCGTTATATGTGTAAATCGTAGTCACGAACGTGTGATACAAGCGCCTCGACAATTATATCGTTTTATCCTTGATCACCGCATGGCTCACAGAATGGTAGAATTTAAACGTCATTATGACGCGGTGAATGCCAAGGTGACTTAGAAATAGTGTTCCCGGGAAACGCTTCCCCATTTTCGCGAGCGTGCAGCTCATAAACTAGAGAGGCTTAGGTCTTAAAAGGGCAGGATCGCGGACAGCACCGAAAGGTCTTCAATATGGCTATTTCAGTTCAAATCCGAATATGAACATAGAACACTCTCTTTAGTAGATGCTGGCTTATGTTGAGGTATGGGAAGGGCTAGGTACAATTTTTTTAGAAGCTCGTGGTCTTTTAAACAGGCAATATCCCTGCGTGAGGAACTGTTACACCTCACTCAATACGAGTGACGTCCCACAGGATCTATACGATGCTGTCACGAGAACGACGCGCGGCAAGTTCGAGAACTTGATGCAGGAGCTGCTGGAGGCGTCCTCATACTACGAGTACCTGGCCAAGAAGCTGCACGAGGGCATGGACCGCATCGGCACCGACGAGGACGTCCTCCTGGAGACGCTCATTAGCAGCACCGGCGACGAAATCGACGCCATCCGACCCTTCTTCCACGCCAGTAGGTGTAACGGGACTTCTGAAAATGGTGTTTTGGGGCGTTCAAAACTGTGGCACATCTTGTGCTGTCCCCCTGACCTTTTGTGAGCTGGGGTGACTGCGGTAGTCGTGTTGAAGCTCAGCGGGCAATGCTTGAACCGGGAATCAAGCCTGGTCCTCTTGCTAACGCTCGATCTTCTCGCTACTCAGCTATCATGTGTTTTTGGATAGGTATGCGTCAATTGTTAATGACTTGCATGAACCAGTCTGCATTTCTTCCTTGCTAGCATTGTTATTTTTGCTGATCTTAATATTCATGGTACCCATTCTTAGACACAGATACGAAGGCAAATATATTTGCCAAAGGTCTAGATGCCACAGCGCCGGCGGGTGTTCATCATAGCGCGATACGCAAGTCATAACATAATCTATTTTTTTAAAAAGGAAACGTGAACACGTCGTCGCGCCCCTTTTGTGGAGCGCCAGTGACCGTATTGGCCATATTAACGCTCAGGGGTCGTGGCACCCCCGGGTACGAACCCAGAACCCCCATGTGGGAGCCGACGAGCTGAACACTTGGCCATTACGCCTCCTCATAACACAAATCGTGAGCTTTGCCCTTTCGCCTAAGTTCGGGGCGCATTGCGTGAGCACTACATGACGCATCGCGGCAGCCTTTGGAATCAGCGGGGAACTATTGCCTCCCTGCACCGACCTGACCTGACCTGACCGAGTCCCAGCAACCCCGAGGACTGGTCTGACATGAACCGACCGCAGCCGAGCAGTGTCGAAAGTTCGACTCATCTGCTCTCATGGTGGCTGAGCAGCCCGGGACCTGAGCGGGTCCGACGGCAGCCATACGGTGCCGAGATCTGAGATCTGACCTGGTGGTGGCTGAGCAGCCCGGGACCTGAGCGGGTCCGACGGCAGCCATACGGTGCCGAGATCTGAGATCTGACCTGGTGGTGGCTGAGCAGCCCGTGACCTGAACGGGTCCGACGGCAGCCATACGGTGCCGAGATCTGAGATCTGACCTGGTGGTGGCTGAGCATCCCGGGACCTGAGCGGGTCCGACAGCAGCCATACGGTGCCGAGATCTGAGATCTGCTCTCATGGTGGCTGAGCAGCCCAGGACCTAAACGGGTCTGACAGCAGCCATACGGCGCCGAGATCTGAGATCTGACCTGGTGGTGGCTGAGCAGCCCGGGACCTGAGCGGGTCCGACAGCAGCCATACGGTGCTGGGACCTGACCTGGCCTGGCTGCAGCCGAGCCATGCCTGGACCCGTCCCAGTCTAACCCAGCCACGCACCGCTTCGTTCTGAGTTCTGACACCCTGCCCGCAGTCGAGGGGAAAACGCTGGAGGCGGACGTGGAGGACGACCTGACCGGAGACCTGGAGGACATCATCTTGGCGCTGGTGAACAGCAAGCGGGACCGTACCTTCCGCACGAACCGCAAAGAGGCCAATGAGCAGGCCCGGGCGCTCTACCAAGCCGGTGAGCGGCAAGGCGGGCGGGGGAGGGGGAGGGGGAGGAAGAGGGCGGGGCCGTCATCGACAGCGGGCGACCACAGGCAGCTGTGAGCAATGCGTGTTGTATGGACAAGATGAAGCTGAGGCTTTGGCCAAAGCTCCTTGTCTAATGCGTGACCAGCGCTGGGTTGATGAAATAACCAGAACAGAGCACTTGCCTTTGTCGTCACCAGCTGATGGTGAGCTTCGCGATCGAAAGTACCTCAACCGACTCTCTGCAGCCCGGCCCATTGTTTCATGTCATTGTAGCCATAATCTCAATGGCAGGCCAGGCTGGCGCTATCGGTAGTCTTCAAGTGTTAGCTGTCGCATCACACATCCACTGTGGAGACGCTCTTCGTGGTTGAACCATGCCAGATCCACGTACATCGAATCCATAGATTTTAAGCGTGATGCATCCATCAGTCCGCCTTTTCACAAACTCTTCATTCGATAGATTCATCCGGCATAGAAATATTTACCCCCACGATACGTAGCAATGTGTAGCATAATTTAAGACCACACCCATGAGAGCGTTATTTTCCTCTACCATCGACATTTAACTTTGCTTCCATATACATCCATGTATGCTCCATATAAATCAATTTATTCGCCACTTTCATAATCGCTCAACTCTGCCTCAATGCAGATCTATTTACGTAAGTTGTTCAGTGCATTTACGAGGAACGTTATTCACATAGACAAGACAGTCGCATTAGCTTTGTTCTTCGGAGAAAACCAAGAGAATGGAGATATATATGGGTTGATATTTCAGCAACATGCTTTTATCGAAACAATAGCAGAAGCGAATTTCTTTTTTAGTTCAATTTGGAACTCAGGAAAGAATTTACTTCTGCTATTGCTTTGTATCAGGGCACGTTACCGAAATATCAATCCAACCATATCTTTATTCTCCCGGTTTTCTCCGAGGAATAAGGCTGATACGACTGTCTTATCTATATGGATCCACTTAGGTTAATTCGTCAGTCGGCCCCAGTCCAAGCCCATGTCCTGCGAGGCGAACCAAATCCGTAGTGGCCTTGACCTCCGGACGTCACTCACCTGGCGGCGCGGTCTCCGGCTCAGGCGGCAGCCGGCTGGGCACCGAGGAGGCCACATTCAAGTACTACCTGACCCACGAGAACTACGCCCAGCTGGCGCTCATCTTCTCCGAGTACGAGCTGTTCGCCGGCGAGTCCTTCGAGGAGGCGCTCGAAGATGAGTTCAGCCGGGACATGGAAGACGCCGCGCTGGCCATTGGTGAGAACGCCGCGGGGCCTCGAGTTTGCTAGTTATCGATGGGAACGCTGTGGAACCCCCATTTCAGTGTTATCGGTGAAGGCGCTTTGACCCCCAAACTACTGGTCGTCGGTGAGAACGTTCCGAATTTAACTAAAGAAATAAAGGTATGCGTATATGCCTGCTCTGGTGCGCCTTGTCATTACTTCATTATGACCTTGCCACGGCCTTCTTAAGAGCATCCCCAAGACATGAGCTGTCATTCCTGTACGTATGAGTGGTCGCCAATCTAGCCGTGTGTTCTCGGCGCTTGAGAAAGTCTCTGGCTGTCTTTTTCGGAACGGACGACATATCAACTTTCAACCGTGCATGTCCCTCTCCCCTTACATATTCCACAAGAGGCGTCTGGTCCGACCAGTCCATGCATCGCCTTGTGCTCGACGGCAGTCTGACCTGACCTGATCTCTAACCCCGCAGTCGAGGTGACCAGAAACCTGCCGCGCTATTTCGCCGGCCGGCTTCACCACGCGCTCTGGGGCCACGGCCCGCTCAGCAAGGACGACACGTCGCTGCGACGCATCCTCATCTCGCGCGCTGAAAGAGACCTGGGGACCATCGCGCAGGAGTATCAGCTCAAATATGGCCGCACGCTGATCGACGATATCGAGAAAAAGAGCACCGGCGACTATGAGGACGGGTTGGTGGCGCTAGTGGGCGGCAAGTCCAAATAGTACCGCCATCTTTGAACCGTTTTAGAACTAGTGTTTCTGATGCGCGACAAGGCGCCGGCTGGCCGTCATTCGTGGCGTTGGCGGGACCGCCACTGTGCAAAAAGGGATGTGGACTGTCGATTTGTGCAACATTCTGATGGCGACTGTCAATAAACGAAACGAAGTCATGCCGCTGTCTGCACGTCTTGGCACGCAAGAGAAAGATTCTTAAGAATTGATCATTAGCAAGTATGGGTGTAATAGCACGAGCTGCCTCAGGCCAGGGGGGTCCCACCCCGTGATCAGGACGACCCTCGTGGAAAAAGGTCATCGACGATCGCATTAAACGCAACAGTGCATCGCGTTGTTTAGTGCGACCGTCGATGGCAGCGGATATCGCGATGGTTAACACGCGCCTGAATGGCCGATTGGACACCCTTTGCTAGGGTGGGATGGGGTGAGGGTCAATTTGACCCCGTCCTGAGATCTCAGAAACTAAGAAAGATAGGGGGATCAAGTTTGCAGGGTGTATTGGTCGGTATGTTAACCCATTTGCGTCAATATTTGTGGTTCCTAGTTCATGAACTTTGGGTCAAATAAGGTCAAACAATGTAAAACTCAAGATTGGTGCCTTAAGTGTCCCCAGAACCTAGATGTCTGCTAGGAACAAAAGATCACAGGCGCTCATTCAAGGTCAGTGGCCTTGTTTAACCTTATGCAGGGCATGGTGACCGAGGCCATACAATACTGCTTTGAGTTTTGCACTTCAATGAGCGTCAAAGATTGCGCTAGGTAGTATGTTCCTAACAACAAAATTTCGACCTAGGTGATTTTAGGTCAGCAACCCATGCTGAGCTTTAAGGAATTTTTTGGAATATGTAAAATACGGTTCCTGTTATCAACAAATTCAAGATGAGCAACAGGAACAACCCCATACAGAATTGTAAAAAATGTTGATTTCGACCTTAGTCTAACCTTGATACCTGACCCTAGGGCAATGGAAACGTTTCATTCAATTTTTGTGTTGCCTAAAAAATCATCTTAGAGGTGTATGACTTCGTCTGACTCCGTTGTTGCATCAGATCGAACAGTTTCCTATGAGTTGTCTTCGCTGAACGCACAGCCTGATTTTACCTGCCGTAGGTCAGCAACCTTACAAGGTACATCTAAGTCTTCGTATCACAGGATCCGCTGTTCAATTGGTTACCGAAAGGCAAATTTGGCGCGGTTACTTGGCGGCGTTCGGAAACCATTCGGGAAAAACTTCGATGGGGGTCAAATTGACCCCTCACCCGAACTCGTGTCAATGCGACCGTCGCTCATGCACCGCAGATAACGACGGCCACGGCGTCGCCACTGGCCTGGATGGTTCCGCCATGCCCACGCCCAGCTTCGGCGGACCGTCGTTCTATCTGGCGTTCGTAGGACAAGTGTCGTAGGGTTCACCCGCCGTTGAGCCGGCTTCCGTGGTTGGCGTCCAGGGGCGCGACATCTGATCCTGACGTGGGGTGGACGTCGGCACCCCTGGTACCGCGGCGATGCTGCCCGTGTTCATGGGTCGGCAGCCCGCGAATGTGACGCCGACGTACCAGTCACTGTCGAATCTAGATCTTGCGGGGTGTGATGTCGCCTTCCGTCGCCTTCGCCGGTTCTAAGGGCTTCAAGAGAAGCGTAGAGCACAAGTTCTTGCCACGCTCAGACATATTCGGCACACGACCAGGCGATCGGCCAAGGCAGGGACTGGCTCGCAAATTTCTATAAATGGAATGAATACTTATGAGCACTCAAAACCAGGTAGTTACTTACACAACCATACTTACCACAGCAATAACAGGAATGATATATCCGACCGGACCGAATCGAACCGGACCGAATCGAACCGGACCGGACCGTAGCCGACCCACCGACCGGACCGCCATGACGCGCCTCAAGCGTCCTCCAAGAATGATATCAAGGATTCGCGCGCACTTTTTCCCCGGGCTGGCAGTAACACTGCACTAAATTGCCAACAATTATAAACCTAGCTGGGGCATATCATTGGTCAAACGTCGCACACAAATTTACGCACTTCAACATCGCATATCGAAACGATCACTTCTTCTTACGAAATCCCAGACTTTGAACAACAGAAGCCTAAACAAAGAGCAGGGAATAGGCTGAACGACCCCGACGGTCGTGGAGATGTGAGAGTTGTAGGAAACGGTATCTGCCGGCTACACCACCCAGCAAATGAAGACGGCGGCGCCTACAGTTGTAGGAAACGGTGTCTGCCGGCTACACCACCCAGCAAACGAAGACGGCGGCGCCTACAGTCTGCCTAACCTCCTCTAAACAGCACTGTTGTGGTGCATCCGTCCCTCTTATCCTCTATCTCGCCTCATCCTGCATCCTCGCGACACCTCGCTTGTCCGGGACAGGATGCGTGCGTCAGCCACGAGTGGGCCGAGAGCCCCGTGAGAGGGGGACCCCGGCCGGGTACCCACGCATGCGCGGGTTAAAGCTCGGCGGTTGGCCCCCTAGGCGCATGCACGTCTGTCCCATCGTTAACCATTTTCCTTCATCCCATAGTCCTGAAATGATCATGTCTGGTCGAAAGGGCTCTAATCCAAAAAGCAAAAAACCAAACTGTTATGGTGATTTTTTGCGACTGGTGTGCCTTTGCAGGTGCGGGTTGTGCAGCTTCGCCTGGTAATGAAGACACGCATGTCGGTAGGTGGCCAACAGAATCCAAACCAGCTCGGTTGGGTGGTTTTTCAAACCGAACTGAGTTTCCAGGAGGTGGGGGCCGGGATCTCACACGACATTCGTACCGATGCAGCAAACCACCTCCTCACTGTCCAACACCCCCCAGGGCACTGCGTGGAGAGCCGCGTCCAGCTGAACAGTGTAGTGGCGGTGCTCCTCAGTGCTCATGACAGCCTTCTGACTGTTTCTGCTGAGGAATTGATCAGCCCACCGCAGTTTTTCAGTCGCAAACGGTGACTTAAGGATGCGGGATTGTCGAACTGTTGGCGGCTTACCAGGCCTTCTTGGCAGTCCTTCTTCGCCACTATTTGTTGTTGACATCATTGCTTGTGGCTGAAAGCAGGACAAAATACTGCACGCAACACCAAGACAGTAGCTTCACTGCATGTCACTTAAAACTTCTGCCCATGTCCAGTCTACCAATGTCTAGGGAAATAATTTGCAGCGTGGTTGACCAACTGTCCCCAAATGATTTGGACATAATTCCAGGACTCATAAAACCATGTTCAAAGTAATGAAAAGAAACATTTAAACCTACGAGCAATTAAGGTAGTAGTAATAGGCTTATTCTTCGGAGAAAAATGAGAGAATGAAGATATAGATGCGCTGATGTCTCATATGCGTATTTTAATGTGCATAATGTGCATAATGGTGACGATGGTAAACGGTGGCGTAATGTGCATAATCCTAGTCTATCTGGGTGTCGGAAGGTAGCAGCGTCGGCAAATAGTTCAAACTAAATATAGCCTTCATGGCGTCTGGACCAGTTTCTGATTCCTGGGAATAATCAGTGCTTGGAGGATCAGATTTCACTTTGCAATGACAGTTCTCTTCTGTCAGTCACGCTAATAAGCACAAAAACAACAAATATCAACTTAAGAAAACTCAGTCATTTCGATGTAGTAATGCATTATTCAAAGAATCAAAGGCACACCATGACAAAACTTTTGCACAAATGGGCACCTATCATAAGCTTTTGGGAGTGCACTGGCCAATATGTATTAGCAACATACACAACCACCAGTACTCCTACCGCGATTTTTGCACAGCAATAAACGCACCGTGCCTACATCAGTATCAGACAATGAAACAATGCCAGCACTGTGACACAGCATTGAATGCACCGCTTGTTACAAACACAAAGGAGTAGATAATCAAAATTATATGTGACTGGCCACGTAAAGAGATGCACCATCCAGGAACCAGACAGGAAGCTATTTTAGCAGAAATCAGTAATTGCAATATCCCAAACGTGTAAGGTTAAACACAAGAAGTGGTGCAGGTCAGTTAAGAAGTTGAAAGAGGTCATCGATGAATGAAAAATCTGGGAGCACTGACCTTAACTAGAGGATAAATGTTTCCTTCAAAGGGGACCATGTGCCCTGATCGGCGCTTCCGTCACCACCAATAAGAACAGCACGAAAAGCCCAAATCCATAGCCATTTGCGGTATATCGTGGCACGCAGAGACCATGTTACCACGCAACATATTCAACAAAAGCCACAAAACGACGAAGTAGTTACCACCAGCACAAAATACCGAACGCCTCCAACGTAACACGTAACCTGCACATACGGTTCAGTGTCTTTACCAAGATGTCGATGGCTTTCACGTCCTGAAGGACAACTGTTGTCCTATCTAGCCCTTTATATCTTTGCTTCATTCGTGTCTACGAACGTACACAACCTCTGAGTAAATGTAAAACAATGGTAAGCGTATTTTCCTTGCCGGGCAACAAACTTGATTCTATTCTAATTAATTTTCAGATAGGTTTCTGAGCCATTACAACCTACTTAGGGTGCATTCTGATAAAAGTATGTTGGCTTTATTTCTTTAACGCAACGATGAGGCAGATTTTTTTATCGGCCCATTTTCTACAATTATTGCGCATTACCATTGCGCTTCTCGCGGCACGTTTTATTTATAAAAATCGCTCCCGACGACGGGGGATTTTCGTGGAGGAGAATTGTTTCGCTCCGAGATTTGTAAAACTCGGAGGAGGAAAATCTGAACCAAATTTCATCTTTTGGCGGAATTTTGTTATAAAACTGGCCTCTGATAATATTTTTTCATGACTATGAATGTCTATCGACCTGTTCTTAAGATGATGACAAGAAAAACGTCAGTTGATTAAGTCCATCCAGCGAAGCCTGTGTTTTTGGGTCGGTTCGGTGCTATCCATTTTATATCACCTTAGGCAGAACGGACATTGACAAAACGAATGTCGGAATAAGTCAAGTTGGGTGAGATACCGCTGTTATTTTATGTGTCATGGCACGAGCTCTCTGGCTCGTTTCGAAGCTCCTGTTGTGAAAGCTTGCTGTCGCCTGTCTTTGAAGCTGTTGAGGGCTTATTGGGTTGGAACGGGGCTTCCATGGCAGTGACCGGCAAGACAAGACTTATTGGTAGACATAATTCGAGGTAAACAAACTATAATTTCAGTAGATCTGATGCTGCTGTGGTGCAGCGGCATTTTTTCACTGCTGCGGACATTCCTCTAACCAGCCTTGGGTGAAAATTTTATTTTAAGTGCTAGAAGTGGATGTTTGAGTCATAGGCGTAGAACCGTTTAAAAAAAGTGTGGGGGCAGACTTAGGGCTTACTTCAGGAACTTTTCTGTTTTTTAGAAAGCAAGCCTGATGACCTGGGTAGGGGGTGTAGAGGTGGAGGTTGTTACAGCTCTTTATTCAGATATCATGGCCGCTATGTGCTAGATATGCATCTAGAGCTGTTTCTCACTAGTGCACAATCTTGCCTATTCGACTCATCCATGTTATTCGGCAAATAAGGCTATCCAGCTTTCAAGGATGACTGGTCCATCTCAACGTTGTCTTTCCTGGGGAGGCAAAATTCCATGAATTTTGGTCTGGGTTATTCAGACATTAAGTACACCACGAAGGCAGATTGCAGATGCATATGTCTGAACGAAATTTGAGGATGAAAATTTGATTGTTGCTCGAGCGGTCAACAATGTGTATTAACACGGCCAAGCCATGTTTGTCTGGAAATATTAACATTCGGTCAGAATCGGTTAGTGATACAATTTATGTAACGTGGTTGTTAAACATGCGCGCTCGCAAATTTTGCAACAAAAACGTCCACACGAGGCGTTGCAGTCTCCACGGTCCTCGGCAGTCCCAGTGGCTAATTTTTTGCCGTGGTCCACCGGTGGACGAAAATGATGACTCTTTTGAAATAATTACCTTTCAGAATTTAAATCGGTTAATAATAAGAACTATTTGACGTAATCTTGAGTATGCGCGCTCGTAAATCTTGGAAAAAAACCTCGACGCTCGGCGTTGCAGTCGCCGTAGGCCGCGCGGCGTTGGCCCAGCAGTTAATATTAAGCCTTGGCCAACAGGTGTGCAAAAATGATAGCACTTCGAAAAGAAATACCTTTGAACGCTTCAGGAAATCAAATCGTACATTTAGAAGGCAGTCTGGGCGCATATGTCACGTGTGCTATTCTTAGACTGATGATAAGAACGGATTGGCCCTTAAAGCACCGCGAAGTGGTGCTGGAATCTGGTGGTGGAACTGGAAGAGTAAAATAAAAATCTCAACTGTTCGTGTTTCTGTAACAATCAATCTGTCAAAAGGACAGCAACAAGGCGCCCGCCGTGTTACTCTGTCTTCCCTAACACTGCAAGTTTGGTGGCACTGGCAGTGGGGGACGCCGTTTGGTTTTACGGAAGCTGCAACCCAGGCCATCGTTGTCCTTGCTCTCGAGGTTGCGGGCGGGCATGCTCAAGCCTTTTGATACAATTTTCAGAAATCCGTTCCAGAAAATGAGCGTTCTTAGGCCAACATGGGGTGACCTTGTTCGTCGTTTTAATTCATTTTGACCCACTTCACTCAACAATAATGAGACCCCTCATTTCCTTCTGGGCAAAGGGCCCATTAAGTAAAACAGCAGGGGCACCTTACCGGTTCCGGTCCAAGGCTGAAGGGCCATTCCGTCCGATCACGAAGTGTCTTCTGGCTGTTATTCTGGTGACACGAGGCGAGTTCTCCTGGTCGATCTGGAGGCCATTAGAATGATATATCATATCACATTGTTCCCCACCCACACACGGGAAGCCCTCTGACCCGTGCAGTTTGCTCCAGATCAGCACAGAAACCTGCATTGATGCAACATCATCGCTAATCGCCGCAAGTGGTCCAATACTTGTCACATAGACTCCAGTTGCACGTTTTCTGGGTTCTTCAGAGGCATTGAAAACTCCCTCAACGTAGATTGTAGATGAAATAGAGTCCCGAATTTCTACTAACATGGCCAATCCATAGTCGTCTTAAAATGTTCAAGATTCAGTCAGAACTGATTACCGGTAAAAAAACTATGTGACATGATTTTGAACATGCGTGCTCGCAAGTCATAGCAACGACAGCCACGACGCCCGGCGTTGCAATCTCTACTGGCCGCGCGGCGTCCGCCTGTGGTTGTGATATTGAACGAGTGCCAATAAGCAAACGAAAAAGATGACGCATCTTGAGGAAGATGGCTGGCGAACTATGTAAATCGGCACGCATGTCTGATGCGTTGCAAAAGCAGCAGCTTTCATCTGAAAAGTGTGTGTGGGGGGTGTGGGGGGGGGGGATAGTTAGCACTGTTGGTCCCCACCTTGAAAACTGGTCGGGGGGCATGACCACCCTGCCCCCCCCCCCCCCTGTTCCTACGTCCATGGTTTGAGCCATGTAGACAAGACCACGTGCATACAGAAAAAAAACAACAAAATGGTTAAACTCACCTCCCTGAACTTTCTCACTGTTCCATTTTGCAAGGTGTGTCATGTATTTGTAAGATCTCATTGTGGTATGGTTATATTAAACAGCTAAGCTTTAGAAAGTTTTCTGAAATGAGTAATGCGGATTGTTTTCAGTCTACTGTACCAGTTTTACGAAACACCAGAATTGAAATTCCGAATGATGTTTTCCCTTTTAGTCCCTCACACTATTTTGGAAGATGGCGCCCCGGAGAAATATCTTGCTGAGCCTTGAACATCAAGGCTGACAGGAGTCTCAGACAAGATTCTGGTTCTTGCTGCTTACATTGGTATCACTCCAGAATAGAGGCTGACTTTTGCTGAACCTCAAGTAAATCCTGAGCTGTAACTTGGCTCCCGCTGGATCTCTACATGTTCCAGGCTGGCTTTTGGTTCTTGATGGATTTTTCGACTTCACGTGAGGTTGGATCCTGGTTCTTATCGAATATTTTAACCTAATATGAAGCTGCGTACTGATTCCTGGCGGATTAATCGACCTAATACCAGATTGGTCCAGAGCTCTTCCTAGTTCCGGAACCAGGAACCATGAACCGGTTCCCCGGAAGAAATCTTGGGGGACAGACACAGATCTGACCCTGCGTATCATCATATATAAAGTTGCCTCACGGGATCGGAATCGGAGTCAACTCGGGATACTTGATGCTGTTCAGAGTCAGTGTCCGAATTCGCCTCATGCACCTTGAATCGAAGTCGGAATCAATCCAACTGAAGCAGAATCGAGGTACAGGTCTGGATCTCCCGTGTATTGTTGGTCGACGCAAGAGACCAACAATACGCGGGAGACTTAAAAATAATTAAGAATTTTCTAGTGCTGTGAACACTCATAATCGTGGTTTTGTTCGGAGTCGTTCGACAGAAGCTCGACATCACGCTGTGTTCACCTTTCCGTGTATGGCGATAAATAACATGAAACATGCGTGCTGCATTGCGACTTGAGAGCAGCTCTCTACTGCAAACGCCGTGCCTCTGATGTGGTTGCCTGTGACGCCACAGGCAACAAGTCACTCATCCAGTGAAGAACGCTGTCACTCTGAAGTCTGTCTGAAGTGAACTACGCTGTCCAGTGAATTACGCTCTCAGCCTGTCTGAAATACGCTGTGCTAACATGGGTAGCATTAACATCAGCTGTCATTTGCCATGTCAAGGGTGCACGCAGAACATTGGGGAGGGGAGAGCACAACCAATATGTTTTCAGTGAAAAATTATTTCCACCGTGGACAGGTCGTAAAATAGCATCGAATGTTTTCAGCCTACTTATTTTATCGCATCTATGTGGATTCTTAAGCATCATCAACTATTCGCATGCACATTGCTGCGCGTACAATTTTGACAGGGGAAGCGGGCACGCGCCCCTGTGCTCCTATTAAGTTCATCCCTGTCCAATGTGCACGGCCGTCGATGCTCCTTGGACGTTGTCAGACGTGTCGACGCAGGCGTATACCCATAACTTTCTGCACCTGTTCGTCTCCTGGCTGAGCACAGAACGTGCCTCGGCGGTGACGTCACAGTTAAGTTCGACAGGTTCACGACACGTGGAATATGCCTACCAGAGCTACTAAGTGAGCTCATAATCGCCCACGGTGAACGGGAGCCGAGTGAGTCCCGTTCGGAGAGAGAGAGAGAGCGGGAGTTCCTTCGTTTGCTTGGACTTGCACAGACGGCGTAGACGTGCGTGGGATTTCGCCAAAGGGCTGTCGGCAAACTTCACACAGCTGTTGCCAATTTATTTTACAAGCGCAACCGCACGCTGGGCATAGGATTCGCCTGTTTTACACGTGCGTCGATACTTTGATGGGAAGAAAACTCCGATGCCTCGATGTTTGCTGTCGGCAAGTTGTGCAATTGAGTGACTGCTAAGAGGAGGTGGCAGGCGCCCCGAACGATGTTTTGGTAACGTGAGAGCCGGGATGCCGTGGTAGAAGTCCGAACACGGGGATCCATCACCGACAATTTGATCAAGTTAACCCTCACCGCCCAGATGCCGGCATTTCCGCTGGCACGGGCCGGACCGGCACTGCACGCTGGCCGCAATGGCGTGCAAACCAGGCGCAAATAGAACGGGTGGAACCCGAGTGAGCTGAACGAGCAGCTCATTTGCACACGACGTGCATATAAATATTGAACTTTGTTTAAAGTGAATACCTCTACTTCGGCAAGTTACCTCTCACACTAGAGCTGTCCACTAGTTGCTTGCCTACTCAGCAAACACACAGCACGGGGTTTGATTGCCCGCGGTGCCCGCCCTTCCCGCCAGGGTGAGAGGCAGGCGACGCCATGTAGCCTCAGCAGCTGAGTGCGTCGTAAAGCCCCAATGACACACACACACACACACACACACACACATATATATATATATATATATATATATATATACAGCAAACACACAGCCATAAGTTCCCTCAAGTTCTTTACGCCATGACCGCCAGAGCCACCTCAAGCTTCGAGGCAAGTGTGGCCTAGACGCAGACGGCTTGTCGACAGGGCGGAATTGCTTGGCGGCTCGGTGAGATGGGGGTTAGTTAGGGACAAAGGCGCCATGTACTACCAATCATAGCTATTTTATATGCATGCATGCTTTCAGGCAAATGTCGGCTACGTTACGAGCTTTGGAATAAGAAATTGGGGTTGTGCTCTTGATCTAAGGAACTGTGGTTTTTTCAGACGAAATTCTGCTTACTATTGGCGTAGGAGCAGGCATAGGCTGTGCGTGTCATGGCATCCCAACCTGCCGTGGCTGTGAACATTGAGGGGAATGCTCCGCATTTGAAGATGTTTAAGCAAACATCAGATATGATGAAATAAGCTCACTCACAAATATTGGTGTACTTTTAACGCGAAAAGTCTTCTCTACGCAGCAAAATTTATGTTTTTAGTAAACGTGCTCCTCGATACGTAGTTGTTTGATTGCGTCATGGAACGTTTGTAAGACAGCACTTACTTGTAGTTCTTGAGACTCTCGAGAGGTGGCTCGCGGCGATACTGAAGGTGTACTGAACAAATATTGTTTGGTGCTCGTATTTTGTTCCTTTCTCGCAGTGTTTTGCATAGCTATGCGTGATTTAAAGTGCTTGCTTATATTTACATACGCTGTTAAAGCATCATTCTTAACTTATTCGATTACAAAAATTGTTTTTCGTAAAAACTAGGAACAATGTATAACTGTTGTAATATGTAGCACAAAACGTAAGTTGTGTCACAATCTGGTGTGTTTTGCATGGCATTGGTTGAGAGCCGATTGAAGCCGGCATATCGGCAATCGAGCTCGCAAATTCCAGATAAGAACAACTCGTCACCTATAATGGTTCCGGACTTAAACGCCGCATGGGCAGTGGAATGACTTCATTAAAGTGACGTTATGGATGCCTGGGTAAAATTTGGGCCTAGAAACTGGAGGGTTTTAAGTCTCAACAATGGCAGGCTCTGAACTGCACCTAATAATCTTCCAGATGGCTATTTCAGTTCAAAATCCTAAACAAACATGGAAAACCCTTTAACTCTCCAACGAAGCATCAAAAAAATTGACCTCAACGTTGGTTTTGGATCCCCACATTCTGAGTCGTTGGTTTACCTATGCTCTTCACTATCCCACATCCAAGGAGCTTCTTTTTCTATAGTTAACATTGTTCAAGCGCCTTTCCTAGGAATCAGCAGAAATTCTTCACGTCTTTCACTCACCAGCCTCACTAGGCTAGGAACATCTCTTCCGGTTGCCGGTTGCGAAATCGCACCAGTCACCACTCACTTCACTGGCAGCTATTCAACTCTGCAAAAAGACAGGCGTTGCAAAATGTCGTTGCCCTCTCACTGCTTTCAAGCATAGGCTGAAGGCAGAGATACGAAATGGACGCAAGAGCGCCGGAAATAAAAGGTAAAAACATATCTAGCAGAGGCACGAATATGTAGATTTTCCCTCACAGTCTTGATCTCAAACGCAGATCGATATAAAAACGGCGTATCTAGCACGAAAGGGTTAACATCCCATGCATGGTAGGCATAATTGTCTTCCAAACTGTTCAAACTTTCGAATCCCGTGAGGTGCGTGACCGCTGGCTTAGTGCACCCCTTTGTCGTGTGTCCAAAAAAATGTTTTCACATCTTAAGCCTACACCTGGCGAATATCACGCTAAATTGAGCTTCTTGGATGCGTCGATCGATTCAGAAATAAACTTCCTTCGAATTTTCTAAATGACCGGTGACTGCAACTGAAATAGGACTACCAAGTTAAACTGCAACCAACTACGCCCGACTATCATTTAAAAAACTACATTCATCGTCATTAGTGTCCGTGATCTACATCCTCATATGAAATGCAGGGACCGCTATCCTTCTTTGAGGCGGCAGATGCCACGGATGCCGCCGCTACCAACCAGCATTTCCACAAGATTCCTCGATCGGCCTTCTTGGCGGGACGAGTGAGGCGCACTCTCCGTCCGAAGCAGCAAACCAAGGAAGCAGCAGAGCTTGACACGCAACGGAACAGCCGCGCATCTGGAGTGTGGTGCTGGTGACCTGCGGCCGTGTCACCATGCAGGCTGGACGCCCTAAACGCCGACTCTCTCGCCGCCGCCTCGGCCTGCGCGGCTGCCGGCCTTACCTGGAGGCGGCAGCCTTGGAGCGGCGCTGCGCGCACGTGGCGCCCCGCCCACCGGCGCCGGCCGGCACGGCTAGAGGTGGGCAAGAGGGGCGTCCACTGCAGGTACTCGCTTCGTCGGCAGGGTGCGGCACTGGTTTGGAAACGGCTGGCTCATCGCTCGGCGTGGGCGGTGGATGTGCGGATCATGGCTGCGGCAGGGGCGGGGGTCTGTTCTGATGCGTCCCTAGTGCTGCATTTTGTGTTGTACAGCAATGGCCGCGAAGTGCCCATAAAGTAGACAATGTGTATGCTTGCTGGCTCCGTCTTTTTATTACACCGACAAAAATATTTCTTCTGTCTCAGGAAAAACGTATATTCAGTGAAAAAATGAAACGCGCAAAAACTCAACTCTGGATAACGGCGTGGCTCACGCCCTACTCGAAACGAACGAAAAAGACTGCCGAGGTATTCGTCGGAAGTTCAGGCATGAATTACGTCCTTATGCTTTGATGTCTTGTAATTGGATATTATGACAAAGCCCCCTACAAAAAGCAGGCCAGTCGGGTGGAGCCCGCAGTAGAGAAAGTCTTTGATGGAAGCGAGAGAACACAGGCCTGTCGCGCATTGTCTGAGCGGGGGCATTGTCATGACGAACAGCCCCGCACCACTTGCAGGCGAGGCGACGAGCCAAGCCGGCTGAGACGCCGCCGCTTCTTGCGGCTCGAATTCCTGACAGAGTGACGTCAACGGTGAGGTCACCCGACAAGTCACGTGGTCTGGCCGACTCTGCCAAGGTGTCGCCCACGATCCAGCCCCCCCCCCCCCCCCGCCCCAGCGGTATAGGTGACGTCAGCGTCCCGGTCCGCTGGTCGGAGGAAGTGCCTGCACTGGTGCCTGCAGGAGCAAAGAATGCTCGCTTGTCGTATACCCATGCTCTTTGTGATTGGCATGAGGCTATTGCGGAGACGTGAATGGCGACTATTTTATGCCTTCTTTCAAATAGCAAGAAGTTATGAGCTGCATACCGATACCGTTTCATAATCTTTCATGAGTATCTGTTCCCCGCTACAGCCTGACAAACGACGGTTGCATGTTTCAATAGAGTTAAATGGCACCCCTCAATTTATGTTAGAACTCCTTTCTAATGCAGGCATCGTGGGATAGGACCAAAAATGTGGTCGACATTGACTGCAGAACCAGCCTGCCTTTCAAATTTGTATTCCAGAGCTTCGTTGACCTGTAAACGATACATCTGTTCGGTGCATTTTGTTGGGTCACCTTGAACTGCATAATTTCCGCACAAAAAACATCATTAATTGACGTTACAATCCAGAGAAATCTCGGACAGATTTTTCAGGCGAGCGGTTTCCTGAACAGTGGAGAGCATATTTATCACACAGGTGTGACTCTAGTGACATTCGGCCGCCAAATCAATGCAAATACGAGCAGCGACAATGGTGGTCATCAAGATTCCACATCCACACAATCGTTATATAAAGGATGTTCCATACGGGCCCCCTAACAGCTCTGGGCACCGTACAGCTCAACCTGCACAGGTGGTCGATTGTCGTCCGATGTTGTCGACGGTGATGCGTTCATCTCAAATCCGAGACGGACTCCAGCTTTTAAACGTTCGTTGACTTGCATACTTAGATGCAGTTCTGGAGGTTACCCCCATGCCATGATGGTTTGGCGCTTAAAGGGAGTGTTCCACATCTATATCGGATTTTGATGTGAACCAGCAATCACGAAGGCCTTTCGGTGCTATTCACAATCCTGCCTTTCTTAAGACTTCAGCCCCTCTAGTTTCTGAGCTACACGCCCGCGAAAATGGGAAAGGTATATCGGGGAGAGAACTTCAAAGTCACCTTGGCATTGATGACGTCATAAGAACGTCAATCAAATCCTGCCGTTTCATAAGCCATGCGGCTATCAAGGCCAAGAGAAATTTAATTACTGAGGCGTTCATATCTGGCGTTTGTGGGCGCGATTTCCAAATATAACGACAGTCAATTGGCCTCTAATCAATGTCGTGCAAGGTATGATGACGTAATCAAACCAGGGCACGTTTGGGGGGAATAGTTATTAAGCGGAGAAGTGTGCAGTCTTTCCCACTTATAAAGCATACAGTAGATACAACTGAGCTTGTTTCATAATATCTGAAGCTTGTTTCAATATATTCAGTTGTGAAACATTCATCGAAAGGGGCGCACCGGCTTCGAAACCATTTTGCACCCTCTCGAAGACGTTATCTATAACTGTCGACATTGATGCTGAGTCCAATGATAAAAGTGCACACAGTGAGCCGGTAAAAATGATTACAGTCAATGTCATCAAGCGCATCGTCTCTCCATCCAGCGGACGCCGACGCACGACAGTGTTGCGATCATAATGAGCCTTTGGAAGTGGCAAGTATGCACGTGAGCTGCCAAACCGCCAGCGGTCGTGGGCAGACGTGGGACGACGGGCGTAATGCACCTTATTCGCACCATTGCATTGAATTCGGGATTGATTTACATTTGTGTCGACACCAGTAGAGCCACAAGAACGTATTCACACTTTGACTTACTTCGGTGAAGTCGACGCGTGTTTCGTCAG